>NC_136428.1:262179897-262839619 GCF_052849685.1 Lactuca virosa | reverse complement strand
ATGTGTGATCACATCTTGGAGATGTAGTCACATATTGACAAGCCGGGAGAGTTGGGTGTCAAAGTCTTGAGAAAGTTGGTGGCTCAACTACTTTCTAAGTCACATAGTGAGTTCCTTTAGGACTCCTATGAAACAGACTATGACAAGACCCTTAGTGATCTTATCTATTTGCTAAGATCAACTTCCTAAAAACTTTATGGACATTGACAATGATGACATTGGATATCCAGTAAAGCTCTCTCTTCCAAATGTAAAGGGATCGGCCATAGTCAACTCGGTTGACCAAATGGTAAAGAGAGAGGCCAAGTCTTAGATAGTCCCATTATCAAGGGTCCATTGCCAAAGGAAGGGGCATTGGTTGCGAAGCTGCCAAATTTACCTAAGGATGTTAAAGTCAATAAGTTTGACTCTACTTCAGGTAAAGTCCATTGTCTAACTCTATTAAGTTCCTACTTGGAGATTCGTATTACATGATGTGACTGGGTCACATGTTGATGTTTGAAGAATCAAAGAAAAGTGAAGAAACTTAAAGAAAGAATATCCTGAATCTGATCGCATAGATGGATTTCTATCGCATAGTTTGCAGATCGGATTCTTGAGCTACTTCTTAGGAGTTATGATATATTGCTTAGGAATAGATAACAACAAAGTTTTCATGTGCTTTTGCACTGTAAGGATAGTTTTTTCTGCAAAGTTTTTAAAATAAAAGGAAAATTTTTGATTTTATTTATTTTAAAATATCCTTACAATGGCATTTGTGAAAATCTTTGTTGCTTATAAGATTCCATTAAGAGCAAGAGTGAAAATATGAATTTGATTCTTTCATTTGTGGTAGTGTCCAAATTTACCAAATAAGGAAAGATTCTCATCACCCAAGTTTCAGTTGGATAGAAACTTGGAATCATGCAAGTTGTATAGTATGATGAATGAGAATTTTCAACTTTGGAAAATTAAGACTAATTCCTTATGTGAATAAGGAAAGGACTAAGGGATCGAGTACACATTCTTGTGCACTGGTCAAGTCCACCATAAAAGATCAAGAAGACTATTCGTCATGATTTACTTAAGTTCAGTAAATATGGTTATACTTATAAGTTTAAGTATAAGTCTGTAGCATTGGAGAAGTTTCAATGTGAGACAGAACGAATAAGAAGAATCAAAGTATGGCAGAAAGATAAAAGTTTCTCAAATCTGAAAAGATGGGAGAGTACTTTAGTATCATGTTTATGATCATCTTAATGATTAAGATACCATATCACAATTGGTCCTCTAAAGTCATCTTAGTGCATTCTTATGACTAAGAAGAGGAGTCATGAATTGTTGAAATGGTTAAATCAAAAAGATGAGTCATACTTCGTTCCAAAACAATTCTTAGAGTCATACTCCAAGATTGTAACTTGAGTGACATATCTTAAAGAGGGTTTGTTAACACTAGTCAAATGTAAGAGTAAAAGGTTATCTACTCTTGTACATTTGAAATTGGTAAGTTGTGATGTTTTGGATAAAACAGAGACCAACTTAGGCCAATTGTGTAAAGTGTTAGTCTTGATAAAGAATCTGCACTATCTCTTGAATATTTGACAAGGGAGTCTTATATGTCAAGAGGACAGTGGGAGTCTTAAAGCTCTTGAAAGTTTCAAGACTTAATCAAGAATAAAACCTAAAGTCCTTCACTAGCACACGACTTGAGGTTTATAACCTATCGTGTTGAAATTTTTGTGCCTATTCAAGTTGGCTTTGCATAGGAGTTCTGAGAGTTCTCAATTGGTTGCACAACTACTTGGAAGCAATGGCAGGCACCTGAGCTGCCAAATGGCAAGAATTTAAGATTGCACAAGTTTAATCAATATGAGTTTGGATTTGTCACTAACCTTGTCTTGTGATTATGGTTTTGACAAATTCACATGGATAAGAACACATACACTATTAAATCTAAGTGTCATAAGGTTTCTCTCCGATTCATGAAAATGATGGTGAGGAAACACTTTCACTAAGTAGATTTTAGCTAGATAGCAATTGTGATATTTGCATTCTCAAAGTCGTTAGTGGAGCGTGTGTGGTTTACCGGCACACAAACATGGACTTGTGAGAAGTGGCAAAGGTCTAAACAATTGAGACTATGATTACGGCATCCCTTTTCATAGTTCTAAAATTGTTTAGACACACATGTGAGCTATCTAAGAGAGGTGTATGATTTTGATAAAGTTTTATCAAAACAATCTAGTATCAGAAATCTGAACTTTGGTAAGAAAGTCAGCTGATTTCTGAGTACATGTCAAAGCTAGTGGGAGCATAAGTGTTATGCTAATAATCATCATGTTAGTGGGAGCATGATAATTATGACAAAGGCTGCAAGTTAGCAATGTTAATTATAGAAAACAAAAGTTTCAATTCGTGAGGTTGCTGGGGTTGAAAAAGTTGTTTTGCTATAATTAAGGGAGAGGAAATTATACTTCATTTCAATTCTAAAAGCTTAGATTGAGATTTTAATCGTATTTAATCAAGGATATATATATGAATTTCATGTTGGAATGGCTCAACATAAGGAAATTCTATATATGGGTCCATTATTTGCGTTCTAAAATTCGATTATGATTACGGCATCCCTTTTCATAATCTGAATTTTGAGAACTTGGCAAATTGAAATGGAAATATTATAGCAAAAGACTGGTTTAGTCTTTATGTGAGACATCATGAATCGTGTCCCATATGCTGCGGATATAGGATCGATTACATGTGCTATATTCATCCTTTCTAAAATTTTCCAAATGCATGGGGCATTATGAAGGGAAAAGGTCTAGAATTGGATATGACTAAAATGATTAAGCAATTGTCGAGGACAATCTAAGGTTTACCAAAGATTGGTTGCTCAAGGACAGTTGGAAGTATAATGTTAATTCTGGAAGGACCATATTGACATAATCTGTAAGGAGGCAACTCTTGTTCAGAAGTGATAGTCAAAATGGAATATGGAAATGTTTCAAAGTTAGAAATTATTCAATCTGTGTAAGATTAGGAAACTTAATGAAAGAAGGATGTTTCCAAGGAGCTGATCTCCTTTGAATGCTCTGTAATGATTGTTGTCAAGTCTTTCTGACTTCGTGCATAATCATTAAGAGGATCAATGCATATAAGTTTAGAATCTAACAGATTTCAGTAAATGGCATGAATTTGAAATTCTTGCATTTGCAGTAAGGATTTGGGACTGTGAAAAAAGGATCATTGGAGTGATGTTCAATTGATCTATTTTACAAAGTAAAGATCATAGACAAACATAGTATGCATACTTGGTGTATGGCATGACTAGTGTTTAGAAAACATAGTGTACATGCTTGGAGCATGGGACAACTCTTGTTTTAAATTCAAGTATAAAGTTGATAAAACCGAAACAATGAATAATGAGTAATCAGTATGGGATAAATAAAAGTGTTTGTTTATATTCATAGGGTTTGATACCATATTTGATTCATTTATTCTTGTGTTTCACTTTGCATGTTTTGACTTCCAGAATAACTAAGTCGCTCTTCCTGAATGATTAAGTTATTCAAACCATCCACAGTCGGTCATATGTTGGAAGTAGATATGAATCAAGACTGTCATGGGTTGGTTTGTAGAGGTCCAAGTTGGTGGACAAAGTGGTGCTACAACACTCATGAGTGCTCATAAGTTCTGAGTATTGGATTCAACCCGCGCTCATTTGAATCACTTCATGGATTTTATCACGAGTGATCATGAGACGATAATATCTTATATTCTTCAAACCTAGAGATATGAGTTGTTACTATGAGTTGGTTATACATTGATTGCACGAAAACGCATTGGTAACTCGATGTTATAAAACGTGCCTTTGTGTATGATTCAACAAGTAGTAGAACAAGCCATATGAGTCGAAGTTTATCCATTCCTTTTACCTTCGGGATAAAAGCGATATCTGTGGGCCCCTCGATGATTTAAAGATGATACATGTGAGTGCTTGGCCAAGCCAGGACTGATTTGATTTGTTCAATCAGTCAGTCATCATGAATCGGAAATCGGGAAACAACAAATGGACAGAGAGACTGATTGATAATCCATGTCTCAGTCCATATGATATCTAGAATGGAGGAATATATGATCCCTTATCTAATGGACAAGTCATTGACAAAGGTCAAAGTTCATCGACAAGGTCAGAGTTCGACAGAAGCTTTTGAGAGCTACGATTGCTGATCGGTTCCTGAAGTCATACGCAATAATAGTTTTAGACTTATCCAAGTGGGAGACAGTTGGATTAATGTCTAAGTCCATAACTATAATTGGTAAGACTTGACCCGACCCGGCATGGTCCATTTGGGTTGCATGGCATCATGCATTTGGATAGACTATAATGAGAGAAATAACACTTAAGGTTGGTTAATATATTATAAGTTCTAATATATTAATAATGTTATTTAATTAGTATTGATCAAGAATTAATTTGGAATTAATTAAGTGATCAAAAGGAGACTAATTAAATATATGGGTTGATTGTGTAAATCATTCATTCTTATATATGTGGGCTTGTGATCCAAGATTCCTTATGTTGGACTAAGTCCATGGGGTGACCCATGGATACTCCATGGAGGTTAAAATCCATGGAGCATAAGGAATGGGTAAAGTTATGAGTTACATGGTGTAACCCTAATAGCCACCATATAAAAGAATCCCATGGCTCAAGAAATCGTGCACTAATGTGTGAGTGTGAGGGCTAGATGATTTCAAGGAGTGTTCAAGTTTCTCTCAAGTTATTCCAAGTGTATTTGCTGTTGTCTGAACCATTTGAGGTGTCACACTTGGGGCACTAGGCACTTAAGCTTCATGAAGACATTCTACATCAAAGAGGTATGTATTCTATCTTGTTATATTTATTATTTTGTATGCTAGATTAGGATAATACCTTGGATGTTCATAATTGTATGTATAATAGAGAAAACATAGATCCAAGGTATTTAGGGTTGCATGTACACTTAGGAGTGTTAGAATGCTCATAACCCAACATGATCGCGATCGGCCTCTCGATGTAATTCAGGCTCGCATCCACCTGCATGTCCTCTAATGGTACCAATGGCGTCTCATCAGCCACACACTTCGTCAATTGGGACACGCAGAAGGTGTTATGAATCTGACTCAACTCTTCAGGCAGCTCCAAACGGTAAGCTACCTTCCCCCCTCTGGCGGTCACTCTGAAAGGACCGATGTATCGGGGCCCCAACTTTCCCCATTTTCTGAACCGGATCATCCTTTTGCAAGGGAAACTTTCAGGAGTACAAAATCTCCGACCTGGACTCGAGCTCGGATCGTCGCCTATCCGCATAACTCTTCTGGCGACTCTGGGCTATTAGTAACCTCTGTCTGACCTGTTGAATCTGCTCAGTCGTCTTCAGCAATATCTCAGTGCTACCCATAACTCTCTTCCCCACCTCTCCCCAACAGATGGGGGTGCAACACCTTCTCCCATACAGGAGCTCAAAGGGAGGCATACCAATACTCGAGTGATGGCTGTTGTTGTAAGAAAACTCAGCCAAGGGTAGGTATGTGTCCCAACTCCCACCGAAGTCCATAACACATGCTCGAAGCATGTCCTCGAGCGTTTGAATCGTTCGCTCGCTCTGTCCGTCTGTCTGTGGGTGGTAGGCGGTACTAAAATGCAATCGCGTTCCCAACTCCTCATGGAACTTCTTCCAGAATCTGGAAGTAAAACGCACATCCCGATCCGAGATTATGGACGTCGGTACTCTATGCCGAGCTACCACCTCTCGCACATAAATCTCTGCCAGTATCTCAGCAGAAGAGCTCTCACTAATAGCAAAGAAGTGAGCACTCTTCGTCAACCAATCCACAATCACCCAGATCGCGTCATCTCCACGCACCGTTCTCGGTAATTTGGTGATAAAGTCCATCGAGATCTGCTCCCACTTCCACTGGGGAATCTCCAAAGGCTGCAATGGACCATGTGGACGTTGGTGCTCTTCCTTGACCCGGCGGCAGGTCAAGCACCTCTCGACCACCCAAGCAACATCCCTCTTCATACAAGGCCACCAATAGTCTCTCTTCAGATCCAAATACATCTTAGTGGCCCCGGGATGGATCGAAAATCTCGACCTATGCGCTTCCTCCATCAGAGTGCTACGAGCTCCGCCCGTATAAGGTACTTAAATCCGACCTCGAAAGGTCATAAGTCCCCGGTTATCCGTCACAAACTCGGATAGTTTCCCAATCACCCGCTCCCTATTGCGGTTCTCCGGTCTCACGGCCTCCGCCTGGGCCTCTCGAATGATATACAATAACGGAGTCATCACTGTCATACTCATGCATATATCCCGAATCGGGACACTCTTCGTCTTGCGACTCAGGGCATCGGCTACCACGTTAGCCTTGCCCGGGTGATACAAAATCTCACAGTCATAATCTTTTACCACGTCCAACCACCTCCTCTAGCGCATATTCAGGTTGGGCTGATCCATCACATACTTCAAGATCTTGTAGTCCGTGTATATGGTACACCAAACCCCGTACAAGTAATGGCGCCAGATCTTGAGGGCGAACACCACTGCCCCCAACTCTAAATCGTGGGTGGGATACCTCGTCTCATGAGGCTTTATCTACCTTGATGCATATGATATCACGTGCCTTCTCTGCATAAGTACTGCACCTAACCCCGATATGGATGCATCGCAGTAAACCATAAAGTCCTCCATTCCCTCAGGAAGGGCTAACAATGGAGCTTCGCACAATCTTTGGCGAAGAGTCTAAAACGAGTTCTGCTGCTCGGGACCCCAAGTGAAAGCAACGCCCTTCCGGGTCAACCTGGTGAGAGGAACGACGATCTTGGACAAGTCTCTGATAAACCTCCGATAGTAGCCGGCCAACTCCAGAAAACTTCGGATCTCGGTGGGGGATCCCGACACCTCCCAACTCATAACCGCCTCAATCTTGGCCGGTCGACCAAAATCCCATTCTAATTAACGAGGTGCCCCAAGAACTGGACCTCTCATAACCAAAAACCACACTTGGAGAATTTGGCATAAAGCCTCTCCGATCTCAATACTCCGAGGACCTCCCTCAAATGCTCTTCATGCTACTCTCTAGACATTGAGTACACCAAAATATCGTCGATGAACACGATCACCGAATGATCCAACATAGGCTTGCATACCCGGTTAATGAGATCCACGAACGCTGTTGGTGCATTGGTGAGCCCGAAAGGCATCACCACGAACTCATAATGCCCATAACGAGTTCTGAATGCTGTCTTTTGAATATCCTCCTCACGAACCCTCATCTGGTGATAACCAGACCTCAAATCGATATTGGAAAACCAAGAGGCACCCTGCAACTGATCGAACAGATCGTCGATCCTCGGGAGTGGATAACGGTTCTTGACCGTCAGCTTGTTCAACTCCCGGTAATCAATGCACATCCGGTGCGAGCCATCCTTTTTCTTGACAAAAAGGATCGGTGCTCCCCACGGTGAGCTACTCGGCCGGATAAATCCCTTTCCCAACAACTCCTGAAGCTGCGAGAATAACTCCTGCATCTCTAGCGGCACAAGGCGATAGGGCACCTTGGCGATAGGTGTCGCCCCCGGAAGTAATTCAATATGAAACTCCACCTGTCTCTCGGGAGGCACACCTAGTAACTCCTCGGGGAAAACGTCCGGCAACTCGCTCACCACCGGAACCTCACCGACAGTTCTCAGTCTCTCTGTAACATCCACGTATCTGACACATACGCCAGAAAACTCATACAGCCCTGCTGTAAGCTCTGCCTCGCTCGAGCAGCCGAACAAAATGCTGACCCAGATCGGGGACCCACGCCGAATACTGTAAGTTCTCCCCCACTAGGGCTCCGGATGGTCACCAATTGACGCTCACAGTCGATCATAGCTCTGAATCGACTCAACCAGTCCATGCCCACGATGACACAGACATCCCCCATCGCGATAGGTACCAAATCTTTCGGAATCTCGACTCCATAAATCTCAACCACACATCCCCGGATCACATCAGTCGCAAAAACAACATGTTCATCAGCTATGGAGACTCTCAAAGGTCGACTCAACATCTCACGTCGGATACTAATTGGACGACTAAATGCTAGCGATACGAAGGATCGACTCGCACCCGAGTCAAACAACACCAAAGCAGGTACATAACTCACAAGAAAAGTACCTAAGCATATCACAAATAAGCACCATATATAAACAAAAGAATAAGCAGAAGATCACATACCAGCCACAACATCGGGTGCTGCGCGGACCTCCTCCGCTGTCAACTAGAAGGCTCTACCGCGAGCCTTCGGTGCCTCGGCCTTCACGGGCCGACTCTCTGTAGCTCGAGTAGTAGAAGGCGCAGATCCCTGCGTTGATCGCTGAAGCAATTGCGGGCACTCGACCTTCCTATGGCCAGTCTGGTTGCAATGGAAGCAAACCGAAAATCCCTTGGGGAAATCCCTCGCGATATGCCCTTCCTTCCCACACTTGTAACACACACCTGCTCTGCACACCCCATCATGGATCTTTCCGCACTTCCCACAAGTGCGGCCCTTCTGACCTCCCGATCTCGAATCAGCGGGCTTTGCCCGCTTGGCCGCCGGCTGAGACTGTGCCGGCCGCCTATCCCTCCTCTGAGACTCCGCCACCTACCTGGTCTGAGTCTCTAGCTCAATCTCCCTCTTCTGAGCATTATCCTGGAGCTCGGCAAATGTTCGGTATGACGAGTTCGCCACGAACTCACGAATGTCTCTCCTCAGAATGCTCAGATATCGGCTCATACGTGCCTGCTCAGTAGACACGTGCTCGGGGCAAAACAATGCCCTCTCATGAAACATCCATGTGATCACAGTCACAGACTCAGTCCCCTGCTTGAGGGACAAGAACTCCTGGGCCAACCGTTCCCTCTCCACCGGGGGAACGTACTCATCTCGAAACATAGCGGTGAACCTCTCCCAAGTCACCGCAGTAAGCTCTGCAATAGTAAACTCAGCTGTCACAAACTTCCACCAGTCCTTCGCTCCCAAGCGAAGCTGGTTCAGCGCGAACCGTACCCTCAGATGCTCCGGACAAGAACATGTGTAGAAGCATCCCTCAATGTCAGAGATCCATCTCATCGTGGCTATCGGATCCTGAGTCCCATCAAACTCTGGTGGCTTCGTGTTGCTGAACTCCCGGTACAGCAACGAGTCACCCTCCTATGGCCTAGCAGCGGCAACGGCTGCGGTGGCCGTAGCAACAACAGCATCAGTAAGAGCAGTGTACTGCTCGTCAAATGTCTCAATCAGCGTGGTCTTGATAGACCCAAACATCTTTGGTATCTCAGCTCGAATGGTTGTAACCACCTCATCATGAATCATCCTGCGAATCTCATCATCGCTAACACCGCTGCTCTCTGGGGTGTGGTGCGTACCCACCATGATGTCTCTGAAACACAACACAAAATAAATCAGAGATTCGCTCGAGTATTCTCGCACTCAATCACTCAACCCTACTTGTTCCTTAGTACCCTAAGTATTCTTACTTGGGCTGCTCACTGATCCAGTGTTTCCAGTAGTACGGGCCCTATACTACCTTCCATGCCCCATCAGTATTCACCCCAAGTCCTCCTCCTAGGATTCTAGTTCACAAATACTCTATATATCTCTCTGAGCGCAGGCTACCACCCAGTAGACCTCTCACAAGCTCCTCTCTGCTACCTACTCACACTCGAAGAAATTCACAGTAGCAGTAACTCCTACGCTAAGGCATCACAAATCAGTCTCACTCCAGTCCTACATATGAATACCTAGCCTACTCTAGCATGCATACACATCTCATAACACATAACGTAAGGGTATTTTGGGAAATCACCGTTCGGGCGTTGGCCGATTCTACACACTGCTCTTTTCCGCTTTTTCTGGAATCTTTTACTCTTTTTAGAAAAATTGTTTCTTTTTGAAAACTTTTTCTCAAATCCTCAGTTTGAGTCCAGCTATGCCCGTAGGTGTATCCGAATCCCTCAAACCAAGGCTCTGATACCAACTTGTAACGACATGATTTTTCAAAACAAAATTTTCAATTTTAAACTCATAAAACATGTGTCTCATCATTAATTCTCAAAACAACCAACAAGTTTTCAATACAATCATTCAAATCCAGGATCCAAAATCATAGTTCCATATCAAGAGTGTGTGTACAATCACACCGGTGCCTTCCCGCGATCCTCGGAAGTACCTGAAACACATAACACATAACACGGTAAGCACGAATGCTTAGTGAGTTCCCCAAAATACCACATACAACAATTCGCCACTCGAGGCTATACTCTTTAAGACCCTTCGGTCTATGTGTCTCAGCAGGACCCTCTAGTCCCGTAGCTCCTTGGACTCTCTGGTCCGGTCTAGCTCGTTGGACCCTCCGGTCCGGTCTGATTGAGAACCCTCTGGCCTCATAGTTCGTTGGACCCTCCGGTCCGGTCTAAGGAACAAACAATATCGCATACAATACATATCACACAATCATGCATAACTCAAGCAAGCACATAACACCCTCTGGTCACACATAATTACCACTCTAGGTAAAGTATAGTGAGAAGACTCACCTCGTAAGATAGCTAGTAAAAGTCTCATGCCCAAAATCCTCGGTCTAGCCCCCGCCTATCACAATTAATATTTCTAATTAATATTCTACTGTTATCTCATAAAAGTCGGTAGAAGACCATTCTACCCTTCCCTGACCTCTTTCACTCATTTTGACCAAACCATAAAGTCAACAGAAGTCAATTCCAGTCAACAGTCCAACTTTGACCAGACTCGTCGAGTGCACTCGGGAGACTCGTCGAGTCCAGTCGATTCATGGCAACCCCAGCAAGCTTCAACTCGACGAGCTAACCCTTAACTCGACGGGTCACCATCTGACTCAGTTCATCGGGACAAAACCCTAGGCTACTCGCCGATTCAGCGGCTCGACTCGGCGAGTCTATTAAGACTCTTTTGCATTCAGACGATTTAGTGCAAGATACTTTCCCAAACTTCAGATCTATGCACTAAAGGCTCATTAATCACGTAAAGGTTCGACCTTTATGACCATGCTTCACTCATCTAGCTCTATTTGACAAAATAACCCTCATAATGGTGTCATAAGCTCATTATTCTTATGTGACTGCATAAAGTTGGGTTCTTGGGGCTCTCTGGACCTCTCAAGGTCCAGATCTGATGTCTAAGCCTCAAAGGGACTTCACATATTTCATAGCTCAACTTAAAAGAGGGTAAAGAAACCCTAAATTCATAAGATCTACTAATCAAACAAAAATGGATATGAACTCATACCTTCAACAGCAGCCTTGAATGAAATAGTGAAAGATCTGAGCCCCCTTCTAGACAGCTGAGCTTGAACCCTCTCCTTCTTCCTTGCAAGAATGCACCAAAATGAAGAAATTAGCTCCCTCTCTCTCTCTAAGCTCTCTGGATAGATTATGGTCTCTCAAGGGAAAGTGTGGCCGCAAATAGAGGTCATAAGAGCCTTTAAATACGCCACAAACTCGAGCAATTAGGGTTTCCCTCAGCAGCGCTGACTCGGCGAGTCAGATACCCGACTCGTCGAGTCCATTCATTAAACATGTCACCAAGTCGCGATCCCACTTGACTAGTTGAGGCACCAAATCGTCGAGTCCACCCAAAATCCTTAAAATAAATGCTTAAATTAATATACCTAGAAAACCGGATGTTACAAAACACCTCGACAAATGTTAGTACCGTACATAAGTCATACCATAAATAAACCTGGAACACACGCCTATTTTATTTATGGTCGGGTCGATGCACACCCAACCTTGAGCAAGGACTTTGACAGTCCACAATGGTTGAGAGTTCTAGAGATTGAAGAATGTTCCCAAGATTCGCTGCAGATACCTAGTTTCCTCGTTAGAATCCTTATATCAACTTCAAAACAACGCATAAATTTTAAAAATCATAAAAATACTTAAAAATATGTTATCCCATATTTTCTTGGTTTACCTAAATCCGGACGAGAACAAAGAACCAATAGCTTCGCTACCTTCATAGCAGAGAAACCCATAGTTCCTAGTTGATCGTTTAGTAGTCTCCAAACATCTCCCCCCCCCTATCTTCCAAAGATAAGAAACTAGTTGGAGAAATGGGTAGGATTTCGATTCTCTCTCTATCATTTTAAATTGGTAGAATTTCAATTCTCGCTCTACCATTTGGAAATCTGTACGATTTCAGAAACACATTACTCTAATACAGTATCATAAAGATACAACTCATACATACTTGGTTATGACTACATAGTGTAAAACAACCTAACGTGTAAATCTAAACACATTACGACGATGCATCCACAAAAAAACTTTGCGAGTTCGTCCACTACCAACTACACGAGCCACTCCAACAGTTGCACCAATGGTAACCCAAACTATGGGAGAAACTCCAAATTCCGAAGGAACTCCAGCCGAAACTCCACAAATTATCAATCCCTCAAACCCACTATTTCAAATTGATCCCACATTAATGCAGACCCTGCTTGCATAAGGGATTGCCATAGCCTTAGTTGCATATGAGGTTGCCCGGAACGAATCTTCCGGGAACAGTAGATGTGACATCCCCATTTTCACGGCCAAGAAAGACCTATTTGTTTATGCTTATTTAAAAATTAGAGTATCCCTTTTGAAGAAGAATATTACAGAATTTGTTCCCAGAAAACATGATAATGATATTATCAAAGCATTTCCGAAGAAATGTATTTTATTTATATTAAAACATTGGGATGTCATCGTCAATACAGAAACATAAGCATAACGAATTATTACAAGCCTTACAGTAATTTAAACTAGTGGCTTAATACTCCTTGAATCTCTCAGCAGAATGTATGTTTAACATCGCTACCTGTGATACAATAAACTGAGTGAGTCAGGGTGGGAAACCTGGTGAGTACATAGGGATTTCATTCCCACAATGTGATAATAATGTATACCTCAAACCTGCAAAACCAACTATTATCATTAACACAGATATATCATATCTCTAAAACAATTTATCTCATCCCGTTGATTCCCACGTACAGATCCTATACAACGATCTTACAAGATCTAGCCTAAAGAATCAATATGAACAACAAACTGACGATATTGCTTCGGAAATTCCCTGGCAGCAAACGAGGATCCATAAATACATCAAATGAGGGGAATGGAATAAGTTTCACCACGAACCTCCGTTCATAAAAACCACAAGAGAATTAAGTTAGGGGTGGTTATCTAGATAAATGCGCCTAGTAGTGGTCTGACACCGAGAGGTATTTTACTCCCAGACTCACCCTATCTGGCAATATAACATCAGACATACCTAATAGTGGTCTATTACTGCCACACTCTATTAGACAGTCTACGAAGTTCCCTTAATTACTTCATCAAAGGGAACGCTGACACACAAAGCTTATGAAAATAAAAAGTACGGGGAAATACTAATAAAGTACTCTCATACGCTCCCGTACTCTGACACATAATACTGTCAAAAAGAACTTTATACATGACAGTACTACTGGCACATTATAGTACTCTGGTATGAGTAGGACTGGTACCCAAGAACATAATAATACCCCGGCACAAGCAGCACCTGAGATACAGAGCTTTGAAAAAGACTTGGTACATAGAAAGTACTTTTGTACGTAGGACATACTCCATCGATCATCAATCTCCTCGAATAGAGTTTCTACTCTCGATTCCGTTCAAACACGTACCCTTAATAAGATGCTACCCAATATCCAAACTTAATTGAACTAAGCATCTCTTTTAAGTCTTCTTTCATCACTAGGCAAGCCTACAATGCTTATAATCAACTTTCAATACCAAATCTGTTTTAAAAACACTATCCTAATTTAGTGTAATAGTTTATACACAGTATTAAGTATTAACATACATTTATCTTCTCATTTATATTAATTTTATTATTATTATCATGTAAATACATCCTAACACATATAGAACCATGTCTGGTTCGCATAGCATATATCATCAAATATACATATAAAACATACTTCCAGATAATAAGCATATAACTCACATATAAACTTTCAACGTATATTTAATACTTTTATTAATAATTTTATTAAAATCATGTTCATGAAAGGGACTATGTACTTACATGTTAAAGTGATGATTCGAAATTCGGGCAGTGTTTCACTTCTAGCAATTGTCTTTTCATTTGACGTAACCTAGTATCATTATCAATAAGTTTTAGTCTAATATTTATTGCGACTAATTATTAGTCTAGATTCATCATTAAATCAAAGTCTACTTCAAGATCTATCAAGTAAGGAACAACCAGGTAGGATCATATTGGAGGAATGGTCCGTTTTGTATACGAAGTATACTGTTTGGAAATCCCACTTTAAACACCTCACTATATCCATCCTAGACATCATCCCCGTAAGTAGATCAATCAGTATAACGAATTATCACAGATAAATCTTGTTTATAGGTTCATAATAACGATAACGAACTTAAACATAAGTTATACTTAAAGTACGGTAAGCATAACTTAACTTACATGTGGTTTAGCGAGAAACCGAGCTCTACGCGGGCAGAACTTCTGAGCCGAAAGCTCTTCTTCTCGGGGCTTTCCGGTGCTCAGGGATTCGCTACTAACAGCTAAGAAGTGCTAGACGAAAGCCTTAAGGCTTTGGGGGGTGTTTGGGACGTACCCTGTAAGCGGGACGTATGCAAAGGGTATGTTGGTCGTACTTCGAGATACAAAGGGCCTACTCAGGCCACGTGTCACGATCTCGTTCCAAGCCGTGGGGAAGAAGGTGGGGCCCAGATCTTGCCACGTGTCACTCGCTTCTTAATCCAAAAATTAATTATCTTCTAATATCCGTAACTTTTGCATATCAGGTCCGTTTTTGACGTTATTTATATCCACGTGTAGATATCGACGAGATCTACAAGTTTTGATTAGACTCCGTCGGCTAATTTTGACTTTATTTTTAAAGTTATATTTTAACTGGCTTAGACAGTTCAAGTTCGTTAAAAATTCATAACTTTGTCATCTAACATCCGTTCTCGACTGTCTTTATATCGTTGAGCTCCTATTAATGAGATCTTTAATTATCGTTTAGGTTGGCTAATATTTCATCGATCTAAAATTAGATTTTCGGGCTATATATTGCTACGTTGAATCTAACAAAAATCATAGCTTCCTTTAACGAAGTCAGATTTGGACGTTCTATATATGCACACCCTCGTTTTAACATCTACTAAGACTTTCGTTTAGATCTCTAAGGCTAAAAAGTATTTTGTAAAAAATTTACATTTTACGATATGCGGAGCCGTGCCGGCTTAATCGCAAAACTTCGACGGGTCATAACTTCTTCGTTATAAGTCGGATTCCAGCGTTCTTTATATGTACAGAATCCTTGTGACATATACTATAACTTTGGTTAAGATTATTTATTCTAAATAATCTTCTATCAAAAAAATCATTTTTAACGGTTATTATCTCTAAATTGACTAGCCCGAATTTGTGGGCGTTACAGTATAAATGGTGGCGGTATTCAAGTTGTTATCCAAAACAATTGAAAATCATGTTCATAGAAGGATTTCTTAGCCTGCAAACCTTGATTTTTCCATGACACGGAAGGAGCTGTCCGTCTATCCTGCTGGATAGAGAAATGGGAGGATGTGTTTCGCATCAGTTCTTTCACTGATGACTGCCGAGTCAAATATGCTACTTGTACGCTAATGGATTATGCCCTGACTTGGTGGAGTTATCATGCCAATATTATATGAATTGATGCATATTATGCCATGGGTTGGGAAACTTTAAAACAAATGATGATCTAGGAGTACTGTTCTCGACAAGAAGTCCAGGCTCTGGAGTAGGAGCTTTGGAATCTTACCATGAAAGGATCAGAGTTGACTGCCTACACCTCCCAATTTAATGATCTTGCAAATCTTTTTCCAGGGATCGTGAACCCAAGATATAAAAAGACTGAGAGCTATATTTGGGGATTAGCTTAACCACTTTAAGGTTTGGTTAATCCATACCCACCACCTTTGATAGTGTTAAGAGATTGGCTTATCAATTGATTGAGTAGTGCATCCGTCAGGGTACTATGCCCCCACAAACGGAAAAGAACCATACAGGGGGTACAAAACGAAAGTTCCATGGAAAGTCAAAAAGGAACTCCAAGCATCACAAATCCAAGCCAAAACCTATACCTGTCTATACCGAAATTACCAACACTCCCACCACATTCAAGTCCTATAATGGGACTTTACCTCATTGTACCAAGTGCAATCTCCACCATGTCAAAAACTACAGAGATATGGTCTGCAACAACTATAACTCCAGAGGTCACACCGCTAGCTACTGCAGAAAGACCCCAACCACTACAACCCAAACCACTGGTGTTGAAGAAAGCTGTAACTGCTATGAATGCAATCAACCATGGTATTTTAAGAAGGACTGCCCGAAACTAAGGAATCAGGTTGGCCAAAGAAGAGCATTTACGATTGGTGCTGGAGATGCTCTCCAGGAACCAACTATGGATACTGGTATCTTTCCTATCAACAATATTTATTCTTCCGTTTAATTTGATACTGATGCCGATAGAAGCTTTATTTCCCATAAGTTTAAAAGCATGATTAACCATAAATCATGCAAACTTAACAAAGCTTAAACGGTCGCAGTAGCAAACGGCCAGTTATAAAGCACTTTAGAAATACTCACCAATTGCCTTCTCTCCTGAATAACCACATCTTTCAAACCAACCTAATGACTATGACCATTGTAAGTTTTGATGTAATCAATGGAATGGACTGGTTATCACCTCATCGAGCAGATATTTTATGTTACGAAAAGTTCATTCGACTAACACTACCTAAGACTGAAGGCCTTGTGATTTACGTAGATAAATCAGGAAAGAATCTAAGAGTCATCTCTTGCATGAAGGCGAGAAAGTGTTTGCAGAAGAGATGCTTCACTTTCTTGGGCCATGTGATGGATATGCAAAGAAAGGGTAAAGAAATCAAAGACATTCATCAAGTGTGCAACCACCCGAACGTATTTCCAGAGGATCTACCTAGAGTACCTCTAGTCTGACAGGTTGAATTCCGAATCGATTGGATCCCAGGTGTACCACCAGTGGCAAGATCTCCTTATCGTCTGGCTCCATCGGAAATAGAAGAATTCTCCAGTCAACTCCAAAAACTTGTTGACAAAGGCTTTATCTGGCCACTCTTCTCACCATGGGGAGCTCCGGTATTGTTTGTCAAAAATAAGGATGGATATTTCAGGATGTGTATCAACTGTCGAGAGTTGAACAAACTCACCATCAAAAACAGATATCCAATCCCGAGTATCGATGACCTATTCGATCAGCTACAAGGATCCTTTTACTACTCAAAGATCGATCTGAGATCCAGTTATCATCAACTCAGAGTCCAAGAAGTAGCCATTCCAAAGAAGGCATTCAGGACTTAGTATGGTCACTACGAGTTCCTCGTTATGCCATTCGGACTGACCAACGCACCAGCCGTATTCATGGACCTTGTAAATCGGGTGTATCAACCCTATTTGGATAAATTTGTGATCATATTTATCGATGACATACTAATATATACATGAACCAAGGAGGGACATGGCCAACACTTGCGATTAATTCTGGAATTTTTAAGAAAGGAGAAACTTTATGCAAAGTTCTCTAAATGTGATTTCCGGATTAACGAAGTCCATTTCCTTGGCCATGTGTTCAGTAGTAAAGGGATTCATGTCAATCTCGCGTAGATCGAAGTGTTTAGGGATTCGAAGGCACCAACAATTCCAATCGAAGTACGCCAATTCCTAGGGCTTGCGGACTATTACCGAAGACTCATCAAGAATTTCTCCAAAATAGCCAAGCCACTTACCACTCTAACGCAGAAAGACAAGAAGTTAGATTGGGGAGACAGAAAAGAATCTGAGTTCCAAAGATTGAAACAATTTTTGGGCAGTGCACCAATTTTTTCTCTTCTGAAGGGAACAAAAGACTTTGTAGTATTCTGCGATGCCTCTCACCAAAGGGTTGGGATGTGTATTGATGCAAATGAATAAATTCATTGCATACGCATCCAGACAACTTATGCCAAACAACACAAACTACACTGCCCATGACTTAGAGTTGGGAGCTGTAGTGTTTGCCTTCAAATTTTGGAGGCACTAACTATACGGGACGAAGTGTGTTGTGTTAACCGACCATAAAATCCTTCAACAGATCTTCGATCAGAAGGAGCTCAATATGAGACAACGAAGGTGGGTCAAACTGCTAAGTAATTACAAATGTGTAATTTGTTATCATCTTTGTAAAGCGAATGCTGTAGAAGACGCTTTAAGCAGGAAAGAACGAGCAAAGCCACTTTATGTAAAGGCTCTAACCCAAACAATCCACTTCAATCTCACCATCCAAATTCGAGAAACTCAGCTAGAAGCGCTCAAACCCGAGAATATCAAAGAAGAAATCCTATGAGGGATGGACAAACAGTTTGACCTCAAGGAAGATGGAACACGATATTTCATGAACCAAATCTAGACCCCAAAGTTTGGTGAATTCAGGAGTCTAGTCTTAAAAGAAGCTCATACGTCGAGATATTCGATACATCCTTGATCAGATAAGATGTATCTCGATATTTAGAAGCTTTATTGGTGGCCCAACATGAAGGCAGATATTGCCACATTTGTCATTAAATGCTTGACTTGCTCCAAAGTCAAAGTAGAGTACCAGAAGCCATCTGGTCTACTATAACAACCGTCAATCCCGAAATGGAAATAGGAACAGATAACCATCGAATTCATAACAAAGTTGCCAAGAACTTCAAGTAGTTATGATACCATTTGCGTAGTGGTTGACCATTTGACCAAGTCCGCCCATTTCCTAGCCATCAAAGAAACTGACAAGATGGAGAAACTCACTAGTACCTATCTCAAGGAAATAGTCAGACTACACGGTGTGCCAATATCTATTAACTTGAACCGAGATAGCAGATTCACTTCCAGATTTTGGCAATAATTATAGAGGTCCCTAGGAACCAAACTAGACATGAGTACTGCATATCATCCACAAATGGATGGAAAGTGTGAAAGAACGATACAAACTCTGGAAGACATGCTTTTCAATTGCGTGATTGACTTCGATAATGAATGGGATACTCACTTACCTTTAAGTGAGTTGTCATACAACAATACTTATCACTCTAGCATAAAGGTTGCTCCATTCGAGGCCTTGTACAGACGCATATGTCGTTCTTCAATATGTTGGGCAGAAGTTGGAGATACTCAACTGGATAGAAAGCACGTTGGTAATACTCTACTTACTGGTCTGGAGATCATTAATGAAACAACAGAAAAGATTGTTCAGATAAAGGAATGATTAAAGGCAGCACGTAGTCCCCAGAAAAGCTATGCTGACGTGAGATGTAAACCTTTAGAATTCAAAGTAGGAGACTGTGTCCTATTAAAGGTCTCACCATGGAAAGGTGTCATTAGATTTGGAAAACAAGGTATCCCCAATACATCGGACTTTTTGAAATCCTGGCAAGGGTTGGTCCGGTGGCTTGCAACTCAAGTTACCTCAAGAACTCATCAAAGTTCATGATACCTTCCACGTGTGTAATCTTAAGAAGTGTCTCTCTGATGATAACCTTTTTATTCCTCTCGAAGAGATCCGGTTTATCACTAAACCTCACTTTGTGGAGGAACCGGTGGCGATCATGGATCAAGAAATCAAAAGCCTCAAAAAAAGATGCATACCTATAGTAAAAGTCTTATGTGACATCCTTTAAGGGGGAGGTAATGTGACATCCCGAAATTTAGGTCTAAAACTATAGATAGTCAATTCAACGAAAACTTCTTTTTAACCAGACCTATTGAGCTTTCATGCATATTTTGGAAAATAAATAGTGTCATTACAATTAAAATAAGATATCAGATGGCATTTTACTTTAAATCGTGGAAAATCTCAACGAATCAAAAAAGAACAAACTGTAACCCTAGTTAATACGTCTGAAAAAACTAAAATTTCGAATGAAGTGGTTATGAGCGAAGAAAACACTCTAGTCTCGTAATACATGTTCACCAGATTTTGAAAATAAAAAGAATATCCAAAACGGAGTTCGTATTCAAAAGATACGACTGTTATATGAAACAAACTAGTATAATAATGATTTTCTTAAAACTGCATAAATCGTTTTGATCCGTTGACACACTTGCACACCTCAGATGGAAATTCCAAGAACATTTTTGGACTCAGGTTATGGGCTATTATTTGATTGTATACTCGAAATATTTTTAGTAATAATATTTGTAAAGTCAAAAAATCGGACGTTCCGGATCAATTAAACGTAATTTACCAGAGTTCTACAACTAGAAAAATTAATTTGTTCGGGTTTTTGGAATCCTTGAACTCGACTCTATTATTCGCCACTTTCGAAATTAGACGCCGATATTTAGGCATGCAAATCTAGAAGTGTTTTAGGGTATGTTTTAGAATAGGACATCACTAGGCCCCACCATGCTTACTTGAATGATCAAAAATCATCCAAAGGCACTTCCTCCTTTCTTTCCCACGTCCACATCCACCACCATACCTCTTGGAGTACATTGTTTCTTCTAAGTACAAGTATGGCCCCTTTAAGTGTTTAACTAGTTTACGAAGTATCGTGCATGAAGGACATTAGAGGCTTTCTTATGCTATAAATAGAAGCCTTGGCCTCTCCATTTCATCACAATTCATCAGCGATAAATCTCCAAATATTTCCCTTCCTTCCCTCTCTTCCTTTCTCCTTTTCTCTCGGACATCTCACCCCCCCCCCCACCGGAGGTGGTAAATAACTAACGGGAAACAGTAGCCCTCACCACCGTGCAGCCACCATTCGGCCACCACCTTTTGCCCATCTTGTGTTGCTACCTTTTGTGGTGTTTCTAAGTTCGAACATAGAGTTTTTATTATTATTTTGTGGGTTAATTCGAGTCCAAACCAGCTCGGGTTTAGGTCGTTACTAGTTCGTGTTTTCTCGAGGTACTTCCCGGAAACGATCACATTCTCGAGTCTAAACCAAGTTCACGTATCAAAGGCGAGTGCTTACGACCCCATTTTAAAGCTTTTATATATTTCGAGGGGGGGGGGGATACATGTGCTAATATATTTTTATGCAAAACATACAACAAAATATTATCATTTTATGTGAAAAAGCAACATACCTAGTTTACAAATGTTCTTATCAAGTAACACTTCATTTATACATAAACTAGTTTTAAACATGACACACTACTATGAGATTTACCTCCTTTATAAAACCGAGTACCTTATACCATTACATATATACTTACTCGGCTTTTATAGTACAAATTTATTCGTATACCTTAGTTAATGCATTTATAGTGAGATTAATCAATCGGAGCGGGTGATAAATATTTTCATTCTTTATCCACAACGTCCAATGAAGTGTCGTAAAGGGTTATATCTAGTCAGATAGGTCGGTTATAGGACTCACTATAAACATTAACTGGATCTCTATCTCTCTCTCTCTCTCTCTCTAAAAAGAACGGATTCAGTTTCTCTCTTTACAAAACAGTTATAAGTATGGTTTTACTTATAGAAAAACACCTTTTGGTTTTCAAAGTTTATCCAAAGGTTCTTTACAAACTCATTTATAAGTATGGTTTTAATTACAAGGAAAATACTTTTTGAACGTTTTAAAAGTAATACTACTACTCTAGTAGAAAACTTGTAACTCTCACCAACCTTGTGTTGACACTCAAAAATACATGTATTCTCAGGAGTTCACTAATCAATTTTTCAGACGATGGAATAGTCGTGAATATTGGGCGACCTAGTTTTCATAGTTTTTGTTATATCTGCCTAGCTGTTTAAGGAAATTCGTGTACTTTATTATTATTTGTAAGAACCTTGTGTTCAAACTTTAAGATGAAATACAAATACTGTTTTGTTATTGTTGTACTTGTGCTATATATTCAATTGCTTGTGATCAATGACATAAGTCGCACATCCCAACATGTTCTGCCGGCTCGGCCGGGAGTGTGAAAAAAAGTGACTAAGCATACTCAAATTAGAAAATCAAATAATAGATTCTGTGAACAGTGACTATTTGTCACGTTGTATGAACCCATGCATCACACCCCACGAATTGATTTGTGCCGCATTCCAAGAACCGACGCATGGTGTTTTTTTCAGTTATGATTGGGATCAATAATTGTAGGAAAAGCTGATACGCCCCATCCACAATGCAGAAACGGTCTCTATTAAACCCTAAACGATGTTTAGATTACAAAAGGCTTATGAAAAACTTTAAAAACTTAAAATGTCTTGATCTAACCAAACCAAATCATGGAAATAGGTTAACACAAAACAATTGGAAATCAAATGAAAAATACATGAACGAGTGGCTTTGATACCATTATTAGGTTATAAGGATATAAAAAAACAAAAAAAAGCCACAAAGGAATAGCAGAAGAATACAAATAAATTAATCCCATAACTTAATAGAGGATCAAAGTTTAACAACTCTAATGTAACTAAAACATAAGTTAGATAAAAGAAAACATACCGTCGAAGCCTTTGATTAATTCTTTGCCTTCTTTATGGATGTAGAGAGCCCAAACCGGAACTTCTCTTCCAAATCGTACCCAAGAAGCAAATCAACAACCTTGACACCTCCAGATCCATCGAACACCTTGAACACTGAAATCAAATTTCGAAAACATCATCGATGCGTCGTGGAGGAGAAACGAGTGCGCTCTTTTGATGAGAATTTGAGAGGGTTTGGAGAGGGGTTTGATGATTTTGAGTTGTTTTAAACACATGAAATTTCATCCATATACCCTTATTTATAGGGCTACGATTAGGGTTTCCATAAATTGGTTGTTTGGTCACTAAGCAACTATCTTTCACTTTAAACCCTTAAGGTTTTGTACGTTTCTATTAATTTATTAACTCTAATAAATTAATAAATTAAATCCGTTTATTTCTCTCTTGTCAAATATTACTTAAATGTGTCTTGTGTATAACCCAAAATGAAGGTAATATTAATGTGTTTGCGGGCACTATTTCTGTCACATTAGACTACTGGAAGCTTCTTTGGTATTTGTCATGTGCACCACCTCAGTCAGGATTAAATTATGAATACCTTCGAGTGTCAGTTTAGCACCATCGGTTGAACTAGTAACTATTGTAAACGTTTTGGGTCAACTTTCAGGCAATAATGATAATATTAGCCATAGTTCTGGTAGAGAGAGTCTTCGATTTGTATTTTCCATAAATGAAATCATGAGCATCAAATTTTTGGATCTTAACTTGTAACATCCCAAAATCCGGGGCAAAAAATTTCACTTTTGGTTAGGTGATTTATAAAATGGTTCATCAAAACGTTACCAAAATCATGTCAATACATAAAGCTATAATATCATGTCTCAAAACCAAATCATATGGAATAACAAAATATCAGAGTACAATCCCAGAAAACTCTAAACTGAAATCATATGTGTGTGTGTGTGATGCGCTGCTACACCACTGACTCCTTCCCCTTGGACGAAGATGTACCTGAAACCAAAACTGAAAACTGTAAGCACAAAGCTTAGTGAGTTCCCCCATCATACCACATACCATACGATCACATAGCATACATACTGTCGGGCAATTGTGGGGCGCCCGTCCTACCCATGTCAAGCCATTCTGGGGTGCTGACCTACCCATGTCAAGCCATTCTGGGGTGCTAACCTACCCATGTCAAGCTATTCTGGGGTGCTGACCTACCCATGTCAAGCTATTCCAGGGTGCTGACCTACCCTCCAGTCTATCTCAACCGAACGCGAGGACTATTTCACCGCCTACTACTAACACATAATATCATATCATAGTCATGATGTCAGACATATCTGGGGTGTCCGACCTACCCATTAGTCCTAGCGACCGAATCGGGGACTAGTCCCCTTCTACTGATACTATCTCACATAACGTAGTAACTGGCAAACTAGCATACTTACATATCAAACAAACTAGCATACTCACATATCCAACAATAACATACCAGACAATTATCACAGAGATAACCGTCCCAACTATCAATCACTAGTGGGCCGACGTTGGTGCCTTAGACCCACTTCTACTGGAAGGTAACTCACCTCGATGTCGTGTAGTGTCTGAACTGTCCTCGGCGTGAAGGTCGGCTCTCTTCGACTCCTCAATCCCTACACGACAACCCTCAAGTCATCAAACAGAACATGCAACCCTAACCAGGGTCAAAACCCAAAACCATGCAAAGTCAACATTGGTCAAAGTCAACACCCAGTTGACCTGACTCGCTGAGTTGTTCTACCAACTCGTCGAGTCCATGCCACACTAACCCGATCCAACCCCGACTTCACTCGTCGAGTCTAGCAAGAACCCGACGGGTTCTCCTTCATTCAAACCATCGGGACCATCTTCATTCGACTTGCCTAGTTCTTCCTTGAACTCGGCGGGCTCATCTCCCTCATAAGAATGTGTCCGGTCAACGACTCGCCGAGTTCTATGAATAACTCGTCGAGTCCATCTTCAAAGATGGGGAGATTGCCTTGGACTCGCCGAGCCTGTTCATACACTCATCGAGTCCCATGATTCCCAGGTCTCTTTTCGCGTCTAAACATCTACGAGACTTTCCTCCCAAACAACTGGTCCATCCACAAAAAGGATTTGGTGGTCATTACACCGCGACTCGCCGAGTGCCAAGAACAACTCGGCGAGTCCATCCTTGACCAACACTATACAGTCGATTTAGATGAGCCTTAATACCTCAAAACCATAGATCTAGCCCCTCAATGTCCATTTCATACGTAAAGCTCCAAACTTGGTGCACATGCATGGGGGCTTTGGCTTAAAAATCCATAAAAGGTGCTCTACAAGATGCATGGGGCTCTCATGGCCATAAAGTTGGCACCTTTATGCCATGAGACCCTTCCAATGATTCTGATCTGAAGTCAATACCTCATATAACACTCCACAAATCTGAATATGGCTTGGAAAGCCCTAAATGTGCCCAAAACCCAAGTCTAAAGATGAATAAACACATAGAAGACCAAGACAGAGACATTTTACCTTGATTGAGCTGAAAATGGAACTAGATACCTGAATCTCTAAGCCCCAACTCGAACTCTCAAGCTTCTTTCTTCTTCTCCAAGCTACATAAACCACCAAATGTACCAAAATGGCCTTAGAACACACAAAAACGGCTACGGTTTCGTTACACAACTTTCTGGGAGTGATAAGGGCGATGGAGGCTGAGATAAGGTGTTTAAATAGGGTGCAAACCCTCAGATTTAGGGTTTTACTCAAGCAGCACCTACTCGCCGAGTCAGTATTCTGACTCGTCGAGTAGGTCACTTAAACTGTCCTCGAATCTCGACTCTACTCGACGAGTTGGGCCTCTAACTTGTCGAGTCCAAGAGAAAAACACAAGAATTGCTTGAATTAACTGCGTGCTAGGAATCGGGTGTTACAAATCTCCCCCACTTATATTAGACTTCGTCCTCGAAGTCTGCCACTGAATCCGAAAAAAGATCAGGGTAATGCTCCCTCATCTCGTCCTCCGGCTCCCAGGTCTATTCCGAGCCCTTGCGGTGCTGCCACTGCACCTTTACCAGCTCCACCCTCTTGTTCCTCAGATCCGTTGACTTCCTGTCAAGGATTGCCACTGGCTGCTCGATGTAGTTCAGGCTGTCATCAACCTGAATATCCTCTAGAGGCACTACCGCCGAATCGTCTACCAGGCATTTCCGCAACTGGGAGACATGAAATGTGCTATGAATCTGACTGAGTTCAACTGGCAGATCCAACCTACAAGCCACCTTGCCCACCCGGGCCGTAACCTTGAAGGGTCCAATATACCTGGGGCTCAGCTTGACCCGCTTCCTGAATCGAATGACGCCCTTCCAAGGCGACACCTTCAGGAGCACCATATCCCCGACCTGGAACTCCAGATCCGATCGACGCTTGTCGGCATAACTTTTCTTCCGACTTTGAGCAGTCTGAAGCCTGCTTCGAACCTGCTGGATCCTCTCTGAAGTCTTGAGTACCACTTCGGTACTCCCCACGACTCTCTGTCCGACCTCTCCCCAGCATATCGGGGTCCTGCACTTCCTCCCATACAACATCTCGAAAGGAGGACGGTCGATGCTCGCGTGATAACTGTTATAATAAGAAAACTCCGCCAACGGAAGGTAAGTATCCCAACTACCTCCGAAGTCTAAAACACACGGCCGCAGCATATCCTCCAAAGTCCGGATGGTCCGCTCGCTCTGTCCATCCGTCTGCAGGTGGAAGGCGGTACTAAAATGCAGACGAGTACCCAGCTCGTCATGGAACTTCTTCCAAAACCTGGAAGTGAACCGCACATCCCTGTCGGAAATCACTGAAACTGGCACCCCGTTCCGCGGCACCACCTCCCTGGAGATGTCATCCAACTTTTCGGTCGAAATACTCTCCTGGATCGGAATAAAATAGGCGCTCTTGGTCAATCGGTCAACGATGACCCAAATCGAATCCACTCGTCGCGCGGTCCTGGGAAGCTTCGTAATGAGGTCCATAGTGATATCCTCCCACTTCCACAGCGGGATATCCAACGGCTGGAACTTGTCGTGTGGTCTCTGGTGCTCAGCCTTGACCTTTCTGCAGGTCAGGCACCTTTCGACAACCCAACCTATGTCCCTCTTCATACAGGGCCACCAATAATCGAGACGAAGATCCCTGTACATCTTCGTCGCCCCGGGATGGATAGAGAACCAGGATTTGTGCGTATCTGCCATCAATACCTGGTGCACACCCCCATGATAAGGGACCCACACCCTACGGTGAAGAGTCAACAATCCCCGACTATCATATTCGAAGGAGGAAACCTGACCCACAATTCGCTCACTCTTCCGATATTCCTCCTTCATGGCCTCCTGCTGGGCCTCCCGAATCTGCTCCAACAGCAGAGTCTCAACTGTCATCCTCAGACAGATGTCCCTGATCAGCGTTGCCTTGCGGCTAAGCACATCGGCCACGACATTAGCCTTCCCCGGGTGGTAGAGGATTTCGCAATCATAATCCTTCACCACATCAAGCCACCGATGCTGCCTCATATTCAGATTTGGCTGGTCCATGAGATACCTCAGGCTCTTGTGGTCCATGTAAATGGTACAATGAACCCCATAGAGGTAATGACGCCAAATCTTGAGGGCGAACACAACAGCCCCCAGCTCCAAATCATGCGTCGGGTAATTCGCCTCGTGAGGCTTCATCTGCCTCGAAGCGTAAGCAATAACGTGCCCCCTCTACATCAATATCGTACTCAAGCCGGAGATGGACGCATCACAATATACTAAAAAGTCCTCCATGCCCTTTGGCAGGACTAAGATTGGCGCCTCGCACAATCTCTGTCTCAATGTCTCAAATGTGGCCTGCTGCTCAGGCCCCCAGCGAAAGACCACGACTTTCCTCGTCAACCGGGTCAGGGGCACGGCTATCTTGCAGAAGTCCTGAATGAATCTCCGATAGTAGCCTGCCAATCCCAGAAAGCTCATAATCTCAGATGGAGACCTCGGAACCTCCCATCTCATCACGGCCTCCACCTTGGCCGGATCAACCGAAATCCCGTCCTGGTTGACAAGGTGCCCAAGAAACTGCACCTTGTGCGACCAGAACTCACACTTGAAGAACTTAGCATACAAGCTCTCCCTCCTCAAAGTATCCAAAACCTCTCGCAGGTACTCCTCATGCTGCTCTCACGTCTTGGAATAAACCAAGATGTCATCGATGAAAACTATCACAGACCGATCCAACATCGGCCTGCAGACGTGGTTCATGAGATCCATGAACACGGCAGGAGCATTGGTGAGCCCGAAAGGCATCACCACGAACTCATAGTGTCCATAACGCATCCAAAACGCAGTCTTCTGCACATCCTCCTCTCTGACCCTCATCTGATGATATCCTGAACGCAAATCAATCTTGGAGAACCAAGATGCTCCCTGTAGCTGGTCAAAGAGGTCATCAATCCTCGGAAGTGGGTAACGATTCTTCACTATTACCTTGTTCAGCTCCCGATAATCTATACACATCCGATGCGACCCGTCCTTCTTCTTAACAAATAGAATCGCGGCTCCCCAGGGTGAACTGCTCGGTCTAATGAAGCCCTTGTCTAACAGCTCCTGCAGTTGTGTAGACAACTCCTACATCTCAGGAGGAGCCAACCGATATGGTGCCTTGGCTATCGGAGCCACACCAGGGACTAGGTCGATCCTGAACTCTACCTGCCTCTCCGGAGGTATCCCATGCAACTCCTCGGGGAATACATCCACAAACTCTCGTACCACGGGCACATCGCCCACCGTCGCCTTACCCGCCTCCCGGGTATCCATAACATAGGCGACAAATCCTGCGCAACCCTACTGAAGGTAGCGCCTAGGTCTCGCTGCTGAACATAAAGTTGGTTCTCGCTGTGGCCTCTCACCCTGAATCACCAGCTCTCCCCCACTTGGGGTCCTGATCTGCACCAACTGCTGCGCACAGTCAATCACTGTCCCATTGGGACTTAGCCAATCCATACCAATAATAACCTTGTTCCCCCGCAAAGGTATGGGAACCAAATCTACCAGATAACGCTCTTCAAACAGCTGCAAAACACAATCTCGGTAGACCTCTGATGCTCGCACTGACCGGTCGTCCGCAATCTCGACCTCTAGAGGGCAATCCAACACGCCCGAAGACTCAGGAAACTTCTTGCTAAGCGCAAGAGAGACAAACGATCGGGTAGCACCCGAATCAAACAATACCTGAACTGGGATATCGTTCACATGGAACGATCCTAAACAGAGCACATACATAACATATCAAAATCACAGCGTTATAACACAAAAGTATAAGAAAGAAATTATACCCGTCACCACATCGGGTGCAGCGCGTGCCTCCTCGGCTGTCAACTAAAATACTTGGCTCCTCACCACCGGAGCCTCTGCTTTGGCCTTCCGGCCATCCGTAACCCACGATTTCGCTGTAGTCGGCACCGCCGCTGGCGCTGCTGCTATCGCTGCTGTCAATCTAGGGCAGTTGGCTTTCTTATGGCCCCTCTGATTGCAATGGAAGCAAATCAGGTCTGACATCTGCACTGTGGGGGCGGGGGCGGTACAATCACTGCCAAAGTGCCCCGTCTTGCCGCACTTGTAGCAGCCCGACGATCCTGCTCTACACGCTCCCTCATGTGGCCTGCCGTATTTCCTGCAGCGGCTCTGGCCCGGCTGGCCCTTCGACCTAACGTCGGATCCCTTGGGTTTCTTCCCCGAAACCCCTAACACCTGCTCAGTCTCTTCTTTCCTCTTCCTGACATGCTCCAAATCGAGCTCCCTCTCCCGCGCCCTGGCAATCATGGACTCCAGGGTCGGGCAGGCTGAATAGCTGACATGCTCCCGAATATCAGCCCTCAACATATCATGGTAGCGGGTCTTCCACATCTCCTCATCCCCCGCATAGTGGGGTACCAACAGGGCCCACTCCCTGAACTTGGCGGTGATCTCTGCCACTAACTCAGTCGTCTGCCTCATATCCAAAAGCTCTCTGGCCAGCTGCTGAAGCTCCACAGCCGGCGCAAACTCAGCCTTGAATCTGGTCACAAAATCTGACCACGCCATAGCCTCAACGGTTGGGGCTCCCAACGAGTCACCAACCGACTCCCACCAGTCTCTAGCTCTATCCCTCAGACATCCCGCAACAAAGCAGACCTTCGACCCTTGGGGGCAGAAGCTCGTCAACTGTGCAGACTCAATGTCTGCGATCCATCTCCTGGCAGCAATCGGGTCCTTCACCCCGTGAAAATCCGGCGCACCACTCCCTCTGAAGTCCTTAAAGGACAGTGTGCGCGTACCCGAATGGCTGGTCGCCAAGTCACTCCTGAATTCTTGGAGGCGATCCTCCATCAGCTCAACAATCCCTTCCTTGATCGACCCGAAAATAACCGGGGTCGACTCAAGGATGCCTCTCGTGATCTCAGACGCGATGAAATCGCGTAGCCCATCATCAACCTACTCGGATCATGCACCCGAGCCTTATCCTGATCCTGATCCGGAACCTCCCGCTCCATGTCGTGTGATTGCCATACTGCAAATAAACACATAAACGTCAGGATCATAAATGCTCTCAAGAGGTCTCACACACTCTCCAAGTTCCCTGGTTCCATCTCGGCCCTCCCTGACTCGAGTACGAATCCTTTGCTTCCAGTAGTACGGGCCCATGCTACCTTCCACATCTATCCGTACTTTCCCCAAGGATTGCTTCAACTTCACCAAGTCCCTTTACCGATACCCTCTTCCACTAATCTCATCCTAGGCTCTCTTAGGGCACCCTCCGACCTACTCTTCGCCATCAGCTGCACTAGGAGTCCCTACTTCCCTTCCCTAACTAGCTTGCGAATACTGTTACATATCCGCTCACTAGTTAGTTAAAGTTAGCCAGGACCCCTTTAGCACAAATCAAGCAGCATTCGTGCATTGAGTAACCACATCAGGTATAACTTAATCAGGCTATCCTACCATTGGCTAAACAGTCCTAGCATACCGCTCATACAAAAGGCATTCCAGGCATCCTCCTAGATCCTTAGCCCTACTCTAGAATGTTGTTCTCAGAATCATATATCAGGCATACAAGGCATCCTCCTAGACCCTAAGCCCTAATCTAGCATGTCGTTCTCAGAATCATAAATCATACACATATCATAACAAGTATGGGTATCTTGGGGAAAACTTACTTGAGCTCGGTCGGTCGCACGCATCACACACATTGTCCTTTCTCAAAATTCTTTAACTTAAAATTTTAGAAACCGTTTTCTTTGTAAAAATCTTTCAAGCCCTTGGTTTGAGTTCAGACACCCCCGAGGGTGTGTCCGAAACCCTCAAACCAAGGCTCTGATACCAACTTGTAACATCCCAAAATCCGGGGCCAAAAATTTCACTTATGGTTAGGTGATTTATAAAATGGTTCATCAAAACGTTGCCACAATCATGTCAATACATAAAACTATAATATCATGTCTCAAAACCAAATCATCTGGAATAACAAAATATCAGAGTACAATCCCAGAAAACTCTAAGCGGAAATCATATGTGTGCGTGTGTGATGCGCTGCTACACCGCTGGCTCCTTCCCCTTGGACGAAGAGGTACCTGAAACCAAAACTGAAACTGTAAGCACAAAGCTTAGTGAGTTCCCCCATCATACCACATACCATACGATAACCTAGCATACATACTGTCGGGCAATTTTGGGGCGCCCGTCCTACCCATGTCAAGCCATTCTGGGGTGCTGACCTACCCATGTCAAGCCATTCTGGGGTGCTAACCTACCCATGTCAAGCTATTATGGGGTGCTGACCTACCCATGTCAAGCTATTATGGGGTGCTGACCTACCCTCCAGTCTATCTGAACCGAACTCGGGGACTATTTCACCCCTACTACTAACACATAATATCATATCATAATCATGTTGTCAGACATATCGGGGGTGTCCGACCTACCCATTGGTCCTAGCGACCGAATCGGGGACTAGTCCCCTTCTACTGATACTATCTCACATAACGTAGTAACTGGCAAACTAGCATACTCACATATCTAACAAACTAGCATACTCACATATCCAACAATAACAGACCAGACAATTATCACAGAGATAATCATCCCAACTATCAATCACTAGTGGGCCGGCCTTGTTGCCTTAGACCCACTTCTACTAGAAGGTAACTCACCTCGATGTGGCGTAGTATTTGAACTGTCCTCAGCGTGAAGGTCGGCTCTCTTCGACTCCTCAATCCCTACACGACAACCCTCAAGTTATCAAACAGAACATGCAACCCTAACCAGGGTCAATACCCAAAACCAGGAAAAGTCAACATTGGTCAAAGTCAACACCCAGTTGACCTGACTCGCCGAGTTGTTCTACCAACTCGTCGAGTCCATGCCCCACTAACCCGATCCAACCCCGACCTCAAACCATCGGGACCATCTTCATCCGACTCGCCGAGTTCTTCCTTGAACTCGACGGGCTCATCTCCCTCATAAGAATGTGTTCGGTCTACGACTCGTCGACTTGTATAAACAACTCGTCGAGTCCATCTTCAAATATTAGGATATTGCCTTGGACTCGTCGAGCCTGTTCATACACTCGTCGAGTCCCATGATTCCCAGTTCCCTTTTCGCGTCTAAACATCTACGGGACTTTCCTCCCTAACAACTGGCCCATCCACAGAAAGGATTTGGTGGTCATTACACCGCGACTCGCCGAGTCCCAAGAACAACTCGGCGAGTCCATCCTTGACCAACACTATACAGTCGATTTAGATGAGCCTTAACACCTCAAAACCATAGATCTGGCCCCTTAATGTCCATTTCATACGTAAAGCTCCAAACTTGGTGTACATGCATGGGGGCTTTGGCTCAAAAATCCATAAAAGGTGCTCTACAAAATGCATGAGGCTCTCATGGCCATAAAGTTGGCACCTTTATGCCATGAGACCCTGCCAATGACTCAGATCTGAAGTCAAGACCTCATATAACACTCCATAAATCTGAATATGGCTTGGAAAGCCCTAAATGTGCCCAAAACCAAAGTCGAAAGATGAATAAGCACATAGAAGACCAAGACATGGGCATTTTACCTTCATTGAGCTGAAAATGGAACTAGATCCCTGAATCTCTAAGCCCCAACTCGAACTCTAAAGCTTCTTTCTTCTTCTCCAAGCTACACAAACCACCAAATGTACCAAAATGGCCTTAGAACACACAAAAACGGCTAGGGTTTCGTTACACAGCTTTCTGGGAGTGATAAGGGCGATGGAGGTTGATATAAGGTGTTTAAATAGGGTGTAAACGCTCAGATTTAGGGTTTTACTTAACCAGCACCTACTCGCCGAGTCAGTATTCCGACTCGTCGAGTAGGTCACTTAAACTGTCCGCGGATCTCGACTCTACTCGATGAGTTGGGCCTCCAACTCGTCGAGTCCCAGAGAAAAACACAAGAATTGCTTGAATTAACTACGTACGAGGAATCGGGTGTTACATAACTCTCCCTACTTCATTCATAGCTTTAATACCAGTTTGTTGGGAATTCAATAAAACAAGTTAAACACTTCAAAGAAATAATAAAAGAATTTAATAAAACACACGCTGTAACTATTCAATAACTAAAAAAATGAACACAATATTTAACTTGGTTCGGTGAATCGGACCTATGTACACGGGTAAACGAGAGAGAGAGAGAGAGAGAGAGAGAGAGAGGATTTTATAAAGTTGCACCTCATTTAAGAAGCAAAAGAATCTTTACTGCTTACAAACTTCTCTAAAAAATATGCTCTCAACCTCATAATAATCGTACTTTTCAATGTGCTTACATAAAACTAATGCACGGAATAATTATGGGGTATGTGCCTATTTATAGGCAAGAATAAGAAACCCTAATTCTAGTGGGTCAGGCCCATCTATAATTAGAAAATGAAGAGAATGTCTTAATTTTCAACCACTCACAAGACACCATGAAACTGCTTCTAGAATCTTCAACCTTGACGGATGTGCATGACCACCTGCCATGTACTTAAAAGCCCATCCAGCCTTCCCCATCACATCATATGTGTTTTTATAGCTCCAATAGGAGGTATTTTGATGATCATGAGTGAATTCAACATAAGGGAGCACATTCAACTCCAGGGAGCGCATGTTGATAAGGCAAGAGTTCATTATGATGACCTTGAGCACATTCAACAAAACATTACATCCATAGGAGCATAGTTGGACGCTCAAGAATGTATATGGTTGAAGTTGGAGCGTATTTTCCAATGCTCCAACTCTAAACCAAAAGATTCAGCTCTTTCCCAATATCTTTTTACTTCAAATTCTTTTGAATAATTAAGAAGATTCCTCTTAATTGAAAGATTAAAAGGCTACCAAACAGTCTTTTAGCATCAATTCCCCAAAATGAGCACTTTGTCTGTTTAAAGGGAGCATTCTCGCACAATGTGTCACACCCCCGGCCAAGACGGAACATGCCGGGAGGATGCATCAAAGATAAACTAAATATATAGTAGAAGTACACCACTAAACAAAATAGCATTTGTATTCCATCAATAAGTTTGAATACAGGGTTCTTACAGATAATAATAGTAGAGTAGTTGCATTAAACAGGTATAAAGATAACAAAAACTAGATAGCTCGGTCATCTATAATCCATGACCAATCTTCTCTATGAACACTTGTCTAATGATCCCCTGAGAATACATGTAAGTTTGAGGTTTAACACAAAGGTTGGTGAGTGTCACAGGTTTTCTAAAATAATGATACTTTTAATATGATCTAAAATGAATTGCCCTTGTTGTAAGTAAAACTGTGTTTGGAAAAGTTTGATAAACGATAGAAATCTGAACTGTGGTTTCTAGATAATGAAATCTAGTTAAGGTTAATAGTAACAAAGTTTTACGGATAACGGATAAACAAACATACGGATATACGGATAAAGTTATTTGCCAAGGTTGTACTTAACAACCACATATACGGATAAACGGATGGAAGACAAGTATATTTGATAAGCGCAAACGTAAAGTGTACAATACTTGTTTTAAATAGTTGATAAAACTTAGGGTAGTATACACAAGCACATGTATGATCCTAAGATACAATTTCTATAATTTGTATAAATATATAAACTTATATATTTTGTGTATGTATGAGGTATTATAAAACTACCAAGTTCATAACTGTGTATACAGTCATAGCACATTTTTAGCCGAAATGTATATGTTATTTTTATTAGTTGTATTATTTTAACAACATAACTTATTTAAATATTGATGTTTAGAACGATTTTGTTTACTTATAACATATAAGTATTTAAACAAATATTTCACAAGCTAAAAATGTGTTTACACAAAATAATGATAATTCATGTGTATTTTGTATGATAAATATTACTTAGTACACGTACTACCATGTATAGAGGAGGGCCAGACATGAAACACCGGAGGGCAGGACCATTTTAGCATTTAAGTCATTCTGAAATCAACAATCCTATGTGGCCCTTCAAACCAGATTCCCCGTACCGTAAGTAGTAGAGTAGTAAATAATACTTTTTTGTGATTTATATTGCATAAAAATGATAATGTTGTTTGGATAAACAAAGCATTTGGGCACATGTATATATAGTACAAGTAGTACATGTATCCCCCCCCCCAAAAAAAAAAATATGTAAAAGTAGGGCCATAACACTCACCTTAAAGTGCGATTAACAATTTATTTTTGAGAATGGATGCGAGAAGGTGGGGATGTATTGTCGTGAACGCCGTATTCCGAGGTAATTTAGTTTCCTAAGGAAATAATATCATAAATTAATATGTCGAAGTGATTGGGTATTTTGACTAAATATAAAGACTTATTAATTTTCCAAGTTTTATTATTTCAAAATTTATTTAAATAATTAATTTAAATAAATTTTATGTAATTAAATCCAAAATTTATTTAATTCAAAATGTAATTAATATTTTCTAAAAAGTTAATAATCCAATGTTTTATTTAATCTAAAATAGATTAACAAATCAAACAATATATACATATATATAAAAATTATAAATAAATTTATTACACATTTTATTAAGCTTGGGTTAAATTGAAAAGGCTTTTCCAAAATGGGGGTAGTTTTGGACATTTTATTTTATGTTTCATGGACTTGGGATCATCAGGAAAATAGATTTAATGAATGAGGGGCTAAAGCTGGGCAAATTCGAATTTCAGGGACTGTATCTAGATAATTTGTATTTAAGTTTGATTACACAGGAGGTGGCAACCTCCTGCGTTTACTTCTTTCGTGTACATGATCGCAACAACAAAAAAATATATACATTGGCCATGTGGTTTTGAGTATGGAACTCGACTGGAACATTATTGTGCACAAATGGTTTAGGAGGACTTACGGTGGAGGTGAAGGTCGTATAGGGGTGGTGACCGACTGTTAGTAGCAGCGGCAGGAGGGTGGCGATGGTGGCAGGAGGCCACTCTGGTGGTCTTCTACTGCCTTTTCCTTGCTTATTTCATTGGTTTTCGATGGAGGGGAGGTGAAGGGATCTTTGGGGATCGAAATCAAATGCAGCCATGAGTTGGAGGTGGGGTGTGAGAACTGTAGAAATTTGGATCGGGCAACGTATAATTATGTGTAATTTAGAAACCACATCACAACATTGTTGTAATAAACATTTGAAAAGTCTGTATTGAATTTTAATTTGCATTCAGAATGTCTAGAGTTGCTTTGGAAGTGTTTAAGTTGGACAAAGATGCCCTAAAGGAGAGAAGTCTCGCAAGCGAGAACTCCCCTCCCTCAGACCGAAAACCTCGCACCTACATTTCTCGGTTGGAACCGAGAACCTAGTTCTCGGCCTCATTGGACCGAAATCTCGGTGGCACTAACAAACCGAAAACCTCCTCCTCCGTATTGGGGATTTCGGTAGGGTGGGAAAACCGAAACTTTGACCTAGTGACTTGACCTCCCAACTTTACACGCTTTTATCCACCAAGCCTCCATGCAAAACATGCAATTATCCCCCAAACAACCATGCAACCCAAGCCATTACCCCACAAGTATCCATCTTATTCATGCTATTACTCAACAAATAACAATGCAAACATCCCCTCCCCTCCCTCTTTAAATTTCGGCCAAATCCCCGTCCTCCCATCATCATTTTTTTCATTTCTTCATCTTCTTCACATTCTTCATCCCTCCTTCAAGAACACTTCATTTGCTTTCAAGGATACTTCTTCATAAGTTGGTTCTTAGATTTTGGTAAGATTTTTTTTATAAATATAGTGTTTTTATACACATTCATACTAGTTTTGTTACATTTACACACATTTATATGTGTTATTATCCATAGGGTAATACGATCTTCAAGTGTTCTAAGCTTGAGGATCTTCATCTTCATCTCTTTATCCACTAAGAAATCCACTCAAGGTAAGTTCATACCCCTTCATTTTCGAGTTTTTCCAAGTTTTTAGGGGGGGGGGGAATACAAGTAAACAAATCTTATTTAGATGATCTAAAGGCTTTGCAAACTAAAAATACAAGTTATGTCACTAAAACATATCTAACCTTAAAAATCAGCTTTCTACAGAAACGTTGTGGTCTGTTCACCGACTGTTTTTCCCTATTTAAACTTCATATATTTCAAAACTGTTCCATATACAAATATTTCAGATCTATACCTTTTGAAGGACTACTCGCACGCATTCATACAATTTGTCTACAATTTATGGTGATTTTTACAAAACTGTCTATCATTTCAGAACATTTTCGGACCAGTCTGTAAAAATGAATGTTTTCACTCTGGTTAGGAACCACTTAAGGTTAGGGAAAAATATTACGGACAAATTAGGCTCTTTTTGTAAGCTCTGAGAGTTTACGGATCTAGATTTCGACTTACGATGATTTTTCTATAATTTTTCTAAAAACATAGACAGTAAAGTCAAAAACTAGAAATTGTCTTTATCATACTAAATGTTTTTTATACTTGTGTTTGGATGTAAGTTTATATGTTATAATATTTTAAAACATCTAGACATGATAACTTACATGTATTTATATATTTGATTATACAAATGGACTTAACAAAACATTCATAATAAACTATAATTGGTGTAATTTATGAGTCACAAATACTACTTTATCTTTTCGGACGAACCATATAATTATTCAAAAGTATAATTATCTCATTTTACAATAAAAAGGAGTCATAGTTCACATAAATCTGTTGATGCTCTTGTGAGGCATTCGTTTCACCGTACCTACCTAGTGTACACCATAAGTCCTGCATTATAACCAGAGTCTCCTGGAGGGAGAGCGAGATAGTTGTTTATAGATCTATACAGGATTGACAACCCCACACCTCAGATGTTCGATGCAGTTAGACCGACAAGTCTAGGGTGACAAATGTCTACCAGCTCCGACGCCTGAAGCATGTCGTTCAGGCATATCAGTCACATTAGCATGGTTATAATAACTCACATAGGAATTAACCAAACTACTCGGTTTACGGGGTAACTTACACTTCATTAGTTTTATTAAAAGATAAAACTACATACTATTTTCTCAGTACAACATTACTCACATTCTTGGTCTTAGGGTTTAAGACTATAGTTTATATTTACGAAAATATTGGATTTTCGGGTAACATACATTGTCACTTTACAAGGAAAAGATACAAAGGAAATACATGCATTTTAGTCTTGGGTATAAGACTTGCAACTCGTTTTTAAAGAAAATATCAGATTTTCTAGAAGTGTACAAAACCATTTTTACACGAGACATTTACAAACTCTTCTTCATACAAAATGCTTATGAACTCACCAACTTAATTGTTGACACTTTTCAAAATCACTCGTATTCTCAGGAATTCAGTAACAGGTAATCACGAGAAATTTGGAGGATAGAATGTCGTCACATCACTTCCTTCATTTTTGTCACATGCATCTGATGTCATGTAAACAATATTTGAACACAATGTAAACTTATTAAACATTCAATGTAATGGTTGTGATGCTATGTTTCATTTATATCCAATTGTTATGATACTGTACATGAAGTCATCCGCCCTCGGACTTTTCCACAGTTCTGATCCGGTGGTGTGACAGATTGGTATCAGAGCATTGTTTATAGTGAACTAAGTATATCAAACCACATAAGATATACAACTATAAATACAATGGGGCTAAATTACTATGAATAAGAAGTATACTACGAAAATATAATAAGTATTTTATAAAAGTATACATACATGCATACATACTAGGGCAGTGTCATAATAAGAACCATATAAAAGTATTTAGATAAGTTGGACACTACGGTTGAGCCTGAATAGATATGTAATCATATATGGGATAAATATAGCCTGATCAACTATGTTTATACGAGATACGACCACATTTGGCATGCACCCAGTACACCATGTTTCGGGCCCCAGCACCCTCACAAATCAAGCATTACCTCTGGATGTACCACAAATGGACCATTTGAACAATCAGGTTCGGGATCTCCATCACGAGGTAATAGAGATCGATGGCGAAGCCCGGAACACGACAATACGAATTCAACGCATCCACGAGGGACAAGAACGCCATGTGGGCGTCATGCTAAATCAACAAGCAGGGTAGGACGACATTACAGACCACCTACACTCCTTAGAGGAGGAGATGGCCGCTTTGGGACAACAATTTCCTGCAGCTGAAACTAGGGCAGCCATAGCAGAACAAAGAGCAGAAGAAGCCACTCGCGAGATGTGTGAGATGGCGGGACACCTTGAGCGTCATTTTGGTATATGAAGGACTAGTATAGCTTAGTGAGTTAAGTGGTTACACTACTCATACTAAGGGTCAATCTTAATGTATCTCTTATCCCAACTAGTAGTAATGAATCAAGCGAGGTACGCCCTCCAAAATCAATGTAACTCGGATCAACTTAATGTTTCAATGTCTATGTCCTATTTGGGATAACTTAACATTTGTGCAATACCTACTATTACTTATTACCATACGTATATTATGATCAGGTTGGTCGAAACATTTGGGAAACATACAGCAAAACATGTAGTTATACATATATAAATATAAATGTAGATGGGATACTACCAGCGACGACCATAGTTACTTACGAAATCGTTTCGATACAACAGAATCATGCCGCGACGCGAAAATAGCCAGCATACCGGCGCAACACTAGTCCTATGAATGTACCCCGCTACATTCCAAGCCGCTGTAACAGCCGTCATGACGGCCGTTATGGCAGAACTTAGCACTAACAACACAAACGGGAACGGGAACGGTGTCGACAGCTCCAATCACGGTAACAACCAAGAACACCAACGAGTGGGTTCTTGCAAGGACACCGCAAATGACGAACCTAAGAACTCCCATGACAATGGGGGAGTACTACCCAAGAAACGAAAGTTCTGGCATAAGAAAAATGGTCGTCCAACTCAAGGACCTACCAAAAGACAACCAACTGTGGCAGCTCATACCACCACTACCGTCCCTACTGCCTTAGTACCGACAGAACCATACGCTGGGAACTTCCCTAAATGCGACAAGTGTAACTTCCATCACTTCGGATCCTACCGAAAGTTGCATTGCAATAATTGCAACAGAAAGGGGCATACCGTCTGTCACTGTAAGACGTCAACACAACAAACTACCCAAGCCGCAAATGCTAGGATGGGTCAGACTTGTTACAGATGTGGATAAATAGGGCATTTCAAGAGGGAGTGCCCAAAAGTCAATAACAACAACGCTGGAGGCATGGGAAGAGTTTCAACAACGAGGCTTGAGGAAGCAACAGGGGACCTCACTGTGATTACCGGTACATTTCATCCACAAATAAATCATATACATACATACTTTACGATAGTGGTGCGGAGAGAAGCTTTGTGAACCATAAATTTGAACATTTCCTCAAACAAAAACCTTAAACACTTAATGAAACGCTTACCGCATAAATAGCTAGGAGAAGAACTGAAACCACCAACGACACATACCTAGTATGAACTCTAACTCTAAACAAACATTCTTTCTAAATCGACTTAATACCATCAATAATAGGAAGCTTCGCGCAACCCTTTACACATTTGGTTAAATCCCCATCATACCAAATGATATGAAAAGGTCGTTCGATTTGACTTACCAAATAGCAAAACCCTTGCCATATATGACGACAAATCTAACACAAACCTCCGAATTGTACCTTGCATCAATGATCACAAGTACCTATGCAAAATATATCATGCTCTTTCTTTGCCCACAATAGAAATAAGGAACAAAAGGTGATGGACCTCAAGGATATTCCCGAAGTCTGGAACTTTACCGATGTATTCCCAGAAGAACTTTCGGGAATACCATCCGTACTCCGAGTCGAGTTCAAAATCGACTAAATCCCTGGAGCCACCCCCATAGCCAAACCCCCATATTGCTTAGCGTCAATATTGTTCGTAAAGAAGAAATACGGATCATTCCGCATGTGCGTGGACTGTCAAGAGCAGAACGCACTAACCATCATGACCAGATACCCCCTATCCTGTATCGACGACCCGTCCAACTAAATTCAAGGAATGAGCTTTTCTACAGAAGGCTGGTCCAAGGTCAGAATAACTCCAGCTCAGAGTTCCAGGAGAAGATACCCCCGAGACAACTTAAGACTCATCAGATCAACTACACCACACACGACCTCGAACTAGGAACATTGATATTTTCCCAGGAGATCTGGAGACACTACCTGACCATAAGAGCCTATGACACATCCTCAATCAAAAGGAATATAACATGAGATAAAAATAAGGGGTGAAACTGCTAAAAGACTACGAATTTGGAATTCGCTATCACCCGGGCAAGGTCAACGTTGTAACAGACGCACTAAGTCGGAAGGAATACTTAGGCCGCCAATTAAAATCATTGACTATGACCATCCATTCACACCTGTCCACGCAGATCAAGGAAGTGCAACTTGAATCCTTGAAACCTGAGAATATCGCAGGTGAAGCCTTACGGGGAACGGATAAAAACCTCAAGGTCAAGAATGATGGAGGTCGTTACCTCGTGGGCCGAACCTAGACACCGAGATTCGGCGGGTACAGAGAAGTTGTCATGAATGAGGCTCACAAGACCGAATACTTCATTCATCCCGGTTCAGACAAGATGTATCAGGACCTCAAGAAACTTTATTGATGGTCAAACATGAAGACATAAATCGATACCCATGTGGGTAAGTGCCTGACTTAGGGTGGTGGTGTTTGTGGTTTAGAGTGGTGGTGTTGGTGGTTTAGAGTGTAACCGAGATAGAAAGAGAGAGTGAGAGAGAGAGAGAGGTATAGAGTGAGAGAGAGTGATAGAAGAAGAAGTGGCTGATGTTGTGAGTGCCTTAGGAGGTTTCTTTGTGCCTCTATTTATAGTAAAGTACACACACTCAAAAACTAGTTGGAGGCATGCCTGCACCTAGGCATTATGCTCTAAATTTAAGTGTACAAGCCAATGGGTGAAGAGGTCCCATGGAATTGGACAAATATGTGGACAATTCTGATCATTTGGCTCCTTGGAGCATGTGTGGGCCCCACATGCGGTTATACCCCCCATTAAATGCCAAAAAACACTCCAAACCAGGTGCATTGGGATCCGAAAGTCGATTTTTTTTTCAAATGTACCGTTATATAGAGTTTAATTCAAGGATTTTGGAACATCAAACGGATTAATTTTTGGAGTTACAGAACTCCGAGAAATTGCGTTTGAAGTTTTGCATCTAAACTACTTGCGGTGTTCGTTTTCGCGACTTTTGTAAATATTTTTGTTAAAATTATTTCGAGCATGGAATTAAATAATAGACAATAGTCTAATTCCAAAAATGTTCTCGGAAATCCCGTCGGCAATGCGTAAGTGTCTCAACGGATCGATTCGTTTTTACGCGATTAAAGAAAAAAAATAGTGTTTTATTGTTTGTTTTCTTAAAACTGTCGTATGTTTTGCATGCAAACTCCTTTTTGGACGTTCTTTATATTTTCGGAAACAGGGGAACATGTACTAGAATATTTTAATGTTTTTTTTTTGCTTAAAACTGCTTAATGAAAATTTTCAGTTTTTTAGACGTATTACTAAGGTTACAGTTTGTGCTTTTTGATTCGTTTGACATTTTATACATTTGGAAGTATGATATCATCAGGTATCATATAATAGTTGAAATGAACTTATTTATTTTACTTAAGATGCACTAAAACTCAATAAGTCAATTTACAACAAGATTCACAGTGAATTGGCCGTCTAATATTAGCCATAAATTTCGGGATGTCACATTACCTCCCCGTTAAAGGAAATTTTGTCCCGAAATTGAGTTCGTACTGATAGTACACGGGGTTTTGATGAATCGTAATGTATATTTGTGGTATTTGATCCATGCATGGTCCTTTTATAATCGCCTTGTGTATACAAGTCGTATATAATCAAGATTACATAGACGATCGAATAAGTGATTCTACCTTAAGCCCACAACCAAATAAGGAACAGGAAGTAAAGCGGAGTTACAAATCCTAAGTTTATAGAATCTTAATTATATACAACCCTAACTTATACACTTAGCAAGCATAGATTACCAACGAGGGTCCTTAGTTTCTATATGAATGACGTGATTATCCACGGTGAGAAGGCAATTTGTAAGCATTTCTAAAGTTCTTTCTATTTGGTTGATTGCCATATCTACTGTGTAAGTTTCATTAAGTTTGCAAAATTTATGTTTTGTCATGTTTCGAAACCTATAGCCAATAAAGCTTTTATCGACACTAGTATCAATTAATATCAAAGCCTAAAAATTGTTGATATGAAACGTACCAATAACCATAGGTTGTTCATGGATAGCATTACCAACAATGATCATAAGTAACCTTCCATTGCTAAAATGCCTTGGTTGATTGCATTCAAAATAGTTATGGCTTCCTCCCGCCGTAGTGGTTGGGGTTTTTCTGCAGTACCTCGAGATGTGACCTCTCATGTTACACTTGTTGCAGATTATCTCTCTGCAATTTCTGATATGGTGGAAATTACATTTGGTACAATGGGGTAGAGTCCCAATGTAGGACTTAGTTGGGCTGGGAGTGTAGGTAATTGTGGCATAGACAGCCACAGGTTCTGGTTCAATTTTGTGATGCTTGAAGTCCCTCTTTGATTTCCCATAAAACTTCCTTTTGGTACTTCTAGTATGGTTCTTTTCTATTGGTGGGGCCATGGTACCCTGACGGATACATTGCTCAGTCAATTAATAGGCCAATTGCTTAGCACTATCGAAAGTGGATGGTCGAATGTAGTAACCAGTCCTTGGACTGGTGATGCTAGTCCCCATATGTATCTCTCAATCTTCTTATCTTCTAAGGGTACCATTCATGGGTAAAGGCTAGCAAGGTCATTGAATCGGGAGGTGTAGGCAGCTATCCCATATCCTTGCATGGTCCGATTCCAAAGCTCTTGTTCTAGAGCTTGGATTTCCTGTCGGGGGCAGTATTCTCTGATCATCATCTGTTTCAGTGGTTCCCAACCCATGGCGTAAGCTTCAGCGATTTCCCTAGACTTTGTATGGTCATTCCACCAAGTTAAAGCGGAGTCCATCAGTATGCAGGTAGCATACTTGACCTGGCAGTCATCGGGGCATGCACTGATGTGAAAAACTACAGACTTTGTATGGTCATTCCACCAAGTTAAAGCGGAGTCCATCAGTGTGCAGGTAGCATACTTGACCTGGCAGTCATCGGGGCATGCACTGATGTGAAAAACTGCCTCAGTGTTTTCTATCCAACGGGATAGACCAACAGCTCCTTCAGTTTCGTAGAAGGATCGAGGTTTGCAGCCCATGAATTTCTTGTAGGAGCAGTGTCTGAGGTTGTTTTGGTGAGTTATTGGACTGTCACTTCCACTATTCTCAGTGTTTCCGTTTCGGGATGCCTCGTATTCTGCCAAGGCTATAGCAATTCCTTGTGCAAGCATGTTTTGCATCATGGTGGGGTCCATTTGGAAAGTTTGGTTTACATTTGTTACTTATGGGGCTCCTCCCTGGTTTAGAGTTTCCACTGATATTTGAGTTACAGGTGGGGACTTCTTTTGGTTGCCTCGGGGAGTTGGTGGTGGACGAACTTGTGGTTCCTTTCGTGGGACCGTCATCCTATTATGTTCAAAACGAACACGTTAAGTTGTGTTAACACTACGAAGTCCTAAGCAAGTATGTATGAGTTGCATTTTATGATAGTGTATTAGTATAATTTGTTCATAAAATCCTACAGATTTCCAAATTATAAGGAGGGATTGACTTCCTGGAATCCTACAGATTTCTAAACGATATGATGATCGATTCGAGAATCCTCAAGATTTCCAATTGATAGGGGGAAGGTGATTGGTTCAGAAATCCTCTAGATTTCCAAATGATAAGGAGAAGGTGATTCGTTCAGAAATCCACTATATTTCCAAATGATGGAAAGGGACCTTAATTGCTAATGATTTTGAAATATATTTATAAGTGTTTTAAAATGTATATATGGATTCTAAGGTACTAGGTTGCTGTAGCGAATCTAGAGAACATTCTTCAATCTCTGTTGAAACAAAAAGTGACACTCTACAGCTAAGGAACAATAGACCTGTTGTCTTGATGATATTGTAGATAAGCTTCTATCGGAAATCGTTTTATGAACGATGAAGAACCGCAGAGTTGAAGAGATGAACCGCAGTGTGAAGATTTGCATGAAGATAGTTTAGTTTATTTTAACTGACATTGCTTGTATTCCATTTATTATCCGGTGAACCATTCATGGTTACCGTAGTCAGTTACTTTAGATTATTTTACTATTTCAATGTAACTTTCGGGACTCTATAAATAGATCATCCCTCTTCATGTATTCTTACCACCACTTCCAGAACTCTTATTGAAATACAAGATAGGTCATCTCTATCTCTATTATCTTAACTGATAAACCAAGTCCCTCTTCACTTTAGTTGATCACACTTACTAACTTGTGTTTGCATACAAACCTTGTTATGAATCAACTTGGTGTCTACTTGATATAACTTGTTGCTATTTATATCATTTATATTTCCGAAATCTAACTCTTATAACTTATTATGGTCGAGCTAACAAGATCCTTCGATATTAACTTATTATTCCGCAACTTATCATCTTGTACTAACGTTTGATCAAGTTTTTCTCTCAACAATCTCTAAAATCCTAAATTGTTGTAGTCTGTCAAACTCCTTGCTCAAGGTTGGTAGTGCACCGGCCCAACCATAAACAACATAGGTGTCACACCCCCAAACCGGAACGGCAGAAACGTCCGGGGGTGGATGACTTCATGTTAAGTATCACAACACATGCATCATAGTAATCAAAGTAACAACAACCATCGTATTGATAATATAATATTTACATTGTGTTCAAAACATTACTTGAATAACATTAAAAGTACAACAAAAGTTAAGACGTAAAGCTCCGTCTTCGCAACACCTGAGAGGTACCTATCTACTAACGTTCCTGAGAATACAAGTGGTTTGAAAAAGTATCAACATTAAAGTTGGTGAGTTCATGAGTATTTTTGTTATAAAAAGTATACTCTTTGTTCTTTGGAAAAGTTCGCATGTTCATCTAGAAAATCCTATATGTTTTCTTTATTAGAATGGTGACCACAATAGTTCCATCTACAATCACTTAGTTTATACTAACTATATATAACCTAATATCGAACGGACAGTTGAATGTGTGAATTTGCCCTAAGCCCACAACCAAACAAGGAGCAGGAAATGAGGTGGAAGTCACACATTCCACTGCCTATCGGATATTATTTATATATAATTCGGATGTATAAACTAAGGAATTATAGAATTAACCATTAAAGGTCTTTTATGTTATACTAGTTTGATAATAAGTGCTAAACCTTTTGTAAATAGTTCTTAGTTCCACTTACTCTATTGTAAAACATTGTTTTCAGTAATAATTGTAATTGTTTTTAGAAAATTGTGAAAAGCACAAGTATAATTACTATACTTACTTTAATGATATCTAGTTTTGTTGATAAGTTAAACTGGTTGAAGACTTGTTTACCCTGAAAACCTGATGCGACGATACTACCCTCCTATGATCACTTAATACATACAAGTTGTATATAACCAAGGTCGAACAGACAGTTGAGTGGGTGAATCTGCCCTAAGCCCACAACCAAACAAGGAACGGGAAATGAGGCGGAAATCACACATTCCACTGTCTATCGGACTTCAATTTTATCTAACTGAATTGTATATACTAAGTAATCACATAGTTAGAATCCTTCGAAATTGTTTAAGGAAAAGTATATTACTACGTAAATATGTCGTTGTTTTCTCCTTGTGAGTTCTTATGACCATACTAGTTGATACGACGTGAATCGGACGTCGGTATCGTTTATGACGTTTGTCACCCGCAGACCTGCCGCTCTAACTGTAGCTAATAGTTGAGGTCAGGGATTGTCGGTACCATATAGATCTATACACAAACTCACGCTCTCCCTCCAAGAGACTCTGGTTCATAAAGGTAGACTTCCACTGGTACTTAGGTAAGTACACGAAGTCAAGTCTCACAAATTAGATCAACGACTTTAAAGTAATAATGCGAAAACCTTTTTATAAATAACTGGTAATATTGTAAAAAGATCCCTTTGTTCCATAAACTATACTTATTATAGTTTATAAGTTTATTTTCATGTTCTAACTTGGACTTTGAAAAATAGTTCTTATGATCCATAAACTATACCTATTATAGTTTATAAGTTTATTTCCACGTTTTAACTAAGTTTCGTTTTTAAATACATATTGACAGTAAGAAAACTAAATAAGTAAAATTACATTTTTAAACACAAGATTTCTTGTGTTTTACTTCTATCCCCCCCCCCCCCTAAAAACATTTAAAAAGCTTGGAAAAATATGGGGCTATGAACTACCCTTAAGGGAATGATTCGATTGAAGGCTCGATATAGGATGTTATTTCCACAAGTTAGATCCCGAGACAAAAACGAGTCCTAAAGTATTTCACGTAATATATATACATATAATTAGTGAATATAATGATAGGTATGCTAAGGAAACACACTGATTTGTAAGATTTACTTACACAAAGAAGTGTTAGAAGCAAAAATGGAAGGCTGCAAGGGGTGTACGACTAGCTTAAGCGTTCACGACCCAAGAAGATCTTGGGTTTACGGTTGAGTGATCTTGATGAATGAAGGAGATTCAAGGGTTTACGGTTAAGTGTTCTTGATGAAATGAAGAACACTTGAAGATTCAAGTGTTTTAGGCTCACATATATGAAGATTGGAAGGTGATTGCTTGATAAAGTGAAAAACACTTGGTGTTTTTGGCAAGATCCTAACAAGATTCAAAGGATTTGGATGATACTTGAGAGAGAACAAAGGGTTTTCGGTTGATGATCTTGAGAAAAAAGCTTGAGTTTTCGGCTAAGAAGTGTAGAATGAAGGAAGAATCAGTCAAACATATATATATACATAGGATTTTTCGGCTGTAAACACTTCCCGAGGAGATAAGATCCTCGGGTTTGCGGCTGCGAGGGGAGTTCACGGCTGTGAACTGTTTGCGGTCGCAAGCAGTTTGCGGCCCTCTTCGGTTTGCGGCTCCCTTTGGTTTTCGGTCCGAAAAGAAGAAAAGAGAAAGAAGAGGCAGCGAGGGTTTGCAGCTCGGAAGCCGTTTACGGTCCGAAGGCTTACTATTCATGCGAGACTTCTCGGATTAGCACTACACTTCTAATTTAAGTAATACTTCAAAATAAAAAGCTTTTAAACAAATAAAGGTTATCAAACCAACTTTTAACAAGAAAATTCAAAGAATAAGTTGGACTTTAGTTGACTCAAGTTTGACTTTAGTTTGATATGTTTGACTTGAGTTGACTTTTATTGACTTTTACACGATAGAAATAATGGGATGTTACAATAGGTGCGCATTCCATATTTATTTATGGTATAACTTATGTACAGTTTTAACCTTAACTGAGGCGTCTGACCTAAAGGGTTGAGCTGGTAGTTTTAATTGAAGGGATGTTTAGAATTTTATTAAGTGTTCTCATCGCGGGTCAAAATATATATAAACTCTTATATATTATGGTTGGTGGCGTTTGTTGTATTATTAATTTTTGTTTTATACTTCCCGACTACGGTGCACAGAAGAGGGCCAGACATGAAGCACCGGAGGGCAAGACCATTTTGGCAATTAAGCTGTTCTGAAATCCAACAACCCTATGCGGCACTTCAAACCAGATTCCTTGTACCGTAAGGATTTGAGAAGTAGTGTTATTATTAATAATACTTTTATTAGAAGCTAGTTTTCTATAATTGTATTCCTCTTTCGAGGATACGAGTTCTCTATAGCCAATTTAGCTCTAATACCATTCTGTCACACCCCCGGCCGAGGCGGAACATGCCGGGAGTGCGACTAAGTTCATGGATCATAGATAAACTGAATATATAGTACAAGTACAACGATAAACAAAATAGCATTTGTATTCCGTCATTAAGTGTGATTACAAGGTTCTTACAGGTAATAATAATATATTAGTTGCCTTAAACAGGTAAGAAGAGAACAAAAACTAGATAGTTAGGTCGTCTGTAGTCCATGACCAATCTTATGTCTGAATGATTGTCTAATGATCCCCTGAGAATACATGTAAGTTTGAGGGTCAACACAAAGGTTGGTGAGCGTCACAGGTTTTCTAAAATAATGATACTTCTAATATGATCCAAAAAGTATTTCCTTTGTTGTAAGTAAAATTGTGTTTGGAAATGTTTGATAAAGATAGAAATCTAAACTGTGGTTTCTAGATAATGAAATCTAGTTAAAGTTAATAGTAACAGAGTTGTACGGATAACGGATAAACAGACATACAGATATAAAGATAAAGTTATCTACCAAGGTTGTACTTAACAACTGCAGATACGGATAAACGGATGAAAGACAAGTATATTTGATAAGCGTAAATGTAAAGTTTATGATACTTGTTTTAAACAGTTGATAAAACTTATGGTAGTATACACAAGCACATGTATGAGCCTAAGATACAAGTTATATAACTTGTATAAATATATAAACTTGTATATTTTTTTGTATGTATGAGGTATATTGAATCTACCAAGTTGATAACTGTCTATACAGTCATAGCACATTTGTAGTCAGAATGTAAATGTTATTTTTATTAGTTATATTATTTTAACAACATAACATATGTAAATATTGATGTTTAGAACGATTTTGTTTATTTATAACATATAAGTATTTAAACAAATATTCCACAAGCTAGAAATGTGTTTACACAAAATAATGATAATTCATGTGTATTTTGTATGATAAATATTACTTAGTAGACATACTACCATGTACAGAAGAGGGACACACATGAAACACCGGAGGGAATGACCATTTTCGCATTTAAGCCGTCTTGAAATCCAACAACCCTATGCGGCCCTTCAAACTAGATTCCTCGTACCGTAAGTAGTAGAGTAGTAAATAATACTTTTGTGTAATTTATATTGCATAAAAATGATAATTTTGTTTGTATAAACAAAGCATTTAGTCACATGTGTATATAATATAGTACAATTAGTACATGCATCCCCCCCCCCTATGAAAATGTGTAAAAGTGGGGCCGTAACACTCACCTTAAAGTGTGACTGACGATTTGTTTTCGAGAATGAATGCGAGAAGGTCGGGATGTATTGTCGTGAACGCGGTATTCCGAGACAATTTAGTTTCCTAAGGAAATAATATCATAAATTAATGTGTGAAAGTGATTGGGTATTTTGACTAAGTATAAAGACTTATTAATTTTTCAAGTTTTATTATTTGAAAATTTATTTTAATAATTATTTTAAATAAATTTTATGTAATTAAATCCAAAATTTATTTAATTGAAAATATAACTAATATTTTGTAAAAATCTAATAATCCAATGTTTTATTTAATCTAAAATAGATTAATAAGTAAATATATATATATATATATATATATATATATATATATATATATATATACAAATTTTAAAAATAAATTTATTAAACTTTTTATTAAGCTTGGGTTAAATTGAAAAGGCTTTTTTCCAAAACGGGGGTAGTTTTCGACATTTTAAAGGGGGGCTAAAGTTGGGCAAATTCGAATTTGAGGGATTGTATCTAGATAATTTGTATTTAAGTTTGATTACATAGGAGGTGGTCAACCTCCTGCGTTTTCTTCTTTCGTGTACATGATCGCAACAAAAAAATACGAATTTGTTATGTGGCTTCGAATATGGAACCCGACTAGAACATTATTGTTTACAAAGGGTTTAGGAGGACTTACGGTGGAGGGGAAGGTCGTGGAGGGGTGGTGACCGGCTGTTAGCAGCAGCGGCAGGAGGGTGGCGATGGTGGCAGGAGGCCAGTCTGGTGGTCTTCTGCTGCTTTTTCCTTGCTTCTTTCGATGGTTTTCGATGGATGGGAGGTGGAAGGATCTTTGGGGATCGAAATCAGAAGCAGCCACGAGTTGGAGGTGGGGTTTCCTGGTGGTAGCAGTGGGTGATGGAGTGGTGGCAGTGTGCAGCGATTTCGAGTTGTTTTCCCTTTTTTCTTGGCAGTAACAATGAGGGGGAGAGAGGAGGGATGTGAGGGAAATGTTGGTTGATCAAAAGGGGTTATAAGAGTTGTTAGGGTGAGTTTAGGGTTGTGGTGTTGGTGGTTTAGAGTGTAACCGAGAGAGAGAGAGAGAGGGGTATAGAGTGAGAGAGAGAGAGAGAGAGAGACGGAGAGTGAGAAGAATAACTGGCTGATGTTGTTAGTAGCTTATGAGGTTTTTTGTGCCTCTTTTTATAGTAAACTACACACACACTCACAAACTAGTTGGAGCCATGCCTCCACATAGGCATTGTACTCACAAATTGAAGTGTGAAAGCCAATGGGTGAAAAGGTCACGTGAGATTGGACAAATATGGGGACAATTCTAATCATTTGGCTCCTTGGAGCATGTGTGGGCCGTACATGGGGTTATACCCCATTAAATGCCCAAAAACACTCCAAACAGGTTGCATCGGGATCCGAAAGTCGAGAATTTTTTTTCGAATGTATCGTTAGATAGATTTTAATTCAAGGATTCCAGAACATCAAACAGATAAATTTTCGGAGTTACGGAACTCCGGTAAATTGCGTTTGATGTTTTCCTACTAAATGGCTCGCGATGTCCGTTTTTGCGACTTTTGTAAATATTTTTGTTAAAAATATTTCGATGTGGAATTAAATAATAGACTATATTCTGATTTCAAAAATGTTCTCGGAAATCCCGTCGGCAATGCGTAAGTGTCTCAACAGATCGATTCGGTTTTATGCGATTAAAGAAGAACAATATTTTACTGTCTGTTTTCTTAAAACTGCCGTATCTTTTGCATACAGACTCTGTTTTGGACGTTATTTATATTTTCGGAAACATGAGAACTTGTACTAGAATATTTTAATGTTTGTTTTGCTTAAAACTATTTAATGCAAAATTTCAGTTGTTCAGACGTATTACTAAGGTTACAGTTTGTGTTTTTTGATTCGTTTGAGATTTTATACATTTGGAAGTATGATATCATCAAGTATCATATAGTAGTTGAAATGAACTTATTTATTTTACTTAAGATGCAATAAACTCAATAAGTTAAGTTACAACGAGATTCACAGTGAAATGACCGTCTAATATTAGCCATAAATTCTGGGATGTACACTATGGGAGCCAATTTGCTCACCATGAGCACACCTGCTTGTCAAGAGAAACTTTGCGCATGAAGAACACATTTGCGCCCCAAGAGCACCTTTGCCCACCAAAAGCACATTTGTGAACATAGAACACCTTTGTTCAAGTCTTCACACTCCAACACATATCCTTACTTTTAAAGTTTATTATATTCTCCTATGCACGTCTCCCTTGAATAAACTAAAAATTAATTATGTTTATTATAAAACGTTTTCATATGACATAAGTTTTAAATTTAAATTTATGCATTTCGAATATAAATGTAAATGGTATGTAAGAGGATGAACGACAAAGATTATATGGCGCATTGTTATAATTTAGTGGATTATTCATTTATCCAGTAGGAAATGCGTTTATATTTACTTTTAAATAAATAAACATATACGACCAACATTATTTGTTTGTTTAGCGAAACGAATCAACATGAAAAATGGTGTCTATTGTTCATGAACTTATGTTTATTCATATTTGTTTCAGTTTGATTATATATATATATATATATATATATATATATATATATATATATATATATATATATATATAAAAGAAGGAAATTTTTGGTCTAATGGTAGAAAGTTTTTTTTTCTGGTATATTTTTTTGGAAAACAAAAAAGATGAATCATTAGATGAATAAAAAATAAAACGATTCACAAAAAAATCTCGAAAAAACATTTCGATGATTCATTTTTGCAACAATTTTGTTATTCACTAAAATTGCCGTAAAATGAATTTTTGCTTGATTTATTGAAAAATAAATCATAGCGGTGTTTTTTTAGAAATTTCTTGTTGTGAATGATCTTAGATTTGATTAATCTAATGATTTATTTTGTTGGTTGGCTAAAAAAATATGCATATAAAAAGGTTCTTACTTTCCTAGCAAAAGTTTCATTCTTAATCCAGAATTTTATATATATATATATATATATATATATATATATATATATATATATATATATATATATATTGAATTTAGAGCTTCTAAGAATGGTTTAAGTTTGACACAACTTTTATCTTTAGTAAAAATAGCAATTTTGCGGTGTAAAGTATAAATTATGTTCATTAGTTTATGTTTGTTAATTTTTGTTCGTTTATTTTCGATCATACATTTTCATTTAACATCGTAACAAACATACATCCATCTATCTATACATACTAACCAATCAATACAATAAAAAAAATACAACTTTCGTATGGGTATGTTCGTTAAAAGTAGCAGGAAGCTGGTAATTGGTAGCTGAAAGTTATAGATTTTATTTATATAAAATTGTTCGGGGAATATAGCTCAGAGGTTTTCAAATGTGTAAAATTACTTAAAACGACATATGGATATAAACTAAAATTAAATATGATAATGATAAATTAATTTTTCTAAACTATAATTATATCAAAAGTTAAGAACCATCCAAATCTTAATGTCAAATGCACCTTTAAAGTTTATCAATTTGTTAAAACGCTCTAATGCATATTAGTAAATTATAAATATTATACAAATAAGGTAATAAAACTTTTCAATTTTGTAAGAACTAAGGCCAAACATTTTTTATAGAAAAAAAATCATAAATGGTCTCTGTGGTTTCCCCAAATCTGAAGTTTAGTCTCCGTGGTTTAGAAACGTCATAGCTGGTTCCTGTGCTTTCAAAACTTTTGACGATTGGTCCTTATTGCTAACGCCGTTAAGTTTTGTCCATTAACTGAAGGGTATTTTCGTCATTTCGTTACCACAGGGACCATTTATGATGTTTCTTTTATTTATTTATTTTAAATGAAATAATATACAAAGAGGGTCCCACCCTCTCTCTCTCTCTCGTATGAACACCACCATAACCCTTAAAATACTAAACATGTTCTGAATTTTGGGTTCTTGAATCAATGTATATGAAAGGAAGGAAGAAACTTCGTGGTTGCTTATAAGGAAGTGGGGATTGAGTTAATTGGTACATACAATGGGGAAAGGAATCGTCGTCTTCATCAGGTCGATGAAGAAACAAACGAACAGAACAAAAAATCGGGAATCTCCAGTGAGGCTGAGAGATCACAAGAAAGGGCAGGCGTCGACCTCCGGCGACCCTCGTGGGTTCAATCTCCGTCTGATTTGGAGGGAGAAGTACGAACGAAATCAACAAATGAGGTGGTCTGGTGGGGTTTAACAGATCGCGAGGAGGGAATAGCTGATCCCCTACGAGCCTTCATCTTCGCCATGGTCATTGTCTTCATCTGATCGGAATGGAAATCGAACGGAGTGGTCAAAAGTGGTGGTCCGACGACTGAAATCGATGAATAAGAAGATGGGTTGTTGGATTTTCCGATTGCCCTTCTCTTGTCTGTTCGTTTCCGGCTAACGCGAAAGGAGGAGGGAGCATTTTGGCCCTCACCTGTTTGAGAAAGAACTGGACAAAATCAGAAATCGAGTGGGGGCGTGGGACCTCGTCTTCTTCAGATTGAAGGAGAAGAAAATGAGAGCAACGACATGGGGTGTTTGGGGGTTGAGCTTCGACGGGAAGGGATCTGTTGGAGGCTGGGAAGGATGCAACAACCTCCTCTCTCTCATCTTCGCATTTTCCGGCGATCAGAGGACTACCCACCTCCGGTGGGTGAGTCTTGGCAGTCTAATGAAGAAGAAATGGGGACAACAATATCAAGTATCGAGGGTGTTTGTGTGGTGTTAAACGAAGAAGAAAACGGGAGGGAAGAGAGAGAGAGAGAGAGAGAGAGAGAGAGAGAGAGAGAGAGAGAGAGGGTGGGACCCTCTTTGTATATTATTTCATTTTTTAAAAAAAATAAAAGAAAACATCATAAATTGTCCCTATGGTAGTGAAATGACGAAAATACCCTTCAGTTAACGGACAAAACTTAACGGAGTTATCAATAAGGACCAATCGTCAAAAGTTTTCAAAGCACAGGGACCAGCTATGACGTTTCTAAACCACGGGGACTAAACTTCAGATTTGGAGAAACCACAGGGACCATTTATGATGTTTTTTCTTTTTTATATATTACAAGTGTTTCGACGTTTTAAAAGAAACAATAATATTATATGATATTATTTTTGGTTTATAAATTCATATAATAAATATTTATTTATTTGTTAGATGAACATTAATAATTTATAAAATTCGTTGATATTGTTTTTTTTAAAGAGCATTCGTTGATATTGTTTGTTTCAAATAAAGATATGATAATTGTTAAACTATATTTATATTTAATCGTGTAAGATGTATTTTGTTTCTAATAAAAGCATCATAATTGTTAGAATATATTGATATTTAAACGTAAAAGGTAATTACCAAAAATAATATATAATTTATTTATTTTAAAAGACATTTAAGTCAAGTTTTCGATTTGTTTTTTGGAACATCAAACTAATCTATCTATTCCTAACAACCATTTATCTCTAAAATGAATCTTGAACTCATAACTTCTCAATATAGTTTTTTGTTAAATCGTTACTTGAAATAGCTTTTGATTTGAAACTTTTTGTTTAATTCATAAGTTAAAAGTTCTTGCTATCCAAAAAAAACTTTTTTTCCAAGCTTTTCTTAAAAGCTAGAAGCTCCTAAAAAGTGTGTCTAACACAAATCCCTACTCTCATCTACAAACGAATGTATGGTATCAATTTGCTACTTGGGCAATTCAAGAAAACTTACCATTAAAAAACTTGTAAACCTTATTCTAGCAAAAGTCAGTATCACTTCGTTTTGTCATTTTCAAATAATATTTTTGGTTATTCAAATACATACAAATTGAATTGCGTGGGCAACGAGTGATGTCGATCTCAAACCATATAATAAAATTACGTCATTCTTATCGTTGTCGGACGTCACTAACAATGGAGATAATAGAAAGATTTTGGGATGAATTGACAAATGATTATTACTTTTGTGGGGGGATTCGTAAAAAAAAAAAGGGAAATTTGTTGTGGGCCTTTACTATTGCTTCAAAGGATACGGAAGCAACTCTCATCAGATATAGATCTATATTTATTTATTTTTTAGCTTTATTTCATTTGATAATTTATATCACGTGTTTTAAATGCCAGAATCAGTTTGTCAACGTAAGGGCAAAATTTTATCATGTGGTGGATAAGGTAAAATCACATGTTGGGTTAGTAATGATTCCGCGCATAGGGTACAACCTAGGATAAAAAGAAATTAGACAGAATTGGTCAATTGGATATGTGATCCATATAATTTCAAAAAGTCTTAGCTTTAGGACAATTTTACCAAATATTATATTATTGGTCCTTAGATTTTTAAAATGTTACGTGGTTGGTCCTTTTTGGTAACTCGTTTAATTTTTACGTTACACTCACCCATCCCTCGCCCACATGCCCCTCACATGAGGGTAGTTCGATCTTTTTCTTGTTTTTTGTCCTTTAGGTTTACCGACGTTTACTTCCACCCCATTTAACATTTATCTTTATTTGTTTGTATCTTCATTTTCTATTTCTATTTAGCTTCATCATGTAGAGGTTCTTCCATAAAAATACAGTCACAATCACGAAGAAGGTTGTATGTTCTTCTGGAAGCCTAACGATTGTTTTAAGATCATGGATGAATCTAAACCTAAGTAGGTGGGTTGACCCACCGATATGTCCTTGGTGCCTTAATGTGATTCAAGGATTGTTGTGCTCTAGAAACAATTTTTTAGACTAAAGAAAAATCATGAAAAAACAAGGAAGCGTAAGTGTCTTATGTTTTTCAATTGAGTTATGTTATATCTTTTTAAAAAATATATGACAGTGTGTTTGATAGGGGGAATTCTTCCTTTCCCATGTTGATTTTTTGAAAATTTCCCAATAATGTAATGTAATGGTGAAAAATATATTGTAATGGACATTGTTAAATGACAGTGGAGTTCATGTATGGCTCATAATGTCTAATGGTTTTTCAGTTTTGTTTTGATGATTTTGTTTCCTTATAATGTAACACCCTGTTTCGAGTCGTTTCTTAATTCAGGGATGTGACCCGAAGATCAGTTATCATAAGGCTTCGGGCTTTGAGGAAAGAGAGGTTTAGACTCATTTGGATGTGGGTAATGTAGATTATGAGATCAGAGAGTTCAGTTTGTGCTTTGAAACCCAAGGGTATACTGGTAAAAGTGATGGTTCGGACCTTTCATAAATTAAGGATTTAAGTTTGGAAGGTTTGAGGCAAAGGAGAGTTGATACGAGTGTAGGGATTCTCATTACCTTTCCGAGCATATAAAGAACGCCGAAAACGGAGTCGGGACGAAGAAGTTATGGCTTTCGGAAGATAAGAAGAATATGGGGCTAGTCCAGTACATTGGGCGTACTAGGCTCAAGAGATCGTGGATGACCAGCCTGCTATGCTGGGCGTGCCAGCAGTACGTTGGGCGTACAACTGCCAGACTGAAACCCTATTTTTTAGGGTTTAGGCCCTATATAAACATCTTAACTCATGAAAATCCTCCCTTTATTCAGCATATATCCCCCTCAACCTGTGATTTCGAAACCCTAGCCCCTTTGAAAGCTTTCTTGACATTTTTGGGTGTTTTGGTGCACTTTGGAGAATGGAGAACTCATTGGAGAAGAGTTGGATTGCTAAGAGCTTGTAGATCTTAGCTTGGTTTTCCTTGTTGCATCTTCTGAAGGTAAAAAGTCTCAAACTTGATGGTTCATTTTTTAGAACTTGCTTGTAAGTGGGTTTTTGTTCTTTTTTTCCCATGAGTTTATTCTTGTGAGTAAATGCCACTCCAGAAGTTTTAGGTTGTTCATTTTGATGTTTTGAGGTCCCTTGTTCATAAAGTTTGCATCTTGATGGTTGTGGACCAACCATGCATGAGTTGGTGAACTCATGGTGAAGCTAGTAGACTAGATTTGGGTTTTGGGTTTCTTAGAGCCATACAAAGGCATCAAGTTGATGACTTTATTGATTAAGACACCCATCAGAATTAGATCTGAACCTTGGATGCAAAGTCTTAAAGGATTAAGCACTTTTATGTGATTCCTTGGTCATTTTGTTATGTTAGGAAGCTTAAGTTTGGTGTTGGGCTCTATTAAGTCATGCTAGGTCATAAAGTCAGGAACTTTATGACTCTAGACGTCCAGTAGGATTGAACTTGAGGATTTTGACATTTGGTCTTACAGGAATAAGACCTAAAAATGGAATTTTTGGGTTTCCGCACTGTATGACAGGCGTACCGGGGTAGTACGTGGGGCGTATGCTCCAAGGTGCCATAATGGGCTATTTTTGGACCATGGGTCTTTTGGGATTTGGGCCATGAGTTGTTGGGTCAAATGTGGGAAGGGTAAAATAGTATTTTACCTATTGATATGATAAAGTATAAATTGGACCTTGGACTATGCGAAATTGCATTAATTATTTATTAGGGATAATTTCGATGTGTTTAGTGAGAGGATCCCGATAGCATCAACGCAAGTGATTCGGTTTTCTCTAGACTGAGGTGAGTTTGCTCACTATAATGTAGGACACTAGGGTTGTATGTGCTTGTTGTCTTTGTGACTCTTGATGTATGCATGCATGTCTATTTGCTATATGTATGTGGGGTGAAATAGACCCAGGGGTGAATAGACCCGTACGGTTGAAAAGTACCAATTGAGTTGAAATAGAACCAGGGGTGAAATAGACCTGGTACAGCCATGAGCTGACGTATATGTATGGTATGTGGTATTTTGGGGAATTTACTAAGCTTTGTGTTTACCGTTTCATATTTATGGTTTTAGGTACTTCCGGTACGAAAGGGAAGGTCCCGGCGTGACTACACAGCATCCCAAAAGCTTATTCCGCATTTTATTAATCGTGATTTTTACTCTGATGTTTAAATACTATTTTTCACATCGAATGATTTTGGGAATGGAATGTTATATGAACTAGTGATATTAATATGAAAATTTTACTCCGGATTTTTGGGACGTTACAAGTTGGTATCAGAGCCTTGGTTTAAGGGATTCGGGCACACTCTCGGGTGTGTATGAATTCAAACTAAGGATTTCTAAAATCTTTTAAAAATTGATTTTCTAAAAAGGTTTTCTAAGAAAAATGTGTGCGATGCATGTAATTAGCCGAGCTCAAGTAAATTTTCCTAAAATACCTATACATGTTCTATGTGATATGCTTTGAATTGTGAATTTGTGAATCACATGCTAGATTAGGGCTAAGGATCTACTCAGGTTTTGCATGATAGAATGCTAGGAAATATGACTTTATATGCATGTTGATTAAGCTTTTGGAACTACATTCTAGTATGGATTTTAGATTTTTTTATAGAATGGCCTGATGTAAGTGAGGCACTGCTTTGGATTACTTGATTCGTGAATGATGCTTTCTTTTTTATTTTAAGGACCTCCAATAATATCGGCTAACTATTAAGCGAATATGTTAGGTTACATGTTGTGGGGATTAGATAATTTTAGAAGGTTAGGCTTAACTCTATTGTGCAACTCTTGTTTGAGTCAAACTGTTGTAATGTGAGACCTTGCAGTCGAAGAATTATCTAGTGTTGGTGACATGTAATTGTATTCGTGAGGTAGTTAGAAGGTATTAGAGGGAGTATCTTCTACAGCTGATGGCGGAGAGTGGTGTGAAGGGAACCCTAGGAAAGCCTAGGAAGAATGTTAGAGTGTGCTTGTGTGAGCATTTTCGAAAGAGAGATTCTAGAAGGAGAATCTAGGAAGATTAGCAATGTTGGTTGAAGTTCCTAGCATCGCAGAAGCAAGTTAGTTGAAGGATGCATTTTTATGTTTTGTGGCCTATAGAATGTTGCTTGCTATGTGCTTTGTGGGACCCATATTGATGTGGGCTAACTATTAAATTAATATGTTAAGTTACATGTTGTAAAGGTTAAATAATTCTAGAATGATTGATTTGGCCCTATTGCACAACTCTTGTTTGATTCTAACCATTGTAGGTTTGGGTCTTTTGTTCTAAATATTATTTAAGTTTTGTTGCATGTAATTGTATCCATGAAGTAGTTAGCTGATATTAGTAGGGCTTCTTCAGAAGCTGATGGTAGGGTGAGGTTGGAATCCTAAAAGGACCTAGGAAGTGTCTTAGAGGAATTGATGCGCTGTTTAGCGGTGGGTATTCGTTTGAGAATGGGCATATGTAATTGGATCGGATGGTAGTAGACATGAGTAGTTACTTAGAGGATGTCAAACAATTCTTGAGGAAAGTACGGATAAGTGTGGAAGGTAGTATTGGGCACGTACTACTAAAAGTATTGGCTTCGTAGTCGAATCGAGGAGGATTTCGGGGATTCTAAGGAGTTGATGGAGGGTATATTGTATGGTTTGGCACAATGATTCACTGCATTTTGTTTTCGTCCTTTTCAAGTTATCAGTTATAGTCGTTCAGGTCAAGGATAGGTTAGTTGATTATGAGGTCTTTAGGGCATTGCTCGAGGTAGTGCCTGTTGAGTCATGGGACTCAAGAAGGAAGCGTTTGTGATGATGGGTTCGAGTATTGCAGCCAGAGGCTGAGTGATTGGCAGATGGATTGGGATGTCACTATCATCGATAGGGGTGATGTACTTCCAGCTTTCCGCATTCGGAGGAAAGAGAGAGTATACATGTGATTTTTATAGTTGGGATGTAGACCCACCATGAGTCTAGATGATTATGGTTTTCTTTGTCAAAATGTATGACAGTGTGCAAATGCACAAGGGGATACTTCTGGTATGGTTTCCTTGAGATGAGGTCAAGGGTCTGCTTTCTTCGAATATAGTTAGGTTGGGTGCTAGTTGATTGTTTCAGGTGAGCAGGGAAATGAATCGGGAACGACAACCTTTATTGTTTCTGATGTGTCCCGACTATGTGAATGAGGTATCTTGTATTATGGATGATCATCACGATGAATCGATGGATGGGTAATTTTAGACGAGTTTGTGATGGGCCATTTGTTTCTAGATAGAGAATCAGTTCTATGAGTGGACTATGAGAATTATTGCTTGTGCATCTGCGTGGAATTCTTGAGGTTAGAAGCGGATATGATTGGGAAGTTTCTGAGGTCTCCACCTAAGATTTGGAATCTCTTCGTCGTTGCTTGGTCTTTATCTGGAAGATCATATTGTGTGGTGTTACACATACCAAGAGTCAGAGATGGTATGTAACTGGTTAATCCGATTCAAGATATGGTTTGTTTGCAATGCCAATTGGTGGTAGTTCGAACCTTAAGTGGGGGAGAACTGGGTATTCTGTTTGGACGATCATCGATTTATTAGAGTAAATGGTTTCAAAAGAATAAGTCTTAGGGAGTTATGGTTTGGATATGAGAGACTTTGGCCCAAGATTTGGTCAAGTCGAGGGTGAAAAAACAAATTGCAATCGGATGTATATGCTCATGAATGCATGAGTTCTCCTTACAAAAGGAAGCTGTTGGGCAAGGAGCTCGTTGTAGCCAGTGGTTCCTTTCGGGATGACGGTGAACAGATCAAGAGGTGTTGGGTCGCGCATGTTAAGTATCGGTTATTGAGGAAAGTTGTCAGCTCGTTGTATATTTCAGCTTTTAAGTACGTTTACCCTCAATTGTTGTTCGTAGAATTATTGTTCATATCAGGCTCAAGTTTGGTAGATGTCCTTGGTTATTGGAAGTTCGAATGTCAGGGAAATGTTGTTTTGTTTTTCAGTTGTGGCTTTGGATCTACGTAGAATTAAATTTGGCATGTCGTTTCGACAGGGCTTGTATTTGGATTTATCCGACCATGCTTTTAACAGTAATTCTAGATAACTTGGGAAGTTTTATCGAACTAGTTACGCAATGGTGGGATCTGTTCAGTTTCAATCAAGGTGTGGAATCTTGTTTCAGTCATTTATGAGAATGTTTCTGTTAATGAATGAGGTTCGTCATTTCGTTATATTTACTGGTACATCCCCCTTTGGGTAAGGGTGTGAGAAAAAAAGGAATGTACTAGATCCAGGGTTGGTTATGGATTCTCTTGAGAGTCTATATTGTGGTAAGTTAATCAGATATTGTCATGAGGGGTATATGTGGACTGAACGAGATAGCAAAGGAGCACTTGGTTGGGTTATAGCCTTTGAATTGGAACAAGAGTATAACAGCCTATCCCATTCTATGGTTGTGTGTGATCATCTTTTCAATTGATTTTGTGTTGGTTGCAACCGATACAATCCCGATATCGAGGGGTCACATATTACTTCACACAATGTCTTCTAATTGACATTTTCTTTAGATTTATCTTGATTTTGCATTCTTTGAGTTCATAATGACTTCTGATAAAAATATTGTGTATACATCAGATTTGATCATATTTGTAGAATTTACATGAGGTTGAATCTTGATACTTAAAAAGTTTTCAGTGACTTCTGATAGTGTTTGGCTGGGTGAAAACAAGAATAGTCCCCTCCTAACCCTAAGGGCAAAGGAATAAGTAAGATCAAATACTACGAGCACGGTAACACATATTATGCGGTTGGGTCCTCAATTGAAAGATCGTAGGCCCAAGCCAAAAACCTTCATTTTTCACATAACAATTACTTTGATATTTATATTTTACCCAATCAGCTTAGCAACCCACAAAATCAAAATTACATATATAGTTATGACTCGATGTACAAAATTGCTATCATTTCCCATATTGATGAGTTATATTCAAGATATAGATATGTTACTAACTCGTCATATATTTCATACAACCAACCCAATAGAATTTAAGGTATTTACGAAGTTGCATCACTAATTATTATTTTCGATTTTAAAGATAACTTTCATAATAAAAAGAAGCAAAATAAAATACAATTAAGTATAATAAATATACTCAAAAAAATATAGATAAAGATAAAATAAAGAGAGGATCTCACTAGGGTCTATTGAAGGTGAGTGCTCAATGTTATCGGATCGCAATGTCTCTGATTCTCTTAATAGGCAATGTCCATATAGTAACCATGATGATAAAATTAATCAATGACAACACTAAAAGTTTTGTAAGTTGTAACGCTTTTGTTGTCAAGGCATATGTTAACCATTTATCTTCCATAATTTTACATCCTAGTAGCACTCCTTGATCCTAGATGCATGTTTTTGAACTGAGTTGCTACAACTACATATCAATACTGATGATACTCCAAAACTAATAATATATGTTGTCCTTGATAAAATTACTTAGGCGTCCTTCACAATGTTATTGACGACGTCAATGACTCTTGGAGGTGCCAATTGTTTTTTTTTATCTATGTTGCTTTCTGCATGCTTCATTGTTCGGGAGCGTTTTTCATGTATTTTTAGTGAAAAAAAAAATAATTTTAAGAAAAAATTAAATACCCCTCCCCAACATAAACCCTTGGATCGTCCTCTATACAAAAAATTAAAAATACAAAAAATGAAAAATAAAACTAAAACGTACGTAGCGTCTTGAAAAACGCTAAGTTTAACGTCTTCAGCCAAACTGGTTACCTCGTTACTCAACCTGGCTCATGTTGTGTCACTTGCAGTGCAAACTCTCTTACAAACAACTTGTATCCACCTTTCATTTTTGAGACCACATCCATCGATGGTTTGAAACACCAAATATCTTCTTCTAATGTCTCCACCGTTGTATCCCATACTGGTGAGGACCTTCCTAACTTTTCTTCAGTCTTATCCATCCACGGTGGCTTCTCTTTCTTTCTAGTAGTATTCTCACTCTTCACTTGAAACTTTTTTATGATTTATCTTTTCTTCTCTGTCAACATCAAAGAATTTCTCCAAAGGAGTCGAGTGTGTAACTTCTAGAGGGTGATGGCTTACATTCCATTTGATAGTCTCTATTTGATAGCACTCGTGATCTAAGATCATGTTAGTAAATATATGGAACACATTTAACCTTAACTTCATATTACCAAAACTTATGTCCATGGCCCTTATTTCTACAGTTTATTTGAGCATTCATGGTTGCCAAGAACGGTCTACCTATATAAACCGTCGGATGACTTTCCTCGGATGTCTTCTCAATGTCGAGCACAAGGAAATCAACTGGCTAATAAAAATCGTCAACTTTTATTATCACATTGGATAAAATGCCTCAGGGAATTTTTGTAAACGTATCAGCAAGTTTTAAGATACCATTTATGTGTTCTAACTTTCCTAAGTCATTTTATCATACAAATATCCTGGGAGAATGTTGAAACTAGATAAAGGAGTGCCTTTTTTATGTTAATGTCACCTAAGGTAACAAAAATCAAAGGTGCTTCGAGATATTTAAGCTTTGCTGGAAGAGAGTTAGACAAAATAGAGCTCACATGTTTAGTTAGGTTAACCTTTTTAGGTAAATGCGCTTGTAATTTTTATTTTTGAACACAAAAATATTGTACATACGATGGATACCTCCTTAATTAATTTAACTAATGGGATATTAACTTTTACTTGAATAAAAAGATCCCACATGTCCTCTAATTTTGGCCCATGCTTTCAGAAAGGAACTAACGTTGGTTTCTCTAAATCCAAGTGGTATGGCGCGATATTATTCTCCATCCCATCCTTCCCAACTTTAGAATCGTTTGTACCCTTTTCTAATTATGATTTATCAGTTTTAAATGTTCTTTTTCAAATTCCTTTTTTATGAAAAACTAATTCAACATCACTTTCATCGTATACATGTACATTAGAAGAAGAACTTACCTTATTGTTAACCTTTTTGTCACTCCTTAAGAGCGTAATATCATTGACATGATGTTATTTTCCGCATATTTGGTCGTGAGATGGGTTGACTGTGGTACTACCCAGGAAGTAGTCATCCTCTCTTTTCCCAATTTGCTTTGCCAGTTGAGCAATTTTCTTCTCGATAACAGCTATGGACTTTGATTTTGTGTCATCTTTCTGGTATATTTGAGTCCTAGACTCCATGATTTTGTCCAACTTGTTGCCAGCGGTCCCCTCCTTCTTGGTTGAAGCTACACTTCTAAGCCTGTCTTCACTGATTTTGATTTTGGAAATTTCTTTGACGGTTGTTGTGGATATTTTCATTGTTTTGTAGTTCCTACATTGTTTTTTGTTCTTACTGAATGGCCTCAGGCTGTTTTGGAATTGATCATAACCATGCACTTGATACATTTCCTCTTGAATTCATATGCACTCATTCACGATGTGTTCTTAATCTCCAAAGCTTACACATATATTCTAGCCTTGCATAACAAAAACACCTTTCACCTTGCATAAGCTAGAAAGTAGTAAGTCAAAAATTTTATTTAAAGATTTAATGTCATATTTGACTTCATTTTTCTAGTTTTTGTCTAGTCATAATGAAATAGTTTTTGAAACCGAGGTGTACCATTTTTTACCTTAGTAATTGGTTTTCAAACCGGTACTCAACTTCTCCAGGAATCGCCGAGTGTCTTCACTATCTTGCATCATGATACTTCTACCAAACGAGGAATTTATCATAGATTGATGTGTGGTATCGACTCTAACAAAGAAAACTTGCATAAGTTGTCAATGGGGAAAGTCATGGTGGGGGCATGAATACAAAAATTCCTTAAGGTGTTCAAATTCATTATGAAATTCTTCATTGGGTTTTTGTGCAAAATCTTGTATTACCTTTTTAATTTTGTGGTTTTACTCACGGGGTACAACTCTTGCAAAAATTTGGTTTTTAATTACTCCCAAGTAGTTATACTAATTGTAGCAAGAGCATTGAACCAATACTTCGCCTTTTCTTTTAATGTGAATGGAAATAAGTGATGTCTAATTGAATCTCTATTAGTTCCTCGTGGAGTATTCGTGTTAGCGATTACAAGAACTCATAGAGATGATTGTATGGGTCATCCTACTTATTTCCTCTAAATACCGGTAAAACACTAATTAGTTGTGTTCTTACTTCCACACGGTGCTCATTTTCTTCCGACAAAAGTATAGGTGACACATGATCATACTCTTCTAACTGAAAATGAGACACCACGGATTCTCGATTAGGTTACAAAAATTAAAGGTGAGGGAATTGGTTACCTTTGTTGTAGTATCCTCCAATTTCATTATTAAATCCACCGTTTGGATTCCTTCGATATTGATTCACACCTTGATTCATGAACCTAACATTGTAATCATTGTTGTTACCGTTATCAAAATTCCGGTTGTTCCAGTTGTTGATGTAATTTTTGTTTCCACATCAGTTTCCTTGATTATGTTTATTACCACCTTTGTGGTTCGGGTTCCAACCATTTCCATTATCACTTCCATCGTCGAAATCCCAGTCATCCACTATTCTACCATTGCCACCATTACCGAATTATGGACTCATATTTCTCGAATTATGGTTCTAATTTCCACCATTACCACCATTGTGGTTTTCTCCATTGCATCCCATGTTTTCCCTAATTTCCTTCGTTTCCTCCATTATGGACATGGTTGTTCCCATTCAGTCGTGGTTGTGCTGGTAGAATGATTGGTGCACCAACATTGTTGTTGTTATTTCCATTGTTCCCATTGTTATTGTTTACAAATTAAGGACCCACGTTTAGTACTATATAATGACAAGGGCACAATGTTCAACAATTCATCAAAGTAATGCCATTCTTGGGAAATCACACATCAATTCAACACTTGTAATACAATTTATTATGTTTCTAAAATGGACCGATCAAGAGACAACCCTTAGTTAAGAGATCAAATATTCCTCTGTTGTATAAGATATTTGTATGAACCTGAGACATGAAAAAGGGTCAATCTCAGTGTTCAATATTACGTTTCCCTATATATATTTGTGACAACCACATCAATCTACTCAATTAAACACATCAATTTAGTTAGGGCTCAGCCATGCAGTTAAACGTCAGTACCAAATCATCGAGGGCCCCATATATATCACTTCTCCTGTTAGGGAAAAAGGAACAAATACAATTTGACTACATAGTTTCCATCTACTCATCATGTCATATACGGACATACTTTGTATTACAACTAGTTGTGGAAAACATTAGAGTAGACCCATGCACAACAAAATTATAGATAAAAAACCTAATGTATCTCTATCTGAAGAATAAGAGATATTATCATCTTAGAATTACTTGTGACTTTATCCATGAAGTAATCTATAAGTGCGGGTCACTAAAATACTTAAATATCTATTAAGTATTCATGATTGTTATTCGCAGTCTCTATGTTATGTCCAATCACCATGGACAATATACTAATACTATATGATAGTCTTAAGTCACCACTTACTTCCAACAGTATGACTAACTGTGGAGGTTTGAGTACATTAATACTAGGGAAGTGGGTTCCAAACATGAAAAATAAAACACATTAATAAACTAATGAAATGACTAACATCCATCATATATTAAGATATCCACTTAATAATCGCCAAATCAGATAAATACTTATACTGCTTAAAGTTCCCAAATCTAAAACAAACTAAACTAAATATGATCAAGCAAAGTTATTTGCAAATTTAATGCACTTTTGGGATTTTTTGAGAATCATATTTGGTCATTGACATTGGCTTAGGGAATGGATCGACAAGGTTTTCTTCAAATATGACTCCATATACTACGATGTCTTTGCATTCAACTAACTATCAAACGTGATGGTACTTAATGAGTATAAGCCATGTAAGCTTATGTGACTTGGGATTCTTACTCAAGTTAATTTCACCCTTATACTTATAATAAACTTGAAAAGGAGCATAAATGATTGAATCCAACACTAAGGTCACTAATGAATCTCTTTTAGTCACATAGTTTTCCTTTGCATACTAACTAGCTGCAATATACTCTAAGTTTGTTGTTAAATCCACTATGGTGTATTACTTGGTACTTTTCCAAGCTACTACTTCACCATTCATTAAAAGTACGAATTCTAACTGCAAACATAATTGTCTCTATTAGCATGGAACTTATCATCAATGTAACTTTCACATTAATGTCTTCCACACTAACAAGAACATATCCATTTTCCTCCTATGACACTTAGGAATGTACTTGATTTCGATATGTTGATTCTTTCCAATTTAATCTGATATGACTTGTCATGCACAAGGCATACAAGTCATCCGATCTATTACATATCATGGCATATATGATCGATCCTATAGCAAAAGAATGTAGGACTCAATTTATTTTGTCTAGATCATTAGTAGAACTAAGACATTAGCATTGCTCAATATCATGCCATTATGTATAAAAACAAACTCTTTTGGAGTTCTGCATCTTGAGTTTCCTCAAGACTCCATGTACTTTGGCTTAATCCAATGAATCACTCAGGTCTATCTCCATAGATCCTTACATTCATTATGTGTGTTTCTTCTCCCATGTGTTTCATAGCAAAACAATATCCAAGAGAAGCTTTTGCAAAATTAAGACATTGTTTCCTATGATTCATACATTATCCATATATAGTACAAGTGTGACAACAGTGTTCCCACTAGTTTTCACACACACACACACACACACACACACACATATATATATATATATATATATATATATATATATATATATATATATATATATATATATATATATATATATATATATATAACTCATCTTCATTTCTTGAAATTCAAACTGTCTAGATTATCTCATTGAAACAAAGATTCCAATTGTGAGATGTTTGTTTTTGTCCATAAATGAACTTGATAATCTTACACATCCTTCACAAGATATATTGGTTTGAATATGTGTTTGTACCTTTCCATGTTTGACATCTTATTGCAGATTTACTCATACTTACAGTTTTACGGCCAAGTGTTTGATCAACCAAGGTTTCAAACATATATGGACTGAATCTCGCTCTCCATGGCCTCCTTCTATCTAGCAACCTTTGGGGCATGCTATAGCTTCCGATAGTTGGTATACCAGTGACTCATTTACCTCAGTAATATAGTATCTATATAACTAGGTATATATGACGTCCTCTATTATAAGTATGAGGAAGAGGTGGAGGTATGTCAATTTCCTAAATAGGTCTTTTAACCTCGGATTGAATGCTAGGGATAATTTTAGGTTCTTCGTTGGTTGACTCTTGAAGTTTATCACGATCAATACGATTCTCTCTAGCCCTTTTTTTTATATAATCTCCATTTCTTGAAAGTATGTCCTTTGAGCAATAACTACTTTGTTCTCAGACAGGTTGTTAAACAGCTAAGCAAAAGGATTTTTTTTGGATATCCATTGAGATAACACATATCTATTCTAGGCTCTAGATTGTCGAATGCTTCGCAATGAGCATAAGCCTCATCATCGTAGACTTCTATATATGCTAGTGGGAACTGAACCCCACTCCACATCTTAGAGAGTGTTTCATAAACATTCTTAGTTGTTGCAAGACCAAGGACACTTGTAACACTATTCATGGCACAATTCACGAACTATTTGTAAGCATAGTACGTTTCATCAAGTACCAAATCAAACAATGATTTGTTTCTCTATCAAACTATATTGTTGGTGGCAATGTTCTCGGTGGAGATAGTTTGTGAAACTGTTTCACAATTTCTTAGATGATCGTTAATGTTTTTATTAAGATGCCCAATATCTCTATTGGATCTAAGCATCTCATCATATTGCCTAGTTAAATTTGTTTTATGAGATCTTTGAACACCTGGAAGGTTCTAGACTTACGTTTATTTAGATAAATATGTCCATACCTTTTGAAGGTATCGAAGTTGGTCTTACCATGTATAGTGGTTAATCTGAATGGTCTATTAGTGTACACTAGTTCCAATAGATATTCCCATCATCAAGTGATGTTTTCATCATCTATCTTGACAAACAAGAATTATGTTTGTCATAAGACTTGTGGTCGAATGATTTCCAAAATCTTCTCCAATTGGATACTTGGTTATGCATTTCTCATTTATTTGTCCATGAAGATGATTCCACAAATACATATCATCTAAACATTTTTTGTTGTATTCGAATCAATGTTGAACTATTGTTACAATACTAGTTTCATAGATTTCATGACATGCTTATAAATGGAAAACATGTAAGCCGTTCTACATTTAATAAGTCAGAACAATCTCACGAAACATTTTATATACAATTTTAATCATAAAACTATCGAGTAACATCTGGGGAGGACGAGTTGACTTTTGATCCAATGTATAATAGCAAGGTCTCGATATTTATGATCAAATTCTCTTGTCCATGTTATTGTCTTATTACTTCGTTTTAGTCACTGCATATTCTCGTGAATGTCAATACTTTTTCCTTAGTAAAATACTCAAGGGTTAGAAGTAATATTCCGATGGTATTATGAATTCATATATCTGACTATGTACTAAACATTTAGGAGAACAAGTTGTCATTTTATCCGAAGGATAGTAGCATAGGCTCGTTATCCATGACTAAATTATCTTCTCCATGTTTCTGTCTTTTAATTCCCTTCAGTTAGTACACATTCTTGCAAATACCAGCATTTTATCCTTAGTAAAATACTCAAGGGTTAGAAGTAATGTTCCAATTGTATTATGAATTAATATAACTGACTGTGCCATACTCTTTAGCATGAAGCTTTTCAGATATGTTGGGCATGTATGATTTGTTGGTTTTTTTCTTGTTATGAAAACAAATAGCCTATTAGAATATGTCTCATGATAAGCCTTCCTTTTGTCCTTGGTGTTCGGGTCCAAAATTAGGTATACTAACTCTAACTCCCTTTTACCCATGGGAAATTAGCTTTCTTCTTCTTGACACTTCCGTTCATGATAATGAATGTAGGGGAATTTAAAGTTTGAATTCATATGATTAGCCATGTTAGTTTCAAAAGGCCCTTAACTTTCCATGTAACTCCTTCATGGACATTTCAAGGTTGTTCATATCTAAATAAAAGTAAATTGATTATATGTGCATGTGAGCTACTTGATTATGATAACCATATTCAATATGGCATTATACTATGTATACTTGTTATATGCTCCTTTCTACAGTATAAACGCAGTGGATGGAGGAACCTCAAGAAGAGCTTTATCTAACGCATGATCTTTCTTTTTGTTCATGATAACTGTTCTCAAAATACATATTTATACAAGATTAATATGTCCTACCATCAAATCCTTTTAGAGGTTTTATAACAGTAAATTTTAGCGGATAAATTTATAGACATCATTCAATATTAATTTTTTTTCTAGTTTTTTTATTAATCCTTAGAAAAAAATTACGTAATTCAACAAAATTATTTAAATAATGCTAGTTTCCATATTTCACTCCTTGATGTGAAGATGGATGTCGTAATCAAACCACAGAGTTATTTAGGTAGGCAACACTATTCACCAATTTAAATTACTATGAAATTTTTTGATCTTTGAGATTCATTAACTAGGGTCAATGGAATGTTAATCTCATTTATGCTAATCTTAGTCCATAACAGGGATGTCGTGGATCATGAAATAAATGGTGGTTCAACCATACAAAAGTTCTTTATCTCCGGCTCAAGATATGCTTAAGTATTGCGAGTAGCACATCATTTTCAACTATAACCTCAAATTGACGTCCCTACAAACTGCACAGACCTTGCCAACATGTCATCAAGAAAATGTGCATTTTTTATGAGTTGCATATGATTCACATTTTTAGTATTTTAAAACGGGACTTTGTTTTAATACTTTAAGTTAATACTCTTAATTTGAAACATCGTCATGTCAAACACTTTCAGTAACTCCACTCAAAATGTAAAAAGGCGGTAAGGAATGTAAGAATTTAGATTTTAAAAACCAGCCACATTAGGAATTAACAAGACCTCCATAAGCCTTTCTTGTTAGCATTAGAACGGATGAGCCTAGTGGCGGTAAGACTGACAATATATTTAAACATGTGAGGATGCAATGCTACACATATGTTATACATATAGATACATATCTTATATATATATATATATATATATATATATATATATATATATATATATATAAGTAAAATTCAAATCATTTAAATTTTATATGTCTATTAATTCAAATTAAACAAGCGAGGACTCAATGTTAATAATTATTAAAAACTAATATTCAAGTTTAGAATCATTATCATAAATAATATTTCAAATAAAATTGGTGTATGTAATATTTGTAAAATCTTCATGTTAGGGCCACGATCCTCAACTCTATTCATGATCCCGGGTCTTTAAGATCGTTCAGGATCTCGAACACTTCTAACAGATATATTTCTAGTCTTTTTCTCACATGTAAAAAATTAGTCAACATAAGACTCATTCTCAACGAAGAAGTAATCCAATCAGGAAAAAGACCCGAGAATACCAAGTCAAACCAGCGTGGTCATTTTTATTCGATAGATCTCGAGAATAGCAGACTTATTGTTGCTTAGACTAGACTATAAATACACATGTATTTTGCACACAGCACATACCTAGACTTACTGGAACAATTGTACTCATATATTCATCATATTATCTCTAACTCATCACTTCAATTAATAAAAACTAACAAGGAAGGTGATCATTATCACCTCCCATGGTTTTGTGCTGGAGATCCTAGCAAGGATCAAAGGTTTTTCTTGTAAACCACTTGTGTCGCCTATTCTTGATTTGCTCACTTGCTTCGATTACAACATCACAACCTTTCATACAATTTGGTCGATTTACATTTGGTTAATTTTTGACCAAACCAATTTTGCACCCATCTGTTGGATTAATGTCTAAGTCCATAACTATATTTGGTATGTACTTGACCCGACCCGACATGGTCAATTTGGGTTGCACTTCACCGGCACAATTTATATGGATAGTCTTTTGAGAATAGTATATTTATGATTTATATTAATATATTATAAGTTCTAATATATTAATATGGAATCATATTATTTAATTAGTATTGATCAAGAATTAATTTAGAATTAATTAAGTGATCAAAAAGAACTAATTAAATATGGACTCTTATATATATGGAATGGGCCAAGTTCATTTAGGTTGGGGTAAGCTTTCATGGATGGTCCATGGAGCTTTTAACCTATGGATCCTATGTAAATGAAAGGTTATGGGTATTAGGGTTTACATGGATGTAACCCTAATCCTCCATAATATATAAAGGGGTCCTTGGCTCACAAAATTGGCACAAGTGTGTAAAAATAAGAGTGGGCCGATTTTAGTGTGCATACATATTCTCTCAAGTTCTTCCAAGGTGTTTTGGTGATTTGTGATTCCATTTGAGGCTTCCACACTATTGGGGCTAAGCTCTTAAAGCTTGAAGACATCAAGCTACATCAAAAGGTATGTCATCTAACTAGAACTTTGTAGTATAGGTGCTTCATAATATGCTAGTTAGGATGAAACCTTGGAATAGTTAATATTTGCATGTATAATAGAGAAAACATAGATCCAAGGTTTATAGGGTTGCATGTACACCATAGGAGTGTTAGAATGCTCAAAACCCAACAGTGGTATCAAAGCAATGGGTTGTTTTCTGTTATATTAATGCAAATGTTTTATTTTCAAGTTGAAAAAAAGGAAAAAAAAAACATGACGTTTGTCAAATTTTAAGATAATTACTTGTTTTGTGAAAAACGAATTATTTGTAAAATTTGAATCATTTGTTATATGAGTTGAATTAGGTCAAATTTAGTAAAAGATAAAATGATATGATTATTTTATTAGTTTTAAAAGTTTGATCTAAATGTTTTAAGGAGTTACATATTTTGTCATAAAATTTTGGAGCTCAAAAGTTTTTTTAAAGTTGTGATCTTAAGGGTTTTTGAAACTTCCATAACTTATGGATATGAAAGTTTTTTTTTAAAAAAAAATGATTCAAAGTTTTTATGGAGTTACAAAATTTGGTATTAATGTTTTAAAGAATTCCATAACTTGTTCTTAAGTTATGGAACATGGAAAGTTTCATCATAAAACACCATTAATTCCATAAGTTATGGAATCCAAAGGTTTTCAAGAATTACAAAACTTGCCTCAAGTTTTGGAATTTGAGAAAAGTTTTTTATGAAAAAAAAGAATTGAATTCTAAAACTCTTGGGGTTCATAACTTAAACAATTAATTAAATGGTTTTAATTTTGAGTTTAATAATTGGAATTATGATGTTTTGTTGAATAGTTCAAATTAACTCTTATGGACTTTATTAATAGTTAATTAAAGCGTTTAATTAAAAGAGTATTATTAAATCCATAAATATATGGTTTGAGTTTAATTAAATTAAAAGTCTAGTTTAATTAATAGATTAAACCACCAAGTATTTTAAATGTCTAAAATACACCCTTATACTATTATAATATTAAAAGTTTAATATATTATATGTATAAGAGCAAGTCGTCTTACCATTAGTAGGCCTCATTCACGAAGCCGGTCTATAAGGGGGGTATAAGGTTACTGCCTATAAAATGGCAGTTGAATGGGTGTCCACTCTCACTCACCGCTTACTTGACCGGTGGAGGGTCGTTAGCCGAACAGGTAGGACAAGGACTATAATTCTCCCTTCATTATAAGTATAATGATAAATACTAAGTAACTAAACACTTATAAATTCCCAATCTTAGTTACTTAGGAAAATGTGAATAAGGTGCTAATCCATGAAATTACACTTTGCACTTTGTTTAAGCTGTTAGTGGAGCGTGTGTGGTTAACCGGCACACTAACCTGGACTTAACAAGGTAGGCAAAGGGTAACTTAATATTTATCATAGTATCGTTGGAGCGTGTGTGGTTAACCGGCACATCGATTGAGGGGTAAATATTAAGGGTACCAAGTATATTTGCATGGTTACTTCACACCTTGTTTTGTGATCCTTGGCATCCCAGTCACAAAACCTGAAGGGCACACTCGAGATTGAAACATGCCATTGAAAAGTTCAATGAATCTCAAAAGAATCTAGGAGTTTCAAAACCAATTAAAACCTAATAATACATTTCGTTTATCTTGGTGGAAATTGGTGAATCGTCATTCACCTACCTTCAAATATTTTATAGCTTGGATTACGACATCCCTCTTCCAAGTTATAAAATAGTTTGTTGGGTCCTAGCCTTAATATATCATATTGGGTGTTATATGAAGGACTTAAATCAACTTTACGTGAATTTCTCCCATTGTTGATGTCTGGTTTATACAACAATGATCTTCCCAAACCAAGCTTTCCTAATAAATATAACTTCCCGAGTTTGGCTCATGGAAGTCATACTTCTCTTCCTCCACCTCCTCCAATTATTCTCCCTAACCCACAAGTTCAAGGTCACTCAAGCCCTAATGGCAAGCAAGGTCTATGTGTGATCACATCTTAGAGATGAAGTCACATATTGACAAGCCGGGAGAGTTGGGTGTCAAAGTCTTGAGAAAGTTGGATGTTCAATCACTTTCTAAGTCACATAGTGAGTTCCTTTGGGACTACTATGAAACAGACTATGACATGAACCTTAATGATCATATCTATTTGCTTGGTGCTGCTGAATCAGCAATGATTTGGAACGATAGTAAAGCAAATTTGATTAGAAGATCAACTTCCCAAAAACTTTATGGACAGTGACAATGGTGACACTGGAAATCCAGAAAAAGCATTCTCTTCCCAATGGAAAGGGATTGGCCATAGTCAACCCGGTTGACCAAATGGTAAAGAGAAAGGCTAAGTCTGAGATAGTCCCATTACCAAAGGGTCCATATGTTTATTTTGCCAAAGGAAGGGGCGTTGATTGCAAAGCTGCCAAATTTACCTAAGGATGTTAAAGTCAATAAGTTTGACTCTACATCAGGTAGAGCCCATTATCTAACTCTGTTAAGTTCTATTCTGAGATCCTCCTTACATGATGTGACTGGGTCACATGTTGATGTTTGAAGAATCAAAGAATAGAGAGAAATCTTAAAGGAAGTATATGCTGATTCTGATCGTGAAGGTGGATTTCGATCGCATCAGAATTTTGAGCAGTTGCTTAAGAAGTTATGATATATTGCTAAGGAATAGATAACAACAATTTTCCATGTGGATTGTAAGGATAAGTTTTTCCGCAAAGTTTTAAAATAAAAGAAAATTGTTTAAATTTATTTATTTGAAGTATCCTTACAATGGCATTTATGGAAAATTGTTGCTTATATGATTCCACTGACAGCAATATTGGAAAATGGATTTGATTCTTTCATTTGTGGTAGTGTCTAAATTTACCAAATCAGGAAAGTTCCTCATCGCCCAAGTTTCAATTGGACCGAAACTTGGAATCATGCAAGTTGAATAGTATGATGAATGAGAACTTTCAAGCATTGGAAAATCAAGACTATTTACTTGTTCACATGGATGTGTGAGTCAAGTGAAGGACTAAAGGGATCGAGTACACATTCTTGTGCACTGGTCATGTCCACTACAAAGCTCGTTAAGACTATTTGATTTACTAAAGTTTAGTAAATATGGTTATACTTACAAGTTTAAGTATAATTCTGAAACATTGGAAAAGTCTCAATGTATGGCAGAACGAATGGGAAGAATCAAATTAGGCAGAAAGATAAAAGTTTCTCAAATCTGAAAAGATGGGAGAGTACTTTAGTATCATGTTTGTGATCATCTTAATGATTTAGAAATCATATCACAATTAGTCCTCTAAAGGTCATCTTAGTGCATTCTTATGACTAAGAAGAGGAGTCATGAATTGTTGAAATGGTTAGATCAAGAAGATGAGTCATACTTCGTTCCAAAACAATTCTTAGAGTCATACTCCAAGATTGTAACTTGAGTGACATATCTTAAAGAAAGGTTTAAAACACTTGTCAAATGTAAGAGTAAAAGTGTCCTACTCTTGTACATTTGAAATTGGTAAGTTGTGATGTTTTGGATAAAACAAAGACCAACTAAGGCCAATTGTGTGAAGTGTTTGTCTTGATAAAGAATCTGCACTATCTCTTGAATATATGGCAAGATAATCTTATATGTCAAGAGGATAGTGGGAGTCTTAAAGATCCTAAAAAGAATTTCAAGAACTAATCAAGAATAAAACCTGAGGTTCTTCACTAGCACACGACTTGAGGTTTATAACCTATCGTGTTGACATATTCTGTGCCCATTCCAGTTAAAGTTGGCTTTGCATAGGAGTTCTGAAAGTTCTCAATTGGTTGCATAACAACTTGGAAGCAATGGCAGGCCCTGTACTGCCAGGTGGCAAGAAGTTAAGATTGCATAAGTTTAGTCCATATGAGTTTGGATTTGTCATTATCCTTGTCTTGTGACTATGGTTTTGACGATTCACATGGATAAGAACACATACACCATAAAATATAAGGGTCATAAGGTTTCTCTCCGAATCATGAAAATGATGGTGAGGAAACACTTCCACCAAGTAGATTTGAAGCAGATGACAAAAGGTCTAAACAATTGAGACTATGATTACGGCATCCCTTTTCATAGTTCTGAAATTGTTTAGACACACATGCATGCTATCTAAGGAAAGGTGTATGATTTTGATAAAGTTTTATCAAAGCATCTCGTATCAGAAATTTGAACTTTGGTAAGAAAGTCAATAAAGTATTGATTTCTAGAAGTCCAACTGATTTCTGAGTACATGTCAAAGCTAGTGGGAGCATAAGTTTTATGCTAATAATCATCATGTTAGTGGGAGCATGATAATTATTGTTAGTGTTGCAAGTTAGCAATGTTAATTATAGAAAACAAAAGTTTCAATTCGTGAGGCTGCAGGGATTGAAAAAATTGTTTTGCTATAATTAAGGGAGAGGATATAATTCATTTCAGTTCTAAAGGGTTAGATTGAGACCTTAATCATCTTTAGTCAAGAATATATATATGAATTTCATGTTGGATTGGTTCAACTTAAGGAAATTCTATATATTGCGTTCTCAAAATTCGATTATGATTACGGCATCCCTTTTCATAGTCAAATTTTGAAAACATAGCAAATAAAAAATATTGTAGCAAAAGACTGGTCTAGAATCATGTGTTTATGTGAGACATCATGAATCGTGTACCATTTGCTTTGGGTACAGGATCGATTGCATGTGCTATAATATTTGTCATTTCTAAATTTTTCCAAATGGCCAGAGGCATTAAGAAGGGAAAAGGTCTAGAATTGGATATGACTAAAATGATTAAGCAATTGTCGAGGACAATCTGAGGTTTACCAAAGATTGGTTGCTCAGGGACAGTTGGAAGTATAGTGCTAATTTTGGAAGGACCATATTGATATATTCTGAAAAGAGGCATCTCTTATTCAGAAGTGATATTCAAAATGAGAATATGGAGTTGTCTCCATAGGTGGAAGTTATCTGTGTAAGATTAGAAAACTTAATGCAAGAAGCATGTCCAAAGCAATGTACTTTGAATATGAGACTTAGTTTCCATGGAGTTGATCTCCATTGGAATACCTTATAATGACTGTTGACAAGTCTTTGTGACTTTGTACATATTCATTACAGGAGGGTCAGTGCATATAAGTTTAAAATCTAAACAGATTTCGATAAATGATAGGAATTTGAAATTCTCACATTTTTCGATAAGGATTTGGGAGTGTGAAATTAGTGTTGGGTTATGAGCATTCTAACACTCCTAAGTGTACATGCAACCCTAAATACCTTGGATCTATGTTTTCTCTATTATACATACAATTATGAACATCCAAGGTATTATCCTAATCTAGCATACAAAATAATAAATATAACAAGATAGAATACATACCTCTTTGATGTAGAATGTCTTCATGAAGCTTGAGTGCCTAGTGCCCCAAGTGTGACACCTCAAATGGTTCACACAACACCAAATACACTTGGAATAACTTGAGAGAAACTTGAACACTCCTTGAAATCGTCTAGCCCTCACACTCACACATTAGTGCACGATTTCTTGAGCCATGGGATTCTTTTATATGGTGGCTATTAGGGTTACACCATGTAACTCATAACTTTACCCATTTCTTATGCTCCATGGATTTTAACCTCCATGGAGTATCCATGGGTCACCCCATGGACTTAGTCCAACATAAGGAATCTTGGATCACAAGCCCACATATATAAGAATGAATGATTTACACAATCAACCCATATATTTAATTAGTCTGCTTTTGATCACTTAATTAATTCCAAATTAATTCTTGATCAATACTAATTAAATAACCTTATTAATATATTAGAACTTATAATATATTAACCAACCTTAAGTGTTATTTCTCTCATTATAGTCTATCCAAATGCATGATGCCATGCAACCCAAATGGACCATGCCGGGTCGGGTCAAGTCTTACCAATTATAGTTATGGACTTAGACATTAATCCAATAGTCTCCCACTTGGATAAGTCTAAAACTATTATTGCGTATGACTTCAGGAACCGATCAACAATCGTAGCTCTCAAAAGCTTCTATCGAACTCTGACCTTGTCGATGAACTCTGACCTTTATCAATGACTTGTCCATTAGATAAGGGATCATATATTCCTCCATTCTAGATATCATATGGACTGAGACATGGATTATCAATCATTCTCTCTGTCCATTTGTTGTTTCCCGATTTCCGATTCATGATGACTGACTGATTGAACAAATCAAATCAGTCCTGGCTTGGCCAAACACTCACATGTATCATCTTTAAATCATCGAGGGGCCCACAGATATCGCTTTTATCCCGAAGGTAAAAGTAATGGATAAACTTCGACTCATATGGCTTGTTCTACTACTTGTTGAATCATACACAAAGGCACGTTTTATAACATCGAGTTACCAATGCGTTTTCGTGCAATCAATGTATAACCAACTCATAGTAACAACTCATATCTCTAGGTTTGAAGAATATAAGATATTATCGTCTCATGATCACTCGTGATAACATCCATGAAGTGATTCAAATGAGCGCGGGTTGAATCCAATACTCAGAACTTATGAGCACTCATGAGTGTTGTAGCACCACTTTGTCCACCAACTTGGACCTCTACAAACCAACCCATGACAGTCTTGATTCATATCTACTTCCAACATATGACCGATTGTGGATGGTTTGAATAACTTAATCATTCAGGAAGAGCGACTTAGTTATTCTGGAAGTCAAAACATGCAAAGTGAAACACAAGAATAAATGAATCAAATATGGTATCAAGCCCTATGAATATAAATAAACACTTTTATTTATCACCATACTGATTACTCATTATTCATTGTTTCGGTTTTATCAACTTTATACTTGAATTTAAAACAATAGTTGTCCCATGCTCCAAGCATGTACACTATGTTTTCTAAACACTAGTCATGCCATACACCAAGTATGCATACTATGTTTGTCTATGATCTTTACTTTGTAAAATAGATCAATTGAACATCACTCCAATGATCCTCTTTTCACAGTCCCAAATCCTTACTGCAAATGCAAGAATTCCAAATTCATGCCATTTACTAAAATCTGTTCGATTTTATCACGAGTGCATAATCATTAAGAGGATCAATGCATATAAGTTTAGAATCTAACAGATTTCAGTAAATGGCATGAATTTGGAATTCTTGTATTTGCAGTAAGGATTTGGGACTGTGAAAAGAGGATCATTGGAGTGATGTTCAATTGATCTATTTTTCAAAGTAAAGATCATAGACAAACATAGTATGCATACTTGGTGTATGGCATGACTAGTGTTTAGAAAACATAGTGTACATGCTTGGAGCATGGGACAACTATTGTTTTAAATTCAAGTATAAAGTTGATAAAACCAAACCAATGAATAATGAGTAATCAGTATGGTGATAAATAAAAGTGTTTATTTATATTCATAGGGCTTGATACCATATTTGATTCATTTATTCTTGTGTTTCACTTTGAATGTTTTGACTTCCAGAATAACTAAGTCGCTCTTCCTAAATGATTAAGTTATTCAAACCATCCACAATCGGTCATATGTTGGAAGTAGATATGAATCAAGACTGTCATGGGTTGGTTTGTAGAGGTCCAAGTTGGTGGACAAAGTGGTGCTACAACACTCATGAGTGCTCATAAGTTCTGAGTATTGGATTCAACCCGCGCTCATTTGAATCACTTCATGGATTTTATCACGAGTGATCATGAGACGATAATATCTTATATTCTTCAAACCTAGAGATATGAGTTGTTATATGAGTTGGTTATACATTGATTGCACGAAAACGCATTGGTAACTCGATGTTATAAAACGTGCCTTTGTGTATGATTCAACAAGTAGTAGAACAAGCCATATGAGTCGAAGTTTATCCATTCCTTTTACCTTCGGGATAAAAGCGATATCTGTGGGCCCCTCGATGATTTAGCGATGACACATGTGAGTGCTTGGCCAAGCCAGGACTGATTTGATTTGTTCAATCAGTCAGTCATCATAAATCGAAAATCGGGAAACAATAAATGGACAGAGAGAATGATTATAATCCATGTCTCAGTCCATATGATATCTAGAATGGAGGAATATATGATCCCTTATCTAATGGACAAGTCATTGACAAGGTCAGAGTTCGACAGCGGCTTTAAGAGCTACGATTGCCAGTTAGGTTTTGAAGTCATACTCAATAATAGTTTTAGACTTACCCAAGTGGGCGACTGTTGGATTAATGTCTAAGTCCATAACTATATTTGGTATGTACTTGACCCGACCCGACATGGTCCATTTGGGTTGCACTTCACCGGCACAATTTATATGGATAGTCTTTTGAGAATAGTATATTTATGATTTATATTAATATATTATAAGTTCTAATATATTAATATGGAATCATATTATTTAATTAGTATTGATCAAGAATTAATTTAGAATTAATTAAGTGATCAAAAAGAACTAATTAAATATGGACTCTTATATATATGGAATGGGCCAAGTTCATTTAGGTTGGGGTAAGCTTTCATGGATGGTCCATGGAGCTTTTAACCCATGGATCCTATGTAAATGAAAGGTCATGGGTATTAGGGTTTACATGGATGTAACCCTAATCCTCCATAATATATAAAGGGGTCATTGGCTCACAAAATTGGCACAAGTGTGTAAAAATAAGAGTGGGCCGATTTTAGTGTGCATACATATTCTCTCAAGTTCTTCCAAGGTGTTTTGGTGATTTGTGATTCCATTTGAGGCTTCCACACTATTGGGGCTAAGCTCTTAAAGCTTGAAGACATCAAGCTACATCAAAAGGTATGTCATCTAACTAGAACTTTGTAGTATAGGTGCTTCATAATATGCTAGTTAGGATGAAACCTTGGAATAGTTAATATTTGCATGTATAATAGAGAAAACATAGATCCAAGGTTTATAGGATTGCATGTACACCATAGGAGTGTTAGAATGCTCAAAACCCAACACCATCATGGTGTCGTGTTGTTCGTCATTCCCGAAAATCATGTCTACACAACCCTTCCTTTCTTCCTCCACTATTCGCTTTGTTCCTCCGAAAAATCCCCGCCTCCTTCAAGCGGGCTACCTGTCCAAAGGAAAACTTTTAATGTGTCAAAGAATAATACTCCTCCGGTTTCTCCAGGATCTATGAGATCTCAAGATGCTCCTGTCTCGGTGTCCAATAACGAACTCTTCTCCAAGATGAAGACGTTGAAACCGCAGGTGGCTCAACAACAAGAAGACAACAAAATGTTGTTCAAGGAAGTGGAAAAGATAAGGGCAGAGATCTACAAACCTCAGGAGGCGACACCTTTAATCTTACAGCCAAGGATCCTAAAGTTTGACAATCCAAGATCCATAGGGATACGCGCGGAATTGACGGTTCCAACATCCGTTACTACCCCAACGGGGAGAATAATCCCAAACATCCAAACTCCTATGACCCAGGATCTTGATGAAACCATTAATATTCCTCATAATAGAAATACTAGTAACTTCTTTAATAGTAATATTGCCAATACTAACTCTATGGATCTTGATGCAAGAATTAGTCCAATTATGGCCAAAGAACTCCAACAGCTAAAGCAAATGATCTCAAGTGTACCGTGGATAGTCCAACCTATACCAGAAGCATCTCCCACTAGTTATAGGATCTCAAGATTTACTCATACGATAGCTGATATTAAAATCCCAAAACGTTTCCCAGCTCCCAGCATGAAACCTTACGATGGGACTACGGATCCTGAAGAGCATGTGGCACAATATAGGGAAAGAATGGATATCGTCCCTATTCCATCACATTTGAAGGAAGCTTGCCTGTGCAAGGGTTTTGGTTCGACCCTCACAGGATCAACCTTAAAATGGCTACTTAATGTTCCACCTTACTCTATTACTTCTTTTTCACATTTAGTTAATCTTTTCAAAAATCAGTTTTCTTGTAGCAGAACTTTCGAGAATCAAGCTAGTGATCTTTATCGGGTACTACAGGATCCTGTGGAATCCCTTAGGGACTTTGTAAACATGTTTAGCAGGTAAGCCTTGACTATCCCACACATCGATATGGAAACTATCGTAGATGCTTTCAAAATGGGTTTGAAGAAGGACTCTCCTTTTTATGAAGACCTTGTAATGACCCCATGCAAAAGGATGGACGAAGTAAGGAGCAGAGCGTTAAGGTTCACCAGGATAGAAGAGGACAAATAGATCCAGAAGAGGAGCAACCCTTCTAACTCATACAATAACCCCAATAGGAAGGTCGACTCCTCGGTCCAAAGATCCTACAAGCCAAAACCTTATTCCAAACCTGCCCATCATAGGGTTCATGCCCTCGAGGATGAAGGGGAGGAAGAGGATTTTCCCAAGATCATTGATTATTGTTTTTCTATGGATGTTTCATGTATAATATATGTTATGCAGGATCTCGGTGACAAAGCAAGGTGGCCAAAGAAATGAGAAAAGTCCACTAGCTGGAAGGATAAGTCTAAGTGGTGTGCATACCATGAAGACTTTGGCCACATCATAGATAATTGTATAGATCTCAAGAAGGAGATTAGCTACCTCCTGAGTAAAGGATATCTCAATGAGATCCTAGAAAGAAGAAACAAAAGATCCAGAGAAAAATATTAGGATCCACGTAAGATCCTAGAAAAACCAGGATCCCCTTCTGTAGACGCCAAGTTAATCAATGTTATCTCCGGAGGTTCTGACATCCGTGGAACTTCTTATTCTACAGAAAACGGCATGCCAAGGTATCCAAGACAGAAAAAGAAGAAGGACCCCAGAAGAATACGTCGGTCATGAGCGATAAGGAAATCACGTTCGATGAAGTGGATAGGGAAGACATTTAGGATCCCCATCATGACGGATTGGTGATCACCCACTTCATCGCCAACCACTTTTTCAAAAGGATCATTGTCGATGGAGGATCCTCAGTCAACATCATACACCTAGACACACTAAAAAGGATGAACATCCCAGAATCCGAAATAGTTAAAAGATCCTCGGTGCTAATAGGATTCAGTGGTGAAACAAAACACATGGTCGGGGAGATCAAGTTACCCATCTACATCGAGGGGGTAAATTCTATACAATGCTTTTGTGTAATTTATAAATTATATTCCTATAATATTATACTAGGTAGACCATTGATCCACGACATGAAAGTTGTACCATCCACGAACCACCAATATGTAAATATGCCCACTCCTTGGGGGAGAGTGAAGATCATAGGTGATCAACAAGAATCTAAGGAATGCTACAAGACCTCGATGAAATCTTCCACAATACCATGACAAGCATAGCAGTTTGAGCAGGTGGCACGAGGTGTACTAGAAGCTAAAGAACATGATGTGAAGGGAGTGCCCGTAGACCTCGAGGATCCTAAAGCCAATGTCCTCATAGGATCCTTAATACCAAAACAAATCAAGCAAGAACTAATAAAGTTATTAAAAGATAGAAGCAAGACCTTCACTTGGAAGCATGAGGATGATATATGTATAGATAAGAAAATTATAACTCATAAACTCAATGTAGATCCTTCTTTCAGGTCTATACACCAAAAAAGAAGGAAATTTGCACCCGGGAGGAACCAAATCATTCAAGAAGAAGTTGAAAAACTTCTCAAGACAGGGATGATTAAAGAAGTAAAGTTCCTAAGATGGATACCAAACCTAGTGGTGGTCCAAAAGAAGATGAAAAATAGAGAGTATGTGTGGATTACACGGATATCAACAAGGCATGTCCCAAGAATCATTTCCCTTTATCACACATAGACTCGATGATAGATGCCACGGCAGGGCATGAGCTACTGACATTCATGGACGCTTCAAAAGGATTCCGAAAATTCAGATGGAACCATCCGATCAAGAGGATACTGCCTTCATAACTCCTATAGGTATATGTTGCTATATTGTCATGCCCTTTGGTCTTAAAATGTAGGAGAAACATACCAAACACTAGTGAATTGAATGTTCACGGAAAAACTGGGGGACACCATGGAACTCTATATTTATGATATGGTGGTCAAATCCAAGAAAGCTGAAGATCACCTCAAGGATCTTCAAGGAGCCTTCGACATTTTGGATGAATACTACATGAAGCTAAACCCTTCCAAATGCCACTTTGGGATGAAGACAGGAAAGTTTCTGCGATATATGGTCACCAAGAGAAGGATAGAATCCAACCCTGAACAGATGAAGGCCATCATTAATCTAAAATCCCCATCATCGACAATACATATTCAAATACTAATACGAAGAGTAACATCCCTAAATAGGTTCATCTCAAGATCCTTGGAGAGATGTAAACCTTTCTACCACATCTTGAAGTAAAACAAAAGGTTCGAGAGGACCAAGGAACACAAAGATGGCTTTCAAGAACTTAAAAAATATTTAAGTTCAACACCCCTATTGGTAAAAAAATTAGATGGATAACCACTTCTACTCTATCTTTCAGTATCCTCCAACGTTGTAAGTGCAGTCTTGGCCAAGGATTTTAACGGGGAACAACTATTAGGGCCATGATCCTCAAAGCGTTCAGGATCCTCAAACCTCATCAGATATTTAGGATCCTCAACTATCTCAACAATGAGTCGTCTCAACTATGCTAAAGACCCAAAATACCAAGTCAACCAACATTCACAAAGTTGGTCGTAGAGGATCCCGGGAATATCGGACATCTTCTTAGATAGTTTAGACTATAAGTTCACACATGTATCTTGCACACGACACACTCTACCTACTCTTAGCTTACTTTATGAACTTTTTCACTTGTTCTTACTGAAATACTCTTTGTAATCATGATTTTATATTAATAAAATCATCAAGGCAGGTGATCATTATCACCTCCCAAGGTTTTGTGCCGGTGATCCTAGGTAGGATCAAGGGCTTTCTTTGTAAACAATCGTCTCATTATCTTTACCTTTCTTTATTGCACAATTCGAACATCACAAACTCTCATTCAATTTGCTTTATTTATACTTGTGTAAATTCTAACCAAAACAATTTGGCGCCCACTGTGGGGCCGTGGTGTTCAAAATACTCGAAAGATCATGTCTACACAACTGATCCTTTCTTCATCCTCCAATCCTTCTATTCCCACAAAAAACCTACCACCTCCTCCAAGTGGACCCCCTGGTCAGAGGAAAGCGCCTGATACTTGCAAGAGAAACACCCCTCCGGTCACTAACCAAGGAAGTTTGGGATCTTCAGGACTCCAGGATCTGACTGCTCCAGTCACTACTACAGAACTCTTCACTATGATGAGGAAAATGACGCAACAATTGACTCAGCAACAAGATGACAATAGAACACTACTTAGAGAAGTGCAGAGGATGAAGGTGGAATTTCAGAGATCCAAGGAAACGATGCCCACAGTTGTACAACCATGGATCCTGAACTTCGACAATGCAGGATCCTCAGGAAATCAACAGGGTAACACAACTCCTGCTACTACTGCATCACCCTGGGGGATGACTACGAACCATCGATCATCTATGATCAATGATCTCGATGAGCCTTTCAATAATCCTAGAAACCTTGATTCTAGTAACTTCTTTAACAACAATACTATCAATACTAACTCTATGAATGCTAATGCAGGAATAAGTCCAAACATGTAGGGAACTTCAACATTTGAGACAGATGATCTCAAGCATACCCGGGGTAGTTCGACCCATACCAAAAGCATGTCCAACAAGTCACAGGATCTCGAGTTTTTCTCCTGCGATAGCCGATACCGAAGTTCTTAAGCGCTTCCAGACTCCTTGCATGAAGCATTACGATTGAACTATGGATCCTGAAGAGCACAATACCGAGAAAGGATGGAGATCATTCCCATCCCAGTGCACTTGAAGGAAGCTTTCCTATGCAAAGGATTTGGTTCAACCCTCACGGGGATCAGCTCTTAAATGGCTGCTAAACGTTCCTCCCTATTCTTTTACTTCCTTTTCACATCTAGTCAATATTTTCATTAACCAGTTTTCTTGTAGCAGAACCTTCGAGAAGATTACTAGTGATCTCTATCACGTGGTTCAAGATCCTAAGAAACGACTTAGGTATTTTGTTAACAGGTTTGGCAAGGAAGCTCTGAGCATCCCCAACATTGACATTGTTGTTTTGGTCAAAAATTACACAAGTACTAATCAACCAAATTGAATGAGAGGCTGTGATGTTCGAATTGTTCAATAGCAAATGATAAAAGAGAGTGACACAATGGTTTACAAGGAAAGCCCTTGATCCTTGCTACGATCTCCAGCACAAAACCTTGGGAGGTGACAATGATTACCTGCCTTGATGATTTTATAAATGTAAAATGATGATTACAGAGAATATTTCAATAAGAACAAGTGAATAATTCCGTAGAGTAAGCGTCAAGTAAAAAACAGTGTGTTGTGTGCGAGTTACAAGTGTTAATTTATACTCTAAACTAGCTAACAAGATGTCCGATATTTCTGGGATCCTTCATGACCGGCTTCATGAACGTTATTTGACTTGGTATTCCGGGTCATTAGCATAGTTGAGACGAAACTCTGTTGAGAATAAGTCTTCTTTTGACTACTGATGCACACGTGTTAGTTATGAACAAAATAACCGTTATAAATGTTAAATAATAATAATAACGGTAACAGTTGGGATCTTGATATAATTGAGCATCCTGAATATCTGATGAGGGTCGAGGATCCTAAAGGCTTTGAGGATCCTGGCCCTAACAATTGCCCCAAGTTATTCCTGAAATCATAAGAGTTAGTTTGGTAAATATTAAAGGAATAACTTAAATTAAATAGATAAAAGGAGAGAGTAGAGTAATTTTCAGAATTAACCCTTAACGGCTAGGTAATTTTGAAATCCAACGGGTAGATAACTAGTCGTTAACAGCCAAATCAGCCATAACTCCTCAGTATAAATAGATGTGATCAGTCCCTCAATCTCTTATTCGTTTTTCTTTACTTTTCTGGTGCTATCTTGCGATTATCGGCGATTAGAAGGTAACTATTTCTTTTTCTTCCATGTTTTCACTTTTTCCGCCATGGTTCGAAAAATGGCTGTTTCCCGCAAAAGCATCCTGGCCCTTCCTGACGATGACTTCGTCGATCAAGTTATCTTCTCTTATGAGGAGACGTATTCCTTTGACGATGTTGATATTGAGTCTTTAAGACTCAATGGAGCTCTTTCTTCTGAGGCTGTTTTCAGGCCCTTCGATCCACTCATTCAGCCCGACTTCGTCTCTCCCACTTCGGTGTGATTTCCAGAGCACCCCTTCTCCTTGGGTTTGAGATATCCTTTTCTCAGGATTGTCTTTGAATTCTTCAGGGTGACTGGGATTTCGTATATCCAGACCATCCCAATCGTCTGGAGGATCCTACATTGGATCGACCTGGTAAATCATTCAAAAGGCCTTGATATTGGCCTTTCAGAATTGGCATGTGTATATGATCTCATAACCTTTGGGAATTCCTGTTTCCTCCTCAAGGTCAAAACCCACAGATCTCCTCTAGTCCTGAAAACCAAGCACAACGATGGAGCTTGGAAAGAAAGATACCTCTTCGTAAGACGTGACTCTGTTCCTAATGGGGATCTTCTGCCGGATACCTCAGTCAAAAAGGGTAGGATTCTTTAATATTATTATAAGGATCCTGGAATTCACATATTCGTATTTTGTTTTCTTCTTTGCAGCTTTCAAATTCGAAGAGCTTGTTCCCGTTGCTAAGGATTCTGAAGAGAAGATTGAGAAGTTATTGGCCTTGTCTGAACTCGAGAGATCCTTCCGATTCGATCAAACCATCCTGCAGGAAAGCTCTTCTGCTAGTGACATCATGTCGACAGGTAAGGATCCTTCGTTCTTTTTGTTTGTGGTGAAGATTTTAATGATCCTCTGTCATGTATTTATGTAGGATCCAAAGCCACCCGTTCTAGTGCTAGCTTCACACTCCCTGATCTTGATACAACCATGTCGAAGGATCGGCTAACGGTGAAGAAGGAGAAGAGCTCGTCCTCTCTTCCTCCCAAGAAATCGGCTACTGACTTGACGATAAAGACCCCGGGATCTCGGAAAAGAAAAATTGTCGAGTCAGTAGGTTTATCCTTGGAGAGCCTTGGAGCCGAGGAAGCGCTCTTGAAATTGGTCTCATTCTCCCAAGCTGTAAGTATTGGGGTTATTCTCGTTCTATCTTTTGTTCTATCTTTTGCTGACCTACTATGTCTTTGTTTTAGGTCTCTGATCATATTTCCACTGATCTAAGAATCCGAGCAGAGAGGGCAGAACAAACCCTTTAAGGACAGGAGAGGATGTGGAAAGCGACCAATGAGGATATGTTGAGGTGAGTGGAGCTGCTCAGCAAGGAGAAGGACAAGAATGAGGAGGAGCGCGTGCACGAGATGGAGGAAGTGATCTATGACGTGAAAGTCAGTGCCGTGGTGGCTATTTGGGAAGCTAAGATCCGTCTTGCGGAGGATCTTGAGAATGCAGGTTCCTGGGACGTGGACGGTTGGCGTGAGACATTGACCAAGATGACTGGAAAACCTGCTACCGCTAACCAAGATCCTGTACTGCAGCTGACCGAGGGAGGGGAGAAGAAGGGCACGGCCGATGATGACCAGGCGAAGGTCTAGGCCTGCAAAAATTAGTTTAGGTCGTTCTCGTTTTTATCAGTATTGTAAGACAATGAATCTTTTGGTTGGGTTGATATGTAACCCTCTTTTGAATGACATGGTAGTATTTTCCTTTTTATCTTTCTTCTGATCTCTGTTCGTGTCTGTTTTGACATTAGGATCCTTAAATAATAAGGATCCTAAAAAACTTTGTTCCTGCAAACAATCCTGAACTAGAATTTTCTTAGTGAATCATCTCTAGCATATATGAATCTTGTTAATCAGATGATTTTAGTTTAGGACCCTGGAAAATTCAGGATCTTTAAACTTTATCAAGAGTTCTTTGAGAATAAGGATAGACGGAACCTGATTATCTCTAAGTTTGTCCTTAAGCTTTGTAAGTCCTTCAACCTTGGAATTTACTGAGGATAAATCTCAACTTAGGAGAGAACTTTGGTTCACTGTTGATAATGAGGCTCTTTACCAATGAGGATCCTTAACGATGAGGATCCATAAGGACGAGGATCCTTAATGATGAGGATCCTTATTGACGAGGATCCTTAAATATGAGGATCCTAGATCATACAGGGGAAGTCCCTCCTTAGGATAACCTGTTTAGACTTTGACAAAATTCTTGTGTAACACCATAGGTTCAATAGATAACACGTTAATGTTATATACTGGGGAGGATCCCAAATTGTGATATAATTCATGGGAAAGATCCTTACTTTTGATAACATGAAAATGTTATGATTTGTGTGTGTTCTTTAGGGAAAATTCCCAATGTGCGATAACATGAAGATGTTATAGACCTTATGTATTCACTGGGGCAAGACCCTAATTTTGGATAACATGAGAATGTTATAAACCTTAAGTAATCACCGGGGTAGGATCCCAAAATTTGGATAACATGGAAATTTTATAAGCCTTAAGTATCTTAACTTATGTTCAAGGATAAGAGGGTTGCCAAGCCACTGAATCGTGAAATGATCCCCTTATCCGTATCCCATAGTTAGATATCGTGCATTCAAGCAAGGTGTATAAACCTTAGTTCATGTGAAAGAGGTAATTAGGTCTTTAAACCTTAGAGGGGATTAAGTACCCTTAAGCATAGGAGAGATTATCAGTCGCTAGCTTATGATATTTTAAAGATTACACCATTGATATAATGGAGTTTCTCAAGTGTTAAGATGCTGAGATCTTTGTGTGTCAAGATCCTTATCTTTCAGGATCTTCAACCTCGAGGATCCCTATATTTTAGGATCCGGAGAATCCTTATATTTCAGGAACTTCAACCGCGAGGATTCTTTCGTTTCTGGATCATTACTTATGGAGATCCTTAGTTGTACTTTGTTCTGCATAGAAAACGTTAGCTAGGGGTGGGCATTAGTCTATCCAACTCCTATCTGATGCTTAAGTTAGTAATGTAATCGAGGAGAAAGTAAGTAATGATGAAAAGTTCAAGGTAAGGAACATGTGTACCTTGGTTTTGTAGAGGATTAATCGACCCAAATTACATGTAGTATGCTTTGAGGTGTATATCATTCCAGGATCTTGGCAGAACGTCTCCTTCTAGTGTTGCTAGCCAATATGCTCCTTTTCCTGCTTCATCATCTATAGGATATGGCCCTTCCCATTTAGGGGTTAATTTTCCTGCACTGGGATCCTTGGTGTTTTGGAATGTTTTCCTTAATACTAAGTCTCCTATTTGAAACCTTCTGACTTTTATGTTCCTATTGTAAGCATTGGTGATCCTTTTTTGATGAGAAGCAATGCGTATTTTGACAAGGTCTTTGAGTTCGTCAATAGTGTCAAGATCTTGTGCTAGGATCCTGTCGTTATTCTCTTGATCTTGTAGCAAGTATCTTGCCGTCGGGATCACTACTGCGGTGGGGGTCACTGCTTCTGTCCCAAACACCAAAGAGTAGGGGGTCTGACCTGTGCCTACTTTGGAAGTAGTCCTATCTGTCCATAAGACGAAAGGAACCTCTTCTGCCCATCTTCCATTCTTCTTATCTAATCTTTTCTTTAGGTTGTTTACTATGATTTTATTGTTGGATTTTGCTTGACCATTCGCTTGGTGATGAACAGGAGTGGATGTTATGATTTTCATTCCCCAACTTGTGCAAAAATTTGTTGTCCTTTTGCTTATGAATTGGGATCCATTGTCACATATGATTTCTGCCGGGATCCCGAACCTGGTCAAGACATTACGTTTAATAAATGAGACTACCTCTTTGTCTCTTACCTGAACGAAAGCTTCAGCTTTGATCCACTTTGAGAAGTAATCAGTCATCACTAGCATGAAGACTTTCCTCCTAGGGCTATCAGTAATTTTCCCACTATATCCATTCCCCATTTCATGAATGGCCATGGGGTGATAATAGGATGTAGAGGTTCTCTCGGTTGATGCAGGATGTTGCTATGTCTTTTGGAAGCATCACACTTTTGAGCATGTAGAAAAGATTCTCTTCCTGGTCGCCCATTAGTATCCTATTCTTAGTATCTTGCAACATTAGGATCTGCCCCCAGTGTGATTTCCACAGTCTCCTTCATGTATGTCCTTCAAGACTTCTTCAGCTTCAGGATCTTCCAAGCATCTAAGGTACAGACATGTCATAGACTTTTGAGCATATATAGTTTACCTTGGATTATCACGAATCTTGAGACTCTTGTTTTGAATGCTCTTTCACTTTTTTGTTTTGTTGGGATCGTTCCATTTTGGAGATACTCCATAATGGGATGGGTCCATGATCATGGACTTCTTTGTGGATCATGTTCGTCGGGGTCCCTTTGAGGAGGGATCTGAGGGTCAGGATCTTCAATAGCTGCTACACTTGCTGGTTGTTTAGGACCATCGGATTTGTCGGAGAGGGTTTCTATGGCTGGGGTTATTATAAGGGTTATAGGGATCTTCGTTTCTGGTGGGATCCTAAGGGAGGATCCTATGTTGGCTAATGTGTCTGCTTCTGTGTTTTCTTCACTGGGAACTTGGGTTAGGCTAAACTTCTCAAAATCATAAATTTTTTGAGGATCTCCATATATAGTGTTAATCTTTCACCTTTCACTGCATAAGATCCATTGAAGTGATTAGTTAGTAATAAAGAATCAACAAATACCTGAAGATCCCTGATTTGAAGATCCTTAGCCAATTGTAGTCCCATGATGAGTGCTTCGTTATTGGTAGTGTTGAATTCGCAACTAACTGCATGGGGTAGGATGTCCCCCTGTGGCGACTTTAGTATGATCCTTAGCCCTGTTCCTTTTTTATTTAAAGCTCCATCTGTGAACAGTGTCCCTTTTCCCAGGTGTTCATCTTCTAGGAGTTGCTTCGCTTCCATGTCTACTTTGTTTTGTAGATCATCACTAAAGTTAGCCACAAAGTCTACTAATGCTTGTTACTTTATGGCGGATCTTGGTTCATATCTGATGTCGAATGTGCTTAACTTCACTGACCATTTTGCTATCCTTCCTAACATTTATGGTTTTCTCATGACATTCTTAATAGGATAATTAGTTTTTACATGTATAGTATGTGTTTCGAAATAATGTCTTAATTTAGTACAGGCGGTTACTAAGGCTAGAATTAATTTTTCAAGGTGAGAGTACCTAGTTTCAGGATCTAGGAGACTTTTACTTACATAGTAGATAGGATGTTGGTCTCCATTAAGATCCTTGGCGAAGACAACACTTACCCCATTTGAGTATATTGAGAGGTAGAGGAGAAGTGGTTCCCCATCTATGGGCTTTACCAGTAACGGCGTGGAACTCGAGTATTTTTTGAGTTCCTGAAAAGCTTTTTCGTGATCTTCAGTCCGTTCGAACCTCTTGTTCTTCTTCAAGATATCGTAGAAGGGTTTACATCTTTCTGAGGATCTTGAAATGAACCTGTTGAGTGCCGCTATCCTTCTGGTTAGCCTTTGGATGTCGTTTGTTGAAGATGGTGATTTCAGCTTGATGATTGCTTTAATCTGCTCTGGCCTTTCTTCTATTCCTCTCTTGGTTACCATATATCCAAGGAACTTGCCCGTCTTCATCCCAAACTGGCATTTGAGTGGATTTAACTTCATATTGTATTCGTCTAGGATGTCAAATGCTTCTTTAAGATCCATGAGATGATCTTTAGCTTTCATTGACTTTACCACCATGTCGTCAATATGGACTTCCATGGTGTCCCCCAACTTGTCTTTAAACATCCGATTCAAAAATCTTTGATATGTTGGACCTGCATTTTTTAGACCAAAAGGCATTGCAGTGTACCAATATATACATGTTGGTGTTATAAACGTTGTATCTTCTTGATTGGATGGTTCCATCTAGATTTGTTGGAATCCTGCTGAAGCATCCATGAAGGTTAAGAGTTCGTGGCCAGCCATTGCATCTATAATAGAGTCAATATGTGGTAGAGGTAAAGGATCCTTAGGACAAGCCTTATTAAGATCTGTGTAGTCTACACATACTCGCCATTTGCCATTTTTCTTTTGTATAAAAACCACGGTAGCTAGCCATCTTAGGAACTTCACTTCCATGATCATTCATGTCTTGAGGAGCTTCTATACTTCTTCTTGGATGATCTGATTCCTTTCAGGTGCAAACTTCCTTCTCTTTTGGTGTATTGGTCTAAAAGAAGGATCAATATTAAGTTTGTGAGTGATAATATTCTTGTCTATACCTGTCATATCTCCGTGTTTCCATGCGAATGTCTTACTTTTGGTTCTTAAGAATTTTAACAGATCTTGCTCAATTTGCCCAGGCTATGAGGATCCTATGATGACTTTAGCTTCAGGATCCTCGATGCCCAGGGGAACTTCCTTCACATCTTGCTCCTTTGTTTCTAGAACATGATGTGCCCCCTGCCTTAATTGTTATTCTTGCTGAGGTTTTTTCGTAGATTTCATAGAGGTTTTATAACATTCTTTCGATTCTTGTTGATCTCCCATGATCTTCATTGTTCCCCATGGAGTAGGCAATTTTACAAACTGATGATATGTTGATGGAACAACATTCATCTCGTGGATCCATGGTCTACCTAGTATCACATTATAAGAATATAAGGCGTCAATAACACATAAATTTTGTATAGAGTTTACCCCCACTATGTATATTGGTAGCTTTATCTCCCCAATCGTGTGTTTCGTTTCCCTGCTAAATCCTATGAGGACTGAGGATCTCTTGATTATCTCTAATTCTAGGATGTTTATCCTTTTTAGTGCCTCTAGGAGTACGATATTGACTGAGGATCCTCCGTCAACAAGGATCCTCCTAACAAAATGGTTGGCCATGTACAGTGTTATCACGAGTCCGTCATGGTGAGGATCCTGAATCCCTTCCATGTCCGTCTCATCAAATGTGATTTCCTTTTCACTGCTAACCAAGGTATTCTTCTGTGTTCTATCTTCATTTTATGTTTTAGAGACCTTGGCGTGTCTTTTACCCTGAGAATAAGAAGTACCACAGATGTTAGATCCGTCTGACATAACATTAATTATCTTAGCGTTAGGGGTGGAGATCCTGGTTTCTCCGGGATCTTGTGACCATCCTAGCTCTTCTCCTTGGATTTTTCTTTTTTTCTCCCGAGGATCTCTTTGAGGTGTCCCTTGCTGAGGAGGTAGCTGATTTCTTTTCTTAGGGCTATACAATCCTCTGTCATGTGACCGAAGTCTTCGTGGTAAGCAAACCATTTGGACTTGTCTTTCCAACTAGTGGACTTGTTATCCTTCTTCGGCCATCTTGCTTTGTCTCCAAGATCCTGCATAGCATGAATTATACCTGAAATATCCACAGAAAAACAATAGTCAGTGATCATAGGAAGTTCCTCTTCTTCTCCTTCATCTTCGAGGGCATTGACCCTGTGATGATCCGGTTTGGAATAGGGCTTCGATTTGTAGGATCTTGGGGTCGAGGATTCGGCCTTCTTATTGGGATTCTCATATTGACTTAAAGGGTTGCTTCTCTTCTGGATTTCTTTATCCTCTTCAAGCCTTATGAACCTCAATGCTCGGCACCTGAATTCGTCCAATCTTTTGCATGGTTCATCACAAGGTCTTCATATAGGGTGAATCCTTCCTTAGCCCCATATTGAAGGTCTCTACAGCAGTATCCATGTCGATGATGGGGATGCTCAGATCTTCCCTTCCAAACATGTTAACAAAATCGCTAAGTCTTTCCTTAGGATCCTGAACCACTCGATAGAGATCACTATTGATCTTCTCGAAGGTTCTGCTGCAAGAAAACTGGTTATTGAAAATATTGACTAAGTGTGCAAATGAAGTAATAGAGTATGGGGGAACGTTTAGCTGCCATTTCAGAGCTGATGTTGTAAGGGTTGAACCAAATCCTTTGCATAGGCAAGCTTCCTTCAAGTGCCATGGGATGGGAATGATCTCCATCCTTTCTCGGTATTGTGTTATGTGCTCTTCAGGATCTGTAGTTCCATCATAAAGCTTCATGCTAGGAGTAGCAACATCGGTATCGGCTATCGCGGCAGCAAATCTCGAGATCCTGTGACTTGTTGTAGATGCTTTTGGTATGGGTTGGACCACCCTGGGTACGCTTGAGATCATTTGTCTCAACTTTTGAAGTTCCCTAGCCATGTTTGGATTTATTCCTGCATCAATACTAGTATAGTTAGTATTAATAGTATTACTGTTTAAGAAGTTCCTAGGATCAAGGTTTCTAGGAGTGTTGAAAGGCTAACTGATATCATTGATCATAGATGCTTGGTTGTCCATAGTTGTCCCCCAGGGTGACGCCATAGTGGTAGGAACTGTGTTCTTCTGGTGATTTTCTGAGGATCCTGCGTTATCAAAGTTCAGGATCCTTGGTTGTACAACTGTTGACGTTGTTTCCTGGGACTTCTAAAATTCCACCTTCATCCTCTCCACTTTTCTGAGCATTGCTCTATTCTCCTCCTGTTGTTGAGTCACATGTTGCGTCATTTTCCTCATCATAGTGAAGAGTTCTGTAGTAGTGACCGAGGCAGTCGGATCCTGGAGTCCTGGAGATCCCAAACTTCCTTGATTAGTGACCGAAGGGGTGCTTTTCTTGGAAGTACCAGGCGTTTTCCTCTGAGTAGGGGGGCCACTCGGAGGAGGCGGTAGGTTTTTGGTTGGAATGGAAGGAGCGGAGGATGAAGAAAGGATCGGTTGTGTAGACATGATCTTTCGAGTATTTTGAACACCACGGCCCCACGGTGGGTGCCAAATTGTTTTGGTCAAAAATTACGCAAGTACTAATCAACCAAATTGAATGAGAGGTTGTGATGTTTGAATTGTGCAATAGCAAATGATAAAAGAGAGTAACACAATGGTTTACAAGGAAAGCCCTTGATCCTGGTTAGGATCTTCGGCACAAAACCTTGGGAGGTGACAATGATCACCTGACTTGATGATTTTATTAATGTAAAATGATGATTACAGGGAATATTTCAGTAAGAACAAGTGAATAATTCCGTAGAGTAAGCTTCGAGCAAAAAACAGTGTGTTGTGTGTGAAATACAAGTGTTAATTTATAGTCTAAACTTGCTAACAAGATGTCTGATATTTTCGTGATCCTTCATCACCAGCTTCATGAACGTTATTTGACTTGGTATTACGGGTCCTTATCATAGTTGAGTCGAAACTCCGTTGAAAAAAAGTCTTCTTTTGACTACTTCTGCACACGTGTTAGTTAAGAACAAAATATAACTGTTATAAATGTTAATTAATAATAATAACGGTAATAGTCAGGATCCTGAGATAATTGAGGATCCTGAATATCTGATGAGGGTTGAGGATCTTGGCCCGAATAATGGCGCCTGTTGTGGAGGCCTTCAAGATGGGTCTAAGGAAGGATTCACCCTTCTATGAACATCTCGTGATGAATCCATGCAAGAGATTGGACGAAGTTAGGTGCCAAGAATTGAGGTTCATAAGGCTTGAAGAGGATAAAGAAGTCCAGAAGAGGAGCAACCCTTCAAGTAAATTCGAGAATCCCAATAGGAAGGCCAAATCCTCGGCTCCAAGATCCTACAAATCGAAGCCCTATTCCAAACCGGATCATCACATGATTAATGCCCTTGAAGATGAAGGAGAGGAAGAGGAACCTCCTAATATCACTGACTATTGTTTTTCTGTGGATGTTTCAGGTTTAATCTATGCTATGCAGGATCTCGGAGAGAAAGCAAGGTGGCCAAAGAAGGATAAAAAGTCCACCAGTTGGAAAGAAAAGTCCAAATGGTGTGCTTACCATGAATATTTCAGTCACATGACGGAGGATTGCATAACCATAAGAAAGGAGATCAGCTACCTCCTTAGCAAAGGGCATCTTAAAGATATCCTCAGAAGAAAGAAATAAAAGTCCAAGGAGAACAACCAGGATGGTCACAAGATCCCAAAGAAACTAGGATTTCCACCCCCAAATGCCATGATAATTAATGTTATCTCAAGCGGATCTAACATTTTTGGTACTTCTTATTCTCAGGCTAAAAGACAAGCTAAGATCTCTAAAACAGAAAAGGAGGATGGACCACGGATGAATACCTCAGTTAGCAATGAAAAGGAAATCATATTTGAAGAGTCGGACAGGGAAGAGATACAGGATCCTCAATACCCGAGCAAATTGAGCAAGACCTGTTAAACTTCCTTCGAACCAGAAGAAAGATGTTCGCATGGAAACACGAACATATGACAAGTATAGACAAGAGTATTATCACTCACAAACTTTATATTGATCCTTCTTTCAGACCGATACACTAAAACAGAAGGAAGTTTGCACCGAAAAGGAATCAGATCATCCAAGAAGAAATGAAAAAGCTCCTCAAGATAGGGATGATCAAGGAAGTGAAGTTCCCGAGATGGCTAGCTAATGTAGTTGTCCTACAGTAGAAGAACGACAAGTGTCTAGTATGTGTAGACTACATGGATCTTAGCAAGGCTTGTCCTAAGGATCCTTTTCCTCTGCCACACATTGACTCCATGATACATGCAACAGCTGGCCACAAACTCTTAACCTTCATGGATGCTTCAACGGGATTCCAACAAATCCAGATGGAAGCATCCGATCAAGAAGTTACAACATTTATAACGCCATTAGGTATATATTGTTACACTGCAATGCCTTTTGGTCTTAAAAATACAGGTGCAACATATCAAAGATTGGTGAACCGGATGTTTAAAGACAAGATGGGGGACACCATGGAGGTCTACATTGATGACATGGTGGTGAAGTCCATGAAAGATGAAGATCATCTCAGGGATCTTAAAGAAGCCTTCGACATTCTAGACGAATACAACATGAAGTTGAATCCGTCTAAATGCCACTTTGGGATGAAGTCGGGCAAGTTCCTTGGGTATATGGTAAGCAAGAGAAGAATAGAAGCAAGCCCGAAGCAGATCAAAGCAATCATCAAGCTGAAATATCAATCTTCAACAAAAGACAACCAAAGGCTAACCGGAAGAGTAGCAGCACTCAACAGGTTCATTTCAAGATCGTCAGAAAGGTGTAAGCCCTTCTATGATATCTTGAAGAAGAACAAGAAGTTTGGGTGGACTGAAGAACACAAAGAAGCTTTTCAGGAACTCAAAAGATACTTAAGTTCCGTGCCACTGCTGGTGAAGCCTATAGATGGAGAACCACTTCTCCTCTACCTCTCGGTATCCTCAAGTGCGGTAAGTGTTGTCCTAGCCAAGGATCTTAACGGAGACAAACATCCTATCTACTGTGTAAGTAAAAGTCTTTTGGATCCTGAGACCAGGAATTCTCATCTCGAAAAATTAATTCTTGCATTAGTAACTGCTTTTACTAAGTTAAGACATTATTTCGAGACACAAACTATACATGTGAAAACTAATTATCCTATTAAGAATGTGATGAGAAAACTAGAGATATCAGGAAGGATGGCAAAATGGTCAGTGAAGTTAACCACCATAAAGTCACATGCATTAGCAGACTTTGTGGCTGACTTTAGTGATGATCTACAAGACGAAGTAAACATTGAAGCTAAACAACTCCTAGAAGATGAACACTTGGGAAAATGGACACTATTCACAGATGGAGCTTCAAACCAAAAAGGAACTGGGCTAGGGATCATACTAAAATTGCCACAGGGGGACATCCTACCCCATGCAGTTAGTTTTGAATGCAACGCAACCAACAGCGAAGCGGAATATGAAGCACTCATCATGGAACTATAATTGGCTAAGGATCTTTAAATCAAGTATCTTCAGGTATTTGTTGATTCTTTATTATTAATTAAGCACTTTAATGGATCTTATGTAGTGAAAGGTGAAAGATTAGCATTATACCTCTAGATCCTCAAAAAATTAGCCTCTGATTTTGAAAACTTTAGCCTAACCCAAGTTCCCAAAGAAGAAAACACAGAAGCAGACGCATTAGCCAAATTAGGATCCTCCCTAAGGATCCCACCGGAAATGAAGATCCCTGTAACCAACATAGTAACTCCAGCTATAGAATCCCTATCCGACAAACCTGATGATCCTGAACAACCAATAAGTGTAGTAGCCATCGGAGATCCTGACCCTCAGATCCCTCCTCAAAGGGATCCTGACGAACAGGATTCTCGAAGAAGTCCACGATCGTGGATCCAACCTATTATGGAGTATCTCCAAAATGACACGATCCATACCTCAGATGCTTGGAAGATCCTGAAGCTGCAGAAGTCTTGAACGACATACATGAAGGAGACTTTGGCAATCAAACTAGGGTCAGATCCTTATGCTCCAAGGTATTGAGAACAGGATACTACTGGCCAACCATGAAGAGAGATTCTTTTCTACATGCTCAAAAGTGTGACGCTTGCCAAAGACATTGCAAACATCATGCATCAACCGGCAGAACCTCTACATCCTATTATCACTCCATGCCCATTCATGAAATGGGGAATGGATATAGTGGGAAAATTAACGATAGCCCCAGGAGGAAAAGTCTTCATGCTAGTGATGAATGATTACTTCTTAAAGTGGATCGAAGTTGAAGCTTTCGTTCAGGTAAAAGACAAAGAGGTAGTCTCATTTATTAAACGTAATATATTGACAAGGTTAGGGATCCAAGCTGAAATCATATGCGACAATGGATCCCAATTCATAAGCAAGAGGACAAGAGACTTTTGCACGAGTTGGGGAATCAAAATGATAATGCCCACCCCTAGCTAACGTTTCCTATGCAGAACAACGTACAGCTAAGGATATCCATAAGCAATGATCCTGAAACATAAGGATCCTCAAGGTTGAAGATCTTGAAACATAAGGATCTTGACACACGAAGACCTCAGTATCTTAACATTTGGACAATTTCATTATATCAACGGTATGATCTTTAAACTATCATATACACAAGCTTGAGACTGATCATCTCTCCTATGCTTAAGGGTACTTAATCCCCTCTAAGGTTTATATAGCTAGTTACCTATTTCATACGCACGATATCTAACTATGGGATACGAATAAGGAGATCATTTCATGATGTAGTGGCTTGGCAACCCTCTTATATTTGAACATAATTTAAGATCCTTACGGTTTATAACATTTTCATGTTATCTTAAATTAGGATCTTACCCTAGAAATTACATAAGGTTGATAACATCTTCATGTTATCACACGTTGGGATCTTTCCCCAAAAAATACACACGAATCATAACATTTTCATGTTATCATAAGAAGGGATCTTTCCCATGAAATATGTCACAAGTTGGAATCCTTCCCAGTATATAACATTAACATGTTATCAATTGAACATATGGTGTTACCCAAGAATTTTGTCAAAGTCTATAACCTAAACAGGTTATCCTAAGAAGGGAATTCCCCCGTATGATCTTATGATGAAGGATCCTCATCATTAAGGATCCTCATCCTTAAGGATCCTCATCATTAAGGATCCTCATCGGTAAGGATCCTCATCAGTAAGAATCTTATCATCAGAAGTCAACAGCGATCCTAAGTTCTTTCCTAAGTTGAGATTTATCCTCAGTAAATTCTAAGATTGAAAAACTAATGAAGCTTAAGGAAAAACTCGAAGAAAATCAGGTTCCATCTTTCCATGTTCTTAACTTTGAAAATTTTTAAGTAAAATTAAGGATCTTAAACTTTTTAGGATCCTAAACAAATTGCTGATTTATAAACTTTCATCACTTCAAAGTCATTTACTATTTTAAATTGATATCTTTAAAAAAGTTTTAAAGCACTTAGATTTATCAAAATTAGTTCTTAACAAATTCTTTTATACTTGTTTTATTATAAAAATTATTTGAAACTCCTAAGGATTACAAGTCAGTCATAAAACTTTTAAAGAAACTTTTAACATTTTACATTGCTTAACAAAGTCAGTTCTTATTATTTTAAGTTATTATTTTTAGTTATTTAACTAATTCAATATGTTGGATATTAGATGTTGCGTCATTGGGCTTTTTGTTTAGTCTGTTATGTAAACGGTTAGGCCTGTCCTCCTATAGTTATCCACTAGGGTTAGAGTATATCAGATGCATGCATGCATCGTATTTTAAAAAACTCTGAGATTATTATGTAACCCTAATCACGCCTCTACAGTAGCAATCCTTTGTCGAGTTCTTCTGAGGCGTGACTTTTAATCACTCAACATATTTCTAGTCATCGTTGTGTTCTTTGCTTTAATCTGTTTGAATCTAAACGATCTTTTCAAGGATTTACATCCTAACAATTGGTATCAGAGTACGAGACTGTGTAATAAATACGCATCTCTTCTGTTTAAGAGGTTTTAGGGTTTCCGTTAATATTGGATCTGGCTTAACGATCATCACAGTGTTCTTAACGTTGTTTAGCAAGTTCAATTTTACCCTAAAATTGCTTGTGTTTTACACGTCTGATTCTTAACAGGTTTTAAAGATCTTATCATCATGCAGAATGACAATTCTCACTTCAACTCTATCAATCTTTCAAGCAGCATTGGATCGACTAATAGGATCCCAATTTTGTTTCCTAATGAATATGAAGTATGGACGCTTCACTTCGAAGATTATGTTCATGGCCTAGAAGATAATGGATACCTGATATGGGAGGCTATAACTCTTAGACCGTTTGTTCATACTGAAAGCAAAAGAGTCATCAAAACTCAAAAAGACTACAACAAACTCCTTCTCAATATTAAGGACGTTCCTCAAGACAAAAAGGAAAAACTGATCAGCAATGTTAAGGCATTGAGGATCATTCGATTTGCCTTGCAAGCTGATACTTTTCATCTGGTCAGTTCCTGTGACACTGCCAAAGCCATATGGGATCGACTTAAGGAACTCTACTCAACAGATGCAGATCTTGAGCACTCAACACAAACGCTCTTGATTTCAGAGTTTGGTGCCTTTTCACAGAAGGTTGAAGAGAGTTTAAGTCAAACCTTTAATCTTTATAATCATCTTTTGAGTAGAATGATGAAACATGGCATTGTACGTGAGTTAATCGAACAAAAAGTCACGTTTATGAATGGACTTCGATCAGAATGGAAGGCTGTGGTGTCTACAGTTAAGGCACATGAGCAGTTCAAGAAATATACTCTTTCCAAGCTTGTTTGTATCCTAAGGTCACACGAAGATGAAGTGACCAAAGAAGCAAAAGTTGTCTCAGGAATGGGTTCGTTGGCCCTTGTTGCGAAGGGTAAGAAGATAGCTAAAGAGGACGATTCAGATTTTGAGCTTTCTGAATGCGAACTCCCTAAAGAAGAGTTTGCTATGATGTTTTCGCAACCCAAGAGATTCGCAAAGAAAAACTTCAACCGGAACAAGAACCAAAATTGGCAGGGCAGTTATAGCTCTGAAAAGGTGAAAGAAGAAAATGCGAACGGTTCATAGAAACATGAAGACAAGAAAGAGAAGAAGCTCATGGGTGACTCTGTATATGATTGCAACTATTGCCATGGCAAAAACCACTTGGCAAAGGAGTCTATGTTGCGAAGGTTAAACGAGAAGAAGGAAGAAGAAGATGATGAGGCATACCATATGTGAAAGCTAGATGAGATCAAGAAGAAAAAGAATGTTGATAACTTTATGCCTGGTTTAATGTGCAAGAAAATGCAGCATAAAACAAGTTTGGAGGAGTTGAGAGCCGTTCAACAGACTCTGAAGATGACGAGGTTCGTAGCCCACACATGGCAAGGCATTTGTTGCAAAAGAAGAAGGTTCGCAGTTTGTAGGAAGATGCTTGATGGTGACAAACGAAAGGTCATACAAACAATGGAGTGCTACTAAGGGTGAAAGAGGAGATGATAGTTGTTTCACAGCGAGACCAGTCAGTAAACAAATTAATGAGTGTGAACAGCTGATCAACAAGGTAAATCTAATTATTGATTCTCTAAATATACCTGTGTCTAGATATGAGAATGAATTAAATGACCTAAAATTTACTTTTTCAAGCATTAGTGATAGTTTAAAAAGAACCCGTTTGACAAACTCTAACCTAACTGATCAAATTAGAAGGGTTTCGTCGAAAAGCGATGTGAGGCGAATGTGGATTGAGAAGATCGAGTCGGATTTGTCTAAGTCTAGGGATCAATTGCTTTACTTGTAACAAGACAATTTGATGCTTTTACAACAATGTAACATTTTTTGTTTGATTGCTAAAATACTTTACTTTAACATTACTCAGTTGCACCTTGATTGTGAGATTGGTAAGAAAATTCACAAGATGATTTTACCATTTCTTGAATTAAAGGAAGACGAAATTGACGCTGATTGTTATAAGTGTGAATCCATCGTCTCATCTGACGAGACTGCTGATGCTTACAGAGTAGGATTGGAAAGAATTGAATCATACATTAAGTCCAAAGACCACAAAAATATGTTAAAACAGCTTTTGGATGAAAATGATAAGAAGCAAATAAAATCTGATACTATGCAGAAGTTCGATTCATTGAGTGCCAAATTAACTTCAGAAAACAAAATTAATGTTGAAAGTATATCTGAATTAGATGAGGACAGTCATATGAGTGAAATATTTGTAGAGGATGAGATTGACTGCTCATAGTTTGTTAAAAACGAAACTAAAACTGCGAAAGCTTTGATTTCTGAAAATTCAGTTGAGTTCGCACGCATTTCTCAAAATACACCAGAAATTTTAAAAGCAAAAGCAACGGTTTTTCCCAAAGTACAAACTGTCCCTAATCAAGTGTTTGCTACTAAAGGACTGGATAAAAATCAAACTGCTGAATTAACGTCCATCGTTAACAATGACAACAAAGATGGTTGCGATGAGTACTTTTGGTCAGTTCCAATTGATAATGCAGACGAAATCGTAGGTTTATCAGAAAAGACCTCTTGGAGAGTGAAAGGACGCTATGTAGCAGAACCACTAAACAATCGCTCAAACATTGAAAAAGGAAGTCCAAGTGGAACCAAGGATAGTCAAAGAGAACCTAAGGTAGTGATGAACGAATCTCATGCAAGAAAAGTGAAACCCACGGCGAGCATTCACAAATCCTCAGAGCAACTTGCAGATAAAAAACGACAATGGCATTTGAGATATCAAAGAAATCTCAATGAAAGGAAGCAATTTTGGCAGTCCCAAAATCCCAACTATGTTCGCAATGAAAAATCTTCTAATCAGAATGCGAGAGCTCGTTCTCATGCTGACCCCAGTCAATGTTCGCACTGTCACTCTTGCAATCCATAGAAAACCAAAAGGAACTTTGTTCAAAAACCTTCTTTTTCAAAGAAACTTGTGGAAAAACCAAAACCTCATCATTCTCTACCCACGAAAGACTCATCCAAGGATGATAAAGGAAAAGGAAAGTTAGTTTCGGATTCTGGAGCTCCAATCAAGAAAATGACCACTAACACAAAGAAAGCTCAAAAAGGATTCGTAAATAATCAAATAAAACAAAAAAAAAACTATCCTTTCCAAAAGAAACAAAAGTAAAATAAAATAGGATAAAAGTCTTTACTATAACAACGAAAGATGAAACCACATTAGTTAAACGCACTTATATGGTTGATCTTGCAATTACCTTTCCTCTTTCTGTAAAAGGCTCACAATGACCCAAGCATCTTTGGGTTCCTAAATCTTCTTGATTCTTGCAGGTTATACGTGACGAGCAGTTTGACTCTGAATGGTATATCCACAGTGGCTGTTTGCATCACATGACTGGGAGGAAGGAGGAGTTGCGAGAGTTTTGAGCTCTCAAGGATGGTGGAAACGTGAAATATGGAAACAACTCATTTGGTAGGATTAAATGGTATGGTATGATAACGAATGGAGACTTTTCGATTCGTAAAGTGGCATATGTGGAAGGATTACAACACAACCTCATAAGTGTATCTCAATTGGTTGTGGGAACGGGCTTAAAAGTCTCATTTGATGACGAAGGGTCTGAAATCATAGAAAAGAAAACAAAAGCAGTTCTTCTAAAGTCGAAGCGCAAAGGCGAAATGTATCCTTTTAATATGAATCCTATACGAGGGAAGCCTGTCGTTTGCTTGCTTACGAAAGCTCACTCAGATGATAGTTGGTTATGACATAGAAGACATTCGCACCTCAACTTCAAAGACATGGCTTCCACTCTTAAAATTTGACAAGAATCATTTATGTGCAACTTGTGAAATGGGGAAGCAAAGCAGAAAAAGTCATCCAACTTTAGTAAATACGAAAGTCATCGAACCTCTAGAACTTCTACACATAGACCTTTGTGGACCTTCTGCAATCGAAAGTGTCGGTGGTAGTAATTATATTCTCATAATCGTTGATGATTTTTCACGTTTCACTTGGGTTTACTTTGTTAAATAGAAATCTGAAGCCACACCAAAACTCAGAGATTTTATAAAGCAAATTGAGCTTAAACTGCGAAAGTTGGTTCGCAATGTTCGCAGCGACAATGGGTTGGAATTCCAAAATCAAACATTTGGAGAATTTCTTGCTGAAAAGGGAATATCACACAACTTTTCTACTCCCTAAACTCCACAACAGAACGACGTAGTTGAAAGACGAAACCGCTCCTTGTGCGAAGCAGCAAGAACCATGAAGTCATTCGCATGTCTACCTCTCTATTTCTAGGCCGATGCCATCGCAACTGCATGCTTTACCCAAAACAGATCCATCCTAAATAAGCGATTTTCAATTACTCCTTATGAAATCATCAATAATCGCAAACCTAACGTTAAGTTTTTCCATGTATTTGGTTTCAGGTGTTTCATCTTCAACTCCAAGGAACAACGAAACAAATTCGATGCGAAAGATGACGAGGGTATATTTTTTGGATATTCGCTGACCTCTAAGGCATATAGGGTTCTTAACAAATGATCCAAAAAGATGGAAGAAACCTACGATGTCACGTTTGATGACAACTACTTAAAGAGGATTTAGTTGAATGAGAGTCAATCGAAGGAAATCTTTCCTAAGCAATGTCCAGCTACGATTCCTTTAGCCAATATGTATGAGGAATTCATGTTACTTTTTAATGAGCCAGTGAAGGCCATTTCATCTGAATCAAAAGCAGCTGACAACAAAGATGATGAATTAAAGAAAATTATTGATGATGCTGCGAAGGATTTGCCACAACAGGCACCAAGTGCGAACATCCCTCAAACTACGAATACTACATTCCAGGGGGAGAATTCTGACTCCAATGCAAGTCCTCAAAGGGAGCAGCCCATTCCACAAGATATGAACACTCCATTGCAGGGGGGGTTTACTTCATCTATTGACCCACCAACAGTGACCAATGAACATCCATTCGATGGTGACAATTCAATTCCTGTAGTAAAGGAGTTTTCATCATTCGAGGGGGAGAATGATGATTCGGATGTTGCGAATGATGATTCAGATGTTCAATCAGAATTCGAAGAAGTAAATGCTGAATTAGATCCCTCTTTTGATCCAAACTATCCTCCAATAACCAAATGGACCAGAGATCACCCAAGAAACCAAGTAATCGGTGAATCTTCAACCGGAGTCCTTACGAGATCTCAGCAAAAAGCGAAACAAACTGCATTATTATCTAAATTAGAATTTTGTATGTTTAAATCATTCGTTTCCAAGGTAGAACCCAAAACGGTTAATGTTGCTCTCGGTCATTCTGATTGGGTGCAAGCGATGCAAGACGAAGTCAATGAGTTTGAACGAAACAAAGTTTGGAGGCTAATTCCAAATCCACCATATGCATCAGCTGTAGGTTTAAAATGGATGTTTCGCAACAAAATGGATAAAGAAGGGAATGTTATAAGAAACAAAGCGAGACTCATGGTTATGGGATATTGCTAGGAAGAAGGCATCGACTACGAAGAAACCTTTACACTAGCTGTAAGGTTGGAATCTGTTCGCATCTTCTTGGCATACGCAGCGCATAAGAACTTTGAGGTATTCCAAATGGATGTCAAATGTGCATTCTTGAATGGTGAAATTGAAGAGAATTTTTATGTGGAACAACCACCTGGGTTCGTTAATAAGAAGTTTCCTAATCACTGTTACATCTTAGACAAGGCTGTTTATGGTCTAAAACAAGCTCCAAGAGCCTGGTATGAAACTCTCACTCGTTTCCTTAAAATGTGCAAGTTTAAACAAGGTTCGGTTGATCCAACCTTCTTTCGCAAGAAAGGGGGTGACCACTTGATGATCGTCCAAATTTATGTTGATGATATCATCTTCGGTTCTACGAATCCCAGCCTAGCAGCTGAATTTGAGATGAGCTCCATGGGTCCAATTAACTTTTTCCTTGGATTAAATATAAGATAGGGACCGGAAAGCATTTTCATAAATCAAGAAGCATATACGAAGACTTTGGTCACTAAGTTTGGCATGGTGGGAGACTTTAGATGATAGGATCATTGATGTATCTAACAGCTAGTAGACCAGACATTATACTTTCCGTTAGTTATTGTGCTAGGTTCCAAGAAATTCCTCGCGAACCTCACACGGTGGCCGTCAAGAATATCTTCAGATACCTGAAACGAACCTCATCTCTTGCCATATGGTATCCTGCGAACTCAGGCTTCTTTATACAAGCGTTTTCGGATGCTGACCTTGGGGGATGTGGATTAGATAGAAAGAGCACAATTGGAGGATGCCAATTTCTCGATGGCAAACTTGTTAGTTGGCAATCCTAGAAGAAAACGTGTGTATCCTTGTCAACAGATGAAGCTGAATATATAGCTGCTGCCTCTTGTACATCCCAGGTCATTTGGATTCAAAGCCAACTTTGTGATTATGGCTTAAGCATGAAACGAATCCCACTATACTGTGACTCCGAAAGTGCCATTCGCATTTGTCACAACCCAGTGCAACACTCAAAGATGAAACACATAGCACTGAGGTTTCATTTCATTAAGGATCACGTAGAAGATGGCAACGTTGAAATTCACTTCGTAAGATCCTCTGATCAGTTAGCTGACATATTCACAAAAGCCTTGTCTGAAACCACCTTCAATAGAATTCTTCAAGGCCTAGGAATGATGGAAGTTGAATCTGTTCCGAAACCACTTTCTCATACATAATGATTACACTGCGAATCGGTGCGAACGTTCGCAGTAGTTCGTAGTCCACTGTTCATTCGCAGTCTACTTTAACATTGCGAGTCGGTGTGAACGCTCGTAGTAATTCGCAGTCAACTGCTCATTCGTGGTTCAAATTATCAAATAACCTTTTGTACTGTATATTATTTCTTATCTTTATTTCATTTTTCAATCTTTTCTGTTTTTAATTCTTTTTCAGAAAAACTCAAAATACAAAAATATTTTATTTGTGTTTATTTTTTTTTCACAAATATCAAAAACACCAAAAATATCTTAATAAGATCATGGAGACACAGGTTCGTGTCATATCTCAATTCGTGTGATGGGGCAGGTACAAATCTCTCTATCTATGTACTAGCTAAGTGTCCCTAGAAGCATGTTGTTGCATGCTTTCCAAAGCCTCAATCGACTCGATGTGAAGCCTTAATGAATCGATTCTACCAATCGTTTCTTCCCAACCAGGCTGTTAAAATTCACATTAGTCATGAGATACCTTACTTTTCTCACCTTGAGTTAGAAGTTATCCGCTTGGTCACTTTCGCATAGCAGAGGTACATTCGCTTCTTTGGAACCACCTTGACACTTCTCCATTGCCTTGGCACTCATGAATGTAACCCTTGAGAGTATCAGCTATACCAATGAGGTTTATGGTTACACAACATCTGTGTTAATGATCTTAGCTTCGTACACCACGAACTGAGTGAAACCCAAAATCCAACACACTTAATTGAATTGACGTTGAACAATTAAACGTTCATTATTTTCACCATGGAATTAACAACAGCCACTTTCGTGGTTTGTACCAAGAAATCTCTTCTTATTTTGAGAGATCTTTATGACGTGTTCTTATCCCAAGACACTTCTTCCCATAAGATCCAATTTTATTTTTTTGAGATTTCAGAATTTAATCTTGTTACCAAAATAATTCCAAACCTACTCGTTTAACTGACTACACTGGTCATACGAGTACTTTGTTCAACTCTCAGACTTATGTCAAGTTTCGGGGTTTGGATGAAGATGAAGCCACCTTGTAAGCCTACTAAAAAAATGCCTTTCAATGTTTCTTATCAAACACTTGATCGTATTTCAACGGGAAACCACACAGACACTTCTTAGTCTTTCTTGACTTCGAAGGAAGAGATCTATGGTTGGGATCCACAGTTTCGTGTCTTTAGTTAGACATCACAAAATCCCACATAAAAGTGTAGCTTTATTTCTTTATCTTTGACACTCTTGCACGGAAATCTTTGTGATTTTCAAAAAGTCTGGTTCGTGGTACATACATTTATTTTCAGGTTCGCAGTTCAACTTATGTTCCCTTAAAAAAAATCCATTTTCATAAGAGACTGGCGAATTATAACTACGAAAGGGGAAATTTTGACGCGACAATTCCTGTTGATTAGAATTCAAATGGACAGCTACTTTACCATCGTATGACGCATGAGTCTGACATCTACAGTTGTCAAGTCGCGCTTTTTCAGGCGACGTTTCCATAACCGATGTATTCTCTCTCCGGATTTCTTTCACAAGTCAAACAGTATATAAGGATTTTGACGACTCTTCATTCTTTACCACTCTCAAATCCTCTCAAAGATTTCCGGCGATCATAGCTTTCTCCTATTCATCTTCTTGTTTCTCAAGCTTCAACAATGGCGGGTTCTTCTGAAAATGTCTCTGTTCAAGATCAAACTACACACTCCTCCCTACTAGCCATCAAGCAACATCAGAATTGGTGATCGATCTCGATCAGTGCAAGTACGATAGTATTATGCTTCCAATCGTTGAATGTCTCAAGTATTCTCCGTTGACTGTTGCACTCACCAAGATGGAGAATGTTCCGATGTTGATCTTGTCTAAAGCTTACCCTTCTACCAATATATCAAGGAAGAACAGAGGATTACTTTTGAAATCAACAACCACACCGCTTCCATCACCAAAGTCAATTTTGTTCACTTATATGGCTTCCACAGACAGACGACATGATCAACCCTGAAACGGTGTCTAGTGCAGCCCTTCTAGAGATGTTTTACCAAATGGGCTACAAAGAAGCCGTAAGCGTCGTCTCGAAGTTCAGGAAACCACATATACCTCCTCAATGGAATGGTCTTTTCAGTTTACTATTCATGGGTTTTTCTGAAAGAGTGACTGGGTCCGACTGTGCCAGTAAGATGTTCATGGCAATTCTCTATGGTCTCTACATAGGATTGAATGTCGATTATGGGTCCGTTCTATGGTCTGAAGTTATTCAGAGCACCCTCTCTACCACACGTCACAGTGAAATATCTTGTGTACGTTTTTGGACCATCATTGTCCAAAGGTCCATTGAAAAGCTTAAGATCCCACTGATGCAAGATGCGATGATGGTTTCAATCTCTACCTTTCACACCACTGAAATTATCGTTTCTGATACTCAAAGTTCTCTTTCATTGGATCAATTCCAGAGGCAATGTTTCATGATGTGCCCGTGTCTAGCAAAATCTTAGAGGGATACAGGAAACTGACTGCTTCGGAGTTTCATCCCTTAACTCCAGAAATGCAAGCAATTATTGCTGAGGCAAACAAACACAAGAAGGGGGGACAAAAAGGTGCGAAGAAGGGAGAAAAGAAAACAACTGATAAGGAAGGACCTTCAGCAGCTGCAAAATCGCCTACAAAACGAAAGGCGAAAACTCCTAAAAAGCGAAAGCAACCTGCTCGCAAGCGCAAGTCCCCCACTCCAAGAAAAAGTGAAATTTCGGACTCTGAATCTACATCAGATGATCGTAACGAATAAGAACATCCAATTCGCAACGAGGAGTAAGAGTTTGTTCGCAACGAAAATGTGACATCAAATCCTGAGGTAACCCAAACTCATAATGCTTTTGTTCCATCTCCTCCTCCTTCTCCGAAAACCACCACTACACCGATCACCATTGCACCATGCTCTCCTCTTGTTTCATCTCAACCTCACTGCACCATTCCCTTATCTACTCCTCTATTTTCTAATTCTACAATCCCACCAACCACCTCAGCTGAACCTTCAGTTTCAGTCAACGTATCTGATACGGGGGCTAAAACTTCAGGTTTCTCTACTCATGTCTCACCACCCATTTCTATCATTCGCCAAGATGATCCGAACATGATTTTTGGTGATGCTGGAGACGAAGATCTTGGGGGTTTCATCTATAGTCCCTATCAAATAAGGATTGACAGTGAAGTCGAGACCCTAGTTACGAAAGGGCAACTCCAATCTATACATGATAAACTTGACCAACTGCTTCTTCTTTCCAAGGCTTCCTCTTCTGAGGCTTACTCTAAAGCGGCGGTCGAGTCCCTTTTTGAAAGAATGACGAAGGAGCATTCTAATAACATTGATAAGATGAACAAAGCAGTTGAAGATTTTTCTTCTCTTTGCACAACCTCGACCGAAAAAGTCGATAAACTAATTTTAGATGTTACTGTCTCCATGGAAAAGTTCCAAACTTCTTCTGAGTCCAATACTGCAGTGGCCAATGAAGTCATTCATGGACTAAACACTACTTTGAAGGCAGAAAAGGCAAAACTTCAAGAGGTTCACAACGGTCTCAAAACTGATCATGAAGATTTCCAAACCTCTATCTCTTCTCAAATTACAAAGCCTCAGGACGAGCTCGCAATGGAGAATAAATCATGGACTCTCTTGCCATTAAAAATGAGAAGATCAAAGTTTTAAATTAAAACTGGAAGCTTATGAGAAACAGGTCAAGGATTTGCTGTCTAACAGGGTCGTTATGAGAATCTGTATATCTGATGTTACAGGTTTACTTTTGGATATCATTGAAACCAGGGAGTCAATGATGACATCTACCGTGAGAAAGCATCTTGCTGAGAAGCTAAGGCCTATGTTTGCAATGCTTCACAGGCTGGAGGGTGTTCCGGAATCAGGCTTTATTCTGAAACAAGGGGGAGAAGGTGTGTCCAGGAAAGAAGACTCCCAAGCTCCAACTAAACCTGTTATCAATAGGGATCCTGAGCCTAAGGGTAAGGAAAAAATTTTCAGTGAAGATCCCATCATTGATAATAGTCAAGACGAAGAGTTGGATGAAGATGAGCTTAAAAGGCGAAAGGCTCGTGAGGCTGAAATGGATGAGCACCAACGGATCATCCGAGAGGCTGAAGAAAAGGAGAAAGCTGAGAAAGAAGCTCAAGCTACTCTTCAAAGCAAAACGCTTTTATTTCCTAAGTGGACTTTGAAGCGAATCTAGCATGATGCTGTTGATTTACCTACCTAGTATTGGTTAGAGCCAGTTGTGTTGTTTGATTTTCAAAACACACAAGATTCGCAACTGGATCTACCAATCACTCCAAAAGCCTTCAAGTTTCGCTCTTTTGTGAAAATCGCAAACGTTCCATCCACAGATAGCGTAGCTGATCACATGCTTTTCTCATTTTACCTGAAGCACATAAACCACAATATGAAACATGGTCTGTAAGAAAAATTACTGCCGTAAAAGTCACAGGACCAATCGAAACTGACAGCTTCCCAAACGCGAAGTTCAAAGTAGCGAGAGGTTCGGTCTGTCAAGTCTATGAATTCTCTCTCGCAAACTTGCCTTGTCTTAACCCCTATGACTGGATCGTACTCTACAACATGCTGCTGAAAGATAAAGAGAAATAAGAACCTGTCGTGTCCGATCTCAAGTTGATGACAAACTCTTACATTGAAGATATTGGAGAAATGGATGTGGAGATAGTCGCGGTGTTACGAAAGAAGCCTTCTATTGTTCGTAAGGAATCTCCAAAGGACTTTAAAAAGCTGATTCCAGGGAAGATTTACAATGAGCGATGGTTCGTGGTGTGTCAAACTAGGGAACAAACTGGTGCAGACTTTCACAAGAATTGCTTCTTTCTTCCTAACAAACATTTGTACACTACATCCTTTCTTGAGTTTATATTGGACTTGGTGAATAAATTCAAGGGAAACAGTAAGGATGATCTCAAGTGCTTCTCTGATATGGTCTTATGGTACATTCAAGTTTGCAAGGTACTTTTGAGCTCCATTCCAAAGGTTTACGAAGTGCAGAAGCGAATTCAAGGATAATGGATTCCTGCCTCAATTGACGCAAAGGGGGAGATTGTTGGGTATTAGATGTTACGTCATTGGGCTTTTTGTTTAGTCTGTTATGTATACGGGTTAGGCCTGTCCTCCCGTAGTTATCCACTAGGGTTAGAGTATTTAAGATGCATCCATGCATCGTATTTTAAAAAACTCTGATATTATTCTATAACCCTAATCACCCCTCTACGATAGCAATTCTTTGTCGAGTTCTTCTAAAGCGTGACTTTTAATCATTCAACATATTTCGAGTCATCGTTGTGTTCTTTGCTTTAATCTGTTTGAATTTAACGATCTTTTCAAGGATTTACATCCTAACACAATCCTTATCAAATCATTTTATCTATTATTTTCCAAAATAACTTTATCTTGAAAATTATTCACTGTTTTTAGGATCCTAACTACGCAAAGATCTTAGTATCATACTATGCAGGTAAAGGAAACATAGAAAGATAAAGGAAAGATTAACCATTGTATTCAAAATAAAAGGCTTACAGCCCTACAGGAGTCAAATGGTTACATCAAAAAACTACACTACCCTAACCACCTAAAAGGCCTAGACCTTAGCATGGTCATCATCGGCCTTCTTCTCCTCCTTCTCCGCTTCTGGTTGCAGTGTAGGATCCTCATCAATAGTAGCAGGCTTGCCAGTTAGTTTGGCTAGTGCCTCGCTCCATCCTACTACATTTCCTGAATGCTCAAGATCCTACGCCAACTTGATCTTAGCCTCCAGGATAGCCACCGCAACACTTGCCTTCGCATCGGCAATCATCTCCTCAAGCTCTGCAGAATGCTCCTCCTCCTTCTCAGCCTTCTGTTTGCTCAACAACTCCACCCTCTGGAGAAGATCCTCATTGGTGATCCTCCATATTTTCTCCTGCTCTTTTAGAGCAGACTCAGCTTTCTCATCCCAGATCATGAGATCATTGGTGAACTGAGAAACATGACTGGAGACCTGAAAGAAACACAAACATCAACAAAAGAAGAAACATGTATGATAAACAAACATAAATAATTCTTATACACAGGAAACTTACAGCTTGGGAAAATGAGGTCAACTTCCTAAGAGCATCCTCGATGTTGACGTTCTCTAGGCTGGAATATGTGGCCTCAGAAGTCTTCCTCTTTTGGGATCCTCGAGTCTTTATAACTAGGTGAAGTTGGGCTTGCTTTAAAGGAGGCAGAGCATAGGGCTTCTCCTGCTTGATCCTGACCAAGCCACTAGTCATGTCATCCTCAAGGTCATCCAAAGAGAAGCGAGCACCGGAGCGGACAGTCCTGGAACCTGCACAAGAAACAAGGATCCTGATGAGATCGAAGATCCTAAGACAACAATTCAAATAAAAAAGAAAGAAATATATACCTGTAGCCATAGAAGCTGTGTTGAAATATCCTTCTTGGAGTCTGGATTGATCAAGTCTGAGAGATCTATCTGCCTCCGGGAGCGAAAGAAAATTAACAATCTTATCCTCTGTGTCCTCAGCAGCAACAATGAGCTCCCCGAGCTTGAAACCTGTAACAGAAAAAACAAAATAAGAATAAGATTTCACGATCACAAGGAAAAGTATTGAAATCCTACCCTTCTTAACCCAATCTTTGGGTAAGAGATCTCCTCCAGGAATAGAGTCACGCCCGACAAAGAAGTATCTCCCCTTCCAAGCCCCATCATTGTGTTTTGTTTTTAACACAAGAGGAGGCTTGCCACTCTTGACCTTGAATAGGAAGCGAGAATTCCCAAAAGTTGAGAGATCATAGACATATGCCAATTTAGCCAAACCCATGCCAGGATCCTGTGTCTAATTTAGACACTCAACCCAGTACAAGATCCTCCAAATGATAGGCATCACTTGGACGAAAGAAAGTTTCATTATCTCGAAAAACTCCGAGACCACTTCGGGAAAAGGGAATTTAAGGCCTAAAACAGAGAAGGGATACTTCGGAAAGCACACCCAAGAAGAGGAGATGAATTCTAGTTGGATCAAAGGGTCCTAAGGCCTGAATACTGCTTCAGGAGGGAAGGCACCACTAGCCTTCAATTCTTCGATATTACCATCATCGAAGGAGCGCGTCTCGTCATAAGACAAGGCTCCTTGATCGATGAAATCGTCCTAACGAAGACCTAGGATCTTCTTGCGAGAAAGGGTCATATTTTTACCCATGATTGAAAATTTGGTAGAAAGGAGATGAGGCAGAGAGGATGTTACTTTTATTGAAATCATCAGTGGCACAAAGAAAGCAAAGGAAATCAAGACGAGTAAAGAGAATTATGGAACTGATCACCTCTATTTATACTGAAGATTTGAGGTTGATTTGACCATTAACGGCTAGTTATCCACCTGTTGGATTTCAAAATTACCTAGCCGTTAAGGGTTAATTTTGAAAATTATTTTTCTCTCTCTCCTTTTACCTTTTTAATTTAATTTATCCCTTTAATATTCTCGAAATTAACTCCTATATTTTCAGGAATAACTTGGGGGCAATTGTTAGGGCCAGGATCCTCAAAGCATTCAGGATCCTCAAACCTCATCAGATATTCAGGATCCTCAACTATCTCAGGATCCCGACTATTACCGTTATTATTATTTACTAACATTTATAACGGTTATATTTTGGTCATAATTAACACATGTGCAAAAATAGTCAAGAGAATACTTATTCTCAACAAAGCGTCGTCTCAACTATACTAAAGACCCGGAATACCAAGTCAAACAACGTTCACAAAGCTGGTCATAGAGGATCCCGGGAATATCATACATCTTGTTAGATAGTTTAGACTATAAATTCACACATGTATCTTGCACACGACACACTCTACCTAGTCTTAGCTTATTCTACGAACTTTTTCACTTGTTCTTACTGAAATACTCTCTGTAATCATGATTTTATATTAATAAAATCATCAAGTCAGGTGATCATTATCACCTCCCAAGGTTTTGTGTCGGAGATCCTAGCATAGATCAAGGGATTTCCTTGTAAACAATCGTGTCATTCTCTTTACCTTTCTCTATTGCACAATTCGAACATCACAACCTCTCATTCAATTTGGTTGATTTATACTTGTGTAATTTTTGACCAAAACACCAACATCCTATCTACTATGTAAGTAAAAGTCTCTTGGATCCTGAGATCAGGTATTCTCACATCGGTAAACTAATACTTGCACTAGTAACAGCTTCCATTAAATTAAGACATTATTTCGAAACACATCATATACATGTAAGAACTAATTATCCTCTTAAGAATGCTATGAGAAAGCCAGAGATGTCAGGAAGAATGGCCAAATTGTCGGTAAAGCTTAGCACATTCGATATAAAGTATGAACCAAGATCCGCGATAAAGTCACAAGCATTAGCAGATTTTGTGGCTGACTTTAGTGATGATCTACAAGCCGAAGTGGAGATGGAAAAAAGATAACTCCCACAAGAGTAGAACATGGGAAGATGGACGTTCTTCACTGGCGGTGCATCCAACCAAAAAGGAACTGGCCTTGGGATCATATTAAAATCGACATAGGGGGACATACTACCCCAAGTTGTCAACTATGAATTCGATGCAACCAACAATGAAGCAGAATATGAAGCACTGATCATAGGACTTCAACTAGGCAAGGATCTTAAAATTAAGAATCTTCAGGTATTCATAAAATTGTTATTAATTACTAACCAATTTAATCGATCTTATGCAGTTAAAGGCGAAAGACTAGTATCATATCTTCAAACTCTTAAAAAATTAGCCTCTGATTTTGAAGCCTTAACCCTAAACCAAGTTCTCAGGGAAGATAATGTTCAAGCAGACACATTGGCCAACCTGGGATCATCCCTTAGAATCCCACCAAAAATGAAAATTTCAATAATCCATGTATCGATCCCAAAAATTAAAGATTCTGTTAAACATGATCAGACAGCTAACATCGCTACAATCCAGGATCCTGATCCTCACTCTGTTCATCACGATCCTAGTAAAAAAAATAATCAGGATCCTCCAAGATCCTAGATCAAACCAATCATGGAATACCTACAAGATGGCACAATCCCAAAAGAAGAAAAAAGCGACAAAGCACTCAAGATGAGAGTCTCACGCTTTGTGCTGATCCAAGGGAAGTTATACAAAAAATTCATGGAAGGTCCATACCTATGATGTTTGGAAGATCATGAAGCTACAGAATTTCTAAAAGATATACATCGAGGAGATTATGGCAACCATACTGGGGGCAGATCCTTATGCTCCAAGATACTAAGAACTAGCTAGTATTGGCCAACAATGAAAAAAGATGCCTTCTAGCACGTACAAAAGTGTGATGCTTGTCAAAGGCATAGTAACATCCTTCATCAACCGGCCGAACCTCTATATCCTATCATTCCATCCTGCTCATTCATGAAATGGGGAATGGATATAGTTGGCAAATTACTAAAGGCTCCTGGTGGAAAGGTCTTCATGCTAGTGATGACATATTATTTCTCAAATTGGATAGAGGTAAAGAGGTAATCTCATTTATTATACTTAATATCTTGACCAGGTTCAGGATCCCCGTTGAAATCATATGTGATAATGGGTCCCAATTCATAAGCAAAAGGACTAGATACTTTTACACTAGTTGGGGAATCAAAATGATAACTTCCACTCATGTTCATCCTCAAGCCAATGGTCAAGCAGAATCTAGCAACAAAATCATAGTCAATAATCTAAAAAAAAGGCTAGTTATGAAGAAGGAAATATGGGTCGAAGAACTTCCTTTCGTCCTATGGGCAGATAGGCCCACATCAAAGACAACCACAGGTCAAACTCCATATTCTTTGGTGTTTGGGATATAAGTTGTGATCCCAACTAAGGTGGTGATCCCTACATCAAGATAACAACTCCAAGCTCAGGAAAACAACAATGAGATCCTAGCCCAGGATCTCGACACTATTGATGAACTCAGGGATCTTGCCAAGATCCATGTTGCAGCTCATCACCAAAGAATCACCAAAACATATTACAAAAACATAAAAGTCAGAAGATTCCAGGAAGGTGACTTGATTCTTAGGAAGACATTTCAAAATACCAAGGATCCTAGTGCAGGCAAGTTGGCACCCAAATGGGAAGGGCCTTATCTCATCGATTCAAAAGAAGGAAAAGGAGTATATTGGCTATCTACCCTCGAAGGGGACATCTTACCAAGATCCTGGAATGCCATACACTTCAAATCATATTTCATGTAAGTCAAAATATTTTGCTTTCCAACAAGATCCAAGGTACACACTCTTTGCCTCTTTCTTCTGTTTAAATTATTTTATTTAGTTTCGAAGAATATTGCTGACTTAAGCATCGGAGGGGCATTATTCAAGCTAATTCCCACCCCAAGCTAACGTTTGCAACATGTAGAATTTCAAGGATCCCAACAACTATGAATAGAGACTGATCATCTCTCCTACGGTTAATGGTACTTAATCGCCTCTATGGTTTAAAGAGCTAATTACCTCTTTCACATGAGTTTAGGTTTTCACACCTCACTTAGACGCACAAAGTCTTACTATGGGATGTGAATAAGGGGATCATTTCACGCTTAGTGACTTGGCAACCCTATTATTTCGGGAACTTGGAGTCTTGACAATGAGATTGATGTGAGCCCTCTTGGAAAGAAGAGAGGAGGCAGTTGTTTCCTTCTTGACCATAATCAAACTGCTAGTCATGTCATCCTCGATATCAGAAAGGCCAAATTGAGCACTAGAGCGGGTAGCTTTAAATCATGTATTAGGGATCCTTATCAGTTCAGGATCCCAAAGATAAGGTGAAACAATAGAAAGACACGACACTCCTTACCGGTAGCCATTGAAGTTGTGGTAGAAGAACCCTCTTGGAGACTGGATTTTTCAAGCCTGAAGGACCTATCGGCTGCAGAAAAAGTAAGGAAGTTCGTAACCTTTTCCTCGGCATCCTCAGCAGCAAGAGCGATCTCTTCAAATTTGTACCCTACATCATAATAAACAAAATAAGAAAGTGAATCACACGATCCTTGCAACTAAAGAGTAAATCCTACCCTTTTTTACCCAGAACTTTGGCAGAAGATCCCCGTCGGGAATAGTGTCGCACCTCACAAAAAAGTATTTCTCTTTCCAAGCTCCGTTGTTGTGTTTTGATTTCAGAATAAGTAGAGATTTGTTAGGTTTGAGCTTTAGCAAGAAACGGGAGTTCCCGAAGGTAGAGAGATCATAAATATGAGCCAGTTCAGCGATGCCTATGCCTAGGTCATTTGATTGATTCAATTGATTGATCCGAAATAGGATCCTCCGTATGACCAACAATGGCTTGGATATAACAAATGTGTGTGATTTCGAAAAACTCAGATACAATTCCATGAAAGGGGTACTTTAAGCCCAAAGAGAATGGGTATTCAGGAAAGCAAACCCATGAAGAAGAAGCGAAATCTAGTTGAATCGAAGGGGCGAATGGCCTAAATATCGTGTCTATAGGAAAAACCTCATTGGATTTCAGGAACCCGGTATCCTCATGATCGAATGAACAAGTCTTGTGGTAAGTGAGGATGTTTTGATCGGTAAAGTCTTCCTTAGAAGGGGCAAGAATGTTAGCTCGAGAGCGGACCATCTTTTTACCCATGATCAAGATAGGAGAAGAAAAAAGAGAAAGGAATAAGAAGTTCCCTTCGAACTTAGCCGGAGATGATCAAAGGGAAGCGAGAAAAAGTAAAGAAAAATTTACTCTGTTTACCCCTTATTTATCTCGATGTCAGATAAGAGAGAGAATGATGATTTGACCGCATCATCATGAGTATTAAATGGATAAATTCTATCTGTTACAGTTTAAAATTTGAAACCTTATCTCTATCTACATAAAATTATACCTTTAAAATATTTGAAATTAACCTTGATATTTTGCAGGTATAATTTGGGGGCAATTGTTAGGGACAAGATCCTCAACCCTATTCAGGATCCCGGATCTTCAAGATCTTTCTGGATCCTGAACACTTCTCATGATCCTGATCATTGTTATTATTATTTCCTAACATCTCTAACGAATATATTTCTGGTTTTTGTCTTACATGTACAGAATTAGTCAACATAAGACTCGTTTTTAACGAAGAAGTACTTCAATCAGGCAAAGGACCCAAGAATACGAAGTCAAACAAACATGCTCATTTTTATTCGAGATGATCCCAGGAATATCAGACTTATTGTTGCTTAGACTAGACTATAAATACACATGTATTTTGCACACAACACACGCCTAGAGTTACTGCAACTATTGTACTCGTATATTCATCATATCATCCATAACTCTTCTTTTCAATTAATAAAAATTAACAAGGCATGCGATCATTATCACCTCCCAAGGTTTTGTGTCGGAGATCCTAGCAAGGATCAAGGGCTTTCCTTGTAAATCACTTGCGTCACATATTCTTGATTTCCTCACTTGCTTCGATTACAACATTACAGCCTCTCATACAATTTGGTCGATTTACACTTGATTAATTTTTAACCAAAACACTTCACATTTGTATTTCTTGCAAAACAAGAGAGGAAACTTGTCAAACAAGTTAGGGTTACGAAGGTAGCCTAATCAGACGGAACATACGCGCCCTAAAGGAAGCGCGTCGCACCTAACGATGCTCCTGGTTTTTTTTATCGATTTAGGTTTAAGGGCATGTCCATTAAACCCTGGCTTATGGAACAAGAAATCAGAAAAAACCATAGGAAAAACAAAAATCAAAATTTCGCACCTTAAACCCTAACATTTTAATAAGATTTTACACAAATCAAAATGGATCTAATAGTGCAAATAAAATGAACCCGACTCTAATACCACTGTAAGGTTTTAAACAAACATGCACATAACATATGGAAGCGGAAGCATATTATAATTTACTAGTCAAATGTTCAAACTAGACCTACAAGGATCTTGCGTTCATACTATTATTGCAACTACAAGAAAGTTAAGATTACATAACTCTTTGTTGGCCAAAGATCTCCTTGTTTGTGATCTTGTTCTTTCCAAAAGAGAATCCATCTAATGGAATCGCACCTAAGAACACCAACTAAGCAATGCGAAAAAGCCTTAGAGAGGGGAGGAAAATTGCCAACTATAAACCCTATGAGGGTTGAGTTGTGTCATCAAGAGGGAGGCAAGTGGGAGGGGCCAAATTTTAGAGCTATGGTTTTTTTAGCATCTAGGGTTTGATCATTATCTCCATATTTGTAGGCATCCACTTACTTAATGCTAAAGCAATCCTTTTGCTGAAATCGCCCCCAGACGGTTCCAATTAATTAAACCTTTCAATTAATAAACACGCGGTCCCTGTAATTAATTAATTCCTAATTAAATCCAAATTAGCTTCTAATTAATTTCTCATAAGATGACAAATTAATAAACTAATTTCTCCCAAAATTTCTCTATTCTTTTAACTGCTCAATTGGGTCGTAAAGGTAACCCAAAATAAACATGTTATTATTAGAAATATTATATATACTTATGACCTTGGATACTATTTCGAGCATATATAATTTCTAGGCACCTATGGTCCTTTTTCTCCATGTGATGTAGTCTAAACTTTTATTAGTGATGTTTGGGGACTAATCCTTGAATGTTTTCATGAATTGGTAATTGATTGATATTACTTCGGTCTAAGCTTCATGTTTCAAATTTTGTTTGACACTTCTATGAATTGGTTTTAAGAAGGTATGTTTAGGTTGATGACGATTAATTAGTATATCTTATTTACTAAGATTATATGTAATATCTACTACATAAAAAAGCTGAGAGCTACAGAAACATTGTGTATCTAAAGCAAGACATATCGTAGCCAAAACTGAATTGCTACAAAATTTGCTATAAAAACATTCCATATGAAAATTCTTTGTCGCTAAAGGTTTGTAACGGACTCTGTAGCACCTTGGTTATGAAATTTTGACAGACTTATTTTAGCTATAGACAAAAGTTGTAAAATTCGTAACAAATAAGCTACAATAATGTATTAATGTTGTAGTAATTATGTAACAAATTAACTACAAAATAACTATTACCATTTCCATAGAAAACTCACTACAGACTAATTTCATGGCAAATTAAATATGGATTAATTTCATAGAAAATATTTAGAAGCAATCTAACTACAATCTAGTTTCTTACCAAATATTTTGTGGTTAAAAAAACATGAAAAGTTAAACTCTATAACAAAATCATTATAATTCAGCTATAGAATAATTCTATATAAAATTCGTTGCAAGTTAAAACGGCGACATGATGAATTTCGTAGCAAAATACGCTAGAAAATGGACTGCAAAATATTTTAGGAAGTAGTTTTCAAACAAGATCAACATACGAAGATGCAATAAACAATACATGAAAATACATAAATTCTTAATAAAAATACATCATCCAATCTTATCCCACTTCGTTAAAAATATCAATCAAATTAATTAAAGTCGAAAGCATAAAATTAATAAAAAAAAATATATCATTTGTTGATTATTTGTTGATTATGTTTATGGCATTGTTCAAGTGGATATGTTGCTCTATATTTTTCTATAGTTTTTTTGATCTTGGTCTCAAGGTGATATCTTTGGAATTTGTATCTAATAAAGTACATGTTTTAGAGAGTTCATGGGTCGTTGAGGAGGGAAAAAGTGGACAGCTGCATGGAATTCGTACCTATATTTTCTAATTTGTTTTGGGACCCAATTTTTTATTATATATATATATATATATATATATATATAACTTATAATATTGATAAGGGTCCTTTTTTCTAGTTTATCCAGAGCATTTAAGGATAATGAAATTATAAGGACCGGCCGATAGTTCCTAGGAAAAATGGAAGTCTCATATGAACTAAGCCTATAAATTCGTTTTTTACAGTCATATCCTCCAACATCTCCATAAAACATCTCATTGTCATCAACATCCTCACTTATCAATTCTAGATCCACACTTCGAGATACAAAAAAATCCTATAGTGTTATTGTTGTATTAATAAGGTGGTCTATTCGGTACTAGTTTCTTTGGTGTTTGTTTCACATCAACCCACCCTTATAACTCATGATCCTTCAGTTTAGTAAGTTTAGTTTCAGTAAAACCCGTCTTCTGATCATCACAATATTGACATGCACCGAAGGTCATCTTGATCTTGATGATCCAATTATAACATGCTATAAAACCTTAAATATTTTTTGAAGGCATCATTTTGCTATAAATTAATTTTGTAGTCAACTTATAATAGTTTACTGGAAATTATATACAAAATAGCTACATATTTTGATTTATTTATCCTATTGAAAAATGGCCTTGGATTTCGATTCCATAACAAGGTTTTAGCAAAATAATTGTGAATTTCGATTCCATAGCAAAATTTGTAGGAAAACAACTATGAATTTTATTTCCATAAAACAATTTCTAGGAATTTGCAATGGACGTTTATCCACAGAAATTATATATATATATATATATATATATATATATATATATATATATATATATATATATATATATATATATATAGCTAGGTTCAAATGTGGATTGATATTTATTGTGTGGACGTGTGGACAATGCTATTCTGTAAGAATGACAAAGAAAATATATTGTTTGATAATATAAATACGTTCAATCTTACATAACTACTGTCATTATCGCGCATTCTTACTAATTCAACCGTCTATAAGGTTATTATAGACTTTTTATTATTATTCTCATTCTGTCAGAATGTAATCAGAATGTTTATTGAGTCATATTCTGTCGGAACGAAAATGAGTGAAAAACGTTGTGTGACAACAAAAATGAATAAGAATTAGTGAGAATATATGAAAATGACGATATTTTTGTAAGGTTTAACGTATTTGCATTACTAAACAACTTATTTTCTTAGTAATTCTCATAGATTAGCATTGTCCACACGTCCGCACAATAATTGTTCATCCACATTATAACCTAGCCCTATATATATATATACATATATATATATATATATATATATATATATATATATATATATATATATATATATATATATATATATATATATATATAATTTGCTGTGTCCATTGCAAATTGCTAGAAATTGTTTTATGGAAATAAAATTCATAGTTGTTTTCTTACAAATTTATATATATATATATATATATATATATATATATATATATATATATATATATATATATATATATAGAGAGAGAGAGAGAGAGAGGTTCAGGTGTTTAATCTAGTTATTGTGTTATTGTATGGATAAATGTGGACCAATCATTCTTAAAGGATATTAATCTAATCTTGCAATATAATTTATATTTTCCCAGTTAATTAAAGTTTGATTGATATCAATCAAATTCCTAAATATCAGGCTATTAAATATGCATTTTATCAACGAATATAACATATATATATATATATATATATATATATATATATATATATATATATATATATATATATATATATATATATATATATATATATATATATCTTCTCCTAATAAAAGAGTAAAATTTTGTCCACGTGTAAATTTCTCATAATTTATAATTATTTTTCACAAACATTCTAAAAATTACACGTGTGCTCCTATTCTCACTTTCCCGCTCACTGTATATCGCTCCATTATCTCTCAATCTCCAGTCTCAGCGCATTTCTTGCTCAATCACAAGTTACGATCCCGAAATCATCGTGTTGTCAAAATTGAAATCCCTACTTCTCCTCCTTAGGATTTAATTCAATATATCATCTTCTCATCACCTCCACCGTAATTGTGTAATGAAAATTACAATGCCTAACATCTTCTTTATTTCCTACTCAAGATGATATACAGTTTGATTTGGTTTTCCCATCAAAACCCTAGCCCCTTATTACCTTATCACATCCACTAAATAGTAGGATATTAGTTTTTGAATTCAAATTCCGTTTACCTCTTTTGAATCACATGGAACACTTTTTCTCTCAATCGTTCTCTTCCCGGCCACCATTCAAAACCCTAAATAGGGTCTTGATGAAGGCTATAAATGGAGTTTTTTTTATCAGGATAAAGGCCTCACAATCCATGAATATTTGGATGAAGACGAAGAATTCTTGATCTGGGTTAACTTTCTTCAGGTTTCGTTTATTTTTGCTTATATGTTTTTGGTTAGCTTAGATATGATGTCCATGTTTCGATTTTGTTGCTTCCATTTAATTCCCTAGATCCCCATTTTATTCCAATTTTCAAGTCTTCAAATAAGGTTTTGGTCGTGATATTGATGTGTGAAGCAGAACATGGCTAAAGAACAAGAGAAACGAATCAGACCTGGGTCGATTCGTCTCTATTAGCAACAAACTTGCCCCATAAAAATGAGATTTTAGAATGATGTTTCTCTACAGTTTCTTATGCTTCCTCTTCTAATTGATATTGATATTGATGATCTTAATAGTGATATGCTGGTCTGATTATGCAAGATATTGGATGACCATTTGAGAGACCAACAAAATCATGAAAAAGCAGAGCCTTGTGTCATTAATTTATATTTTTGTTATTCACCCTTCTAATTTCTAAAGATGTTGAAGTCTTAACAAATTTTTTTTTGTTTTGATTGCAGCTGTTACATGAACTAAGGCTTAATAATTCAACATTACTATTGATTTCTCTCTGTCACAATCATGGGTGTTTTTTAACTGGTAATCAATACAATATATTACTTGGAATGATCTTGTGGAGGATAATATAGATATTGGTGCGAACGAACCCATATTACAAGTTATACTCATTTTTTTCTATGATTAGATATAAGATATAATATAAATTTTTATGTTTAATATATAATAAAAGAATATAAGTTCCACCAGAATTTTCCATGTGTAACTTCTCATTCTGTTTCAGCTCCATTTTCTCGCCCATGTATAACGGTATTGTTGGCAATTCCTACTAGAAAATGAATCTAAATAGCATATCAAACTTGTATCAAACTTCCACAACAAATGAATATCATAATTACATTCTTGAAAAACAAAACTTACATGTACATTACAAACCATCTTTCAACACATTATTTTGTTACACTCTACCATTTGTAACATAAGTTATTATATTCTTCCAGAACATTATTTACAGACAATTCTAACAATTCTTATCCATGATTAATGTGTATCCTATCTGACATATAACATTGAAACAAACATGGAAAATCATAATATTCATACATTCTACCACTTGTAATCAATAAGATATATTCTATCAGAATATCATGTACATATACTTATAACAATTTCTATACACGATTAATGTCTACACTAACTTGTATCAAACTACCACAATAAATGCATATCATAATTATATTCTTGAAAAACAAAACTTACCTGTACATTACAAACCATCTTTCAACACATTGCATATTTTCATTACTTTTATATCCATATACACATTCCAACATCTATCAAATACTAACGATTTCCAAAAAAAACATCTACTAGAACAAACACCATTCACATTCAATTGTTTCCCAAAAACAAACAATTCTAGAACATAATAAAACACATCAACATTGTTCCTCAAGCAAAATACTTAGACCAAAATGTGACAACCCGAAATTTCTATTCTGTACAACCATTCACTTCAATAGAAGTCAGAACTGTTTCTGCTAACTTTCAAGCTTTTAGGAATCAGTTTGAGTGTTTTAAAGTTAGTACTTCGAGAGATAACTGGAGAGAGGATGCCCTAGGATTTATTGTGCAACAATAAAGTCCCAAAACTTCAAGAGTTTGGAGTTTACGGCCCAAATGGTATTAGGGTCGTAAACCCTAATGACTATATAAGTGGCACTTAGTTAATTTTAAGTTCTTTTCACACTTTCAAGGTGAGGTCCTCCATCAGTACCAGTGGAGGTGGAACACCTACTGATTCTACTCGAGGTGAGGTCCTTGTGCGCTCGAGAGAGTTCTCCTACAAGGACTTCACCAAATGCCAGCCATTGTCCTTTAATGGGACTGAAAGAGTCATTGCCCTCATGCAATGGTTCGAGAAAACAGAGTCGATATTCGAAATCTGTTTATGCCCAGAAGGAAGCCAGGTGAAATTTGCTGCCTGCACCTTCTCTGGCAAGGCCCTAACATGGTGGAACAGCCATGTTAAGTCACTGACCCTATCAGTGGCTAACTCAATGGGTTGGGAAAACCTAAAAGAGTTAATGCGGGAGGAATACTGCCCGTTAGGCGAGATTCAAAAACTGGAACAAGAGCTGTGGGATCTCACTATGGTCGGCTCAGACATAGTGACCTACACTGACCGGTTTAGCGAACTAGCAGCTCTATGCCCCGGGATGATTACCTCGGAGAGCAAGAAGATAGAAAGATACATTTGGGGTCTGACTGTTCCGACCCAAGGAAATGTGTTGTCTTCTAACTCAGCCACGTTCGATAGTGCTAAACGCCTGGCACAGCGACTCATCGACCATGGAGTCCGCCATGGTGTAAAAGTCCCTATTCCCGAGCCATCGAGGGACGAGGACTATAATCAGAAGTCGGGGAACAAGAGGAAGAAGAAGCGAACAACACAAGACACCCCGCAAGAGCAATGAGCGAGTACTATGTACGCCGCTACGACGCCTATTGCTTCAGCACCGGCCAGTCGATATACTGGAAAGCTTCTGAAGTGTGGAAAGTGCAACTTTCACCACACCGGAGTATGCCGGGAAATGCAGTGTCTGAACTGCCACAAAAAGGGACACACAGTCCGTTTCTGCAGGTCACCGGCTCAACCGATCTCCCAAGTCCTCGGAGCTGAAGAAAACCAAGCCTGCTATGGCTGTGGTGAGACTGGAAATTTTCAGAGGGACTGCCCGATACAAAGGAACTTAGGCGCGGGTGGATGCATTCTGATGATCACCGTAGGAGAATCTATCCCGGAGTCGTCGACGAGTAGTGGTACGTTTTCGAAATAGTAATTACTTCTAAAAATTAAGTTATATTCACATAAGATTAAAATTTGGGGATAACACTTAAAAGTAACTATAACAACTCACATGTTGAAATAGGTCACGGTATCCAAGAGAACTAAAAGATCCGTTTAGAGAAGCTATTATGGCTTACCATATACATCAGGGTTGTGCACAACCAAGATGTTGCAGACTTAGAGTGAGTGACTCCGCTTAGGTCCCCATTCCTTAATTGGTTGAGGATTTGAGGCAGAGTTACTCAGTCGACTGCCTTGTTCATCTTAAATATTCATAACTTATATATGGTAGACGATTGTAGTGGTACCAAAGAGGATTATGATATAAAGTATCCCCACCAGTTAGTAGAGCACTTTTGTTTGTATGTACGTGCACATAGCGGTACGATACGTAGGAGTGTTGACTTCAAAGAGAAAACAGGAAACACAGGAACATTTACAAGAGTACATTGTCGAACATACTAGGGGTACAGTATCGAACATACAAGGGATACATCGTCGTATATCAGACGTTTCTTTCATTTGGCCAAAATTTAGTTCGGTAAAGAGTCCGTTGCTTTCAGTCGTCATGAGTTGGCGTGGTCCTCACCATACTGAGTTCATATGTTTCTATCGCCTCGATCGGCAAGTTCTCGAAACTTCCGTCATTCGTATCGAAGGTCCGACCTAAACCTAAATTTTATCTTTTGTATTCTAAACCCCCGAAGTACTCGTGCGAAGAGTACTTTGCCCCCGAAGCCGTATCGTCAGACGTCCGCAGACCGTCACGAAATACCGCTCGTCCAGCAGACCAAGTTCGAGCACAGAGGCTAAGGATGAATACAACCCACCTATTACTATTCAGTGTATACGCGAGGGTGGTATATGATTATGATTACGCAGATTTAGTATGTGTGTTTCCGCCCTATCTCCTGTTCCTTGTTTGGTTGTGGACCTGGGGCGGAGTCGCACATCCGACCGTCTTACTAACCCTAATTATATACGACTTGTATACACGAGGTAATGATAGATGGACCAAGTATGAATCCTATCATGAGCAGAAGGGAGTTTACGGCCGTAAACTCCCAAGACCGTAAACCCCATTTTGGTGGCCATTAGGGCCATAAACCCTATAGGATGCAAGGAAAGTGACCCATAACCCATCCTTGAAGTTCTTAGGACCTTAAACATCAAAAAGACCATGAACCATTAGATTTGAAGAGGGAATGCTTCATTATGACTTTTAGGACTTCAAAACACAAAATGGTGGAGTTACCATGAGTTTACGGCCGTAAACTCATGGGTTTACGACCGTAAACTCCAAGGGAGTTGGTCCCAAAACCGTAAACTCCAAAAGAGTTTACCCTTGGACCCTAAACTCAAATGCAAGACCCTCCAACCCTGAGATGCAATCCTTAGTACTTATAACACTTGATCAAGGTGTTTTCCTAGTCCCGGAAGGTGTTTCATTTCATATAGTTGTCTATGAACACTATATTCATGTCAGTATGTTTCCTTATATGTCATTTAGGACTTATTGTGTCTCAGGACTTCATTCGTGGAACTTCTCATCCCTACACGCATACCCGTTTGAATCACCCACATCAGGTGAGTTCATACCCCGTAATGAATCTTTTAACTGTTTTAACTGTTTAAGGGGGGGGGGGGGGTACAAGTTGAACACAATGATAATTGTGTAAATATTTCTTAAACATCTTTCAAAATGTTACTTATGTTATTTATAAGTTGTCAAAACAATTCCAAAAACTCTTTTAAAGTTATGTTACTTTTAGTTATACAAAACTCTGTTTTTAAAGTACAAGCATAACTTGATAGATAAACGAGTCTTTTCAGTAACAGTCCAAGTAGAACATTAGTAAACTATAATAGGTATAGTTTAGGAGAATACTATTCATTACTTCTAGTACAATGAAGCACACAAAGAGTCAGTTCTTACATGAATCAAACAATACCATACAGAACAATACCATACAGAGAGAACGTACAAGATACAGTACAAAACAAACAAGTTAGGTTGCTATAGCATGAGAACACACATATAGGATCTAATTATACCAATAAATCACTAACTCATTGTTTTAAACAAAATGTGATAGTTATATTGGGTAAACATGATCATATACTTTAATGTGAATTACATGGCTTGCAAGAATTTGCAGAGGTCGTGTTTAGTTCCCCTAATCTCCTTACAAGGAGAGCGTATAGTAAGGGTTCTAGCCTTCACATTATAACCGTAATAAAACAAATATGTTTTTAGGTTATTAGTACATCCGCATGTCATTATAAACGACAACTGTGTACTTACACTTCCCTTTCTTTCATAAAGCGACGGTACCACTTGAAAGTCCAATTCAAACTATTTTCGAGTCAAGATAGTTATAAACTAGGGAAAATATACATTCTTACAATCGACAAACGGAACAGTCGGGTCTAGCACATAACAGAAGATGCCTTGGTTGAAGGATACGACTAAAAGATAGGACCATAATGCTAGTCTTATGATTCCTTAATGTATACATAACAGGATATATATATATATATCTATATATATATATATATATATATATATATATATATACCAATAGGGTCCGACAGGTAATAGGATGTGTGCTATCCGCTTCATTTCCTGTTCCTTGTTTGGTTGTGGGCATGGAACGAATTCACCCAATCTATTTTCTACCCGATCCTATATATATGTATGCTTAGTATACATCAAGTCATCATAAGGGTACTAGGTATGGGTCAGGTTATAGAACACAGAGTCAAAGCACATTTTTTCTAGTACAAAACATACTTTCAGTACTTTTGGTATACAAAACTAGAAACTTCCCGGTAAAGGGTTTAATCCATTTTATTAGACCATTACAATTGAAAAGACCTTAGGTGAGTAACTCTATAATACCTTAGTTTATACATCATGTTTATATATAAAACTAATACCCAGTAAGTAGTTGGATGTGTGCTTTCCACCTTACTGTTGGATATAGTGTCTAAGTCCATAACTATATTTGGTATGTACTTGACCCGACCCGGCATGGTCCATTTGGGTTGCACTTCACCCGAACTATTTATGGATAATCGTTTGAGAATAGTATAAGTTATGATTTATTAATATATTATAAGTCCTAATATATTAATATAAAATCATATTATTTAATTATTATTGATCTATAATTAATCTAGAATTAATTTAGAGATCAAAAGTATGACTAATTAAATATGGGCTCTTGTATTTATATAGTGTGGGCTAATGCTTATTTGGAATGGGCTAGGCTTGCATGGAAAGTCCATGGATACTCCATGGAGCTTTAACCCATGGATCTCATGGAAATGAAAAGACATGGGTATTAGGGTTTACATGAATGTAACCCTAATCCACCACACTATATAAAAGAGGCTTTGGTTCTTGAAATCACATGAGTTGTGGTGAGTAAAGTAAGAGGGCCGATTTCAAGAAGGTGATTATTATTCTCTCAAAATTCCAAGTTTGTGGTGATTTGTGATTTCCATTTGAGGCATCCACACTATTGGTGCTAGGCTCTAAAACTCCAAGCAATCAACTACAACTACAAGGTAAGTAATTCTACTAGCAATATTTGATTCAAGTTCCCCATGCCATGCTAGATAGGATAAGAACCTTGGAAAAATAATTATTTGCATGTATCTTAGTCAAACATAGATCCAAGGTTTCTAGGGTTGCATGTACACCATAGGAGTGTTAGAATGATCAAAACCCATCAGTGGTATCAAAGCCTGGTTTGTTTATTTGATACGTGATGGAAAAAAAAACTTGAAAATCGAAGTTTTGTTCAAAAGCTCGTATCAAAATTTCAAGTTTTATATATGTACTTACGATTCTTGAAATTTTTGATATGAACATTCATAAACATATGAGTTTAGAAGATCATAGAAATTATGTGCTAATAATTGATTAGATTAATTCTTGATCTTTATGTGTTTTAATGGAGTCCATAACTAGTTCTTAAGTTATGGATAACCAAAAGTCACATTTATAAATAACCATTAAAAGAACACATAGGTTACAAAAAATGAAGAGTCTTCATTTTTAATAACCATTAACTCATAAGTTATGAGAAACGAAAAGTTTTGAAAGTTTACAAAACTTGCCCTCAAGTTTTGGAACATGTAAAGTCATATTAAAAACTTTAGTTCCAACCCCTAGAATTTTGAAAGTTAAAATTCAACCCTTATACTTTATAATATTATAAGTTTAATAATATTTATATATGTATAAGATCAAGTCGTCTTACCGCTAGTACGCCTCATTCACGAAGCCGGTCTATAAGGGGCGTATAAGGTTGTTGCCTATAAAATGGCAACTTAATGGGTGTCCACTCTCACCCACCGCTGCCTTGATCGGTGGAGGGTCGTTAGCCGAACGGGTAGGACAAGGACTTATAAATTCTCATTAAAAGTATAATGATAATACTAAAGTAACTAAACTTTATTGAATTCCCAATCTTAGTTATTTTAGGAAAATGTGAATAAGGTGCTAATCCATGAAATTACACTTTACACTTTGTTTAAGTCGTTAGTGGAGCGTGTGTGGTTAACCGACACACTAACTTGAACTTAACAAGGTAGGTAAAGGGTGACTTAATGTTTATCATAGTATCGATGGAGCGTGTGTGGTTAACCGGCACATCGATTGAGGGGTAATACATTAAGGGTACCAAGTAATTTGCATGGTTACTTCACACCTTGTTTTGTGATCCTCGGCATCCCAGTCACAAAACTTGAAGGGCACACTCGAGATTGAAACATGCCATTGAAGAAAGTTCAATGAATCTCAAAGAATCTAGGAGTTTCTAAACCAATTAAAACCTAATTAAATATTTCATTTTTAATGGTGGAAATTGTTGAATCGTCATTCACCTACCTTCAAATATCTTATAGCTTAGATTACGGCATCCCTCTTCTAAGTTATAAAATATTGTGTTGGGTCCTAGCCTTAATATTACATCTGGGTGTTTTGTTAAGGACTATCTCTATATCTAATCTAATCTATTCCCTCTTCTTTTCAGATGTCTTCCAATAACAATGCTTCTGGCTCAAACCCTACTAGCTCCTTCTCTCTCATGAATCTTTGTGGGAGAGTCATCTTTGATGGATCCAACTTTACAGATTGGATCAGAAACATCAGGATGGTCACTCGGTATGAGAACAAAGAATATGTTCTCGACAAGGAGCTGAAGGTACCCGAGCCAACAGCTACTCCTAAAGAGCTTGCTGAATATGAGGTACATGAAAGAGATGCTACAAAAGTGGCATGCATCATGATGGCCACCATAACAGCCGAGCTCCAAAAGTCCTATGAGGACTATTGTCCTTTTGAGATGCACCAGGACTTGATGGACCGCTACCATCAAAGTGCTCGTCAACAGCGATATGAAATAATCTCCTCCATGATAACAACCCGAATGAAGGATGGTGAACCCATCACGGGCCACATGCAGAAAATGCAAAGGTATGTGGACCGTTTACTGAAGCTGAATGTGAACTTCCCTGAGGAGTTAGTAATAGACATCATTTTGCACTCCTTGCCATCGTGTTATGATCAATTCCGCATGACATATCACATGAACAAGGAAGAAGTCACCCTTAGCAAACTTCAAGGACTCTGAAGACCGCCGAAAGTGGTATAAAGGGTAAGTCGGTTGTTACTACTCCTACTCCTACTCCAACTGCGGCCAATGTCTTGGCAATCGGGCATGGCAAAGGGAAGAAGAGAAAGAACCCTTCTAAGGGTACCAAGGGTAAGACCCTTGAAGGCTCCTCTTCAAGCAAAACCAAGAAAGGTTTTGTCACTCCTTCTGCTAACCCTAATGAGGCTGAATGCTTCTATTGCCATGAAAAGTCGCACTGGAAGCGAAACTGCCCAAAGTACCAGCAAGATTTGAAGGATGGGAAAGCAAAACCCAACCATGCAGGTATATACACTATATTGTCTAATAACTCACCTCATTCTAAGTCTTGGGTCCTTGATACAGGTTGTGGTATTCACATATGTTGTGATTTGCAGGGACTAAAAAGAAGTGAGAATGTGGAGCAGGGAAAGATAAACTTGATCATGGGAAACAGGAAAGCTTCACCTGTCACCAAGATAAGAGTTAATTCCTTAGTGCTAAATAGTGGGTTTACATTAGATTTGAATAAATGTTATTATTCGCCAGAAATGGCGAGAAATGTTATTTCCTTTCATGCATTGTATAAACAAGGTTTTACCTTTTATTTTGATAATAATAATGGTAGTATTGATGCTTTCTTTAATAATGTTCTTTATTTTAAAGCATTACCTTGTGATGGCGTGTATGAAACTGTATCTATTGTAGATAATCTAGGAAATAATGTATTGTGTATTAACTCTTCCACTAGCTTAGATAAAGCATACTTATGGCATTGTCGTCTTGGACATGTAAGCAAGAAACGCATAGGCCAACTCCAAAAGGATGGAGTCTTGGAGTCATTTGACCTAAAGTCAGATGATAGTTGTGAATCTTGTTTGCTTGGTAAAATGACAAAGTCACCTTTACTGGCACTTGTGCTAGGGGTGAAGGTTTGTTGGACCTCATACACACGGATGTGTGTGGACCCTTCAGAACCGCCACAAGAGATGCTAATCGGTTCTATGTGACTTTTACTGATGATTTTAGTAGATATGTATATGTCTACCTAATCAAGCATAAGTCAGAAACCTTTGAGAAATTCAAAGAGTTTAAGCAAGAAGTGGAGAATCAGTTGGGCAGGAACATTAAGATGCTTCGATCCGATCGTAGTGGTGAGTATCTTAGTACTGAGTTCCTTGACTATCTTAAGGAATGTGGGATTGTCTCACAATTGACACCTCCTAGGACACCACAGTTGAATGGTGTAGCTGAGAGGCGCAATCGGACCTTGTTGGACATGGTTCGTTCCATGATGAGTCGAGTTTCTCTACCAATCTCATTTTGGGGGTATGCCTTAGAGACTGCCGCCCATATCCTTAATCTAGTCCCTACAAAGAAGGTTGCCAAAACACCTCACGAGGTGTGGACTGGAAAAGTTCCCAATCTAGACCACATCAAGATTTGGGGTTGCAAGGCTTTCGTGAGACGCGAGACTCACGATAAGCTCGAACCCCGAAGCGAAAGGTGTATTTTCATCGGCTACCCACAGAAATCCTTTGGTTACATCTTCTACAGACCCAGTGATAATGTGGTCTTTGTAGCAAGAAGAGGATTCTTTCGAGAGAGAGAATTCATGAGCCAAGGAGACAGTGGGAGGCAAATTGACCTTGAGGAAATTCAAGAGTCAAGTGGTGAAGGAACCTAAAACCCTAGCCCTCAACCTGAGGAGAAAACTCCTGTTGAGCCGACTGAAGAATCTATACCTCTGAGGCGTTCCACTAGAGTTAGGAATGCACCTGAGCATTATTATGGTTTTCATATTACTGCAGAAGGTGAGACACTTATCAGTGATAACACACTGGTAAATCTGGATGATCCTAACAGCTACACGGAAGCCATGGCAGGCCCTGAGGATGCTAAATGGAAAGAGGCTATGGATAGCGAGATACAGTCCATGTATGACAATCAAGTTTGGAACTTGGTTGACAATGTACCTGATCGTAAGATAGTTGGGTGCAAATGGATCTTCAAGAAGAAGACCGACATGGATGGTAATGTACACACTTATAAGGCACGACTTGTTGCAAAGGGTTATTCTCAAACTTCGGGAGTTGATTATGATGAGACCTTTTCACCAGTGGCCAAGATTAAGTCTATTAGGGTTCTGTTAGCCATTGCTGCATTTCATGATTATGAAATATGGCAAATGGATGTCAAAACAGCTTTCCTTAATGGAAAGTTGGCTGAAGATGTTTACATGGTTCAGCCAGAGGGTTTTGTCAGTACAGAGTACCCCAGTAGAGTGTGTAAGCTCGAGAAATCCATTTATGGATTAAAATAGGCACCTCGCAGATGGAATCTTTGCTTTGATGAGAAAATCAAAGAATTTGGCTTTTCAAGGAGTGAAGATGAATCTTGTGTTTATATCAAGGCTAGTGGGAGTATAGTCAGCTTTTTGGTACGGTATGTGGATGATATACTACTCATAGGAAATGACATCCCAACCCTGCAGGAAGTAAAGTCCTGGCTTGGGAAGTGTTTCGCTGTGAAGGACCTTGGAGAAGCTGCCTATATCATAGGGATAAGGATTTTGAGAAACATGAGTAAAAGACTAATTGGACTTAGTCAAAGCACCTATGTGGACAAAGTGTTGAAAAGGTTCAACATGCATAACTCTAAGAAAGGAGAGTTACCCATCCAGAGTAACGCCAGATTGAGTAAGACACAAAGCCCTAGTACTGAGGCTGAGATAGCAGAAATGAGTCGAATACCTTATGCTTCAGCTGTAGGATCGATCATGTATGCTATGACGTGTACTCGACCTGATGTAGCCTTTGCTTTTAGCATGGTTAGCAGGTATCAGGGGAACCCTGGCAAGGTACACTGGACTGCGGTAAATAATATCCTCAAGTACCTACGGAGGACTAAGGACTGGGTCCTTACCATCGGTGGTAGTGAGGACTTGAGAGTTGTAGGGTACAGTGATGCTAGCTTTCAGACTGACAGGGATAATTTCCGCTCTCAGTTGGGCTGGGTCTTTACTCTAAACGGAGAGGCAATTACTTGGAAAAGTTCCAAGCAGGAGACAGTGGCTGATTCCACTTGTGAATCAGAGTATATAGCAGCAAGCGAGGCAGCAAAGGAGGCTATATGGCTAAAGAACTTCATCGGAGACCTTGGAGTTGTACCATCTATAAAGGAGCCAATGGAGATTTTCTGTGACAGCAATAGTGCAGTTGCCTTATGGTTTATATCATATTATTCAAACTCTCCACAGTCGGTCATATGTTGGAAGTAGATATGAATCAAGACTGTCATGGGTTGGCTTGTAGAGGTCTAAGATGTTAGACAAAGCGGGGCTACAACACTCATGAGTGCTCATAAGTTCTGAGTATTGGATTCAACCCACGCTCACTGGCATCACTTCATGGAATTTATCTCGAGTGATCGTGAGACGGTAATATCATATAAGTCTTCAAACCTAGACATATGATTTGTTACCTATGAGTTGGTTATGCATTGATTATACGAAAACGCAGTGGTAACTCGATGTTATAAAACATACCTTTGTGTGTAATTCAACAAGTAGTAGAGCAAACATATGAGTCGAAGTTTATCTGTTCCTTCTTGGATTAGAAGCGATATCTGGGCCCCTCGATGATTTTGTTTTGACCTATGTACCGGGCCCGGTCAGAACTAAATTGATGTGTTCAGTTAAGTTCTATGTCAAACAAATCGGAACAGAGGATATCTAGAACAGAGGATTATATGATCACTTTCTAAGCAAGACCATGTTCCGGGCTGGACAATAAGCAAGACCATGTTCCATGTATTTGTCCGACTGATATCTAGAACAGAGGATTATATGATCACTTATCTAAAATGGCGCTTCATAGTTCAACAGAGTTTAAAGAGCTACGATTGTTGATCGGTTCCTGAAGTCATACTTGCAACTATAGTTATTAGACTTATCCAAGTGGGAGACTGTTGGATATACTGTCTAAGTCCATAACTATAATTGGTATGTACTTGACCCGACCCGGCATGGTCAATTTGGGTTGCACTTCACCCGAACAATTTATGGATAATCGTTTGAGAATAGTATAAGTTATGATTTATTAATATATTATAAGTCCTAATATATTAATATAAAATCATATTATTTAATTAGTATTGATCTATAATTAATCTAGAATTAATTTAGAGATCAAAAGTATGACTAATTAAATATGGGCTCTTGTATTTATATAGTGTGGGCTAATGCTTATTTGGAATGGGCTAGGCTTGCATGGAAAGTCCATGGATACTCCATGGAGCTTTAACCCATGGATCTCATGGAAATGAAAAGACATGGGTATTAGGGTTTACATGAATGTAACCCTAATCCACCACACTATATAAAGGAGGCTTTGGTTCTTGAAATCACATGAGTTGTGGTGAGTAAAGTAAGAGGGCCGATTTCAAGAAGGTGATTACTATTCTCTCAAAGTTTCAAGTTTGTGGTGATTTGTGATTTCCATTTGAGGCATCCACAGTATTGGTGCTAGGCTCTAAAACTCCAAGAAATCAACTACAACTACAAGGTAAGTAATGCTACTAGCTTTATTTGAGTCAAGTTCCCCATGCCATGCTAGATAGGATAAGAACCTTGGAAAAATAATTATTTGCATGTATCATAGTCAAACATGGATCCAAGGTTTCTACGGTTGCATGTACACCATAGGAGTGTTAGAATGCTCTCAAAACCCATCACTTACTTCCTGTTCCTTATTTGGTTGTGGGCTTAGGGCAGATTCACTCAATTAACTTTCTATCCGATATTAGATTATGTATATCAGTATAAACTAAGCTATTATAAAAGTAGTCACTGTGGTCACCTTTTTATTATAAGAAATAAGGGTTTTCTTAAAGAACTTTTCATTAGGTACAAAGGAACCATCACAACTAACTCCATGAGTAACAAGTGAATACACCGGGGTTATATATGACGACGATCTAACAAACAATGGGATGTGTGCTATCCGCCTTAATTTCTGTTCCTCGTTTGGTTGTGAGCTTGAGGCAGATGCGCACAATCGATTGTTTGTTTACTTTGAGTCTTATATAACTTGTACCCACTTAGTACCCATAGAATGGGTTGTAGTGTCATTTTACTTAAACTTCCATCAAAGTAGGAAACATATGATTTTCTAGAGGAACAGGCGAACTTTTCAAAACAGAACTTACAACTTACACCATTTTTACATATACATTTTAACAACACTTTACAATTTACTTACATCACTAAACTCTTATGAACTCACCAGCTTAATTGCTGATCAACTCTTTCAAATAACTTGTATTCTCAGGAGACTATTAGACAGGTGCTCGTGTTGGGGATTCAGAAGATGAAGCATTATAGCTTCAAGTCTTGTTTTGTTATTTGTGTATGAATTCTATGTTTTGTGAACACACACATTGTAAACACTTTCTTTCGAAATGAAATGGTTGTTCATTACTTGCTTACCATATACATATCTCGTGATACTAAACATGACGTCCTCCACCCCTGAACGATTCCGCCGTTCCGGTTTTGGGGTGTGACACAAAACAAACCATGTTACCAAAAGTCGTACAACATAAACCATTCTACCATGATAAACTGTTACCCCAAAACACACAATACTAGAACAAAATAAAACAACATAACATAGTTCCCTAAATAAAAAACATAGACTTAAACCAAACATACTACCAAAAGTCTTTCAACACCAACCATCCTAACATCATAAAATGCCCATGTCAAAATCGACGCCTTCCGTATTTCTGCTTCTCCCTGATTTCCTTCACTTCATTCATCATAGCCAATATCTGCAATGGATCGAGCCTCTCATACGCTTCTGCATTTTTCTCCAACATACTTTTATGTTTGTTGTACTCCGATTTCATAAGCTTTGCCATGTATTTGATTTGTAGATTATTTAATGCAAGTAAATCACTCTGTTTTTTTCCCCTAAAACCGCAATCCCAACACCCTTCATTTTCCCCCATATAAGACTCCATATGCCTCAATAGATATACTCCACAGTCTGGTCCTTCTTTCTCTACTTTCCATGTCATTTTCATTACACGAGCTTTAATCTTGTTGAAAGCTGTTGACTTTTGGTAATTCTCTGTTTTTAAATAGTTCCCAAGCAACTTTTTCTGCGATACAATACAATCATTTTACTATACAATACTAAACTCATGTTTTTTAAATCTTTCAAAAAATAAATATTCATCATACCACATGAATGGGTTTTATTCCATAGATTTCCTCAATAGAACCATTTCGGGTCACATGGTCTATAATGTAGTATGTTGGAACCCTTAGATCAAAGTATATCAGATAATATTTGCTTTTATCAACTATTGGGAAGAAAACCTGTTACAAAACACATAGTAGTCCAATAAGCTAGTTTTGTATGTTAGGGTTGTAATTGATAAAAAAATGTTTAATTAAATCACCAGTCCAATATCCTTCAGCTTTTCCTGTTTTGGTAGACTTTTAAGGTGGAGTTTCAACATCGAATCAAATAATTTTTGAGTTCTTTCAGATGACAATGATCCACCCAGTATCTCTTCTGCCTGTACAGATTAATAAACCAATCAATACAACACATTATTCGACTGGAACTAAATTTAATTTAAATACTTACCAAAAAATTTGTATCAAAGAAAACTCTAGAAACTGATCCTACATCCCTGAGTTCCTCCATTCTGTTCAGTAATGATGACCAATAGTCAATGATTATCGCATGAATAAACGTGTTGCTTTTAAAATGATATGCGAATCCTTGATGCAACACATGCCCGCTCCCAATGTTCCATATTTCTTCCCTGCTTGACAATTATAAAATGATCAATTTTATAACACCATATTTTAAAAGCAAACCACTAAATTGTATTATTTAACTTACCCATAATCTCTTTTTGATGCAAAAACTAAATTGTATAACGACATTTCATCCTTCTTCACCTTGTCACTCATTCTAACAATCCTTTCAACAAAAGGTGATTTTCCATATACAGGTAACTTTTTCTCTCTTTTTCCCCTTTTTCCATTGTCATCATCTTCCTCACATACCTCAACTGTTTCCAAGATTTTCTTTCCTCTTTTTTTTTCTTTTTTATAACTTTCCAACACAGCCTCATCTGTCATTTTAATTGTTGTTGCCAACACTTCAGGATTCTCCAAGAATTGTGAACAGGTTAGATTATCTGTATTATCTACCTTATCCATATTAGGTGTACTGCAACCTCCACCATCATCCTTCTTTTCCCCATGAACTACCAATCCTCTAACTTGAGAGAATCCTGCTTCTTTACCACCATCTGCCTCTCCTTTGTTACTATGACCATCAAAACTAGCTTCATTACATTTCATTCCACCAGTCTCTGCATTATTCACTTCTTTGAACAATTTTTCATTTTTTTCACACCACTCCTTCAAGATCAAGCTGTCTGGGAATTTCTCAATTCCATGTTTTAGAGCTGTTTCAATATTCTTCTTTTCGGACAATATTACTCCATAGCTATGCTCGATAACAGCCACGTATGCCTGTAAGTTTTATATTAACATATCATTATTAATATTCTAAAACCATTAATGTTCCACTTTCCAAATAACTCAATAACTATAAATCAAATCATACAATTTAAATCAGCCACGTATGCGTGTAGGTTTTTGTGACAACCCGAAATTCTAACGTGTACATTCTTCATTTTCATCAAAGTTAGCCTCGTTTCGCTATTTTGTAATGAAGTTTTGGGTCTATATGAGTGCTTGAGACTTAGTATGACCTCGATATTAGTCTTAGGAAGGGTGAGAATGTGTGTAGCATCACTAAAACGGGCCAAACACACCTAGCAAGGTGTGTGCGGCCGCACACCCAAGTGTGCGGCCAGCCAGCCACACACAGCCGACCGCACACCCATCCTCCAGCCGCACACTCCCCCTTATATATATAAGGAGACCCCCCTTCACTCATTCCTTTCCTTTGGCTGCACTCTACTTTCTCTCACTACTTTCTCTCTCTAAAAACTTCATCCAAAAACACTCAAAAGGCCTCAAAAACGTGAACTGCTTCATCATTCTGCTTGTTATATTGGTAAGGCATCTTAATCTAAGCCTAAAACTCATAGTGTTCTTCGTGTGCTTCATCCTTTCAAGGTGTACGGCCACACACCTTCATAAGGTGGCCGCACACGCCTTAAAAACTCTCCAAAGTGAAGAGTTTGGCCTCCATTTGCTAGTTAGACTTGGTTTAGACTCTAGAACACCTCAAAATCGACGTTTCGGACACAAATAAGGAGTGTACGGTCGCACACCCCTGTGTACAGCCGCACACACCCTCTGTACGGCCGCACACTCTTGTGTGCAATCGCACACACAGTCTGGCCGCACACCCTGGCCGCACACACATACTGATGGCCGCACACTTCCTTTATTCGATCAATTATGGCTCCGACACTTAGTTCCAAGCATTTCCAAGTCCCTAGGCTGGTTTCCCATCGTGTTTTATCATGAAATGCCTTAATCTAATACGTATAATCATTGTTATATGTTAATAGGATCCACTCATGTACAAAATATCAGTTGACACTCAGTGCTCGAAACCGATCGTACATCCGAATCCTACGTCAAACTGTGAGTTCATACCCCTACGCTTTTATAAGTTTTTATAACGTTTTCAAGGGGGGAATACAAGCCAAACATAATGGTTTTCGTAACTTAAAAACTGATGCAATTTCAATGGTTTTATGCTAAAACATTTAGATACTTTATCCCTTTTGTAAAATGCGGAGCATAAGGGACGTTTTCTAAACATAATTGCATAGTTTTCCGAATAGTACATGAACATAACTTATCAATCAAACTATAATAGGTATAGTTTGGGAGAATTTCATTTCCGGTTTTCAGAATCAAACTCCATACAAGTCAAATATATAAACTATGACTGATTTAGTTTATCCATACAAATAACGAGAGTATCTTACTAGATAATTATTTTGTATAATTATTATACTCCACATTGTTTATCAACGATTTCGAATTCGAGAACAACTGAACTACACGTAAACTAGTTAATACCAGATTGTGAGATTAGTCTTCGTTTTGCCCTTCGGGGTACCAATAAATCCTTTCCGGAAGTATAACCAGAGTCTCCTGGAGGGAGACCGTGAAATTTGTGAATAGATCTATTCGGGACTGACAATCCCACACCTGCACTGTTAGCTACAGTGGGGCGGGCACGCCCGGGGTGACAAATTTTGTAATCGTACGACGTCTGAAGAAACGTCAAGAAGGTCTCGGGTCAAATTAGTATGGTTATCCGACTCACAATAAGTATAACTAACCTTTGTTTACACGATATTTTCTTCAATAGTTTTAATTAATTATTAAAACTATCTATCTACTTACTGGAGGGGAGTCCAGCGATCAAATTCTTGGTTTTATTTGAATAATAAAACTACTTATCTACTGGTGGCAACCAACGTTTTCGAATGAAACTTACTCTTATTCAATGAACATGTTAGAAAATATGGGATTTTCTTGGAAAGCATGCATATCTATTTCTAAAGCCAATAACGAATGTTTTCGATACAAAACGATATTTACTTATAGTACAAAGAAATAATTTGTACAAATTCAGTGACTAGTTTCCAATACAAAAACATGCTTATGAACTCACCAGCTTTATGCTGACCCGTTTTCAAAACCGCTTGTATTCTCAGGACATCGATAGACAGGTACCTCCGCTCATTTTTGGAGAAGACGGAGCATCTTGAAGTCCAGTCTTTATCTTTTGTTTCTTCTAAATATAATGATATGTACAAATTATGTTTCCAAACAGATGTAAATATTCTTAAATAAATGTAATGGTTGTGTTTACTTTGATTACTATGATACGATTGTTGTGATACTACGAATGACGTCCTCCGCCCCGGAACGTTTCCGCCTTCGGTTCCAGGGTGTGACAGATTGGTATCAGAGCTATTGTTTATAGTGAACTGAGTATACCGAACCTTACATGGTATACAACTATAAACACAAAGGGGCTAAAGTGCTCTGAACTAAAAGTATATTTTCCAAAATATAAGTATTTTACAAAAGTATACATGTATACCTACGTACCAGAAACAGTCTCATGAACATAACAAAACAAAAGTATTTGGATGTTGAACATTGCAGTTAAACCTGGGCAGTTATGTAATCATGTCTAGGGTCAATATAGCCTGATCAACTATATTCATTCGAGACATGACCAACATGTGCTTGGGAGTAATGTTGGTGTTACAACAGACCCAAAACTTACCAAATATCCATACACCAAGTCATCGAAAGAATGAAACAATCAAACTTAAAATACTATAGGAGTATTTTACTAAAGTCAAATTCATCACAGAAATTCACTTCCAAGTGTTGCTACTCATTCCTTTTAGCGATAATTTATTTGCATTGGTAGTCTTTCCTTGCTTATCGCTTAGTAGAACACTCTAGCTATCATAGTGAGATATATTAGCTTCATATCTCTTGATTCAATTCTGAGGACTTACCATCCTCATCTTCCTGTTCATTTTAGAACAAGATGCCTCCTCGAAGAAGACCCATCAGAAGAAATGACGATGCTGCACCACCACCACCGCCACCTCAATTCGATCCCGCTATGTTTCAGACGGCTGTTACTGCTGCGGTGGCTACCGCGATGTCACAGATAAATTCTAGTGGATCTGGCGGGCAGGGAAGTGGTACTCATCTTGAAAGGAGTCAAGGGCACCAGAAGGAGTGCTCCTATAATGTCACACCCCGCTAAAGCGGAAACGCAAGATATGACAGCGATAACAGTTTCATTGCAAAAGATAAAGATACATCACCATAGCAATATTCAAAAGTTTACAACCCATAGCTTAATAGAAACAAGTACAAGTTTTTCCAAAATAACATTGTTCAAAATATAACTTCATAAATAACTTCAACACGATGCAGCATGCTCTATGATGATGAATCTTTATATCCACTTACTAATTATTTCCTGAAAAAGCATGTAAAACGAGCGTCAACTATGAAAATAGTTGGTGAGTTCACAAGTTTATAAAATCAAGATTTGGAATAAGGATTTTCATAAATACAAGTACATTGCTTTAATGAGAAACAAAGTTGATTGCTATGATTGATAACAAGTTTATTGCTATAACGAGAAACGAGTTTGTATGTGTATGAGCAAACAATGAGTCTCAACCAAACCTATGACTGAAGCCCTATCAAGATCTATGCTTATCGTTCCATAGATGAATATGGTATCATGCACTCCAGCAATAGGGCGAGTGAGGAGTTGTCAATTCCTAATAGCGCTATCCATAATGACCATTGGCTCAAAGAGTTAATGGTTAGAGATAAGGGAAGGGCCTTAATACGATAAGCTCTCATGTTCCGTGTTGCATAGACATACATAGAGAGATATATCAATAAAATAGCAATCATGTTTGATACAAATCAATTTAAATACAACATTCAAATAATAGTTTTTCGGGACATGCTTTTCCACCCCAAAACATAAAAACTGAAAATAGGGGAGTGCGTGAATACTCACAATGTTTCGAGTAGGTACAAGTGGTGCCTCGGAATACACCAACGCCTTACTACCGGGATCCTACGACATCAAACACACACTAGTGAGTTTCCATGTCGAAATCTAATGCTAATATACTAAACTCTACATATAGAGAAATGCCAATTTTATGTTCTAATATTGGTTTTATATTAATTGGTTACAATTTTTCTGAAATGGTGAAATTCTATAACTCATGTGATTAAGACAATTTTGGATATTAATTTTCCAGATTTAGTAATATTAATTTAGGGTATTTCAACACATTTAAAGGTGTTTTAAACTCCTAAAAATGTAAAATATTATCAAACAGTTTCCAAAAATCGTCAAACCTTGTATTTTCATTCTAAATACAGTAGAGGTCTTCCAGAAAATTTCTCTTGAATTTTTGATATGGTTAACTATTTTTCCAAATTTCTAAGCCTTCATAACAACATAAATTCATGAAAAATAGCATCCAAAGGATAAAAATTCTCAAACTTTTTATATTACTGTTATTACACATTACTAAGCTAGGAAAAATATAAAAAATAGATTTCCAAGCTGTTTAACCCAATTTTATGATTTTTGAGCATTTATTCCAATAAAAATTGAAATAAATAGAAAACAGTTTTCAAAATTACCCAAACTTTTTATTTTACTGTTCTTGTACATATAGAAGCTGGGAAAAATATAAAAGATATTTTTCAGTTGGTGGTTCTATTTTTCTTTGTTTTATCCTCTTAAATAATCATTAATTGGAGAATAAATAATAAACAGTTAAAGTAAATTACCAAAAATTTTTGTAACATCATTTACAGTGTAAATAACCTGGGAAAAATACCAAAGGTGGTTTTCATATTGTATAATCCGATTTTGTGTATTTAAGTGTATTTAATCTTAGAAAATAGGAGAAAAATAGTATACAGAAGAGAAAAATCATCAACATTTTTATGTAGCCTCCTAATGTACTACAAGGTGTTTGGGTAAATTTTCATGAATTTTGGGTGAGCAGAACTAGTTTTTCTATTTTTAGGCCATTATAAATACAAAAATTGGGGAAAAATAGAAATGCATGATGAAAAATTCTGAAATTATTTTTCTGAGTCTCCCACCGCTGGTAAGAGCTTCGAAAATTGTTAGATACAATTTTCACACTCTCTAAAGTGGTTTTGCGATTTATTGGAACCAAACAAAAAGAAAATCAAAAGTCATAGTAAACAGAAACATAAATCGATGAAACTTAATGAGAGGTCATTATTCACCATAGGGGTCATCCACGAATTTATTCAGGATTTATAGACCTCTGAAAGTATTTTATGTGATTTATGCCCTTGTTTTATTGTAACAATTTTAATAAATCAAGGAAATGATAAAAACTCTTGGGATTTTCCAGATATTCATATTACCCTAATGGGAATCTGGAAAATTTTTTATTTTGAACAGAAAAGAATTTTAGATATTTTTATAGACAAAATCATTTACATGCACTATTAACAATGTACTTTGATCATCAAGCTCTTTAGCTTGGTGTTCATCACATGCATCACGGTTTGAAGACCATGAATGGACATATGTTTGTCATAGTGATGTTTTTAAAGGAAATACTTGAATGCATAAGGTGTATGAGCCTTTAAAACTTGTAAAAATCCGAACTTTAGTGTTTGACATAGGTTTTGGTCCTTGGATTTCACCATTAAACAACATGCATGTTGTTCTTGGGTGAAACCCTACCACCATCATCATCAAACTCGACATTCATGAACATGTTCATGAATGTTCATAAAGAATGGTGTAGAAGGAAGAGAAGTACAAGAAAACCCTTTAAAACAAGAAGGAAAAGTAAGGGAGGGTGAAAGATTTTCGTGAATACCTTGAAGAATAGCCTTAGAAGATGAAGATTTGAGTGTGGAGAGGTGTTCTTGGCTGATGATTTTCGTGGGTTTGGAGAGAGAGGAGGAGAGTTTGAGAGTTGAAAGGGTGGAGTGTGAGAGAGAGTGAAGAGAGAAGTGGAAGAGTGGGGATTGTGTTTTAATGATTGAAGTTTTGGGAAGAGAGAGCATGGGGGAGAGGGTGGCCGGATTTTTGAGTGTATTAAAGGCCCTCTCTCTCCTAATTTAAATTAAATACATTTCCCTCTTTAATTTTTATAAAACTCTAATTTTTATAAAAATGCTTTTTTATGTAATTCTTGATTTATTTAAAAATCTTTGTTTTTAACTAATAAATTATGATTAATGTTTGATAATTTAAATTTCTATTTCATTGATTATAATCTATAATTTGATTAATAAAAATTTTATATTAGGAAGTTTATAGAAAATTTTATAAAGTTGTACATGTATGGTTTTTATAAAAAGATGCATGAGTCCGAGAATGACCTGAATTGACAGTTGTCACAGTATCCCCCACTCAAAAAGAATTTCGTCCCGAAATTCATTCTATGTCATCGTTTGTCATCGCATGGGAAAAGTTGTGGATACTTTTCCTTCATGAAGTCCTCACGCTCCCAGGTGTACTCAGGCCCGCGTTTTGAGTTCCATCGAACTTTCACAATCGGAATCTTACTCCGCTTAAGTTGTTTCACCTCTCTGTCAAGGATTTCTATCGGTTCCTCAACAAAGGTTAGCTTATCATTGATCTTAATTTCCTCCAGAGGTACTATCAATGCTTCGTCGGTTAAACATTTCTTAAGATTGGAGACGTGGAATGTGTCGTGAATGGCGCTTAACTCTTGGGGTAATCGGAGTTTATATGCCACCGGACCAATCCTTTCAATGATCTCGAAGGGTCCAACATATCTCGGGCTTAGTTTTCCTTTCTTACCAAAACATACAAGCCCTTTCCAAGGCGACACCTTTAGAAGTACCTTGTCTCCAACTTGGAATTCTAATGGTTTTCGACGATTATCCGCATAACTTTCCTGACGATCTCTGGCGGCTTTAAGCCTATCTTTGATGATAGCAATCTTGTCAGTTGTTTCCTGGATGAGGTCGAGTCTAGTCAATTGTCTATCTCCGATTTCTGTCCCGCATAAGGGCGAACGACACTTGCGTCCATACAATGCTTCATATGGAGCACATTGGATACTCGTGTGGTGACTGTTATTGTAGGAAAACTCAATTAGAGGCAAATGAGTATCCCAATTTCCTTTGAACTCAATGACACACGCCCGTAGCATGTCTTCCAATGTTTGTATTGTTCTCTCTGTCTGCCCATCTGTCTGAGGGTGGTAAGCTGTGCTCAAATTTATCTTGGTTCCTAGTGCCTTCTGTAACATCCACCAAAATCGTGATGTAAAACGACTATCTCTATCAGAAATGATGGATATGGGTACACCATGCAGAGAAACAATTTTGTCGATGTAGATTTGGGCCAATTTTTCCATCTTGAAGTCTTCCCGAATGGGGAGAAAGTGAGCAGATTTCGTCAGTCGATCCACTATGAACCAAATTGAGTCGTGACCTTTAGAAGTTCTAGGAAGTTTGGTAACGAAATCCATGGATATCTGCTCCCATTTCCATTGGGGAATTTCAGGTTGTTGCAATAAGCCGGATGGTTTTTGATGTTCAGCTTTAACTATTGAGCAAGTTAAACACTTCCCAACATATAAGGCAATATCCCTTTTCATTCCAGGCCACCAATAGTACTCTTTAAGATCCTTGTACATTTTATCCGCTCCAGGGTGGATTGAGTATTTAGATCGATGAGACTCCTCTAGTACCATGTCTCTCAGATCGTTAACCCTTGGAATCCAGACCCTGTCCTTAAAATAAAGAACTCCATCAGGTTTGGTTTCAAATCTCACTTCCAAACCATGTAAGGTTTCGCCTGGAAGATGTTCCTTGAATAACGCTTTCTCCTGGGCATCAATGATTTGAGATTTCAAGCTTGTCTGAATTACCATTCCCAAAGCTCTCACACGGGAAGGTTTCACTCTTTCTTTCCTACTTAGAGCGTCGGCTACTACGTTAGCCTTCCCTGGGTGATATCGTATCTCACAGTCATAATCACTAAACAACTCTACCCATCTCCTCTGCCGCATGTTTAACATTTTCTGATCTAGGATATGTTGAAGGCTTTTGTGATCGGTATAAATGATGCACTTGGTTCCGTACAAATAGTGCCTCCATATCTTAAGAGCGAAAACTATTGCTCCCAGTTCTAGATCATGGGTTGTATAATTCTTCTCATGCGGTTTGAGTTGTCTTGAAGCATACGTAATGACCTTATCTTTTTGCATTAACACACATCCTAATCCTTGATGAGACGCATCACAATACACTATAAAGTTCTCTGATCCCTCTGGTAAGGCCAGAATTGGTGCATTGCACAGCTTGTTTTTCAGGATTCGAAACGCTTCTTCGTGTTTCTCTTCCGAGAGAAATTTTCTGTCCTTTTGGGTCAAAGATGTTAATGGTTGAGCAATCCTAGAGAAATTCTCAATGAAGCGTCTGTAGTACCCAGCTAATCCTAGGAACTGTCGTATTTCTGTCGGGGTTTTGGGGGCTTCCTATTTCTTGATTGCCTCGATCTTAGCTGGATCTACATGAATTCCTCTTTCGCCGATCACATGACCAAGGAAATGTACTTCCCGAATCCAAAATTCACACTTAGTGAACTTGGCATATAATTTCTGCTCCTTCAACAGCTCCAACACTAGCTTCAGATGTCTCTCATGATCTTCTTTGGTTTGTGAGTAAACAAATATGTCATCGATAAATACAATTACAAACTTGTCTAGGTATGGTCTACAGACCCTATTCATCAAATCCATGAAAACAGCGGGTGTGTTCGTTAGTCCAAAAGGCATGACTAAGAACTCATAATGTCCATAACAGGTTCTAAATGTTGTTTTGTGAATGTCTCCATCGTGAACTCTTAGTTGATGGTATCCTGATCGGAGGTCGATCTTTGAGAAGTATGAAGCGCCCTGCAACTGATCGAACAAGTCATCAATTCGAGGAAGAGGATATCGATTCTTGATTGTAAACTTGTTCAGTTCTCTGTAATCAATGCACATTCGGAACGACCCATCTTTCTTTTTGACGAATAACACTGGGGCTCCCCAAGGTGAAGAACTTGGTCGTATAAACCCTTTGTCTAGAAGTTCTTGAAGTTGTCCGGATAGTTCTTGCATCTCGGATGGCGCGAGGCGATATGGTGCTTTTGCTACCGGTGCCGCTCCGGGAATTAAGTCGATCCGAAATTCAACCTGCCTGTGAGGGGGTAGACCGGGTAATTCCTCCGGAAACACTTCGGGATAGTTTTGAACCACTGGAATCTCCTTGAGTTGCTTAGCTTCGGGTTCTCTTTCTAGCACGTGGGCCATGAATGCAATACAATTCTTCTTCAGGTACTTGTGAATCTTCATGCTTGATACAATGTTTAAACTTCTTCCTGGCTTCTCACCGTGTATGATAATGGTTTCTCCATTGGGGAGAGGTACCCTAATGACTTTCTCGTAACAACCAATGTCCGCTCTATTTTTGGATAACCAATCCATTCCTACTATTACATCAAAACTACCTAGCTCTATAGGAATTAGGTCAATGCTAAAGAGTTTATCAGCTAAATTCAGAGTACAGCCAGGAATTATTTCATTAGCCCTAATTTCATACCCATCAGCAAGTTCAATAGTATAAGTATTCCCCATCTTTCTTGATTTCAAGTCAATTAACGGTCTAAATGCTAAAGAAACGAAACTCCTATCTGCTCCCGCATCGAATATTACTGATGCAAAATGATTGTTAAGGAGAAACGTACCTGTTATCACTTCAGGGTTCTGACGAGCTTCTTCTGCACCAATCACAAAGGCTACACCTCTTGGCCGCCCACCTAGATTTCCTTGGAAATTTTGCCTAGCTTGGCCTTGTCCATTGTTACCAGGCCCCTTGTTCAGTTTGGGACATGCTCTACGGAGATGATCAGCACTCCTGCACTCGTAACATGCCCTTTTTCCATCCTTATTCAGCTTACAATACTTCGAGTAATGGCCTGTTTGTTTACAGTTTTGGCACACTGGGCAAGCTCCCTTGTGATGGAAGTTACACTTATTGCACTTCGGAAGCGGTCCTGAGTACTGCTTTCGCTCCTGCACTTCCATGACTTCCGGTTCCTGAGTTTTCACTGGTTCTTGCTCCTGGGCTCTCACCATAAAGTTTCTTGAGACTTTCTGCTTCCTCCCTGACTTGCCTCCATACTTCTTCACTCCCTGATCTGCTGGCTTCCTCTTGCTACTAGAGTTTTCCTTTGTCGATGCTCCCATCCTTATCACATCATTGGTTAGTCGATTTGCTAGACTTACTGCACTCTGAATAGTAGTTGGATTTGCTGAAGTAACCATTCCCCAAATCTCTGGTGCCAGACCCCAGATGTAACGATCTATCCGTTTCTCCTCAGGAGTAACCATGTGAGGTACCAGTTTTGCTAGTTCATGAAATCGGACTGAGTACTTCTCTATTTGTGTTCCAACCATAGAATGGTTCCAGAACTCAGATTCAAGCTTCTGAATTTCATCCTTGGGACAATACTCCTGTATCAGCAGCTTCTTTAGGTCTTCCCAAGTTAGCTGATATGCCGCTGCACGGCCTCGGGTTTGCACTAGAGTATTCCACCAGGTCAATGACCTATCTTGGAGTAGACAAGTTGCATACTCAACTTTGTTGCGCTCGAGGCATTTGCTAATGTGAAGGACCGACTCCATGCTGTCAATCCATTTCAGCAACCCGACCGCACCTTCCTTTCCGTGGAACTCCTTAGGTTTACAGGACATAAAGGACTTGTAGTTGCATTCTCTTTCATTGTTTTCCCGGTTTCCTCCACTACTTCCTTGGTTAGCATTAAGTCCCGCAGTTACTTGAGTAACAATGTTTGGGATTGCTTCCAAGAGCTGTTGTGCTACAATTTGAGCAACATTGGGTGTTTCGTTCTGTGGGCGCCCGTTATTAGGCCATCCTGACATGGTTCTAAGACACAAGAGAAGAAATACGTATAAATACATAAAATAATGTATAATATTTAGTTCACTACTATTTTGAAAACCGTAAGTGTTGTCAAATTAATGGTTTGCATTAATACTAGGCATATAGATTTTAGAAAGGAAAGAAAAGAAAAATCTTTTTATTCGACCATTGACTAAGAAAATTCTAGGGTTTGACCTTATAGTAAAAGTTTTCAAACATAAAATAAACTTCTCATCACCATTTGAAATAGTCTTAAAACCAAAGCAATACATCAATTCCCAAAATAAAGTTTTAAATGTTTTTCCCCAAAAGACACCCAACATGGGTTTTCGTTTCATGACAAAATAAAATAAAATACTGAAATCAGAACCAAATACTAATCGCTATCCCAACAAGAAACATCAACACCACAATCAGTAATAGCCCTCCAAGCACATAATATGCGGTCATCGCACGACCTCACACTCGTCTAGCAGCACTAGCAGTGTCAGCAGCCTCCATCGAATGCTGAAACAGGATTTCCATCCTTGTCAACACTTCATCCAAAACTTCCCGATGGCCAGCTATCACAGCGAGACTGTGACGTAGGCCCGCTGCCATCGACTGCATTCTCCGGGACTCCTCCGGGGTCATACCTGGCTGCCTGACAGGTATCCCTATGACTCGCTGTGGTGGGGGTGCTCTCGGTCCTGTATTGTTGGGTCCTACCCTACTGGGTCCTGCCGTGCCAAGTCCTGCTGTACTGGTTGCTATCCTTCCTGGAATAGGAACACTCTTCCTCGCCGTCCTCCGAATACGAAGCCCATAAAGTGGTGGCTGTGGCAACACCGATGTAGGCGATGCCTCGCGTTGCTGACTCGGGGCGTTGTCATTGCTGATCTCCACCGAGTTTCCTGTATCTTCTGTGTCTTCCGAGGGGTCTTCCTCCACCGAGGCGGGGGGGATCACGTCGAGGGATAACAGTGACGTAGCCGGACTCATCAGCTGAGGCGGTAGCGTGAGAAGATGACGATGTCGACATAGTGGAATGAGACATAGATTCAATGAGATATGAAATAAATGACAATGCATGCCTATAATATGCAATGCTTACACACACCAAAATTAACCTTTTTGAATTTTTTTGAAATAAAGTTTTCTCAAAAATTTTGTTGAACATATCCCCATTATAATTAGCTCAAGCTTTGTATAAATCTTTCCTTAATTAAACATAGGTGATCAGGCTATGTTTAATTGAGGTCCAACGATACAATTCCCGACCTAATTATATTAGTAATATGTTTGATGTAAAAATAATTTTTATAAGTTTTGGTTATAGGTTGTGTTTTCTTAAGGGAAAACTGATGTTCTCTATAACTTTAGCTCTGATACCACTTCTGTCACACCCCGCTAAAGCGGAAACGCAAGATATGACAGCGATAACGGTTTCATTGCAAAAGATAAAGATACATCACCATAGCAATATTCAAAAGTTTACAACCCATAGCTTAATAGAAACAAGTACAAGTTTTTCCAAAATAACATTGTTCAAAATATAACTTCATAAATAACTTCAACACGATGCAGCATGCTCTATGATGATGAATCTTTATATCCACTTACTAATTATTTCCTGAAAAAGCATGTAAAACGAGCGTCAACTATGAAAATAGTTGGTGAGTTCACAAGTTTATAAAATCAAGATTTGGAATAAGGCTTTTCATAAATACAAGTACATTGCTTTAATGAGAAACAAAGTTGATTGCTATGATTGATAACAAGTTTATTGCTATAACGAGAAACGAGTTTGTATGTGTATGAGCAAACAATGAGTCTCAACCAAACCTATGACTGAAGCCCTATCAAGATCTATGCTTATCGTTCCATAGATGAATATGGTATCATGCACTCCAGCAATAGGGCGAGTGAGGAGTTGTCAATTCCTAATAGCGCTATCCATAATGACCATTGGCTCAAAGAGTTAATGGTTAGAGATAAGGGAAGGGCCTTAATACGATAAGTTCTCATGTTCCGTGTTGCATAGACATACATAGAGAGATATAGCAATAAAATAGCAATCATGTTTGATACAAATCAATTTAAATACAACATTCAAATAATAGTTTTTCGGGACATGCTTTTCCACCCCAAAACATAAAAACTGAAAATAAGGGAGTGCGTGAATACTCACAATGTTTCGAGTAGGTACAAGTGGTGCCTCGGAATACACCAACGCCTTACTACCGGGATCCTACGACATCAAACACACACTAGTGAGTTTCCATGTCGAAATCTAATGCTAATATACTAAACTCTACATATAGAGAAATGCCAATTTTATGTTCTAATATTGGTTTTATATTAATTGGTTACAATTTTTTTGAAATGGTGAAATTCTATAACTCATGTAATTAATACAATTTTGGATATTAATTTTCCAGATTTAGTAATATTAATTTAGGGTATTTCAACATATTTAAAGGTGTTTTAAACTCCTAAAAATGTAAAATATTATCAAACAGTTTCCAAAAATTGTCAAACCTTGTATTTTCATTCTAAATACAGTAGAGGTCTTCCAAAAAATTTCTCTTGAATTTTTGATATGGTTAACTATTTTTCCAAATTTCTAAGCCTTCATAACAACATAAATTCATGAAAAATAGCATCCAAAGGATAAAAATTCTCAAACTTTTTATATTACTGTTATTACACATTACTAAGCTAGGAAAAATATAAAAAAATGGATTTCCAAGCTGTTTAACCCAATTTTATGATTTTTGAGCATTTATTCCAATAAAAATTGAAATAAATAGAAAACAGTTTCCAAAATTACCCAAACTTTTTGTTTTACTGTTTTTGTATATATAGAAGCTGGGAAAAATATAAAAGATATTTTTCAGTTGCTCGTTCTATTTTTCTTTGTTTTATCCTCTTAAATAATCATTAATTGGAGAATAAATAATAAACAGTTAAAGTAAATTACCAAAAAATTTTGTAACATCATTTACAGTGTAAATAACCTGGGAAAAATACCAAAGGTGGTTTTCATATTATATAATCCAATTTTGTGTATTTAAATGTATTTAATCTTAGAAAATATGAGAAAAATAGTATACAGAAGAGAAAAATCATCAACATTTTTATGTAGACTCATAATGTACTACAAGGTGTTTTGGTAAATTTTCATGAATTTTGCGTGAGCAGAACTAGTTTTTCTATTTTTAGGCCATTATAAATACAAAAATTGGGGAAAAATAGAAATGTATGATGAAAAATTCTGAAATTAGTTTTCTGAGTCTCCCACCTCTGGTAAGAGCTGCGAAAATTGTTAGATACAATTTTCACACTCTCTAAAGTGGTTTTGCAATTTATTGGAACCAAACAAAAAGAAAATCAAAAGTCATACTAAACAGAAACATAAATCGATGAAACTTAATGAGAGGTCATTATTCACCATAGGGGTCATCCACGAATTTATTCAGGATTTATAGACCTCTGGAAGTATTTTATGTGATTTATGCCCTTGTTTACTTGTAACAATTTTAATAAATCAAGGAAATGATAAAAACTCTTGGGATTTTCCAGATGTTCATATTACCTTAATGGGAATCTGGAAATTTTTTTATTTTGAACAGCATAGAACTTTTAGATATTTTATAGACAAAATCATTTACATGCACTATTAACAATGTACTTTGATCATCAAGCTCTTTAGCTTGGTGTTCATCACATGCATCACGGTTTGAAGACCATGAATGGACATATGTTTGTCATAGTGATGTTTTTAAAGGAAATACTTGAATGCATAAGGTGTATGAGCCTTTAAAACTTGTAAAAATCCGAACTTTAGTGTTTGACATAGGTTTTGGTCCTTGGATTTCACCATTAAACAACATGCATGTTGTTCTTGGGTGAAACCCTACCACCATCATCATCAAACTCGACATTCATGAACATGTTCATGAATGTTCATAAAGAATGGTGTAGAAGGAAGAGAAGTACAAGAAAACCCTTTAAAACAAGAAGGAAAAGTAAGGGAGGGTGAAAGATTTTCATGAATACCTTGAAGAATAGCCTTAGAAGATGAAGATTTGAGTGTGGAGAGGTGTTCTTGGCTGATGATTTTCGTGGGTTTGGAGAGAGAGGAGGAGAGTTTGAGAGTTGAAAGGGTGGAGTGTGAGAGAGAGTGAAGAGAGAAGTGGAAGAGTGGGGATTGTGTTTTAATGATTGAAGTTTTGGGAAGAGAGAGCATGGGGGAGAGGGTGGCCGGATTTTTGAGTGTATTAAAGGCCCTCTCTCTCCTAATTTAAATTAAATACATTTCCCTCTTTAATTTTTATAAAACTCTAATTTTTATAAAAATGCTTCTTTATGTAATTCTTGATTTATTTAAAAATCTTTGTTTTTAACTAATAAATTATGATTAATGTTTGATAATTTAAATTTCTATTTCATTGATTATAATCTATAATTTGATTAATAAAAATTTTATATTAGGAAGTTTATAGAAAATTTTATAAAGTTTTTAAGCTTTAAAGTTTATAAATTTGGATTTTTGGGCTCTTTAGAGTTTTTGGAACATTGTTTGATATTCACCATCATATTGGGATGAAATTAGAATATTTTAATTTATTTTTAGGGTTTTATACCCTTTTTCAATTGTAACAAAGTTTGAAGTTTTATTCTAATTCGGGTATTGGCATTTCCTATTGTAGTTAAACAACTTACTAGAATCGTAAGAGTCAAGTATATTAGTCCTAGATTTTAGTTGGATCCTAGTTCATGCAAGATTTTGACCTAATTTATACTAATAGGCCATGGCATGTTGTGCATGTATGGTTTTTACAAAAAGATGCATTAGTCCGAGAATGACCTGAATTGACAGTTGTCACATATAAAGACTTCATGAACGCAAAACCTACTCCCTTCGACGGCACTGGAGGTGTTATTGCCCTGACTCGATGGATTGAAAAGATCGAGTCCATCTTTGAAATGTGCTCTTGTTCTGAAGCTGACAAGGTGAAATTCGCCGCTTACACTTTCACCAACAAAGAATTGACCTGGTGGAATGGACGGGTCAAGTTCCTAACCCTGCCAATAGCAAATGCTATGGGTTGGGAGAGCTTGAAGGAGCTCATGCTAGCTGAGTACTGCCCGCGGGGAGAAATGCAGAAACTGGAGCACGAACTCTGGAACCTAAAGATGAAGGGTTCCGACATTGCTTCTTATGCATCTAGGTTCGAAGACCTAGCACTTCTTTGTCCGGGGATGGTCGCTCCGGAAAGCAAAAAGGTTGAAAGATACATCTGGGGACTGACCCAGCCGACCAAAGGAAACGTCTTGGCCGCTCGGCCAACTACATTCGATAGCGCCAAGTGCCTGGCGCAGACTCTGATCGATCATGGGGTCGATCTCGATGAAGTGATAGCCACTCCTGAACCGGCTAAAGGGAGTGGTGAGAAAAGAAAATTTTGGAAACAGAAAAAGGGCCAGTCTTCGCAAGAGCCCTCAAAGAAGCAGCAAACGGTAGCAGTTCACGCTGCTACTACCCCTGTCGCTGCTCCAGCAACTCAAGCACCTACCAGTAGGTATACTGGTACCCTCCCTTGGTGCAATAAGTGCAGTTATCATTACCGCATCCCTGGTCCATATCGTGAGATGCTCTGCAACAATTGTGGTAAAAAGGTCCACCTGGCTCGAGGCTGCAAAATCCCAGTCCAACCAACCGATCAGGCCTCTGGAGCAGGTGTTCGTCAAGCCTGCTACGGCTGTGGGGAAGTCGGGCATTTCAAGAGAAACTGCCCCAAGGCAGCAACAACTGGCAACACCGGGAGAGTACTATCTATGGGGCAAGAGGAGGCTGTGGATGACCCTACCGTTGTGTCGGGTACGTTCCTCCTCGATAACTCTTATGCATGCATTCTTTTCGATTCTAGTGCTGAAAGAAGTTTTGTTAGTCATGCATTCAAGCATTTTCTAAAACATAAACCTCAACCCTTAACCGAAACATTTACCGTCGAAATGGCTAACGGTGAGAAGGAGAGCGCTAATGAAAGAATCTGCGATTGTACTCTTACCCTGAACGGTCATTCGTTTCTCATCGATCTTATGCCAGTTTCTATAAAAAGCTTTGATGTCATCATCGGCATGGATTGGTTGAGCCCCAGTCGTGCTGATATCCTTTGTTTCGAAAAATTCATCCGTCTCAACCTTCCCTCTGGTGAAGCTCTCATAATCTATGCTGATAAACTTAGTTCAAACCTCCATATCATTTCGTGCATCAAAGCCCAGAAACTCCTGCGGAAGGAGTGTTATGCATTCCTAGCCCACATCATTAACGAGAAGCAGGAAGTTAAAGATATCGAGAGCATCCCCGAAGTCTGCAACTTTCCCGATGTTTTTCCCGAAGATCTCCCGGGAATCCCTCCCGAACGCCAAGTCGAGTTTCGTATCGACTTAGTCCCCGGAGCTACCCCCGTAGCTAAATCTCCAGATCGCCTAGCACTAGTAGAAATGCAGGAGCTATCTAGTCAGCTCAACGAGCTGCTCAGCAAAGGATTCATCAGACCAAGTTCCTCACCCTGGGGAGCCCCAATCTTGTTCTTGAAAAAGAAGGATGGATCCTTTCGAATGTGTATCGATTATCGAGAGCTGAACATGCTCACTGTCAAAAACCGTTACCCTCTTCCTCGAATCGATGATCTCTTCGACCAACTCCAAGGAGCCAGCTATTTCTCAAAAATAGATCTAAGATCAGGGTACCATCAGCTACGAGTCCATGAGGGCGATGTTCCTAAGACAACATTTCGGACTCGATATGGTCACTACGAGTTCGTAGTAATGCCCTTCGGTCTAACCAACGCACCGGCTGTGTTCATGGACCTGATGAACCGGGTGTGTCGTCCTTTCCTGGACAAGTTCATCATCGTATTCATCAACGATATACTTGTCTATTCTAGAAGCAAGGGAGTTCACAAACAGCACTTGAGATTGGTGTTGGAAACTCTAAGGGCGGAGAAGCTTTACGCAAAGTTCTCCAAGTGCGAATTCTGGATTCGTAAAGTAACTTTCCTAGGTCATGTGGTAAGCGAGGAAGGCATACACGTAGACCCTTCCAAAATCAAGGCGATAGAGAGTTGGTCGGCATCGAAGACACCCACAGAAATTCGCCAATTCTTGGGTCTCGCTGGCTATTATCGCAGATTTATTCAAAACTTCTCCAGAATTGCCAAACCCTTAACCACTCTGACTCAAAAAGGTGTACCTTTCTGTTGGGATAAGAAGCAAGACTCTGCGTCCCAGACTTTGAAGCAGGCCCTATGCAGCGCACCTATCCTGTCTCTGCCCGAAAGGACGGAGGATTTCGTTGTTTACTGCGATGCATCCAATCAGGGCCTAGGTTGCGTGCTCATGCAGCGGGGAAAAGTTATCGCTTATGCCTCGAGACAGCTGAAAGCACACGAAGTCAACTACACAACGCATGACCTGGAGTTGGGAGCAGTGGTCTTCGCACTGAAGATATGGAGACATTATCTCTACGGAACCAAATGCACTATCTTCACTGACCATAAAAGCCTACAGCACATCTTCGATCAGAAGGAGTTGAACATGCGACAACGGCGTTGGGTTGAGCTACTCAGCGATTACGAGTGCGAAATCCGCTACCATCCCGGCAAGGCCAATGTGGTGGCAGATGCCCTCAGTCGGAAAGAGTACCCCAGTGGTAGGGTGAAGGCACTAACTATGACTATCCATTCCCACTTATCCGCGCAAATCAGAGAGGCTCAGCTGGAAGCCCTAAAACCAGAGAACATGTCGGGTGAAGCCTTGAGAGGAATGGATAAGAACCTAGAGATCAAGGGAGACGGAGTCTATTATTTCATGGACCGGATCTGGACCCCAAGGTTCGGAGGTTACAGAGAGGTTGTCATGAACAAAGCCCACAAGACCAAATACTCCGTTCATCCAGGTTCGGATAAGATGTACCTCGATCTCAAGAAACTATATTGGTGGCCAAACATGAAAACAGAGATCGCTACATTTGTGGGCAAGTGCCTGACTTGCGCCAACGTCAAAATCGAATATCAGAAGCCCTCAGGTCTGCTCCAACAACCGGAAATTCCCGAATGGAAGTGGGAGAGGATTGCCATGGACTTCATCACCAAATTACCCAGATCTCCGAGTGGGCACGACGCCATCTGGGTGATAGTCGATCGACTGACTAAATCCGCTCACTTCCTGCCTATCAAATAAACCTTCAAGATGGAGAGACTTACACGAATCTACATCCAAGAGATAGTCCGACTGCACGGTGTGCCTGTGTCCATTATCTCCGATAGAGATAGCAGGTTCACTTCAAGGTTCTGGCAGTCACTGCAAAAGGCTCTTGGAACTAAGCTGCACATGAGTACAACTTATCATCCTCAGACAGACGGGCAGAGTGAGAGAACTATCCAGACCCTGGAAGACATGTTGAGAGCATGTGTTATCGAATTTCCTCAAGGTCAATTTGCCTCCCACTGTCTCCTTGGCTCATGAATTCTCTCTCTCGAAAGAATCCTCTTCTTGCTACAAAGACCACATTATCACTGGGTCTGTAGAAGATGTAACCAAAGGATTTCTGTGGGTAGCCGATGAAAATACACCTTTCGCTTCGGGGTTCGAGCTTATCGTGAGTCTCGCGTCTCACGAAAGCCTTGCAACCCCAAATCTTGATGTGGTCTAGATTGGGAACTTTTCCAGTCCACACCTCGTGAGGTGTTTTGGCAACCTTCTTTGTAGGGACTAGATTAAGGATATGGGCGGCAGTCTCTAAGGCATACCCCCAAAATGAGATTGGTAGTGAAACTCGACTCATCATGGAACAAACCATGTCCAACAAGGTCCGATTGCGCCTCTCAGCTACACCATTCAACTGTGGTGTCCTAGGAGGTGTCAATTGTGAGACAATCCCACATTCCTTAAGATAGTCAAGGAACTCAGTACTAAGATACTCACCACTACGATCGGATCGAAGCATCTTAATGTTCCTGCCCAACTGATTCTCCACTTCTTGCTTAAACTCTTTGAATTTCTCAAAGGTTTCTGACTTATGCTTGATTAGGTAGACATATCCATATCTACTAAAATCATCAGTAAAAGTCACATAGAACCGATTAGCATCTCTTGTGGCGGTTCTGAAGGGTCCACACACATCCGTGTGTATGAGGTCCAACAAACCTTCACCCCTAGCACAAATGCCAGTAAAAGGTGACTTTGTCATTTTACCAAGCAAACAAGATTCACAACTATCATCTGACTTTAGGTCAAATGACTCCAAGACTCCATCCTTTTGGAGTTGGCCTATGCGTTTCTTGCTTACATATCCAAGACGACAATGCCATAAGGATGCTTTATCTAAGCTAGTGGAAGAGTTAATACACAATACATTATTTCCTAGATTATCTACAACGGATACAGTTTCATACACACCATCACAAGGTAATGCTTTAAAATAAAGAACATTATTAAAGAAAGCATCAATACTACCATCTCTATATATATTAAAAGAGAAACTTGATGACATCACCTTTAACAATCATGACCATTCATTGTGTTTCCATGATTAATTTCAACAATTGGATCATTTTGATGATGTCATCATAAAATAAAATAAAATTAATATTAAATAAATTAAGTTAACTACGTTTGGAAAGTTGAAAAATTATTAATGGTGACTGAAATTTTTACTTGGAATATATTGAAGTGAAATAAATGTCAACATAATTGTCAAAACATAAATATGGTTCCTTCTTTTTATAATCAAGTAATTTGTATATGCCTTTCATAATTATAGAATTTGAAATCAAAAAATTCAAAATAGTATGATATGAATCACAGTATTAATTTCTTCATATCATTTCCAAAATTGTTGTTCAAAACTAGGTATAAGTATAATCTCATTCAGTTGTTATCACAATTTCATGAAATCTGGCCTTTGCAGCATCACGTTCGAATACCAACTTCATAAGGTTAGCAATTTTTTTTATTTACTAATTAATTTCTTACATCTGATTATAGTTTATGTATTCAGTATATGTATCAATGGCTTATTAGTGGGTTTTTGATAAACGGATTTTCTATCCTCTCTCTCTCTCTCTCTCTCTCTCTCTCTCTCTCTCTCTCTCTCTCTCTCTCTCTCTCTCTCTCTTTCTGTGTGTGTGTGTGTGTGTGTTTGCGTGTGTGTGTGTGTTTGGATTGGATTAAGTAAAATAATGTTTAATTAGTTCTGTGTTAACTGGATTGGATTATGTGTTTGGATTAGATGAAAAAATATATAAAGAAAAGTAAAAATGGACTACCTTCCCGAAGGGTTTAGTGTCTACATATGTTATTTCTTCAAAATGACTTATTTAGGCTTGCTGTAAAAACTACTTTTAATTGGAATGATTCGTATATTGTTTAATATATATGTGTGTGTCTGTTTTTCTCAATCAGCATATGCATTTTTGTCCAAAGGTAAAAAAAGGAAAATGTAATTTTGATATTGTCGTATTATACGTACTTGTTGTAAAATTACCTATTTATCCTTGTTGTGTGTGTCTGTTTGTGTTTCAGTATGTGTGTGTGTGTGTTTGGATTGGATTTCGTGTTTGTATTTGATGATGTAAAATTCAGTTTAATTAGTTTTGTGTTTGGATTTGATTCTGTGTTTGGATGAGATGAAAATAGAAGTAAAGAAAAATAAAGGTGGAGTACCTTCCCGAAAGGTTTAGTATCTACATATATTATTTCTTCAAAATGACTTATTTACCCTTGCAATAATAACTACTTTTTTGGGAATGATTTATATATTTCTTTAATATATGTTTGGGTCTGTGTTTCTCAATCAGCACATGCTTTTTTTTCAAAGGTAAAAAAAGGCAATGTACTTTTGATATTGTCTTATTATACATACTTGTTGTAAAATGATTTGTTTACATCAAAATGATAATGCAGGTGTTATCATCCTCCTACGTATGACAAAGCTCAAAACTTGGGGTGGTAAGAATTTTTTTTATTATAAATGTCCATGTCATTACATTAATATTTTATTTATAAGATAAATTAATTTATAACTTTAATTGTTATTTCCAAGTCAGCCTCAAGTGGGTAACTGTCTGTTTGGGTCGAGACTGCATATTAATGATGACATGTCTCACATTTCAGAATGTAAAAAAGCATATGACTTTTATCATTAATTAATATCTTAATGTTTGTTTTTCCATATTCTTAATCATTAATTATTTATGATGTTTAACTTATTCATTTTTTTCTTCTTATATGTAGTATTGTTGATATGGATTTGAATGTTGAATATTCCATTAGTACTAAACAGCATAACACCGATACTGGTGTGGCCAAGACACAATGAATATATAAATTTATAAATTTATGGCGCATAACACAATGAATATATATATATATATATATATATATATATATATATATATATATATGAAATTTTTTTATATATTTTTAAAAAAAATTATGAAATAGGAAATTGGTTTGTCCATCATTGCTACTGTCATCGGTTTTGATTCAGACGAATGCTGGTATTCTTTTTATTGTCGTGACTGTTTAAAAAAAGTAAGTAAGAATGATGATGATACTAATGCTGAACCATTTACTTGTGATGGTTGTGGTGGAGTTTATGATGTTTACAACAAGTAAGTTCATAATTTTACATTTGTAAAGTTATTGTGCCATTAATCTATATTCGAATGTTTCCAATTTTATTTCATTGTCCATTAAAGTGTCATTTTATAATTTTTAGGGCGAGGGTCGTCACTCGTGTTCAATATAAAACTGGGTCTGCTTCTTTTGTATTGTTTGACCGTCATGTTAAATATGTTATTCACTGTGGTAATCAGTGGTTGATGGAAAAGATATCAAAGGTAATGTTAATTTTTTTAATCGTCAACTCATCTCTTATTTTGTTTTATGATATTAATTTTGTTTAATATATGTATAGAATAATTGATTAAATTCATTTAAACCCATTAATGCATCCAATTCTTTTTAACATAAAAAGTTGTCTACAAATATGTCGTTCAACGATTTGTATTTTTTTATGCGTTCCCTCGCGTTTAACGCGGGTTATAATCTAGTTATTATTATCAAAATAAAAGGTAAAACCTTGTTTATACAATGCATGAAAGGAAATAACATTTCTTGCCATTTATGGCGAATAATAACATTTATTCAAATCTAATGTAAACCAACTATTTAGCACTAAGGAATAAACTCCTATCTTGGTGACAGGTGAAGCTTTCCTGTTTCCCATGATCAAGTTTATCTTTCCCTGCTCCACATTCTCACTTCTTTTTAGTCCCTGCAAATCACAACATATGTGAATACCACAACCTGCATCAAGGACCCAAGACTTAGAATGAGGTGAGTTATTAGACAATATAGTGTATATACCTGCATGGTTGGGTTTTACTTTCCCATCCTTCAAATCTTGCTGGTACTTTGGGCAGTTTCGCTTCCAGTGCGACTTTTCATGGCAATAGAAGCATTCAGCCTCATTAGGGTTAGCAGAAGAAGTGACAAAACCTTTCTTGGTTTTGCTTGAAAAGGAGCCTTCAAGGGTCTTACCCTTGGTACCCTTAGAAGGGTTCATTCTCTTCTTCCTTTTGCCATGCCCGATTGCCAAGACATTGGCCGCATTTGGAGTAGAAGTAGGAGTAGTAACAACCGACTTACCCTTTAGACCACTTTCGGCGGTCTTCAAGAGTCCTTGAAGTTTGCTGAGGGTGACTTCTTCCTTGTTCATGTGATATGTCATGCGGAATTGATCATAACACGATGGCAAGGAGTGCAAAATGATGTCTATTGCTAACTCCTCAGGGAAGTTCACATTCAGCTTCAGTAAACGGTCCACATACCTTTGCATTTTCTACATGTGGCCCGTGATGGGTTCATCATCCTTCATTCGGGTTGTTATCATGGAGGAGATTATTTCATATCGCTCTTGACGAGCACTTTGATGGTAGCGGTCCATCAAGTCCTGGTGCATCTCAAAAGGATAATAGTCCTCATAGGACTTTTGGAGCTCGGCTGTCATGGTGGCCATCATGATGCATGCCACTTTTGTAGCATCTCTTTCATGTACCTCATATTCAGCAAGCTCTTCAGGAGTAGCAGTTGGCTCGGGTACCTTCAGCTCCTTGTCGAGAACATATTTCTTGTTCTCATACCGAGTGACCATCCTGATGTTTCTGATCCAATGTGTAAAGTTGGACCCATCAAAGATGACTCTCCCACAAAGATTCATGAGAGAGAGAAGGAGCTAGTAGGGTTTGAGCCAGAAGCATTGTTATTGGAAGACATCTGAAAAGAAGAGGGAATATATTAGATTAGATATAGAGATAGTCCTTAACAAAACACCCAGATGTAATATTAAGGCTAGGACCCAACACAATATTTTATAACTTAGAAGAGGGATGTCGTAATCTAAGCTATAAGATATTTGAAGGTAGGTGAATGACGATTCACCAATTTCCACCATTAAAAATGAAATATTTAATTAGGTTTTAATTGGTTTAGAAACTCCTAGATTCTTTGAGATTCATTGAACTTTCTTCAATGGCATATTTCAATCTCGAGTGTGCCCTTCAAGTTTTGTGAATGGGATGCCAAGGATCACAAAACAAGGTGTGAAGTAACCATGCAAATTACTTGGTACCCTTAATGTATTACCCCTCAATCGATGTGCCGGTTAACCACATACGCTCCATCGATACTATGATAAACATTAAGTCACCCTTTACCTACCTTGTTAAGTTCAAGTTAGTGTGCCGGTTAACCACACACGCTCCACTAACGACTTAAACAAAGTGTAAAGTGTAATTTCATGGATTAGCACCTTATTCACATTTTCCTAAAATAACTAAGATTGGGAATTCCATAAAGTTTAGTTACTTTAGTATTATCATTATACTTTTAATGAGAATTTATAAGTCCTTGTCCTACCCGTTCGGCTAACGACCCTCCACCGATCAAGGAAGCGGTGGGTGAGAGTGGACACCCATTAAGTTGCCATTTTATAGGCAACAACCTTATACCCCCCTTATAAACCGGCTTCGTGAATGAGGCATACTAGCGGTAAGACGACTTGATCTTATACATATATAAATATTATTAAACTTATAATATTATAAAGTATAAGGGTTGAATTTTAACTTTTAAAATTCTAGGGGTTGGAACTAAAGTTTTTAATATGACTTTACATGTTCCAAAACTTGAGGGCAAGTTTTGTAAACTTTCAAAACTTTTCATTTCTCATAACTTATGAGTTAATGGTTATTAAAAATGAAGACTCTTCATTTTTTGTAACATATGTGTTCTTTTAATGGTTATTTATAAATGTGACTTTTGGTTATCCATAACTTAAGAACTAGTTATGGACTCCATTAAAACACATAAAGATCAAGAATTAATCTAATCAATTATTAGCACATAATTTCTATGATCTTCTAAACTCATAAGTTTATGAATGTTCATATCAAAAATTTCAAGAATCGTAAGTACATATACAAAACTTGAAATTTTGATACGAGCTTTTGAACAAAACTTCGATTTTCAAGTTTTTTTTTTGTATCAAGTATCAAATAAACAAACCAGGCTCTGATACCGCTGAAGGGTTTTGAGAATTCTAACACTCCTATGGTGTACATGCAACCCCAGAAACCTTGGATCTATGTTTGACTAAGATACATGCAAATAATTATTTTTCCAAGGTTCTTATCCTAACTAGCATGGCATGGGGTACTTGAATCAAATAAAACTAGTAGAATTACTTACCTTGTAGTAGTAGTTGATTGCTTGGAGTTTGAGAGCCTAGCACCAATAATGTGGATGCCTCAAATGGAAGTCACAAATCACCACAAACTTGGAAACTTGAGAGAATAGTCACAAACTTCTTGAAATCGGCCATCTTAGTTTACACACATCAACTAGTGTTATTTCAAGAACCAAAGCCTCCTTTATATAGTGTGGTGGATTAGGGTTACATCCATGTAAACCCTAATACCCATGTCTTTTCATTTCCATGAGATCCATGGGTTAAAGCTCCATGGAGTATCCATGGACTTTCCATGCAAGCCTAGCCCATTCCAAATAAGCATTAGCCCACACTATATAAATACAAGAGCCCATATTTAATTAGTCATACTTTTGATCTCTAAATTAATTCTAAATTAATTATAGATCAACACTAATTAAATAATATGATTTTATATTAATATATTAGAACTTATAATATATTAATAAATCATAACTTATACTATTCTCAAACGATTATCCATAAATTGTTCGGGTGAAGTGCAACCCAAATGGACCATGCCGGGTCGGGTCAAGTACATACCAAATATAGTTATGGACTTAGACACTATATATCCAACACACTCATACTCTCCATAAAAATCTCATTTAAACCTCTTGGTTTTTTCCTTTCACCACTTGCCTCCGACGATTTCTTATTGTCCTTAACAGGTGTATTTCTAGCAGAACCTTTCCTTTTCAGCCTTCCTACACTGTGTGCTGTCAATTTGTATTGTGTCTTCTTTATCTTTGTTAACATCTGTTGTATCACACAAACATAATTACTAATCGTCTAATACAACTTCAATAGAATAATAAACTCTATATTAGCCATCTCAGAATCATATAGTAAAACTCATTAATTACAAGCACTTATGATCTAACCTGATTTCCGAGAATCTACATTATTCTTTCCATGTTCTGATCTTGAAGTTGTTTTCCTCTGTTTCTTTGTTTTGCTTGATCCAACAATATTCATATCATTTGGTCCACTTCCGACACCTTCTGCTTCATTAATTAACAACAAATACATATTGGCTATCAACATGTTCTAAAATGTCTGTTTTTTTCTTCATCAACCAAAAAAATTAAATCTACCTGTAGGTTGAGTACTGATATTCTATTTAACGGGTGTTGATCTGGTACGGTAGGTCCTTCTCACATTTGTTTGGCTTGTAGTATCAACATTAATTGGGACTGGATCAGCTTCTGCAACAACTAATGAAATGAATGATTAAAGTCGATTAATAATAGTTTTCAAAGTAACCATCCATACTTCATTACCTATAAAAACTATAAGTATTATATATGTTTTCATTCTGTAAGAATGAGACACAAATCCAAAACCTGTTTCTACCAGAATTAAAACCAAATAGTAAATACAAATAAATTAAATCATCAAACATCACAGTAATAAAAACATATACAGTTACTTAATAGCAAATTCCAGATTAACCAGTCACAATCCAATCTATATGACCCCTATATACACTTACTTCTGTTACAATTCTTTAAGCATGTAAACACATACCCTTACAATGATTCTATTAGAATTTTAATTCTTTTCAAAGTAAACACCAATGCTCCAATATCTATAACCACTATCAATACATATTTATGTTTTCATTCTGTAAGAATTCACCACACATAAGAATAATGTTTATATCACAGTTAAAGCCAAAGATTTACTACAAAAAAACTAAATAATCAAAAATCACAGTAACAAACACAGAGAAACAAACACATATACAAATACTCAATAGTAATCCCCATATGAAAGAAGCATTATCAATAACTATTTATGTTTTCATTCTGTAAGAATGCAACACACATAATTATAATGTTTATATTATAATTAAAGCCAAAGATTTACTACAAAAAAACTAAATCATCAAAAATCACAGTAACAAACACAGAGAAGCAAACACATATACAAATACTCAATAGTAATCCCCATATGAACATTAATTTTAAATGATTGTGTGAGAATTAGATTTTTTTAACCACTACATCCCCTTCTCATGTTCCACATTCTTTACGAATTTAATACATTTAATTACACTAATTCTGTTAGAATTACATACACACAGTACATACAAATAAACTACAGCATCAAAATAATAGGAATAAAACTACAAATTATAAATACTTACTATTACAAAAAAAGCCAAATAAAATAAAACAATACAACACTATCTTACAAAATTCTATCATAACATAAAGACCTTGAAAGATTTATGCATGCTTTTTAAAAATATCTCAAAATACTAAAAAAAGTTTCAATAACAAACAAAACCTTCACACCCTAAATTACCACAACAGCAACTACATTGACTCATTTTACATATTTAGTATTTTGGAAGAATGCATTTCAAATAAAATCAACAAACAAACTTTTAATTCTTATAGAATATCCTCATGGCTGACTTATATCACAAATACGGCAACATATTGCTAAGAAAAAAATGGACAGAAACAACATCGTTTTTGGCTTTTACAAGACACAACAAAATACACAATCACAGACCCTGTTCTTGAAAAATGACATTACCATATCTGTAAAGTAAATTTTTTTAATTAGTTTGTAAATCTCCAATTTCAGAAAACCCTAATAAAAAAAACTTCATTTTTACAGGATTTTGTTCTATGTTACTTAAACGAACTAAACAACCACATGCATCTACTTCATTGTTCAAACATTCCAAAAGAATGTTCTGTATTCAAACGATCACCTTAAAAAAAAACTAAAAAAAAAATTTACCTCTAGGCGGAGTAACGAAATCATCATCGTCTTCATCTAGATTCAAAACCGTTGCTTGTGTGTTCTTAAATTTCGATTTGAAAGAAGTCGTCCTTGTATTCCTCATTCTACTGCAATTTTTTTTTTTTTCGAACGATCACAATGCAATTTCTTTGAACAATCTTCAAGAATAGAACACTTTATAATAAAAAAACAACAGAATCTACCGCTATTTTTGGTTGATTATAGAAGATATACATTGATTTGGTGTTCCGATACAGAGGATAGTGGAATCCGGTTTTATGCGAAGTTGTAGGGATTATGCGGGAAGTTATGAAAATAGAGCAGTTTCCTATTTTAATGGAGAGGACAAATGTACATATATACCCTTCCTGATCCGTTTTCTTTAAATGTGAAGACTTTTTCATTTATTGGATATTAATTTAATGATAATCATTTTCCTTTAAAAATTAAATATTTCATTGGCCCACAATTAGTAATACAATAACACAATAAATAGTGTTAACAAAATAACCTTATATATATATATATATATATATATATATATATATATATATATATATATATATATATATATATATATACTAGTAGGATACCCGTGCGATGCGGCGGCGACGATTTGTTTCATTCCGGCGATTAGTTTCCGTTCAAAAATTTGTTTTCTTCCATGGTCGTTAAATCGTTTCCTTTCGGTCTATAGTTTCATTTTCCTATAGGCGTTTTTATGCTGGTTAAAAATAAAAGTAATTTGTCATTTTGTTTTTAAAATACGTGGTGAGTTTTTAGTTAAGCATATCAAATGGTTTAGATCATGAGTATTGGTTTCGTTCAACAGCAAGAAAAAGTCTAAGTAAACTAAAAAAATTATTCCACCAAAATCATTTCATCTTTTTTGTTGACGCATGCAAATCTCACATAATAGAAATTTAAATCTCATAAAATGAAAAGTGTTTTCTCTTATGCTTTTGTTTTTATTCCATATAGATCTATAACCTCCTATATATAATAGAGCACATTTTGAACTGTTATTTATATGTTCCCAAGACACCGATTCAATAATAAAACAATTTGACAACTTTTCTTATTTGTTTCAATTTTTAATAATAATTTTGATTGCATCTTATTTTGTTTAATCATAATAATAGTAGTATTACGTAGAATTAAAAAAAATAAACTTGTATTACAATACTTTTAATTTGAATTTTGACATAAAAAATAGTTCATTTTATTGAATAAAAATCTTACATTACTCAACCAAATATGAATTTTGACATAAAATAAATAAAAATCTTACATTTTTTGAAACTTTTATCTTACAAAATATGAATTTTGACTTAGAAAAAGTAAATTTTATTTTAATAAAAATCTTATAATACTCGATCAATCATAATCAAAAAGAAGTAAATGTAATCTTATTATTTACTTATAAATTAGTTATATCCATTTTGTGTTTTGTTAACCCTAATAACTTATAGATAAAATACATAACATATCATATATTAATCTTCGGCTCATTTTTTTTGAACGGCACATAAATATAAAAAATCTTAATTGTTTACAATTATAATCCACAAACAACAAAATACTTTACCACATTCATCAAAATGAATCAAAATTTACTTTTTATGTCCAAAATTTACTTTTTATTTCTACATAAATGATTAAAAATTTATTGTTCATAATTTTGAATAACTCGATGCATATTATTAGAATTATAATTTAGTTGAAAATAAAGACAAAAAGATTATTTAAAATATAATCAAACATAATCAACACATTGTTGGTGATTTTAGTGTCACCATGTCATTTTAAGTAACTGGAATTAACATGTGAGCTAAGAGGCTTCATAATTTGTACTCTATTATATGTACGGGGTTATGCGGAGTGCACGCATGTATAAGATCGAATTAGAAGCCGGTTCGACGACTAGTCGGGGTCCGGGGGCAGCGCCTCTTTGGCGGGGTCTAGGGGCAGCGCCCCTACTGGGGTCCAAGGGTCAGAGCCCCTGGCTGGGATCCCGCTAAATCCGGCTGGGGTCCCACGGGGTTTGGGGCAGCGCCCCAAAACCTCACCGAATTTTACATATGGGAACATAATGGAAAATTCAATTTCTTGATGGTGATTATGGTAAAACTAACGAAACTCGTTAGTTTTTGGTAACCCTAAATCCTCATTAAATCCGGATTAACATTACTTGCTTTTAAAGCAACTAATGACGGCCCAACCCTAATGAAACCCTAATCGTGTTTAATATATAAACAACTCTTCCTCTACAGAAGAGTGTTACGATCTTAAGCTCTCGTTTCAACATACTTTCACAGAATCCTCTAGCATATTGGCTTCCGTCTTCTGTGCCTAGAAATGTAAGTGTCCACTTGGATTATCCTAGGCTGAATTTCTTGTAACCCAGGCATCGGGTAGAAATATCAGTTCGGAAAGTGATATCACGATCCAAGTTGGTATCCAGATCTCCACCACAAACCCTAAATTTCCCAACACACATTTATATTCAACTTTAAAAAGGATATATACACTAAATTCCCAATATTTTCATCGATTTGACAAGAAAGTCCTAAACTTTATTTTTTTGACAGTAAAGTCCAAATTACCGGCAGTTTTTGACACTTTCACCATTTTTTCCTGGTTAGCCGGTAATTAGGACTTTTTTGTCAAAAAAAAATAAAGTTTAGGACTTTCTTGTCAAATCGTCAATTAGGACTTTATTGTCAAAAAAATAAAGTCTAAGACTTTCTTGTCAAATCGTTGAAAATAATAGGACTTTAGTGTATATCTCCTTTTTTTTGTTAGAAATTTAATGGTAGGATACTCTTTAAGTATAACAGTTATTAAAACCTTCTCTAGTCAGCTAGATCCTATTGAAATCCTTAACATTTGCTTCTTGTTAAATCGTTTTTTTAATCTCAACAAACCAACATTGAAAAAAATGGAGATAATCAAAAAGAAAGAAAGAACGAGGGTTGTGTTGGCTTTTTGCAGTCCCAAAAATGGAGAAATAAGAAACTGAACCCTGGTTCTTTCTTTCTTTCTTTCTTGATTATCTCAACTTTTTTCAATGTCGGTTTGTTGAGATTAAAAAAACGATTTAACAAGAACCAAACGTTCAGGATTTCAATAGGATCTAGCTGATTAGAGAAGGTTTTAATAACTCTTATGCTTAAAGAGTATTATACCATTAAATTTCTAACCAAAAAAATTTATATATACACTAAAGTCCCAATATTTTTAACGATTTGACAATAAAAGTCCTAAACTTTATTTTTTTTTACAGTAAAGTCCTAATTGACGATTTGACAAGAAAGTCCTAAACTTTATTTTTTTTTGACAAAAAAGTCCTAATTACCGGCTAACCGGGAAAAAAGGGTAAAAGTGTCAAAAACTACCGGTAATTTGGACTTTACTGTCAAAAAAATAAAGTTTAGGACTTTCTTGTCAAATCGATGAAAATATTGGGACTTTACTGTATATATCCCACTTTAAAACCAAGAGTTGTAGTGGTTTTCATTATTTTTTGGAATATTATTATATATTTTAGAATTATGAAGTTAGGAAGCCAACAATACAAATTATTAAAATATATTAAGTATCTATATGAACATAACTCAAACAATCAGCTCTAAATTCAGCCATCATGATATCTACAACCAAATATGAAATGCTTAGATCAAACAGAAACCGATTTCAGAAAATTATAACAAATTTCAAATAAATCCACAATCCGCCACAGGCAAATAAAATTAATACAAATCAAACTAAAATAACAAAAATATCAATTATTAACCTTTAATAAAATGCATCACAAAAAAACAGTTGATAAAATAACAAATTAAGAATGATTTACAAGCTTATAGATCAAAGTAGACCAATCAAGGCGATAAATGGTTTATAAAGCCAAGAAAATTCCACTGGTCGATGAGTTCCAATACCATGGATTTCATATAACCTCATGCTTTCAAGGATCTGAATGGAGATGCACTTGTACCCTACATGACCTTCTTTTTCTTTCTTAATCTTTTGCAGCCAAATTAGCTTGGGGGCTTTAGGACAGGTATAGGACCACATCATTCCCATTGTCTATGAACAAAAATAAACAAACAAAATTGGTTATTCGTTTCAGAAACCCAAATGATTTCGAAGTTTAAATATAAAGAGGAAAATTGATGCTAAAAGCTACAGGATGTTGAGGTGTGCCAGATAAAACTTTTAAAAAATCAGAAAGCTATGTAGGTATTGTATTATATGTATTTAATTACCGATATGCGAAAGTTTACCGGACTAATGATAATGACCGTTGTTTCTTCGATACCGGATAGCTCTAAAGAGGTCAAATGTCTGAAAACCACAACTAGAAACATGCAGATTTGTTAAAAATTAAAGTAAACATCAAAAGGACAAAAATCAAATAAATTTTCCAGCACACTGAAGCAAAATTTTACATTAATCTAAAAGAAATGAAATTATTTTTACCTCAGACCATGGATTAGGTTTTAATAGCCACAAAAAATCAAGGCAACAACCAAACCATATAACTCTTCACAAACAGATACTTGACATAAAACAAAGAGATTAGTAATAGTTGAATCTGAGTGTTATGGCAGGAACGATATCCAATTGCCTTTAAACACTAAATTTGTTGAAACTCCGACCAGCTAGAGGCATAGTCTTCGTTATGATGCAACAATTCCATCAAATACTAAATCTACATGATTTACATCAGCTTTTCAAAATCTTTATTGTCTCCATTGTACCAAATATGTTTTTTCTTTTGTTTACCTGATGCACTATAAATCATAATATTAAGTCCATGAAGATTAGTAATGCCACTGTTCCTTTTTAGGTATGCACTAATAACCACAATATTAAAAAAAAAAATTTAAAGAATAGCATTGAACTTTACTCTCACATCCAATGTAACCCGATACATATTTGTTTACCATGTCTCTTTTCTTGCAGGTGGGGTAGACATGCTTAACCATTATAACCATGTCAAATCGAAAGGAAAATATGCTGCTATGTTCTGCATTTAACTCGAAAAAAGAAAATTTTAAGTATAATGAATAATAAATAAAGGCTTATTAAAACACAAAATTGTCTAGACTACATAAAAAACAAATATAAAAGTTCAAAAAAACAACAACAATAAACCTAGGTAAAGAGTAGACGGTTGTTGAAAACCTGAAAAATGTCTGCAACAACAGATGCTCATGATGCTAATTCAAATTATCAAAAAATTATTTTCGCAAAGCGTTTTTGTTTGAATTACATCAAGTTATCAAATTTAAATAAAACTCAGTTCTTAAAAAGGAGGTAGTAAAGTACATTACTATTTAACAGGTTCAACATCTCAACATATTTGTTATCTCTATTAAAAATAAAAAATCCAGTTCGAAGGAGTACTAGAATATCATTCACTATTTTTTGTTATTAGCCAACTTTCTTTCGTTTTTTTTCTTATCTAATTTATCTAAAAGTACCTTTTTATTTATTACAATTAGCTCGAAATGGGGTAAATGCAAGAAAAACACATTATACTATGTAGGTATGTTCAAATTAAATGTTCACGTTTCGAGTTTCTAGAAAGGTCCAGAACCACATCAACTAAAATGTCCTTTTCCTACATTTTTTTTATTTTTACCAAAATGCTCATTTCATTCAAAATGGTCAAGAACCACATCAAGCCAATTCAAGTATCAAAAAACCATTTTCCCATAGCATTTCATTTGTATTCCCACCCAATTAATATATTTAAAAAAATTCCAGTTCTAAAAGCAATTGAACAGGTTTAGAATCTCAATATAACTATTATCTCATTTAAAATTAAAACAATCCAGTTTGAGGAGAACCAGAATCTCAACACCAATGAACATGCATAAATCTATTACAAATTTAGAAAAACCCTGATTTCAAGTTGATTACCTATTTACCTTCTAGTGGATGATCCTTTGAGACTCTTGATGTGTTACCCGAATATGTGTCTGCTGCCCCCCTCAAGTACCTTAATCTTTGCACCGATCATTTCCTTTTCTCTACCGTCCACATTTTCATTCTTGAAACTAAACACAACAATTCAGAAAAAATAAATCCATGAAAGAAGGTAAAGTAGGTTACATTACATACTGAAGGGACCACTTTAGATGATGGGTTTTCTCTCTAATCTCATATCTCTCACTCACGACAGTTGTAGTTTCTGCAAAAACATAGTATATATCATTTTTGTAATTCACAACAATGTATTTTTCATACTCATGACATTCATTACAAAAAATCATGTTGACAACAAAGTGTGCCCATTTAATATTTAAGCAATCGATTGCTTGATGAATCTCACATACAAGCTAACATGACATCGGGATTGCCATCTTAATTCTACATTATTACCCCGTGGGATTCACATCAGAAATGAGAAAAATCTAATCGTCATGAAACTAACCTTAAAAACTTTTTTATGGAAATAAAACTGAAATAACCTTAAGAACAACATGTCATGTTGATGCTCATACCTGAATAGCCCATCCAAAATTTACATACACAAGGATTCAAGATAACCCAATCATCATATAATTAGGTTAAAAACATAAAATGGTATTTTCTAAATCAATAAAAAATTGAAATTATAGAAATAATGAACTGGGTGAGGGAAAGGTAACAATGTATTACTTGAATAGTCCCACTTCTTCCTATATGAAAATATTTTTAGTAAAAAACCAATTATATTACATAAAAATTCAGAATGAAAAAGAGTAAAGGCGAAGAACCTTAAGTAAAACTCCAAAAATAAGAATCTTGAATGGATCACAACCAATATAACAATTATCTCTAATCATAACCCCCCCCCCCCACCCAAAAAAAATCAAAACAATGTAAGATAGTTCTTTATTTACTGGACCATCTAAGATATTGACATTAGGGTGTGAATTAGAACCCGCCCTTAAAAATATATGTTTTTTTTAATGAAATACATAACATGATGGTAGATAGTGTTATATCTAGATGCTTGCAAACATATGTAGATAAGACACTTGTTTCTTGAACGAGTGGATTGTTTCTACATAGAAACAAAGAAATCAGTATTCAAATATATGTCAAAAAGATTTACTATTTTTCCAATCACAAAATTTCATTTGGCTTAATCTGTTGGGTCCCTTATATCAACGTTTTGCCATTCTGCGACCTGTAAACACACATACACACAAATTCAAGATTTCGTAGAGGGACACAAAAGGGAAAGGAGAAAGAAATATAGGGTGGAGGTTTTTAGCGAGAGACAGCTAAGGAGAAAGAGAGAAACGATTGTGACAGGTTCCTCAATGTAAGGCTGAAGTTCAAGCAAATATATAAGAGTAGTAGTCTGTGGGACCACAAGAGAATTAGGGAGAGAGCATTGATTATTTGGGGCCGAGTTTGAATTGTGATCTTGAATTTAACTCCCGGAAAGAAAAAGAGAATAAAGTGGTGTTGTTGTCTAAGACATGGTAGAGGTGTCGAGCGTTGTTGGTGGCGATGATCGGTGGTTGAATGCAAGAAGAGGCGTTAGGAGTGAGGGAGTGGATCTTCCATTGACAACACATAAAAGACTCATGGATCGTCTGCTACTTTTGCATCGGCACAATCATCAAAATAATCTCATTTCTTGATGTAAAGGGAGGATGAAACTGGTGGTGGAATGCGGTTACTAGTTAGGGTTTGTCAAAAATGAGATAGCGTAAGGGCGGTGAGACACGTCGTATATAGGAAGGAGGTGATATTTGAGATATCTCTAATCTCTACTATATATTAAAACAGAAACCTTATGACATTATCTTAAACAATCGGGCCCTTTGATTGCATTTCATCCCTATCTTTTCCACCTTTAGATATTTTGCCGATGTCACCCCTTACTGGATTTAATTCCAATAATATTTAATATCTTCTAATCCATTACCTTTTTGAAATAGAATGTATTTAATTCCAATAAAAACATACCAATTTTAAAAAAAAAGTTATGTCATTCATTTTTTAAATCTAAGCCCATTTACAGGAATTGTTAATTGTGTGTTTAAATTTAATTTCTTCCATAGATCTTTGATCTTAGCAAATTTCGAGTGTTGGAATTTTAAAAATTCAGGATTTTGCGTTAACTGAATTTATGTTCCACTTTAGCCTTTATTATAATGCAAAATACAGAGATTGAAACTTGAAAATCAAATTCATTTCTTCGTTTTCTTATATATGGAATTGAAAAGGAAGTTGAATTAAATTATCGTGGGTAATGTAAACTTCGCACAGTAACATTATTGAACAATGTAATTGTGATATTTTTGCTTGAACAAGTCACTTGATGATTTGCAGAATATAGACAAAGTAGGTGATACATTATTTTTTTGCAGGAAGGATTCCATTTGCTTTTCTTGAATACATTCATCAAAAAAATTTCAGGTTTTATGGTCAAGCAATATTATCAGCCCAGGCTTATGGCATGAATGATGAATTTTCAAGTGTTCTTAACCAACAAATAGAGTATTACTCAAATGATCCTAATGTAGATAGGATAAACCGTATAAAAAGTTAAATGATCCACATCAGCAACTTCTTCTTCTTCTACAATTTAAATCATATACTTCTAATCATTTCTGCATATATTTAGATCCCCCATTAATCAGTTATTCTAAACCATTTAAGATTTTATAATTGTAACGTCCTGTAAATCTAAAAATTATCAATTAATTTGAAATTTTAAATCCATATAATTGATATCTTTCTTTTTTCTAGCTAAATATCCGAAAATATCCTATATGATATCTTAGGATCCCTACTTGTTTTGGAAAGAATGGTTTCCTTATATAAAAACACCTATATATACGATTGCATTCAAGTTGTTATTCTCACGATTTTGGATTGAGGAATATGATTTCCAGTGGTCTTCTTCTGAAAAAAAAATTTCAGGTTCTTTCTTTACTCTGATCTCCTTCTTTTTCTCCAATTTCTTGCATTTACTGTGTTCTTATTACCTGTTATCACCATGTATTCCTGTTGAGAATTCATGAAAAACATTAATCAACATTCTTTAAACATCTTACTTTCTGTACTCCTTATGTGAACGTTCCCTACTCCAGCAAGTAAAAATCCAGTAATGGTGTCCTACATTAGATTTAAACTATTATTATAAGAATATTGAAAAGCATCAATATTCTTAAATTGATAAATTAACCTTGGCATACTGCATACAACATTAACATGGAATTGGAAATAGTATCGATTCTATAATACATTATAGCCTAAATTACAATTTATATTCTCAAGCTATGTTCTTAAAATATGATGTTTTTTAAATTTTTTCAAATTAACCATGGCTATGTGTTTACAACATTAACATGGAATTGGAATTGACACTAATTACGGAAATGTTATTTTTATATAGGGATATATACACTAAAGCCCCAATATTTTCATCGATTTGACAAGAAAGTCCTAAACTTTATTTTTTTTGACAGTAAAGTCCAAATTACCGGTAGTTTTTGTCACTTTCACCATTTTTTCCTGGTTAGCCGGTAATTAGGACTTTTTTGTCAAAAAATAAAATAAAGTTTAGGACTTTCTTGTCAAATCGTCAATTAGGACTTTATTGTCAAAAAAATAAAGTCTACGACTTTCTTGTCAAATCGTTGAAAATAATAGGACTTTAGTGTATATCTCCTTTTTTTTGTTAGAAATTTAATGGTAGTATACTCTTTAAGTATAAGAGTTATTAAAATCTTCTCTAGTCAGCTAGATCCTATTGAAATCCTTAACATTTGCTTCTCGTTAAATCGTTTTTTTAATCTCAACAAACCAACATTGAAAAAAATGGAGATAATCAAAAAGAAAGAAAGAACGAGGGTTGTGTTGGCTTTTTGCAGTCCCAAAAATGGAGAAATAAGAAACTGAACCCTGGTTCTTTCTTTCTTTCTTTCTTGATTATCTCAACTTTTTTCAATGTCGGTTTGTTGAGATTAAAAAAACGATTTAACAAGAACCAAACGTTCAGGATTTCAATAGGATCTAGCTGATTAGAGAAGGTTTTAATAACTCTTATGCTTAAAGAGTATTATACCATTAAATTTCTAACCAAAAAAATTTATATATACACTAAAGTCCCAATATTTTTAACGATTTGACAATAAAAGTCCTAAACTTTATTTTTTTTGACAGTAAAGTCCTAATTGACGATTTGACAAGAAAGTCCTAAACTTTATTTTTTTTTGACAAAAAAGTCCTAATTACCGGCTAACCGGGAAAAAAGGGTAAAAGTATCAAAAACTGCCGGTAATTTGGACTTTACTGTCAAAAAAATAAAGTTTAGGACTTTCTTGTCAAATCGATGAAAATATTGGGACTTTACTGTATATATCCCAATATTAGAGATGTTTAAGATTTTTTTAATTATTATGTCATAAGAATCCGGTTAATTTCGTTATCATTTTAAAATATTTTTGTATGATCTTATTACACTTTTAGGTTGATTTGATAGGAAATAATATATTGTCTATTTATGCATCCTTTGAAATTAAGTATAGAAACGATTTTGTTGACAGCCATAATAGCTTTCATACCTCTTTATAAATCATACTTCTTTATATATAAATACACTGTTTACGTCCCTTTTATTTCATATAAAAGTTCTCTCTAATTCTAATTGTTTTCTCTTTCATTTTACACAATCAATTCCATGGCACAAAACAATTGGGATGAGATCGTCTTTGATAAGGTTGCTGACATCGATGAACCCAAGGAAATTTGGAACATTCGTGTTCAAGTAATCTTGCTTTGGAAGCAAACTTACAAAAACATCCCAAAGATGTTCAGCAGCTTGGACATGATTTTAATTGACGAGCAGGTACAATTTTTTCTTTTTATTATTATTTTTCTTTTAATTTATAAAATTTTAAACTTAACCACTTTTTTTCACTTACAGGGCACTAAAATTCAAGCAACAATACAAAAATCTCATTAATCGTTTGAAGCCCTCTTTGTTGAAGGATCTATAAGGGAAATTAGTAGTTTTGGTATGTCCATAAATGAAGGAGATTATATGTTGGTTGATCATAAGCATAAGATTAATTTCTGCAAAAAACCAAAGTTCATGTATTAAATGATTTTGCTGTTATGGTGGATCCTTATAATTTTGTCACTTTCCAGGATTTGACTGCCAGGAATCTCGACATTCATGTTGCATTTCTTCAAATACAGACTATAACACCGTTTGTTATATCTTCAACACGAAATACCATTCGTTTGTAATCAGTTGATTATTTTTTCCAATCATCAGCACATAATATCAATTATTAGTGTTACCTGAAGTATAAAATACTCAAGTGAATGATGGAAAAAATAAATAGTTCTATCATATAGATATCTGAAGTCTTGGTCAAGTCATACTTTCTCAGCTCGATGAGATAAGAAGAGTAGTTCCTCTTTTAGTGTCCAGTTTCTTCCACGATAGAAACAACAATAATCATTTTGATCATTTCTTGATTTCTAGGTTTATGTTGTATTTCCCTTAACTGAACTATAGGTCTATTAGAGTGCACAATCTTGTAGATATTCCTTTATTCCATGATTGAACAGGTTTGAAGCACATTCTGCTGTTCATAATAAATATCTACTTTACTTGATGAGACATCTGATATGTTTCATAATTATCCAAGACTTTCTGCAAGTCAAGGTTAATTACTCAAGTTTGATGTGAGACACATCAACATCGTCACAATAATACTTCCATCAAAGCATCATGATCAGATTGACTGGCTTGCAGAGGTTATTCAGGTATGAGATCTTTCAGTATATATAATTTCTATTTATCCTTATGGAAAAACCTCAATCTATTATACCATTTATAGAAATTATAACCATGAAATGTTACTGTCTCTTGATACTCAACAAGAGTGAGATTTTACAGGGCGTACAAGTATTAGCAGTTATATAAAAAATTTAACAAAATTTCATTTAGTATTTTCAATATTAAGTCTTTAAAAATTAATACCTTTTATTGTTTCTAAAACATTAATTTACTAACGTCTAGGATCCAAGTAACGAAACAAGTAAATGGTTAGGTGACATTTATCACATTAACTTAATCAAACTCGGTAGTTAGCGAATACCAGTTGCATAATATATGTAACTCCTAGATAATGGGATCCCAAACAATTATTGCTTATTTTGGCATGTTTGATCCTATCTATGCCTCAGACCTCTCATTCTTACGTTACCTTTATCACACAAGATTCTGATAAAGTCTTCCTACTTAATACAACTTGTAGTATTGCAACTAACCAGTGACAAGGTGACTCTTTAGTCACTAGAAACTACAAAACTACCCCGAACATCAGAAGGCAATCCTAGTGGTTAGGTTACCCGTCGCCCACTAAGACCATACAAACGATATCGGGTGTTCTTTAAAAGTACGGAAATGATCTGAATTTATAAGAAAAGGTTTTAGATACGTTTTACAATTATAGTTATAAAAAACATGGTCTCATGAATATTGCATACATCCAACAATTCATGTACCGTTTTGTAAAAATCATATTACTTTTTATAAGGTTCTTTAGGTACCAAATAAAACTTTCTTTTATTTACCATTAGCCGCAATTATAAATCAAATCCGATTTTAAAGTTTAGTCATAGAGCGGTTTTAAGAATCGGTAATAGTCTTAATAAAACTTTATTGTATACTTAATACATGGAGTTTTGGATGAGTTCTAAAATCACAATTTTAAATCTCCTTTTAACAATAAAAAACTTATGCATCTTATGATAAAAGTCATATTTTGATAAACCAAAACTTGAGTGATGATACTGATGTTTTAAATCTCTTTTGGCATGCATAAAACATAATATCAACATGTTACGTTATGTTTAAAACACTAATATCATATATTAAGTTTCGACACAAAAATAAGTAGTAGTTTATTATTTGTCGCTATAACATTATAAATCGATTTTAGTCGTTCTAATAAAAACTCCTTATTTATTATAAAAACATGGAGTTTATATAGCTTTTAAACACATTTAAACCATTTTAAATATTTTAAAATTGGCTATTTATAAGTTTTACAATAAAACTAGTTTTAACAAAAAAATCGATTTTTAACCAGTAACCAGTAAAGACGTTTTTATAAATATTCATTTATAAACATATTATGTTATCTTTTAAATTTTTTTTCCTCAAACTGCAAGTGATATTATATTATGTTAAAATGTTATTTGGCATGTAAAACTCATTTTCATACATAAACATAACATACAATAACATGAAATAAACATCACATGCATGCATTATAATGTGTATAAAAAAAGTAATGTCTAGTAATAATATTTGTGAGCCATCATAAGAATAATTAAGTCTTTCCTAAAGGACTTAAGGTAATCTTCAAAAGGTCTTCAAGATCCCACTTGTTAAGTCAACTCTTGCTTGCAAAAGGACTTCAAGTCTGCATGCTGTGAAGGTTGGAACACTTATACCATTAAGACTATAATTAAGCCCAAAACCAAAAGAAGAAGCTCATGGTTAGGATTATAGTCTCAAGTGGTTAAGTCATATTCAAAGAGGTCATTTCTTCATCTTGTTACATTTAAAAATAAATACAACTAGTCTAACTAATTTATTATATAAAATAAACAAATGAAAAAATACATATTTATCTATTACATCTTATGAATAAAAAATACTAATTTATTACTATAATTCAGCTTGTTTACACACAACAACATATCAAATATTATAACAAACATGTCACAACTAGCATTTTTGCTAGGAAATTCCACTCTCATATAATCATTCAACTAGTATAATCACTGGTACTCTAAGCGAATATCATACTCTATGCTCATCCGAATACATCTAATATGCTCAACTAAGGGCTGAAAACCTTAGAAATCCCGGTTCAAGTTCTTTATGGATTAGGATTTTCTTATTGGGTCTAACGGACCAATAGGCATTCAATTCGACTTGAACGGGCTTAGAACCCTTATATGGGCTCTAAATGAACCCACATTCATAAAACTTAACATTTTGGGCCATAATGAGCCTAAAATGGATCAGTTTACCCTAATGGGCCTTCTTGGACCATAACAACTTCAATTAACCCTAATCGGCCAAAAAACTTCTTAATGGGCCTCATATTTTCGAGCAAGACCAAGAATGGGCCCAAATTAAATCACTTTTCTTTCCTTAGCCCATTCTCGGCCAAAAATTAAGAAAAAAAAAGAGAATGGAAGATCAAATGAGACCATGCCACCTCATTTTTACATGTAGGATAACCAAGCCTTAAACATAACATGTATCCATGAACATCTCTTGTATCCATGCACCCTTTTCTTCCCTTATCTCTTTTTCTTCTACCTTTGGCCGAGAATCACAAACACACACACACATATCATTTGAAATTCTCTCAAATAAACTCTCAAACACTCTCAAGAAAACAACTCTTCCTTCCTCTCAAAATTTTCGAGATTTAAGCATTCAAGAAGTTTTCACCTAGATCATCATTCTTGGTAAGTTTTCATCATATGTCACACCCCCAAACCAGAATGGCGGAAACATTCGGGGGTGGGTGACCTCACGTAGTATCATAACAGTTGAATATTTGTAAAGAAAGTAAACACAACCATCATAAATATAATTTAAAAGTTACATTGTTGCATATAATACATGTTTCAAAAGAATATTACAAATATGATGATTTAAAATGTTTTGATAACTGACGCCTTAGCGTTCTTTCTCCAAAAGCTGATGTTTTACCTGTATTACTGATTCCCTGAGAAATACAAGTAGTTTTGAAAAAGTGTCAACAATTAAGTTGGTGAGTTCATAAGCGTTTTTGTACTAAAATTGTATGCCTTTCGGTATAAATAACTGAGCGTGTTTCTAGAAAATCCAATATTTTCCATGTATGTGTGGTAGTTTGAAAAAGTTCTAAAGACTGGAATGCATAAGTATCTTCCGTACTAAAAATGGTGTAAGTGGATTTATACATATATAATGTAATTATTGAATGCATTTAATAGTCTCGTAAATCAAAGATATTTCGATACTCCACGTGAGTTTTATAACCATGCTATTGACCCAGACTGCCTGTAACAACGTTCTTCAGGCGTTGCAGTGTTATGACGTTTGTCACCCCAGACCTGCCGGTCTAACTGTAGCTAACAGTTTAGGTGCGGGATTGTCAATCCCGTATAGATCTATACACAATTATCACGCTCTCCCTACAAGAGATTATGGTTTATAATACAGGACTTGAAATGCATACTTGAGAGTACGTTGAAGCCGAGTGTCTCACAAAACTTAGTATCAATAGATTTACGGAATGAAAAGTGTACATTTCTTGTAAATGAAAGTATTTCCTTTTTACAGTGTTTATGTAAAGATGTCATGAATAACTTGTAAACTATAGCCATTATAGTTTTTCGAAAGTGTGTTCCATTTGGTGATAAAAATTCGGTGTAATACCAACTTTGCATGTAAAGTGTAACGTTGGTAGTAATGTTGTTTAACATTTATAAACAAAACGTAGGTAAAGTGTTTGAAACCGTATGTAACGATGTGTATTTAAACATAAGTTTTTCTCGTGTTTCACTTGTATCCCCCCCCCTAAACTATGAGAAGACGTGAAAATGTAGGGGTATGAACTCACCTGGAAAGTGTGGTGATTTGAAGAAAACGAGATTTTTCTCGGGCAGCACTTCGACCGGGAAGTGGTAAGTTTCTTGGGATTCTCGAAGCTTCGGACCTTCGTCGGGGCATGGATACGTAATCGGGGTGTCAGGGTCGTCTCGGGGTGCTAAACGTAGAGTAGAAGTGAGAGAGAGGAGAGAATTGAGCAAGTAAAACCGAAACCCTCAGTTTCTATTTATAGGGTGAAATTTCGGGACTCACGTCGTGAGCATGGGATGGCTCACGTCGTGAGTTTGGTCCGTAGACGCAACGCCTGGTGGTCTAGCTCTGGCACACATCAGTCATAGGCTCACGTCGTGAGTCTCTTGCTCACGTCGTGAGTCTTCGGATAAGGTTGGTTTGCGTGCCCCGAACTTCAGAAATTCATATCTCTCGCATACGAGCTCCGATTTCGATCTTCTTTATATCCACACGTATGTGAGATTATGCTCTACAACTTTAGTTTAGACTCCGTCGGCTAATTTTCACTTAAGTTTTTAATATTATATTTTTAATAGGCCGGGACAGGAAAAATCCATTAAAAATTCATAATTTCTTCATCCGATGTCCGTTTTCGTCTGTCTTTTTACCGTTGTATTACTATTGTCGAGATATTCAATTCTCGTTTAGGTTGCGTCGGCTAAAAATCGTTCGATCTCTATTTCGAGTTTTTAGCTGTCTACTACTATATCCAAAATGTAAAAAAATCATAACTTCCTCATACGAAGTCAGATTTGGGCGTTCTTTTATGCACGTTTATGGTTTAACATAATCTACGACTTTCGTTTAGATACCTAAGGCTAAAAAGTATTTTATTGAAATTTCACTTTTTACACTAGACAATGTTTTACGGTTTTGTCGCGAATCTTTGATTAGTCATACCTTCTTCGTTATCACTCGGATTTGAGTGTTCTTTATATTTCTGAAAGCCTTGATACGATATCTAACAATTTATGTATCCCAGTTGAGACTTTTGAACAATTCGTTTTTGACGCTATTTTTATTGATTCCAAAAATAGACTATAATATTTGACTTTTTGAACATTACATTGATTTGAACATCGGGTTGTCACATCATCCCCCCGTTAGAGGGAATTTCGTCCCGAAATTTGATCTAAGATAGAGTTCATAGTCTAGGAAAAAGTGTTGGATTAGTGTCTAAGTCCATAACTAAAATTGGTATGTACTTGACCCGACTCGGCATGGTCCATTTGGGTTGCATGGTATCGGAACATTTGGATAGACCGTTTATGAGGAAAAGACATTTTGTGACATATTAATATATTATAAGTTCTAATATATTAATATGAAATCATGTTATTTAATTAGTATTGATCAAGAATTAATTTGGACTTAATTTAGTGATCAAAAAGAGACTAATTAAATATATGGGGATTGATTGTGTAAATCATTCATTCTTATATATGTGGGCTTATGATCCAAGATTCCTTTATGTTGGGTTTAACCCATGTGGTGATCCATGGATACTCCATGGAGGTTAAAACCCATGGAGCATAAGGAATGGGTAAAGTCATGAGTTACATGGTGTAACCCTAATAGCCACACTATATAAGAACCCCTTTAGTTCAAGAAATTGGCACTAGTGATACATATTTTGAGGGCTAGCCGATTTGAACATGTATGTCTTCTTCTCATGGTTATTCCAAGAGTTCATGATGTTGTGTGAACCATTTGAGGTGTCACACTTGGGGCACTAGGCTCTCAAGCTTCATGGAGTCAAGCAACAACAACAAGGTATGTATTCTATCTATTTTATTATCCTAGTATCAATGTTTTGGTATGCTAGTTAGGATAATACCTTGGATAATCATATTTGTATGTATAATAGAGAAACATAGATCCAAGGTATTTAGGGTTGCATGTACACTTAGGAGTGTTAGAATGCTCAAAACCCAACAGTGGTATCAGAGCCTAGGCTTGTTTTCAATTATACTTGATGCAAATTGCTGAAAAATGCTGAAAAAGTCGAATTTCGGGCATTCTGGGCATTGGACTCGCCGAGTCCACTGATAAACTCGCCGAGTCCATGAAGAAAATCATCCTACTCGGCGAGTAGGTTGATACACTCGACGAGTAGGAGCCCAAGACAGCATATTTTCGAGTTTTTTGTCTAGAAATGGACTAGAAACATTACCCTAAGATGTTTTTGAACTTGAAGAGTTTTTTTTTTAATTAAAACTAATTTAAACACATAAGTTATGGAATTAATTAGTTTTGAATAATTTCAAAACTTGCCCTCAAGTTTTGGAATTTGAAAAGTTTTCTCTTATGAATACTTTAATTCCAAGTTAAGCCCTTAGAATTTTAAAAGTTAAAATTCAACCCTTATACTTTATAATATTATAAGTTAATAATATATATATGTATAAGAGAAAGTCAGTCTTACCGTTAGTAGGCCTCATTCACGAAGCCGGTCTATAAGGGGGGTATAAGGTTACTGCCTATAAAATGGCAGTTTAATGGGTGTCCACTCTCACCCACCGCTTCCTTGACTGGTGGAGGGTCGTTAGCCGAACGGGTAGGACAAGGACTAGAAATCTCCCTTCATTAAAAGTATTAATGATAAATACTAAGTAACTAAACCTTTTATAAATTCCCAATATTAGTTACTTAGGAAAATGTGAATTTGGTGCTAACCCATGAAATTACACTTTGCACTTTGTTTAAGTCGGTTAGTGGAGCGTGTGTGGTTAACCGGCACACTAACTCGTATTTAACAAGGTAGGCAAAGGGTAACTTAATGTTTATCATAGTATCGATGGAGCGTGTGTGGTTAACCGACACATCGATTGAAGGGTAACACTTAAGGGTACCAAGTATATTTGCATGGTTATTCACACCTTGTTTTGTGATCCTCGGCATCCCAGTCACAAAACCTGAAGGGCACACTCGAGATTGAAACATGCCATTAAACAGTTCAATGAATCTCAAAAGAATCTAGGAGTTTCAAAACCAATTAAAACCTAATAATACATTTCGTTTATCTTGGTGGAAATTGGTGAATCGTCATTCACCTACCTTCAAATATTTTATAGCTTGGATTACGGCATCCCTCTTCCAAGTTATAAAAGTATTGTATTGGGTCCTAGCCTTAATATTTCATATTGGGTGTTATATTAAGGACTTTAAATCAACTATCTTGAATATCTCCCAAAAGATGATCTTCCCAAATCTCTTGAAACAAACTTTCCTAAATGAAGATGATGTCCCATGGAAATCATACTTCTTTCACCTCCTCCAATTATTCTCCCTAACCCACAAGTTCCTGAAAAGTTTAAGGTCACTCAAGCCCTATTGGCAAGCAAAGGTCTATGTGTGATCACATCTTGGAGATGTAGTCACATATTGACAAACCGGGAGAGTTGGGTGTCAAAGCCTAGAGGAAGCTGATGATCAATCACTTTCTAAGTCACATAGTGAGTTCCTTTGGGACTCCTATGAAACAGACTATGACAAGACCCTTAATGATCTTATCTATTTGCTAAGATCAACTTCCTAAAACTTTATGGACATTGACAATGATGACATTGGATATCCAGTAAAGCTCTCTCTTCCCAATGGAAAAGGATCGGCCATAGTCAACTTGGTTGACCAAATGGTAAAGAGAGAGGCTAAGTCTGAGATAGTCCCATTATCAATGGTCCATTGCCAAAGAAAGGGGCATTGGTTGCGAAGCTGCCAAATTTACCTAAGGATGTTAAAGTCAATAAGTTTGACTCTACTTCAGGTAAAGTCCACTATCTAACTCTACTAAGTTTCTATTCTGAGATTCTTGATACATGATGTGACTGGGTCACATGTTGATGTTTTAAGAATCAAAGAAAAAGTGAAGAAACTTAAAGAAAGAATATGCTGAATCTGATGGCATAGATGGATTAAGAATATGCTGAATCTGATGGCATAGATGGATTTCTATCACATAGTTTGAAGATCGGATTCTTGAGCTACTTCTTAAGAGTTATGATATATTGCTTAGGAATAAATAACAACAAAGTTTTCATGTGCTTTTGCATTGTAAGGATAGTTTTTCCGCAAAGTTTTAAAATAAAAGGAAATTTTTTTTTTGATTTTATTTATTTTAAAATATCCTTACAACGGCATTTGTGAAAACTTTTGTTGCTTATAAGATTCCATTAAGAGCAAGAGTGGAAATATGAATTTGATTCTTTCATTTGTGGTAGTGTCTAAATTTACCAAATAAGGAAAGATTCTCATCACCTAAGTTTCAGTTGGATAGAAACTTGGAATCATGCAAGTTGTATAGCATGATGAATAAGAACTTTCAAGCATTGGAAAAATTAAGACTAACTACTTGTTCACATGGATGTGTGAGTCAAGTAAAGGATCGAGTACACATTCTTGTGCACTGATCAAGCCCACCACAAATAATCGTTAAGACTATTCGTCATTATTTACTAAAATTCAGTAAATATGGTTATACTTACAAGCTTAAGTGTAATTCTGAGACATTGGAAAAGGTTTCAATGTATGGCAGAGCGAATAAGAAGAATCAACTTAGGCAGAAAGATAAAAGTTTCTCAAATCTGAAAAGATGGGAGAGTACTTTAGTATCATGTTATATAATCATCTTAATGATTAAGAGACCTTATCACAATTCATCCTCTAAGTGCATTCTGGTAGCTAAGAAGAGGAGCTATGAATTGTTGAAGTGGTTAAATCAAGAAGATGATTTATACTTTGTTCCAAAAAACAATTCTTAGAGTTATACTCTAAGATTGTAACTTGAGTGACATGTCTTAAAGAAGGTTTAAAACACTTGTCAAATGTAAGAGTAAAAGTTTTCTACTCTTGTACATTTGAAATTGGTAAGTTGTGATGTTTTGGATAAAACAAAGACCAACTAAGGCCAATTGTGTGAAGTGTTTGTCTTGATTAGAATCCACACTATCTCTTGAATATCTGACAAGAAAGTCTTATATGTCAAGAGGACAGTAGGAGTCTTAAAGGTCTTGAAAGTCTCAAGAACTAATCAAGAATAAAACCTGAAGTTCTTCACTAGCACACGACTTGAGGTTTATAACCTATCGTGTCGACATGTCTGTGCCTATTCAAGTTGGCTTTGCATAGGAGTTCTGAGAGTTCTCAATTGGTTGCACAGCTACTTGGAAGCAATGGCAGGCCCTTGAGCTGCCAAATGGCTAGAATTTAAGATTGCACAAGTTTAATCCATATAAGTGTGGATTTGTCAGTAACCTTGTCTTGTGATTATGGTTTTGACAAAATTCATATGGATAGGAACTCATACACCATAAAATCTAAGTGTCATAAGGTTTCTCTCCGATTCATGAAAATGATGGTGAGGAAACACTTTCACTAAGTAGATTTTAGCTAGATAGCAATTGTGATATTTGCATTCTCAAAGTCGTTAGTGGAGCGTGTGTGGTTAACCACCACACTAACATGGACTTGTGAGAAGTGGTAAAGGTCTAAACAATCGAGGCTATGATTACGACATCCCTTTTCATAGTTCTTAAAATTGTTTAGACACACCTGTGAGCCATCTAAGATAAGGTGTATGATATTGATAAAGTTTTATCAAAGCAATCTAGTATCAGAAATCTAAACTTTGGTAAGAAAGTCAATAAAGTATTGATTTCTAGAAGTCCAGCTGATTTCTGATTACATGTCAAAGCTAGTGGGAGCATAAGTGTTATGCTAATAATCATCATGTTAGTGGGAGCATGATAATTATGATAAAGGTTGCAAGTTAGCAATGTTAACTATAGAAAACAAAAGTTTCAATTCGTGAGGCTGCAGGGGTTGAAAAAGTTGTTTTGCTATAATTAAGGGAGAGAAAATTATACTTCATTTCAATTCTAAAAGCTTAGATTGAGGTTTTAAGTCATATTTAGTCAAGGATATATATATGAATTTCATGTTGGAATGACTCAACATAATGAAATTCTATATATGGGTCCATTATTTGCGTTCTAAAATTCGATTATGATTACGACATCCCTTTTCATAATCTGAATTATGAGAACTTGGCAAATAGAAATGGAAATGTTATAGCAAAAGACTGGTTTAGTCTTTATTTGAGACATCATGACTCGAGTCCCATATGCTTCGGATATAGGATCGATTACATGTGCTATATTTATCCTTTCTAAAATTTTCCAAATGCCTGGGGCATTAAGAAGGGAAAAGGTCTAGAACTGGATATGACTAAAAGGATTAAGCAATTGTCGAGGACAATCTAAGGTTTACCAAAGATTGGTTGCTCAAGGACAGTTGGAAGTATAGTGATAATTCTAGAAGGACCATATTGACATAATCTGTAAGGAGGCAACTCTTGTTCAGAAGTGATAGTCAAAATGGAATATGGAAATGTTTCAAAGTTGGAAATTATTCAATCTGTGTAAGATTAGGAAACTTATTGCAAGAAGGATGTTTCCAAGGAGTTGATCTCCTTGGAATGCTCTGTAATGGTTGTTGTCAAGTCTTTCTGACTCTGTGCATAATCATTACAGAAGGATCAATGCATATAAGTTTAGAATCTAACAGATTTCAGTATATGGCATGAATTTGGAATTCTTGCATTTGCAGTAAGGATTTGGGACTGTGAAAGAGGATCATTGGAGTTATGTTCAATTGATCTAATTCACAAAGTGAAGATCATAGACAAACATAGTATGCATACTTGGTGTATGGCATGACTAGTGTTTAGAAAACATAGTGTACATGCTTGGAGCATGGGACAACTATTGTTTTAAATTCAAGAATAAAGTTGATAGCTGAAACAGTATACAATGAATAATGTGTAATCATATGGTGATAAATAAAAGGTGTTTTATTTATGTTCATAGGTTTTGATACCATATTAGATTCTATTATTATTGTGTTTCATTTTGCATGTTTTGACTTCCAGAATAACTAGGTCGTTCTTCCTGATTGACTAAGTTATTCAAACTATCCACAGTCGGTCATATGTTGGAAGTAGATATGAATCAAGACTGTCATGGGTTGCCTTGTAGAGGTCTAAGATGTTGGACAAGGGGCTACAACACTCATGAGTGCTCATAAGTTCTAAGTATTGGATTCAACCCGCGCTCATTGGAATCACTTCATGGATTTTATCACGAGTGATCATGAGACGATAATATCTTATATTCTTCAAACCTAGAGATATGAGTTGTTACTATGAGTTGGTTGTACATTGATTGCACGAAAACGCATTCGGTAACTCGGTGTTATAAAACGTGCCTTTGTGTATGATTCAACAAGTAGTAGAACAAGCCATATGAGTCGAAGTTTATCCATTCCTTTTACCTTTGGGATAAAAGCGATATCTGTGGGCCCCTCGATGATTTGGTGATGACAAATGGAAGTGCTCGGCCGAGCCAGGACTAATTTGATTTGTTCAATTAGTCAGTCGTCATAAATCGGAAATCGGGAAACAACAAATGGACAGAGAGAATGATTATAATCCATGTCTCAGTCCATATGATATCTAGAATGGAGGAATATATGATCCCTTATCTAGAGGACAAGTCATTGACAAAGGTCAGAGTTCATCTACAAGGTCAGAGTTCGACAGCGGCTTTTGAGAGCTACGATTGCCAGTTGGTTCCTGAAGTCATACGCAATAATAGTTTTAGACTTATCCAAGTGGGAGACTGTTGGATTAGTGTCTAAGTCCATAACTATAATTGGTATGCACTTGACCCGACTCGGCATGGTCCATTTGGGTTGCATGGCATCGGAACATTTGGATAGACCGTTTATGAGGAAAAGACATTTTGTGACATATTAATATATTATAAGTTCTAATATATTAATATGCAATCATGTTATTTAATTAGTATTGATCAAGAATTAATTTGGACTTAATTTAGTGATCAAAAAGAGACTAACTAAATATATGGGGATTGATTGTGTAAATCATTCATTCTTATATATGTGGGCTTATGATCCAAGATTCCTTTATGTTGGGTTTAACCCATGTGGTGATCCATGGATACTCCATGGAGGTTAAAACCCATGGAGCATAAGGAATGGGTAAAGTCATGAGTTACATGGTGTAACCCTAATAGCCACACTATATAAGAACCCCTTTAGTTCAAGAAATTGGCACTAGTGATACATATTTTGAGGGCTAGCCGATTTGAACATGTATGTCTTCTTCTCATGGTTATTCCAAGAGTTCATGATGTTGTGTGAACCATTTGAGGTGTCACACTTGGGGCACTAGGCTCTCAAGCTTCATGGAGTCAAGCAACAACAACAAGGTATGTATTCTATCTATTTTATTATCCTAGTATCAATGTTTTGGTATGCTAGTTAGGATAATACCTTGGATAATCATATTTGTATGTATAATAGAGAAAACATAGATCCAAAGTATTTAGGGTTGCATGTACACTTAGGAGTGTTAGAATGCTCAAAACCCAACAAAAAGATGCGGGTACTTTTGTTTCATCTGATCCTCGCGCTCCCAGGTGTATTCAGGTCCTCGCTTGGCATTCCAACGGACCTTCATAATGGGTATGCGACTTTGTTTAGTTTTTTTAATTTCCCGATCCATGATTTCTACTGGCTATTCTACGTAGTGGAGACTCTCGTTGATTTCAATTTCGTCCAGAGGGATGACGAGGGTCTCATCGGACAAGCACTTCTTTAGGTTCGACACGTGAAAGGCAGGGTGTACGTTATTGAGTTCCTACGGTAATCGAAGTTTGTATGCCACCGGGCCTATCCTGGCAAGGATCTCGAAGGGTCCGATATACCTTGGGTTTAGTTTCCCACGTTTTCTAAAACGTATTAATCCCTTCCAGGGTGAGACCTTCAATAGCACCCGGTCCCCAACCTGGAATTCCAAGGGTTTCCGTCTTTTATCCGCATAACTCTTTTGTCTGTCTCTTGAAGCTTTTAGTTGTTCTCAGATTTAGACAATCTTCTCGGTAGTTCCCATTATCATTTTCGGGCTAGTGAGAGTGCTGTCGGGTACTTGACCTCTAGCTAGTTGCGTGTCACCCACTTCAGCCCAGCACAGAGGTGATCTGCACTTGCGGCCATAGAGGGCTTCGAATGGAGCAACTTTGATGCTAGTGTGATAGCTATTGTTGTACGAGAACTCGACCAATGGTAAATGGGTATCCCAAGCCTTACCAAAATCGATCACACAAGCTCTTAGCATATCTTCTAAGGTTTGAATGGTTCTCTCGCTCTGGCCGTCGATTTGTGGGTGGTAGGCGGTACTCATGTCTAGCCTCGTTCCTAAATATTTTTGCAGTGACTGCCAAAACCTCGAGGTGAATCTACTATCTCGGTCTGAGATAATGGATATTGGTACTCCATACAATCACACAATTTCCCTGATGTATGTTCTAGTTAGTTTCTCCAGTTTATCCGTTTCTTTTATTGTTAGGAAGTGCACGGATTTGGTTAACCTGTCGACGATCACCCAGATGGTGTCAAGTCCACCCGCTGTCTTGGGTAACTTGGTTACGAAATCCATGGTTATCCGCTCCCACTTCCACTCGGGTATTTCAGGTTGTTGCAATAATACTGATGGCTTTTGGTACTCTACCTTGACTTTGGCGCAAGTCAGACATTTGCCTACATAGGTAGCAATTTCGGCTTTCATGTTTGGCCACCAATATAGTTTCTTGAGATCCAGATACATCTTGTCTGAACTGAGATGTACGGAGTATCGAGTCTTATGGGCTTCATTCATGACAACATCTCTGAATCCGCTAAACTTCGGCGTCTAGATCCGATTCATGAAGTAACGAACTCCGTCATCCTTGACTTCAAGATTCTTATCCATTTCTCTTAAGGCCTCCCCCGTCACATTTTCAGATTTCAAGGATTCTATTTGAGCTTCCTTAATTGTGTGGACAGGTGTGAATGGATCGTCATGGTTAATGATTTCACTCGGCGGCCCGAGTATTCCTTTCGGCTGAGGGCATCAGCTACTACATTAACTTTTCCGGGATGATAACGAATTTCGCATTCGTAATCGTTTAGTAGTTCTACCCACCGCCTTTGTCTCATGTTGAGTTCCTTTTGATTGAGGATGTGCTGAAGACTCTTATGATCGGTGAAGATTGTACATTTCGTGTCGTAGAGATAGTGTCTCCAGATCTTCAGAGCGAAAACGACTGCTCCTAGTTCGAGATCGTGCGTGGTATAGTTGACCTCGTGCGTCTTGAGTTGTCTCGAGGCGTATGCGATGACCTTCCCTCGTTGCATTAGGATACATCCAAGTCCCTGGTTTGACGCATAACAGTAGACCACAAAGTCTTATGTTCCTTCTGGCAAAGATAATATAGGTGCGCTATATAGGGATCGCTTCAGTGTTTGGAACGCAACATCTTGTTTTTCTCCCCAGCTGAAGGTTACACCTTTCTGAGTCACGGCTGTAAGTGGCTTAGCAATCTTCGAGAAGTTTTGTATGAATCTTCGGTAATACCCAGCGAGGCCCAAGAATTGTTGGATTTCCGTTGGAGTCCTTGGAGTTGTCCAGTTCTCGATTGCCTTGATTTTGGAAGGGTCCACGTGTATCCCTTCCTTGCTGACCACATGACCTAGGAAATCTACTCTCCGAATCCAAAACTCGAACTTTGAGAATTTTGCGTATAGCTTCTCTGTCCGTAATGTTTCCAAGACCTGTCGGAGGTGTTGGTTATGTCCTCTTTACTCCTTGAATAGATGAGTATATCGTCTATGAAAACGATCACAAATTTGTCCAGGAAAGGACGACATACTCGGTTCATCAAGTCCATGAACACCGCCGATGCATTTGTCAATCCGAAGGGCATCACTACAAACTCGTAGTGACCATAGCGAGTTCGGAATGCCGTTTTGGGAACGTCTCCTTCTAGAACTCGCAGGGGGTGATACCCAGATCTTAAATAGATCTTTGAGAAGTAGCTTGCTCCTTGAAGGTGGTCGAACAGATCGTCTATGCGTGGTAAGGGGTATCGGTTCTTGATCGTGAGCTTATTCAGTTCCCAGTAATCCATGCACATGCGAAAAGATCCGTCCTTCTTCTTTACGAACAGAACCAGTGCTCCCCAAGGTGAGAAGCTCGGTCTGATGAATCCTTTGCTTAGAAGCTCATTCAGTTGGCTGGATAATTCCTGCATTTCTGTCGGTGCTAGACGGTACGGTGATTTTGCTACCGGGGTAGCTCCGGGAATCAAGTCGATTCTGAACTCGACTTGACGTTCTGATGGGACTCCTGGAAGATCTTCAGGGAAAATGTCGGGGAAATTGCAGACTTTCGGAATGTCCTTAATGTCCTCCATTTCTCGTTTCTTGTCTACCACGTGGGCTAGGAAGGCATGATATTCTTTGCGCAGATATTTTCGGGCTTTGACGCAAGAGATGATTTGTAAATTGGTACCGGGTTTGTCACCATAAATGACAAGAGTTTCGCCACTTGGCAGATTTAGGCGAAAAACCCTTTCGTGACACAGAATATCGGCATGGTGAAGGCTTAACCAGTCCATACCGATGATGACATCAAAGCTTCATATAGTGATCGGCATTAGGTCGATTTGGAAAAAGTGTTCATTTAGAGCTAGAGTACAGCCTACATACAAATCGTTTGTGCTTTCTGTTTTACCGTTTGCCATTTCTACTGTAAATATCTTATTGAGTGCTTGGGGTTTTTGATTAAGTAAGTGTTTGAATTTACGACTCACGAAACTTCTCTCCGCACCACAGTCAAAGAGTATGCATGCATAAATGTCGTTGAGGAGAAACGTACCCGTAACCACTGTGGGATCGGCTATTGCCTCGTTCTGCTCTATTGCCAGCACTCTTCCTATGCCGCCAACATTCTTTGCATTAGGGAAATCCCTCTTGTAGTGTCCAGTTTCCCCACACCCATAACATGTCTGGTTCACTCCAGCACCAGGAACTTGGGTGATTGGTCGCGCCGGTGCCTGACAGAAACGGGCAGTGTGCCCTTTCCTGTCGCAGTTTTTACAGTGCATCTCTCGGAAATTTCTGTGGTGATGGTAATTACATTTGTTGCACTTTGGTAGGTTCCCAACATATTGTTTTAATGGCATAGGGGTAACAGGGACAGCATTGGAGGCAGTAGCGGCATGGACCGCCACTATCTGTTGTTTCTTTGAAGGTTCTTGCAAAGATTGACCTTTCCTCTTGTTCCAAAGCTTCTTCTTGTTGTTTTTATTGGCATTGTTGTTATTGTTGCTGCTTCCTCTGGTTGGTTCTGGGACGACGGTCATGACGTCTTGGCAGACTCCATGATCAACGAGGGATTGTGCCAGTTGTTTGGCACTATCGAACGTCGTGGGTTTGGAAGCTAGCACACTTCCTCAAAGATGGGGCGACAGCCCCCAGATATACCTTTCCACCTTCTTACTTTCTAAGGCCATCATCCCTGGGAAAAGTATCGTGAAGTCACTGAACCTATTTGTATAGGTGGTGATGTCCGAGCCCACCATAGTAAGGCCCCAAAGCTCCTGTTCATGCTTCTGAATCTCGCCCCTTGGGCAGTACTCTCACAGTAGCATTTGCTTCAGGTTCTCCCAACCCATGGAGTTTGCCACCACCAGAGTTAGTGACTTGACGTGGCCATTCCACCACGTTAGGGCTCGTTCGGAGAAAGTACAGGCGGATAATTTTACTTTGCTCTCTTCGGGGCATGAGCAGATCTCGAATACGGCTTCCGTTTTCTCTATCCATTGGGATAGAGCCATTACTCACCCGGCTCCATTAAAGGGGATGGGTTTGCTGTTGGTGAAGTCCTTGTAAGTACATTCCCCGGAACGACCCTGGTTTTGGCCATTAGTAGAGCTATTTATTCCTCCTCTTGATCTGTTGTTACTCATTTGTGCCATTGCTGTGGTTACGGCAGCTGTTACAGCAGCCTGAAAAGTAGCAGCATCCATCGATGGAGGTGGTGGAGGTGGTGTTGGTGTTCCTGTAGTATTGAAGCGTCGGGGATTCCTTCTTGGCGGCATGATTCTGCCATAAGTTAAGAGACGAATTCTCGATAAGTTTTTAGAAATGATTATGGAAAGTCTTAGTATTATATGTTTTGTGTTTCCGAACATTACCGAATTTTGTAAGTTGATGGAAACTCACAATAATAAGTGTATGATTTCCTTAGTATTTTAAGAACTTAATAGAATACTCAAAGAAATAATAAATGCGTGTCAATCTCATTGATATTAATATTAGATACAACGATCAGGAAAATTTGACCTTACATAGGTCTAGAGTACATCAATGAAAAGGGAAAATTTTGACAACATTCGTACCCCCGAATCACAATCCGTTGGGTTTACATTTAAAAAGAAAGAGTAGCACCAACGCTTAGTCGATAAGTATATATACATAGTGCCAGAAGTACGCACTCTACTCCGAGCGGGTGGTATGCTGTAGACCATGGTATGTGGTTGTGGAAGTCTGAGCTCGGGTTACTTGACGTTCAGCCTCGATGATGCGCCTCTCCATTGCGGCTTGGCTTTTACGGAACTCCCTTACTTCGGCTCTAGCATCAGTAATGTCCTTATGAAGGGAAAAGGTGTGCTCTATTGTTCGCTCATGTTCTTCGTCCAGACGACGAAGACGTACCGCAGTGACAGCAGCGGTGGCCCCAATGTCCAAGAGTTGGCTGGCATTTACTCTTGCTTGCTCGCCTTGGTTGCAATGCGACGGACCATGACAGGGAGTGCCCTGTCAGCCGAACCCCCGTTGTTGAGGTTATAAAAGCCTCGTTGTTAGGGTCGAAGTATGTTGTAATATGTCGAAGTTTATTTTACCCTTCGTATGTTTTGTTACGTTTATTTACTAAGGTGTATTTTGTACGAAGCTTAATGGTCAATGCCTTAGTATTTTTTGTATGCTTTCACTATTCCTATAAATATGGAACTTTACTAGAGTTAGATAAGTGTCCTTTACAGAACCTGTCTATTTTCTCTGTAAAAGTTGGAAGCATAAATGAGCAGAAACCAGATCTTATTTACATCATTTTGTTCAATCTGAATTTGTTTAACTCTGATTTTGATTAATACTTGATTCCGCGATTCATCAATTGGTATCAGAGCAGGAATCATGATCTGAGATTTAATTTTCATTCTGTTTTAAAAGGTTTTTAAATCAAAAATTTGATTTAAAAAGTTCCGTATCTTTTGACGTGAAAAAGCTTTCTAGATCTTGAGTTGTGATTTGATTCTGCAACAGATTTGTTGAATCGAGTATTCTACTTTGTTTTTTCTGTTCAATTCATCAATTTGCTCTCTAATTCTCTTTGATTTCTCATAAATTCTCAAAAATTTTATTCCGTACATCAATGGCGAACTTCAATCTCAACTCGATGACTTCATACTCTCATTTGCTAGGATCTTCAACTAAGATTTCTATGCTCATACCTGAATACTATGATCAGTGGTCTGATCGTATGCAGGATTACTTGAATGGAATCGATGAAGAGCTTTGGACTTGCCTCTCTGGGAATGTTACTCTTCCAACGAACCTTCAACCAACTGGATCTTCATGCAGTACTACAAGTGTGGAAAATCAAAATGATCGTATGAAGAAACTTGAAAAACGATGCATAAGGGAGTTGCGTGGTGCATTGCCTCCAGTGGTGTATAACTATGTCAGGATTTGTATAACTGCAAAGGAAACCTGGAATAATCTCAAAGAAAAGTTTCAGGGCAGCGAGAAGACGAAAATCAATTCAGTTAAGCAATGTTTGTTTGAATTGAAGGATTTCAAGCAAAAAGATGGTGAAACGATTGAAAGTTACTATGATAGGCTGAATAAGCTGATATACAAATGCAATCGTTATGGAATCACAAGGTCTGCCATGGAATTCAATCTCACTTTTGTTATGGGACTCCGTAAAGAATGGAGAAGTGTTAGCATGATGGTGAAAAATCAACAGAGTTTCGACACATCTTCTTTGAATGATTTGTATAATCAACTGAAAACTCACGAAAGTGAAGTGAATGAAATGGCAGAAGAGTCGAAGCTCAGTCTGGGAGGTCCATTAGCATTTGTCTCAAAAGTGACTGAAAAGGAAACTGTCGAAAAAGATGATTCTGATGATGAAGAGGGGTTCATAATGAATTCGGATGACAAGGCAATTGCTTTTTACTTTAACAATAGGGTCAAAAAGTTTTTCAAGAAACCGTTTAATTCTAAGGTGAAGCAAGGAGAAGGAAAAGGAAGTTTCGTGAACAAAGGTGCAGGGGATGAGAAGAAGAAGTATGAGAAGAATGATGCGAAGGGTGCTGAGGAGAAGAAAGAGAAGAGATTGAAAGGAGATTCTGGTATGGATTGTCACTATTGTAATGGAGCCAATCATTTAGCAAATGATTGCATGCTTCGAAAGAAAGATGAAAAGAAAAATAAAGTGAAGGATGAGGCATATTATGTGGAAAGGTTGGAAGAGGTACGTAAAAAGGCGAAAAATCTCTCTTTGGTGGCTCAAGGTGAACATGAGAATGATGGGACATATCAAATCTGGTCTTCGGGCTCGGATGATGAGGAAATGCGTAATCCTACGCATGGGGCAATGTATGTGAAGTTGGAGGAAGATTTAGACGAAGAGGTCAAGGGCCGTTGCTTTGTGTCAAAATCTGCTGATAAGTCTCCAATGACAAAAAAGGTACGTAACATTCTTCAATCTTTCAATATTCCTTTGAGTGCATATGATTCTGAAATTGTTGCTTTTGATGATATTGTTGCTTATTTCGATAATTTGGTTGTTTCTGCTAGCAATGAAGCTATGAAATTAAGCAATCAGTTGTTAGAGACACAAAAGAAGTTAGATTCGAAAGTGGTCAAGATAGAATGTTTAGAATTGCAAATAAAAAACATTATGTGTGATCGTGATTCGTTACCTAGTGATGTAAAAGTTTTGTTAGCTCAACGAAATATCTACTGCAATTCTGCTAAACGTCTATATGCGAAATTAACTGCATTGCATCATTCGTGTGATATTAGCAAGGAACAACATAGGAAATTATTACCTTTTCTAGCATACGAAAAACCGAAGGTAGATAATATTTCGTATGATTGTGAGAAAAACATTGTTGAGTTTGACAAAATTCCTGATGATAGATATGCTTATGGAATTGTCAAAATTGATGAATGTCTTGATACAAATGAATAGGTTAACATTGTGAATGATACTTTGACAAAGTCAGAACAAATCAAAATTTTGAAAAAGACTGAGAATTCGACATCTGATTCTCAATCTAATTTTGCCGATATTGAAGATAACTCTGACAATATTAGCGAAATTAGTGATATTGAGGATGTTGATTGTTCTCAGTTGTCTGTCATTAATGTTGCATCAAAATCTAAAGGAAAAGAAAAACTTAAGAATTTGGAAGTTAAGATTGACACTGACAAACTTTCAACTTCAAAAGATTGTGATTCTGAGTTTGTGGATATCCGAGATAGTCAAACGGATAGCAGTGATGATGAAAATGATGATGCCGAATCGGACAAAAAGGTCTCTACAAACAAAGATTCGATAGAAAAAGAAATTCCTCGTGTTGTTTTTGATCAAGTATTTGGAGACACTGAAAATTTCGACAAAGTGTTGTCTGAAAAAGGAGCCCATTATTTGGAAACAAATCAAGTGGTGTATCCTAATTTCAAGTGTACCGATGATGTTGTCTTTCCAAACCAAGTGTTTGTTACAACTGGAAATGTTGAAAACATGAAACCAGAATTCACCAAAATGGTCGAAGATGATAACAAGAAGACAACGAATGAAGGATTCTTTTCAAATCAAAGCACAGTCGAAAATACCTTAACAAAGAATTCGTATGTTTTTCAAAGACAAAAACCACAACGCAAATGGGTTGAAAAATCGAAAATTGTGAAAGAAGTTACAAAAGAAGTTGTTGTGGAAAAAGAAACAATTGTCAAATTGAATTCCAAAGAATTTAAAGAACAAATTGACAAGTTTTCAAAAGAAAATGTTATTTCAAAAAGACAAGCTCGAAAGAATTTTTTTTGGCAAACCATGGAATTTCGAAAACAACAAAATGGGTTGAATTTGAAAACAACTGAAAACAAAAAGACTAAATCTGTTGAAAACAAGTCTTCTCATTCAGAAATTTATTCAGATCTTAAGCAAAATCCCGTTAAAACAAATAAATCCAAATCTGAATTTCAACCAAAAACAAAGTTTTCGAAAGTTTCAAACTCATCATTTTCAAGAGATAACAAAAATACATCAAAGACTGTTCAAAATCAATCATCACATCACCGATTTTCTTCTAATCAACAAACAAGGTTTTCTCAAAAACAAAAATCTGCAAATCGATTTTCTCAAAATCGAAGTGTTGACAACAATGATGGAAGTCGATACGCTATGGCATTTCGACATAAATCAAATGTTGATTTCTTTCCACAAAAACCGAATTTTCCAAATCCTACAGGAAAACAAAATTTAAAAGTTTCGTACACAAAAGGGTTGTCTCGGGACAAAAACATCGATCATTGGTTGGAAGGAAAAGGTCGAAAATATGAATCAAGGAAATATTCTCAACAACAAATTTACGAAGCTTATGAGAATTATGTGAATTCTTCGTCAACTGAAAGCTCGTCATCAAAAGATTCGAATGTTTCGGTTAAAACATGGCAACCGGTTTTGAAAGACAAGCTTGATCATACTCAATTTAAAAACACGAAGGCATGTGTCAGTGACAATCCCAAACTAACAAAAACTTATGTTTCTGTTTCTTTAAATAATGACGTGGACTTAATTGATAGTTTCAAAACTAAAGTTTGTGATTGGGTTAAAAGTTCTTCATTCCATTTTGTTTTCAAAACTAATTTCCAAGGACCCAAACAGCCTTGGGTACCTAAATTCTTTCATTGATCGCAGGTACTATGTGACGAGCAATATAATGAGAAATGGTATATTGATAGTGGTTGCTCACGTCACATGACTGGACGAAAGGAAAACCTGAGAGATTTTCACAGCTTGGAGAATGCAGGAGTTGTGAAGTTTGGCAATAATCACAAATGCCAAGTGAAAGGCTATGGAAAAGTCACGAATGGAAAATTCATTGTTAATCGCGTTGCTTATGTCGAAGGTCTTCAACATAATTTGATAAGTGTTTCCCAACTTGTTGTGGGCACTGGCAATCAAGTGGTGTTTAACGAAGATGGTAGCATCATTTCAAATTTTGAAACTAACGAAGTCTTGCTCAAATCCAAACGACATGGTGATATGTTTACTCTTTATATCAAACCAATCATCGACAAACCCTCAGTGTGATTACTTTCGAAAGCCTCCTCTGACATCAGCTGGTTATGGCATCGACGTTTATCACATTTAAGCTTTCGAAACCTGAATAAATTGGTTGTTGGTGATCTTGTTCGTGGTTTACCTGTACTAAAATTTGATAATGATACATTGTGTGCAACTTGTGAACAAGGGAAACAGAACAGGAAAGGCCATCCAATTGTGATCGATTCAAAAATTGTTGAACCGTTGGAACTTCTACACATTGACCTTTGTGGACCATCGAGTGTTGAAACACTCAACAAGAAACGGTCCATTTTGGTTATTGTTGATGATTTTTCACGATTTTCTTGGGTATACTTTCTCAAGTTAAAATCTGAAGTTACTCAAACAATGATCGAGTTTATTAAGAAGATTGAGATGAGTCTGAAGAAACATGTTCGAAAGATCAAAAGTGACAATGGATCTGAGTTTAAGAACAATGTGATGGATTCGTACTTAACAGAAAAAGGAATTTCGCATAATTTCTCTTCGCCATATACACCGTAGCAAAATGGTGTGGTTGAACGAAGAAATAGGCCACTTTGTGAAGCAGCAAGAACTATGTTGACATATGCGAATCTTCCTCAATATCTATGGGCTGAAGCAGTTTCGACAGCTTGTTTCACTCAAAATCGATCTTTCATTCATCGTCGATTCAATATCACTCCGTATGAAATTATCAATAATTGGAAACCTAATGTGAAATTTCTTCATGTTTTTGGCTGCAGGTGTTTTATCATGAATCTTAAAGATAACCTTTCAAAATTTCAAGCTAAAGCTGACGAAGGCATATTTTTAGGATATTCGCACAATTCGGTTGCATACAGAGTGTTAAATAAGCGAACACGAAAAGTCGAAGAAACTTTCAATCTTACTTTCGATGATTATTATGTCAAACAAGTTGAAAAGAAATTTGAACAAAAACCAATTATTAATGAATCATCTGATGAAACTAAAGAATCCAATTCATCTGATTTTGATTGTGATTTAATTTTGGTATTCCTGACAGGGCTGTGGATGCTGAAGTTCATGCGAATGATAATCATCAGTCTGAATCTTCGAAGCATAATGATTACTTCGAAATTCCTCAAAACATAGTAGATGTTAATTCAACAACGAATTCTTTTGGACTTGGTGAAAGTATGCTTGATAATCCAATCGAAGGAGAGCACTTGGATTCGAATACTCTAGTTGAGGGGGAGCATTCTTTCGAGGGGGAGAATGGGAGAATGGATGATGTTGTTGAGGGGGAGCATCTAGTTGAGGGGAGCATCAAAATGATAATAGTGTTGAGGAGGAAAATGATACAATAAATTTTAATCAAAATGATGATTTTCATGATCTGAATGATAATGTTTCTGTTGTAGGATCTGAAAATGAAGAGATGTACGAAGATGCACCTTTGGAATTTGATCCGGCCTATCCACCATTAGAGAAATGGACAAAGACTCATCCAATAGATCAAGTCATTGGAAATCCTCAAGATGGAGTATTAACAAGAGCTCAGATTCGTGCGAAGAATGAGGTATTAAATACTCGTCAAGAATTTTGCATGTTCAATGTTTTCATATCTAAAATTGAACCAAAGACAGTTAAGATGGCAATGGAACACTCAGATTGGGTTGTTGCAATGCAATCAGAACTGGCTGAATTTGAAAGAAACAAGGTTTTGGAGATTAACTCTTAAACCTGAAAATGTTTCGATTGTCGGGTTGAAATGGATTTTCAAAAACAAAACCGACAAAGATGGAAATATTGTACGAAATAAAGCACGTTTAGTTGTAAAAGGATATTCGCAACAAGAAGGAATTGATTATGAAGAAACCTTTGCCCCTGTTGCAAGACTCGAGGCTGTTCGAATATTCTTAGCATATGCAGCTCATAAGGATTTTGATGTCTATCAAATGGATGTGAAACGTGCATTTCTTAATGGATAACTCGAAGAAACTGTTTACGTAGAACAACCTCCAGGTTTCGTAAATGAAATGCATCTTGATCATGTATATATTTTAGATAAAGCTGTATATGGGTTAAAACAAGCACCAAGAGCATGGTATGCAACTCTTACCAGTTTCTTAAAACAGTCGAAATTTAAGCAAGGATCAGTTGACCCCACATTATTTCGAAACAAAGTTGGGTGTCATCTGATTCTTGTTCAAATTTATGTTGACGATATTATTTTTGGCTCTACTGACCCTACTTTGTCTAGAGAATTCGAAAACTTGATGAAAAGCCAATTCAAAATGAGCATGATGGGTAAAATCAATAATTTTCTTGGCTTAAACATATGTCAAAACAGAGAAGACATATTCATCAATCAAGAGAAATATACAAGGAATTTGCTCGAAAAGTTTGGATTGACAAATAGCACGAAGTTAAGAGTACCAATGGCTGTTGGCACAAGGCTAACACCTTCGTTAGAATCGCCTGCGGTTGACCTTACTTTATACAGGAGCATGATAGGTTCATTGCTTTATCTTACTGCAAGTAGACCTGATATCATGTTTTCTGTATGTAATTGTGCTAGGTATCAAGCAAATCCTCCAGAACCACATTTTGTTGGATATAGTGTCTAAGTCCATAACTATATTTGGTATGTACTTGACCCGACCCGGCATGGTCCATTTGGGTTGCACTTCACCCGAACAATTTATGGATAATCGTTTGAGAATAGTATAAGTTATGATTTATTAATATATTATAAGTCCTAATATATTAATATAAAATCATATTATTTAATTAGTATTGATCTATAATTAATCTAGAATTAACTTAGAGATCAAAAGTATGACTAATTAAATATGGGCTCTTGTATTTATATAGTGTGGGCTAATGCTTATTTGGAATGGGCTAGGCTTGCATGGAAAGTCCATGGATACTCCATGGAGCTTTAACCCATGGATCTCATGGAAATGAAAAGACATGGGTATTAGGGTTTACGTGGATGTAACCCTAATCCACCACACTATATAAAGGAGGCTTTGGTTCTTGAAATCAAACTAGTTGATGTTTGTAAACTAAGAGGGCCGATTTCAAGAAGTTTGTGACTATTCTCTCAAGTTTCCAAGTTTGTGGTGATTTGTGACTTCCATTTGAGGCATCCACATTATTGGTGCTAGGCTCTCAAACTCCAAGCAATCAACTACTACTACAAGGTAAGTAATTCTACTAGTTTTATTTGATTCAAGTACCCCATGCTATGCTAGTTAGGATAAGAACCTTGGAAAAATAATTATTTGCATGTATCTTAGTCAAACATAGATCCAAGGTTTCTAGGGTTGCATGTACACCATAGGAGTGTTAGAATGCTCAAAACCCATCAGTGGTATCAGAGCCTGGTTTGTTTTATTTGATACTTGATGAAAAAAAAAAAAAAAAAAAAAAAACTTGAAAATCGAAGTTTTGTTCAAAAGCTCGTATCAAAATTTCAAGTTTTGTATATGTACTTACGATTCTTGAAATTTTTTATATGAACATTCATAAACATATGAGTTTAGAAGATCATAGAAATTATGTGCTAATAATTGATTAGATTAATTCTTGATCTTTATGTGTTTTAATGGAGTCCATAACTAGTTCTTAAGTTATGGATAACCAAAAGTCACATTTATAAATAACCATTAAAAGAACACATAGGTTACAAAAAATGAAGAGTCTTCATTTTTAATAACCATTAACTCATAAGTTATGAGAAATGAAAAGTTTTGAAAGTTTACAAAACTTGCCCTCAAGTTTTGGAACATGTAAAGTCATATTAAAAACTTTAGTTCCAACCCCTAGAATTTTAAAAGTTAAAATTCAACCCTTATACTTTATAATATTATAAGTTTAATAATATTTATATATGTATAATATCAAGTCGTCTTACCGCTAGTACGCCTCATTCACGAAGCCGGTATATAAGGGGGGTATAAGGTTGTTGCCTATAAAATGGCAACTTAATGGGTGTCCACTCTCACCCACCGCTTCCTTGATCGGTGGAGGGTCGTTAGCCGAACGGGTAGGACAAGGACTTATAAATTCTCATTAAAAGTATAATGATAACACTAAAGTAACTAAACTTTATTGAATTCCCAATCTTAGTTATTTTAGGAAAATGTGAATAAGGTGCTAATCCATGAAATTACACTTTACACTTTGTTTAAGTCGTTAGTGGAGCGTGTGTGGTTAACCGGCACACTAACTTGAACTTAACAAGGTAGGTAAAGGGTGACTTAATGTTTATCATAGTATCGATGGAGCGTGTGTGGTTAACCGGCACATCGATTGAGGGGTAATACATTAAGGGTACCAAGTAATTTGCATGGTTACTTCACACCTTGTTTTGTGATCCTCGTCATCCCAGTCACAAAACTTGAAGGGCACACTCGAGATTGAAACATGCCATTGACGAAAGTTCAATGAATCTCAAAGAATCTAGGAGTTTCTAAACCAATTAAAACCTAATTAAATATTTCGTTTTTCATGGTGGAAATTGGTGAATCGTCATTCACCTACCTTCAAATATCTTATAGCTTAGATTACAGCATCCCTCTTCTAAGTTATAAAATATTGTGTTGGGTCCTAGCCTTAATATTACATTTGTGTGTTTTTTTAAGGACTATCTCTATATCTAATCTAATCTATTCCCTCTTCTTTTCAGATGTCTTCCAATAACAATGCTTATGGCTCAAACCCTACTAGCTCCTTCTCTCTCATGAATCTTTGTGGGAGAGTCATCTTTGATGGGTCCAACTTTACAGATTGGATCAGAAACATCACGATGGTCACTTGGTATGAGAACAAAGAATATGTTCTCGACAAGGAGCTGAAGGTACCCGAGCCAACTGCTACTCCTGAAGAGCTTGCTGAATATGAGGTACATGAAAGAGATGCTAAAAAACTGGCATGCATCATGATGGCCACCATGACAGCCGAGCTCCAAAAGTCCTATGAGGACTATTATCCTTTTGAGATGCACCAGGACTTGATGGACCGCTACCATCAAAGTGCTCGTCAAGAGCGATATGAAATAATCTCCTCCATGATAACAACCCGAATGAAGGATGGTGAACCCATCACGGGCCACATGCAGAAAATGCAAAGGTATGTGGACCGTTTACTGAAGCTGAATGTGAACTTCCCTGAGGAGTTAGAAATAGACATCATTTTGCACTCCTTGCCATCGTGTTATGATCAATTCCGCATGACATATCACATGAACAAGGAAGAAGTCACCCTCAGCAAACTTCAAGGACTCTTGAAGACCGCCGAAAGTGGTCTAAAGGGTAAGTCGGTTGTTACTACTCCTACTCCTACTCCAACTGCGGCCAATGTCTTGGCAATCGGGAATGGCAAAGGGAAGAAGAGAAAGAACCCTTCTAAGGGTACCAAGGGTAAGACCCTTGAAGGCTCCTCTTCAAGCAAAACCAAGAAAGGTTTTGTCACTCCTTCTGCTAACCCTAATGAGGTTGAATGCTTCTATTGCCATGAAAAGTCGCACTGGAAGCGAAACTGACCAAAGTACCAGCAAGATTTGAAGGATGGGAAAGTAAAACCCAACCATGCAGGTATATACACTATATTGTCTAATAACTCACCTCATTCTAAGTCTTGGGTCCTTGATACAGGTTGTGGTATTCACATATGTTGTGATTTGCAGGGACTAAAAAGAAGTGAGAATGTTGAGCAGGGAAAGATAAACTTGATCATGGGAAACAGGAAAGCTTCACCTGTCACCAAGATAGGAGTTTATTCCTTAGTGCTAAATAGTGGGTTTACATTAGATTTGAATAAATGGTAAGAAATGTTATTTCCTTTCATGCATTGTATAAACAAGGTTTTACCTTTTATTTTGATATTAATAATGGTAGTATTGATGCTTTCTTTAATAATGTTCTTTATTTTAAAGCATTACCTTGTGATGGCGTGTATGAAACTGTATCTGTTGTAGATAGTCTAGGAAATAATGTATTGTGTATTAACTCTTCCACTAGCTTAGATAAAGCATCCTTATGGCATTGTCGTCTTGGACATGTAAGCAAGAAACGCATAGGCCAACTCCAAAAGGATGGAGTCATGGAGTCATTTGACCTAAATTCAGATGATAGTTGTGAATCTTGTTTGCTTGGTAAAATGACAAAGTCACCTTTTACTGGCACTTGTGCTAGGGGTGAAGGTTTGTTGGACCTCATACACACGGATGTGTGTGGACCCTTCAGAACCGCCACAAGAGATGCTAATCGGTTCTATGTGACTTTTACTGATGATTTTAGTAGATATGGATATGTCTACCTAATCAAGCATAAGTCAGAAACCTTTGAGAAATTCAAAGAGTTTAAGCTAGAAGTGGAGAATCAGTTGGGCAGGAATATTAAGATGCTTCGATCCGATCGTGGTGGTGAGTATCTTAGTACTGAGTTCCTTGACTATCTTAAGGAATGTGGGATTCTCTCATAATTGACACCTCCTAGGACACCACAGTTGAATGGTGTAGCTGAGAGGCGCAATCGGACCTTGTTGGACATGGTTCGTTCCATGATGAGTCGAGCTTCGCTACCAATCTCATTTTGGGGGTATGCCTTAGAGACTGCCACCCATATCCTTAATCTAGTCCCTACAAAGAAGGTTGCCAAAACACCTCACGAGTTGTGGACTGGAAAAGTTCCCAATCTAGACCACATCAAGATTTGGGGTTGCGAGGCTTTCGCGAGACGCGAGACTCACGATAAGCTCGAACCCCGAAGCGAAAGGTGTATTTTCGTCGGCTACCCACAGAAATCCTTTGGTTACATCTTCTACAGACCCAGTGATAATGTGGTCTTTGTAGCAAGAAGAGGATTCTTTCGAGAGAGAGAATTCATGAGCCAAGGAGACAGTGGGAGGCAAATTGACCTTGAGGAAATTCAAGAGTCAAGTGGTGAAGGAACCTCAAACCCTAGCCCTCAACCTGAGGAGAAAACTCTTGTTGAGCCGACTGAAGAATCTATACCTCTGAGGCGTTCCACCAGAGTTAGGAATGCACCTGAGCATTATTATGGTTTTCATATTACTGCAGAAGGTGAGACACTTATCAGTGATAACACACTGGTAAATCTGGATGAGCCTAACAGCTACACGGAAGCCATGACAGGCCCTGAGGCTGCAAAATGGAAATAGGCTATGGATAGCGAGATACAGTCCATGTATGACAATCAAGTTTAGAACTTGGTTGACAATGTACCTGATCGTAAGATAGTTGGGTGCAAATGGATCTTCAAGAAGAAGACCGACATGGATGGTAATGTACACACTTATAAGGCACGACTGGTTGCAAAGGGTTATTCTCAAACTCCGGGAGTTGATTATGATGAGACCTTTTCACCAGTGGCCAAGATTAAGTCTATTAGGGTTCTGTTAGCCATTGCTGCATTTCATGATTATGAAATATGGCAAATGGATGTCAAAACCGCTTTCCTTAATGGAAAGTTGGCTGAAGATGTTTACATGGTTCAGCCAGAGGGTTTATCTCAGTACAGAGTACCCCAGTATAGTGTCTAAGCTCGAGAAATATATTTATGGATTAAAACAGGCACCTCGCAGATGGAATCTTTGCTTTGATGAGAAAGTCAAAGAATTTGGATTTTCAAGGAGTGAATATGAATCTTGTGTCTATATCAAGGGTAGTGGGAGTATAGTCGGCTTTTTGGTACTGTATGTGGATGACATACTACTCATAGGAAATGACATCCCAACCCTGCAGGAAGTAAAGTCCTGGCTTGGGAAGTGTTTCGCTATGAAGGACCTTGGAGAAGCTGCCTATATCCTATGGATAAGGATTTTGAGAAACAGGAGTAAAAGACTAATTGGACTTAGTCAAAGCACCTATGTGGATAAAGTGGTGAAAAGGTTCAACATGCATAACTCCAAGAAAGGAGAGTTACCCATCCAGAGTAATGCCTGATTGAGTAAGACACAAAGCCCTAGTACTGAGGCTGAGATAGCAGAAATGAGTCGAATACCTTATGCTTCAGATGTAGGATCGATCATGTATGCTATGACGTGTACTCGACCTGATGTAGCCTTTGCTTTGAGCATGGTTAGCAGGTATCAGGGGAACCCTGGCAAGGCACACTGGACTGCGGTAAAGAATATCCTCAAGTACCTACGGAGGACTAAGGACTGGGTCCTTACCCTCGGTGGCAGTGAGGACTTGAGAGTTGTAGGGTACAGTGATGCTAGCTTTCAGACTGACAGGGATAATTTCCGCTCTCAGTCGGGCTGGGTCTTTACTCTAAACGGAGGGGCAATTACTTGGAAAAGTTCCAAGCAGGAGACAGTGGCTGATTCCACTTGTGAATCAGAGTATATAGCAGCAAGCGAGGCAGCAAAGGAGGCTATATGGCTAAAGAACTTCATCGGAGACCTTGGAGTTGTACCAGCTATAAAGGAGCCAATGGAGATTTTCTGTGACAGCAATAGTGCGGTTGCCTTAGCCAAGGAACCAAGAGATCATGGGAGATCCAGACACATTGACAGAAAATATCACTTCATCAGACATCGAATAGAAGAAGGAATCCTCGTGGCAAAGAGGGTATCATCGGATGAGAACCCAGCAGATCCCCTCACGAAGGGACTGACTCGGGCTAAGCATCTCCAGCATGCTCGGAGCATAGGGCTGAAGGATGATATTAGTTTTAGTAGTTAGATAATCTTGAAATTTGTAAAATGTAATTGACATTTGATGATAAATAAAAGCTGTTATTTATGAGTAAAGTGTTGTTATCTCTTGTCAATCGTTTACTATTATTTCTTTTTGCATGTTTTGACTTCCAGAATAATTATGTTATGGTTTATATCATATTATTCAAACTCTCCACAGTCGGTCATATGTTGGAAGTAGATATGAATCAAGACTGTCATGGGTTGGCTTGTAGAGGTCTAAGATGTTAGACAAAGCGGGGCTACAACACTCATGAGTGCTCATAAGTTCTGAGTATTTGATACAACCCACGCTCACTTGTATCACTTCATGGAATTTATCTCGAGTGATCGTGAGACGGTAATATCATATAAGTCTTCAAACCTAGAGATATGATTTGTTGCCTATGAGTTGGTTATGCATTGATTGCACGAAAACGCATTGGTAACTCGATGTTATAAACCGTGCTTTTGTGTGTAATTCAACAAGTAGTAGAGCAAACATATGAGTCGAAGTTTATCTGTTCCTTCTAGGATTAGAAGCAATATATGGGCCCCTCGATGATTTTATTTTGACCTATGTACCGCGCCCGGTCAGAACTAAATTGATGTGTTCAGTTAAGTTCTATGTCAAACAAATCGGAAATAGGGAAACAAATGTTGGACAATAAGCAAGACCATGTTCCATGTATTTGTCCGGCTGATATCTAGAACAGAGGATTATATGATCACTTATCTAAAATGGCGCTTCATAGTTCAACAGAGTTTAAAGAGCTATGATTGTTGATCGGTTCCTGAAGTCATACTTGAAACTATAGTTATTAGACTTATCCAAGTGGGAGACTGTTGGATATAGTGTCTAAGTCCATAACTATATTTGGTATGTACTTGACCCGACCCGGCATGGTCCATTTGGGTTGCACTTCACCCGAACAATTTATAGATAATCGTTTGAGAATAGTATAAGTTATGATTTATTAATATATTATAAGTCCTAATATATTAATATAAAATCATATTATTTAATTAGTATTGATCTATAATTAATCTAGAATTAATTTAGAGATCAAAAGTATGACTAATTAAATATGGGCTCTTGTATTTATATAGTGTGGGCTAATGCTTATTTGGAATGGGCTAGGCATGCATGGAAAGTCCATGGATACTCCATGGAGCTTTAACCCATGGATCTCATGGAAATGAAAAGACATGGGTATTAGGGTTTACATGGATGTAATCCTAATCCACCACACTATATAAAGGAGGCTTTGGTTCTTGAAATCAAACTAGTTGATGTGTGTAAACTAAGAGGGCCGATTTCAAGAAGTTTGTGACTATTCTCTCAAGTTTCCAAGTTTGTGGTGATTTGTGACTTCCATTTGAGGCATCCACATTATTGGTGCTAGGCACTCAAACTCCAAGCAATCAACTACTACTACAAGGTAAGTAATTCTACTAGTTTTATTTGATTCAAGTACCCCATGCCATGCTAATTAGGATAAGAACCTTGGAAAAATAATTATTTGCATGTATCTTAGTCAAACATAGATCCAAGGTTTCTAGGGTTGCATGTACACCATAGGAGTGTTAGAATGCTCAAAACCCATCACATTTAACAGCTGTGAAGAATATCTTTCGTTATCTCAAGGGAACAATTTCGTTAGGATTGTGGTATCCTTCGAAAACAGGATTTTTCATTCAGGCATTTTCAGATGCAGATCTAGGAGGGTGTACATTGGATCGAAAAAGTACTAGTGGTGGTTGTCAATTTTTGGATGGAAAGTTGGTTAGTTGGCAGTCGAAGAAGCAAACGTGTGTTTCGATCTCTACTGTTGAAGCCGAATATGTAGCAGCTGCTGCTTGTACATCACAAATTATTTGGATTCAAAGTCAGTTGAGGGATTATTCTGTGAATATGAAAAAGATTCCATTGTATTGTGATTCTCAAAGTGCTATACGCATTTGTCATAATCCAGTACAACATTCAAAAACAAAACATATAGCTCTTCGTTATCACTTTATCAAAGATCATGTGGAAGATGGAAACATTGAAGTTCATTTTGTAAAAACAACTGATCAGCTTGCTGATATTTTTACAAAAGCTTTGGATGAAAAATCATTTGTTCGAATTTCGACAGGTTTGGGAATGATTGAAGCGAGTTCAGTTCCAGGACAGATTTCGAATGTATAGCAAAGGCGTGTTATACAAATGTGTCGATTCAGAGGCAATAAGACGCCATTCAGCGGTTACTGTTCATAGTCAACGCTTCGACACGCTTCGAATTCGACAATTTGCATGTTGGCTGAGTGGTACAAAATTTTCGTTCGTTTGTCAAAATTTTTGTAAGGTTGTCCAATTTTCGTTAGTTTGTCAAATTTTCGTAGGAATGGCGAATGGTAGTTTGTTTACAAATTTTCGTTTGTTTGTAAAAATGTTTTTCGTAAGTTTTGTATTTTAGTTTTCTTTTCGAAAAATCAAAAACTCCAAAAAGATTTTATTTTCGTTTTGTTGTTATCTTTTCGAAAATTCAAAAACTCCAAAAAGATTTTAGTTTCGTTTTGTTGTTATATTTTCGAAAAATCAAAAACTTCAAAAAGATTTTATTTTCGTTTTGTTGGTATATTTTCGAAAAATCAAAAACTTCAAAAAGGTTTTATTTTCGTTTTGTTGTTATCTTTTCGAAAAATTAAAAAAAAAACTCCAAAAAGATTTTCTTTTGTTAATTGTTTCATTTTTCGAAAAATTCACAAAAACTCAAAAATATTTAAAAAAAAATCAAAACTATCAAAAAGATTTTTGTTATTCTCTTTGTTTCTTTTTCATTGTGCAGATAACACAAACATTTTTCAAGGGTCATGCTTATGTTTCTATGGGAAGGTAACCTTTCGTCAACTATGTACTAGTTAGGTTGTCCCTAGAAGCATGTTGCGGCATGTTGACCCAAGCCTCTGTAGACTCAATGTGTGTTTACGAAAGCCTTAATGAAATCTTTCATACGAAAATTTCTTCCCAAGTCAGGCTTATATTCACATTAGTTGATTGAGGTACCTTACTCTTCTCACATGAGTTAAGAGTAAGCTGTTTTGTCCGAAAATAACAGAGGTACAATTCGCTCTTAGAAACCAATCTTTTTCATCTTAAAATTTCTTACACATGCACACAAAAAGACATATATCCAAGAGATCTTTGATTCAACCCATCAAGATTTAGATATATCAAAATTATGTGTTAAGGATCTGACATCATGAGGTCGTGATGAAAGTGAAACCCAACTTCCTATCTTAATAAGGAATTGACGGGGAACTATGTTCCAGATTTGACGAAACATTTGTTTCAGTACCATTTTTCAAAACTCGAAATCATATTCTATTCTTATGTGTGATCTTGATCAAACTATCGAAACCCACGGTGTTTGTTACCCAACCGGATTCAGAACAAATATTTGTTTTATGAGTATGATTTTTGTATGAGTTTCATGTGCTTTCCACGTTACTTTCAATATATTTCAAAGCATACTTGTCACTGACTACACTGGTCAAACAAGAAATTTCTGTTACAATTACTCACCTTATGTTTTGGATGATATGTAACGAAATTCTAAATCACCCAATAAGCCTAACAAAAGAAGCCCTTCGATACTTCTCTACAAGTATTCGATTGTAATTCGCGGGAACATACACAAGCAGTTGCTTATCTCTCTTGATAATTAATGAAGTAACCTTTGCCCGGGGTTTCTCTGCTTTTGTGTCGAATTTTTTTTTGAAATCACAGATCCAAATTTTCGTTATTTTGTTTCTTATCTTTTCCTTGGCACACAGCACACACGAAATCCTTGAGGTTCTGAGTACTACCAACTCAGGCTGATGATTTCGACAGTCTAGCATATGACTTCGTCTCTAAACCCAAAGACGAAAGAGATTAACCTCCATCCGAAGGTTGATGACAGTTACTATTCCTTGAGGTGACACGAACAGACTGTGTAAGGCAACGTTTCCTGGTTTCAAGGCGATGTGACAGTTACTTTTTGACGCATGGCAACTTTATTGGCAGACTGGTGCGATTTTAAGGTGCCACGTCAGATCTCAATCAATGCCTATCCCGCGTTCAATTCAAATTAAGGGTTACATATAAAAAGGGCATTTACGGATTCTTTATCTTTTTACGCTCACAAAAGAACTCAAATACCCAAATTCTCTCTGTTCTTCAAAGCTTCTAACCCTAATCATGGCTGGCGTTGATTCTACTTCTCGCACAACTGAAGACATTACTTCTCATCAGATCATGAAGATTCAAAGCACCAATTATCAAGTGGAAGGGGATGTGTCTTTATATCCAGAAGAATTGAAGATGCTAATTGTCGCATTGAAGAGTTCTGTTCTTTCCAAGGCGATGTTCAATTCTTTCTCAGTTTATTCATATGCAAAGCAATTGATATCATCATCTTTCAACTGGTGAATGACAAGAAAATCCGTTTGTCCAAGAAGATCTTTTGTCAGATTCTGGATATTTCCAATTCTCCAATTGTTACTGATCTTACATCTGCATAAATTATTCATATGTTTAATGAGATGGGTCATCAACCTCCACTCACAAAGATCAGTGATTTCAAGAAATCAGTCCTGCCAACTGTTTGGAATTTATTGTTTGGAATTTTTCTTCGATGCTTGACAGGTCGAAGTGTTGGTTTAGACAAAGGTCGCATGGAGGTTTATGCGATGGTGGCAGGATTGTATTATGATATCTCTGTCGACTACTCTACACAACTGTGGAAGGAATTCCAAAAGAGTGTCGAAAACACGAATGTGGTTCAAGGCATTTCGTGTGCTAGGTATTGGAGCTTAATCCTTGGTTATTTCTATGATAAAGAAGGAATTGTTGTCCCTGCTAATGAAGAAAAGGCTGAGTTTCTGAAGTATCACTTCCCAAAGGAAGTTTCGGATGATATGGAGGTATTCACAAACATTGCTCGGATTCCTGATGCAATGTTAAAAAGGGTTGAGCCAACAAATTCAGTGTTGGTTGAGTACTTGAAAACCATTAATCCAGATGTTGAAACTGGAAAATTATTGTCGAAAGAAGAAGTTGGTCCTTCCAAGAAGTCTAAACGTTCTAAAAAGGATGCAAAGGCTACACCAGAAAAGCCAATGCATGAATCAAAGAAGTCTCCTGAGAAGATTGTACACGAATCTACGAAGTCTCCAAAGAAGCCTGAGACGACTGAAGTGAATGTTTCGACTGTTATCATCACACCAGTGGAACCTGTTGATGCTACTATAGAGAAAATTCCTTCGAAAACTGGTGTTTTTCGACGATTGAAGAAAAGGGCTAGGGGTTCACGAAAATCTTCTGATGGTGTGTTAAAATCTTCTCCTTCTAATGTTCGTAAACCACAACTCTCTCATCAAGGAGTCATTTTTCGAGAGGTTCCAGCTCCAGTTTTGCCTCTGTCCAAGAAACGTCGAGCTGAAGATGTGGCCAAACACATTTTAAAGAAGAAGAAACGGCAACGCAAGTTGGTAATTCAAGAGGCATCTTTCGAAGAAGAAGTAGTTCCTGACACACCAGAACCAATTGTTTCTCAAAGTGTATCTACTCTAGAGCAGACTATTGTCATACCACCCGAAGTCTCGTGAACTGAATCAAATACTGAGGAGGTTCGAACTTCAAGCATTTCTACACACATATCTGATACGGATGTAAATGTCAACATGGGTGAGGGAGAGTCGAACAAAGAAGTTGCGGCTACAACTCAAGGTATTCCTGTATCTTCAATGGCAGATACTTTCGTGTCCTTACCTCCTTTTCTTATTCCAAATAATACAAGTTTTCTAACCTTTGAACACATACTTCATCAACCCTTTACAACTCTTTTTCCATCTCAATCCACTGATTCACCCAAGATTGATTCACCTGTTAAAACTTCACCTGTTGTTGAAACGGAAACTGACAATTAAGGTTTTAGAGGCACATTTGAAGATTTACAGTTTGATGATGAAGAAGATCACTTTCATTGTCATATCTTGATGACAATGAAACAATTCAAGATTCTCAACAAGAAATTGAATTCTATTATTCAATCTGAAGCAGATTTGGGAAGTCATTCGTCTGTTTCTAATATGGAAGTTGATAGTATGCTGAAAACTTTCGAAGCCAAGGTGGTGAGTAAAGTCTCTGGGATGATCCGAGATTCAGAGATTCGACTATTGGAGAAGATTGATCACAATGATCAATATGACGAATTAAGGGTGAATTCTCTAATTTCGATGTTTAAAGGGGAGGTGAAAGAATTCAAGCATTTGGTGAAGGAAAGACACGTGTTATTTGTTCAGGATGTCAAGAAGGTGAGGGAAGATGTAAATTTGCAAATTCAAGAGCTTCGACAGGATATGCAAAAGGAAATCTCAATTGTGCAAAGGGATTATGCTTCGATTAATCAGAAAATTGACATTATTTGTGATGTTGTTACCAAATATGTCAAATTATACGAAGATTTGAGTCCTCAACTTACTCAAATGTCAATATCGGAAACTCAGAGCTTTGTGGAAAGTGTTCAAGTTGCTGAAGGAGCTCAAAGATTTAACTGATCAATCAGTTTCCTCTCCGTTCATTACTCCGGATTTTTTGTCTCAAAAGTTTGTTCATTTTGAAGCTATTTTACACAAACAACTTGCTCCTCTTTCTCATATTTCTAGCCTTCTTCCGACGAATGCCCCGCCTATTTTCACAGGGGTGCAAGGGGGAGAAAAGGGGGTTGGTATTACAAAGGCTAGTGGTGAAAATTTGCATGCAGATGCAAAGGTTGTTGGAAAGGTGTTTTCTTCGAAGATTCCAATAACAAAACCAATTTTGTCAACCGCTGAGCCAGTTATTTCGACTGTTTTAACAACAATGCCAATTTCAACGAAGCCAATTTCAAGACCAATTTCTAAAGGAATTGTGATTGGGGAAGGTGGCAACAGTTTGAAGCCTAAGGAAAGTGTTGATAATTCATCTGTAAAAGACAAAGGGAAAATTATTCTGGTCGAAAAGTCAAAGGAAGAAAAGAAAGTTGAAGCGGAGGCTGAAGTTGAAAAGCTCCGAATTGTACAAAGCATTATGCGACTTCGTGCAAATGATCCACCTGGGATGAACAAGGGTGATCCTTTAAAGCACTACAATTATGAAACAATAGAGTCGAAAGTTGCATATAATCATATGTATGCTTTCGAAAAGAAGCCAAAGAAAAGCTATGCTGTTCTCAACACTGATATGAGTCAATTGGATTTTCCCATCAATGAGATGATGTTCATCATGGCTCAGTACAAAATTGCTGAGAAATTTGACAATGATGATGAGTACACTTACATGAAGATCAGATTTCATGCTGTACTTGGAAAACTTCCAGAGGAGATTTGGTCACTGGTGAAGATAAAGAAGGTGATAAGCATAAAGCGAGATGTGTTGTTCGAAAATATGATGCAGAATCTTCGCTTTATTGTTTCGAGGGCAAATGGCCAAGTGTGTGATTTTTCAGAAGCCGATTTTCCTTTAATGAACTTGTATGATCTGATACAAGTTGCATTGTTGCTAAAGGATAAAGATGCTTCATATCTTCGAGAAACTGATCCTGAAGTTTTTCGACTCGGGTTGGCTCACATCAAGATTTTCATTGACAACTATTATGAGTGTTTAGTACTTACTGATGTTGAGTTAGCTACAGCAAAGGGATTGACTATAAAAGTGCCAATGGAACTTCCTTTAACTCAACCTGAGTTGAAGAAGTATGCTGACGGAGAAATATGTTTGAAGCCATTTGGTATGGTATTTGTTGGGAAAGACAAAAATGGGAAGGCGAAAAAATTCTTGTTTCAAGCTTCCGAAGTGGAAAGATATACAACATCCCAATATACGAATTTTCATTGTTCGTATGAATAGCTGCAAGAAGAATAACGAAGGAGATAAGAAGGAATTGAAGAAGATAATCTCATGGTACACTGATATTTGAAGAGTTATGCCGTATGCTATACAGATACTCTTGAACTGACGAAGGTCGATATCATTACAAAGGGGGATATTGTTAGGGTCGAAGTATGTTGTAATATGTCGAAGTTTATTTTACCCTTCGTATGTTTTGTAAAGTTTATTTACTAAGGTGTATTTTGTACGAAGCTTAATGGTCAATGCCTTAGTATTTTTTTATGCTTTCATTGTTCCTATATATATGGAACTTTACCAGAGTTAGATAAGTGTCCGTTACAGAACCTGTCTATTTTCTCTGTAAAAGTTGGAAGCATAAATGAGCAGAAACCAGATCTTATTTACATCGTTTTGTTCAATCTGAATTTGTTTAACTCTGATTTAGATTAATACTTGATTCCGCGATTCATCACTCGTCCCATGCCATAAGGTGGTCGTTGTCCTTGTTCCTTGCTCCATCGTTTCAGGTCCACAGCCCAGCGGGGCGCTGCGCCTTGAAAGTTCCGTCGGGGAATTGCTGCTTCTCGGGGAGGATTGTAGATCTCCGGTTCCGAGTCAGTGCTCCCACCATCTCCTTCCTCTTCTGAATCTTCGTCTGGGTCTTCCTCGGGATCCTCTTCGGAATCCTCTTCTGGCTCTTCCTCGGGAATCTCTTCGGGATCTTCCTCTGGGTCCTCCTCAATCTAGCCTCCATTACCCTGGTTAGGGTAGTAGGGATCACCGGGAATGTGAAATCCTGCCATTTCGTCTGGTCGAGAATAGAGGTAAGAGAATTATATATAAAACTTGGGAGTAAAAAGGGTAATTTTTGATAAGTATAATTCTATTTATTTGACGATTCATATTTCTAACTAAATATCGAGGTTCGCATGATTATAACAGTTCTTTTAGTTTCACAAAATACTCCTATAGTATTTCAAATTTGTAAGTTTGATTCTAGTATTTTATTTGGTAAGTTTTTTTTTTGACTTGTTGCTTACTACGACCATTCCCGACATACGTTGGTCATATCTCGGATAAATATAGGTGATCAGGCTATATTTATTCTCGATCTGATTACATACCCCGAGGCCTAATCATAGCGTCCTAACTTGCCTAATATTTTTGTAAAAAAAAGTTGGCTATGATACTAGACCGATGCATGCATGTACTTATACTTTTATAAAACTAGCATTTTATTTTCTTAAAAGTATAGTTTGTGAAAACGTTTTGTCAGAGGGTTTTAGTCCCTTTGCATTTATAGTTTGTATATCTTATGTGGTTCGATATACTTAGTTCACTATAAACAATGCTCTGATACCAATCTGTCACACCCCCAAACCAGAATGGCGGAAACATTCGGGGGTGGGTGACTTCACGTAGTAACATAACAGTTGAATATTTGTAAAGAAAGTAAACACAACCATCATAAATATAATTTAAAAGTTACATTGTTGCATATAATACATGTTTCAAAAGTATATTACAAATATGATGATTTAAAATGTTTTGATAACTGACGCCTTAGCGTTCCTTCTCCAAAAGCTGATCTTTTACCTGTATTACTGATTCCCTGAGAAATACAAGTAGTTTTGAAAAAGTGTCAACAATTAAGTTGGTGAGTTCATAAGCGTTTTTGTACTAAAATTGTATGCCTTTCGGTAAAAATAACTGAGCGTGTTTCTAGGAAATCCAATATTTTCCATGTATGTGTGGTAGTTTGAAAAAGTTCCAAAGACTGGAATGCATAAGTATCTTCCGTACTAAAAATGGTGTAAGTGGATTTATACATATATAATGTAATTATTGAATGCATTTAATAGTCTCGTAAATCAAAGATATTTCGATAGTCCATGTGAATTTTATAACCACGCTATTGACCCAGACTGCCTGTAACAACGTTCTTCAGGCGTTGCAGTGTTATGACGTTTGTCACCCCAGACCTGCCGGTCTAACTGTAGCTAACTGTTTAGGTGCAGGATTGTCAATCCCGTATAGATATATACACAAGTATCACGCTCTCCCTACAAGAGATTATGGTTTATAATACAGGACTTGAAATGCGTACTTGAGAGTACGTTGAAGTCGAGTGTCTCACAAAACTTAGTATCAATAGATTTACGGAATGAAAAGTCTACATTTCTTGTAAATGAAAGTATTTCCTTTTTACAGTGTTTATGTAATGATGTCATGAATAACTTGTAAACTATACCCACTATAGTTTTTCGAAAGTGTGTTCCATTTGGTGATAAAAATTCGGTGTAATACCAACTTTGCATGTAAAGTGTAACGTTGGTAGTAATGTTGTTTAACATTTATAAACAAAACGTAGGTAAAGTTTTTGAAACCGTATGTAACGATGTGTATTTAAACATAAGTTTTTCTTGTGTTTCACTTGTATTCCCCCCCTCCCCCTAAAATATGAAAAAGACGTGAAAATGTAGGGGTATGAACTCACCTGGAAAGTGTGGTGATTTGAAGAAAACGATATTTTTCTCGGGCAGCACTTCGACCGGGAAGTGGTAAGTTTCTGGAGATTCTCAGAGCTTCAGACCTTCGTCGGGGCTTGGATACGTAACCGGGGTGTCGGGGTCGTCTTGGGGTGCTAAACGTAGAGTAGAAGTGAAAGAGATGAGAGAATCGAGCAAGTAAAACCGAAACCCTCGGTTTCTATTTATAGGGTGAAATTCCGGGACTCACGTCGTGAGCATGGGATGGCTCACGTCGTGAGTTTGGTCCGTAGACGCGACGCCTGGTGGTCTAGCTCTGGCACACATCAGTCATAGGCTCACTTCGTGAGTCTCTTGCTCACATCGTGAGTCTTCGGATAAGGTTGGTTTGCGTGCCCTGAAGTTCAGAAATTCATATCTCTCGCATACGAGCTCCGATTCCGATGTTATTTATGTCCACACGTAGGTGAGATTAGGCTCTACAACTTTCGTTTAGACTCCGTCAGCTAATTTTGATTTAAGTTTTTAATATTATATTTTTAATAGGTCGGGACAGGAAAAATCCATTAAAAATTCATAACTTCTTCATCCGATGTCCGTTTTCGTCTGTCTTTTTACCTTGTATTACTATTGTCGAGATCTTCAATTCTCGTTTAGGTTACGTCGTCTAAAAATCGCTCGATCTCTATTTTGAGTTTTTAGCTGTCTACTGCTATATCCAAAACTTAGAAAAATCATAACTTCCTCATACGAAGTCAGATTTGGGCGTTCTTTTTATGCGCGTTTATGGTTTAACATAATCTACGACTTTCGTATAGATACCTAAGGCTAAAAAGTATTTTATTGAAATTTCACTTTTTACACTTGACAATGTTTTACGGTTTTGTCGCGAATTTTTGATTAGTCATAACTTCTTCGTTATAACTCGGATTTGAGTGTTCTTTATATTTCTGAAAGCCTTGATACGATATCTAACAATTTATGTATCCCAATTGAGACTTTTGAACAATTCATTTTTGACGCTATTTTTATTGATTCCAAAAATAGGCTATAATATTTGACTTTTTGAACATTACATTGATTTGAAACATCGGGTTGTCACATCATACTTAATTCATTTATTGTCATTCTTATGCTAAGAACACTCTCTTATATGGCTTAATTTCTTGATCACACTTCCTAGAACTCCTCTAAGTTCGAAAGTCCCCTCAAGGAACTTGGTAGAGCCAAAACCACATCATCTTCTTCCATATCTTCCTCAAAACCGAACCAACAAACACCAAGGTGAGTTCATACCCCCTTGTTTTCGGTTTTTACATGATTTTTGTGGGAGAATACAAGTAAAATGTGTAGATCTATGTGTTATATGCATGTCTTGTGTGATTTCTTAGTTCATTTTGTGATTATGTGTTATTTTCTTCATAAATCTAGAAATATGTTAAGAACATGAAGTTTATCACTAGGATCTACATGAAAACCTTGAGAAAACTATGTGTTATCACATATAATACATGTAAACTTGTAGATCTAGGATTTATACACTTAAAATAGCAAAAATGAGTGTTGGGTCCAAAGATCTATAAACTAAACTAAAAAAATCAGCCCTTCACATAAAAGTTTTGGTCCAATCTCGAACTGTTATGACCACCTTAGTGATAATATTTTTCAAAACTGTTTTAAATGAAAAAAGTTCAGGTTTATACCTTTAAAATGACTACTCTCACGTTTTCATACGATTTTTCTACAATTTTTGGCGAATTTTACAAAACTGCCTATCATATTTGAAATAATTTCGGACCAGCCTGTGAAGGTGAGCAATTTCACACTTATTAGAGACCTTTAAAAATTATGAGAAAAATTATGAACAAAGTAGGCAAAATTTCAAAACTTCCAGAGTTTACGGATCCAAATTTCGACTTACGATGATTTTTCTACAAATTTTCCAACAACCGGATTAGAAAAGTCAAAAACCATAAAAATGTTTATTTTCACAAAAATCAAGCCAAAAATGATATTTTTGACAAAAATGGATTAGAAATGTTATTTTTACCAAAACTAGCTATAAATACAAGTTTTGAGCAAAATGGGGACAAAAATGTTATTTTTATTAACTTTGGGCCTTAATTGAAAATTTGAGGCTTTTTGGACCAAAAATGTTGTTTTACAAAAAGGAGACTTTTTATAATCAACTTTGTAAACCTCGAACAAAAATAAGCAACAATATAATGACAAATGGGTGAAATACAACAATAACAATTTTATCGGGCCAAATATTCATGTTACATGGCCAATGGGCCTTAAGAGCCCATTTAAGTGTATATTTAGCCCAATATTTTCCATGTCATGTTTATTGGGCCATGCGACCCATTTACATGTTAATTTGGGCCTGAATTATGGATCACATGTTATTGGGCCTTCGTGGTCCATTTACATGCCTATTGGGCCCAAATTACCCACTTACATGTTATTGGGCCTTTGTGATTCATTTACATGTTAATTGGGCTTGGACTGAAACTTACATGTTTAGTAGATTGAAATTATATCTTTACATAATTATTGAACTGCATATACTTATATATGTACCTTTGGATTTGATAACATACAACATATACGTAAACATTAAAACATGGTATTAGAGGTTGAGATTCTAGTGAGATTTGTCGGTTGGCACCTTTGAGTGTACAATCGTAGCCTGTAGTTATAACCAGAGTTTCCTGGAGGGAGAGCGGGAGTTTGTGTATAGATCTATACGGTGTGACCCCCCACGCCTTAGCTGTTCGCTACAGCTACTAGGCCAGTCTAGGGCGACAAACCTTACCTATATCAAATCGGCGCCTGAAAACGTCAAGACGGGCGAATTAGTCATTATCAAGCATGGTTGTAACGGCTCACTTAGAGACTAACTTCATCAAGGATTTCGGTATATTTATACAAATCTAGACGATACTAAAAACATACATACATCGATACACGGTCTTGGAAATTTTACGATTACAATACTTTTATATGCAGAAAATATCGGATTTTCTGGGATAAATACATTTATACATCACCTTCCTCTTACAACAGAAAATGCAGGGTTTCTATCTGGATTACATCTTTGTTTATTTATACATTTCAAAAGCAGTAAACACACATGCATTAATACTTGATTTGACACATCATTTTCAAACCACTTTACAGAAAATATCGGATTTTCTGGTGCTTTACGAACTATACAAAACTTTTCAATCAAACATGCTTATGAACTCACCAACATAATATATGTTGACGTTTTCAAAATAATCTGTATTCTCAGGGACTCGTTAGGCAGAAGAATCATCAAGAATATGGGATTTGTTTTGTGTACTGTTAAACATCATCCAGTGAATGATTTGGTCATGTAACTTAAAAAATTATACTTGATGTAAACAATGGCAGTTGTATTAAATTATGCATGGTGATGATGATGTTATGTTTCATTTATATTCACTGTAATGATAATTCAATTGTTAGTCACGCGACCCCCCGGACGTTTCCGCCGTCTGGTTCGGGGGTGTGACAAAACAACTCTTTGTTTTTTCTAAGGCAAATTTTATATAACCAAAATGCATGAAAAATGGTTATACATAAAAATAAACAATTTTAAACAAGAAGTTGCCAAAGAAACAAAAAATATGGATATTTCTTTACCAAAAGAAATCCTTGCTTGTTTTCCAAAATCAAAGATTATAAAACATAAAAAAATCATTCTAACATATAAAAGATGGCTCTGATACCACTAATGGGTTTTGATACAAAATATAAATGTGTTTTTCATAATAACTGATCAACAGAAGCGTTAAAAATAACAAGTTTATTTTTTAGTTTATAACAAAACTCAACCATCTAGGATCCATTTATAGATGCCAGAATGATATTAAAACAACCATAGAGTATTTTACAATGACAAACTTTGGAGCCTTTAAACCCACTTGGTTTTGGTGTGTCTTGATGAAGATAGAAAAATCAAAGAGTATGATTTTCTCTACAAGTGTACACCATCAAGATTAAGGCACTTGGAATGCTAGTTCCTTCTTGTATTCTTGAGTGTCTTAAGCCTTTAGGTACTTAACTCAAATAAGCACTAAAGGAGACAACTCAAGAGGGCTTCTAATCATCAAACTAACTTTAACAGAGAGAGAGAGAGAGAGAGAGAGAGAGAGGGAGTGAAATGAGACGAAAAGAACGAGGATTTGGCCAGTAGAAGAAAGAGTGCCAAAAAATGCAAGCACATGCATCCTTGTTATATACTCTCATGCAATACATACCTTTAGATTATAATAACATAAAGTATTGGTAGCCTTTTAGAAGCATGGGGGGCATAAGAAGAAAGTTGACAAACAACCTATTCTTTTATGAAAATGATTTTGGCCATGCTTAAAAAGAAGAAAAAAAATGGTCTAGCTACTTTATTAACCATGGTGTGTTAACTCATTAACTTAATCATGGTTAACCAAAGTGTCCAAAACTTTGTACATGACTTATTAAATCATACCATATGATATAATAACTAGTTATACTCTCTTTAATTATTATTTCCACAAAACAATAATTATTCCTTAAAAAAATACAAAAATTGATATTATTTATTAACAATCATATTAATAATAAATATAAAAAATGTTTCAACTTGATAAAGGTGTGACGCTGTATTATCATATATTATTAGCAATATCACTCAATAATGATTTTTGGGCATATAGATTAAACAGATTGAAAGATTTTGCAAAACACTAACTTCATGTATGAACATGCATGATTGTTTATTTATGTTAATCTATGTGGGACAATGAACAATATTCTTGTTCACAAATGAAAATTTATGCAGGTTTTCAATTGCATGGTTGTATTTTGTTCGTTCAATTATAACTTCAGTTATATTAGAATATTTTGTTCAATTGCAACAACATGTTATTAATTGAGTATTTAGGTGTTAACAAGTAATATTCACCGAGAGGCAAGTTATATTACTATCCAATTGAATTCGATGATATAAATATGGAAGAAGAACAATTATTCGATATCGTATTAGATTGTGAACATAAATATAAAAAATGTTCTAAAGAAGGAGGTTTTGAAGTTCGTAAAAAATCACTTAAAAAGAGACCAAATAGTGGAATTGTTACTCATAGGTTTATGTCTTGCAGCAAATAATGTAAATGACGAGATGTTGAACATGATGTAATCGATGTTGGTATAAAAAAAAGAAAATCAATAACAAAAATTGGGATATCTTGCAATTGCCAGGTTCAGGTTTGATAAAAAAACCAAGAAATATGTTTTGTATGAGATTGAGAAAAAACATAACCACAAATTTTTTAGTTTAAGTAACCATTACCTTTCAAAAAGTAAGGGTAAATTCGAATATAAAGATGAAAAGTTCATTAATGATCTATGTGCACGTAACAATGGTCCTACAAAATCTTAGTCCTTGATGAAGACCTTAAACGGAGGATATGATAAGGTTTGTGGAACCAAATTTGATTGCATTGTGCTAGAGATATGAGGTCATATATCGGTATTAGTGATGCATAAATGGATATGAATAGATTGATTATTAGGAAGGAAAACACATAAAACTTTTCGTTTGATTATCTAGTTTCAGGTGATGAAGAGTTAATTGTGTTATGTTGGGCTAACGAAGCAACAAAATCATAATTTATAGAATTTGGGGATATGGTTTCATTCGATGTAACCTATACGACAACCATGTAAGTTTTCATCATATTTTGTGAAATGTACTTATATAAGTTATACATGTTCATAGTTGAACATAAATTCATATATGAACACTATTTCATACATAAACATATTTTGGTATATGAATGTATGTTAATTTAGTGTTAATATATCTATAAATGTTAGTATGTGAAAATATATTCATGTATGAATCAGTTTAAATATATATATATATATATATATATATATATATATATATATATATATATATATATATTTTATGTAAGTTAATATATCTATATCAAGTACAGCATGGTATTTATACCATTCACGGGAATTTTTAATGAAAAACATTTTGTTACATTTGGTGCGGGCTTAAATAATAATGAGACGGCTAAGTCTAATACATGGTTGTGGAATTGTTTTTGTATGGGTTTGGTAAAGAACCAAATGTTATTGTTATCGATCAAGATCCAACAATGAGAAAGTCAATTATAACGGTTTTTAAGAGTGCACGACACAAACTATGTATGTGGAATATTGGAAAAAAACAAAATGACAAGGCATTTTAAAGTAGCATATAGTTATTTACCATCATTTGTGAATCTAACAAATATACTTATATTTTAAGATATTAATCTATGAAACACATTTATTAATTACATGTATCTCCACAAGTTTTGGCTACTGATTTCAGGAAGCAAATCCTATCATTAATTTGGAATAATAAAATAGATCGTGATCAATTTGATAGTATGTGGCAAGAATTGATGAATAAGTTTGAACTTAACAAAAACAAATGGTTAAATAAGATGTTTTCTCTAAAGGATCCATGGATACCAACATATTTCCAAGATATCACACAAGCAGGACTAATGAGGATGATTTCAATTGATTTTAGGGTAAGAGAGTGAAATTTCATTTCTTGGTGCATACCTGACCAAACACTTGAATCTACTTGGTTTTACATATTCATTTGAGACTGCAATGGAAGCCCAAAGACATACACAATTTCCAAATGACTATAACTCATAATCAACCACACCTATGTTAGAAAATCGTTTATTGATAGATAAACATAGGGGTGTCTGTGACATCCCCAAATTCACGGTCATTTTTAAAAAATTTATTTATGCTTATTTTAACATCAGAGTATCCTTTTTAAAGAACAATGTTGCGGAATTTTGTTCCCAGAAAACATGATAAAGGTTTTATCAAAGCATTTCCAAAGAAATGTATTTGTTTATATTAAAACATTGGGATGTCATCGTCAATACAGAAACATAAGCATAAACAGACCTTACATTCTTTTACATTAGTGATTTACATCTCCTTTAATCTCTCAGTGTAATGTAGCTTCGTATCGATACCTGTGATACAAATAAATTGAGTGGGTCAGGTTGGGAAACCTAGTGAGTACATAGGGTTTTCAACCCACAATAATAAAGTTATTATGTTTAATCATCGAACAATAAACCCAATTACCCATCCCCATTATCTTCTTTATTCTTAAGTATCTTCCCTAAGAATCATCTATTCCTCATTATTTATTCCTAAGGATTGTCCTAAGGAATAGGCATGAAGTTCATCGTTGCCAGGGTTTATATAACAGACACTAAGTCCATAGTTGTCAGGGTTCATCTAACAGGCGTTAAGTTCATAGCTGTCAGGGTTTATCTCATTTCTTGACAGTATTATTTTAGGGAGTCCACCCGCAATACATGTCAATGGGTTTTTAGAGTACACTGGGTGAACACATCGTTCACAAAACCTACAAGTTGCGAGCCTTCTAGTGTTCCATTAGACTGTCTAGAATAGTATGTGGTTGTCATCTATACTCCGTTAGATGACGGGGCCATCGCTTGGGTCATCACTTGGGTCATCGCTTGGGTCATCGTTTGGTTCATCGCTTGGCTCATCGCTTCTCACTATCTTTTACCACTCATATTTCATCACTCATCATTCATCTCATCTTTAATCTACCCATCATAATTATATGTATAAAATACATATACCGTTTACAGAAATTAAAACATGTATATTTTTGTTCATTCAGCATAAATATTAAGTACACAGATAATATGCACATAGCACGTAATTTATATTAAATACTTCATATCTATGTGAAAGATGAAAATAACTATGCACTCACTTGTTAAAGTGATGATTCCAAACTCGGACAGCGCTTCGCTTCTTAACAATATAATTTCCTTCGACGAAATCTAGTATTATTACCACTAGATTTTAGTTTATTATTTACCATGACTAATTATTAGTCTTAGCATTATTATTATTATATAAGTGTTTGAACAATATTTTCCAACCACTATGTACAGACAGGGGCCAGACATAAAACATCAGAGGGCAGGACCATTTTGGCATATAACACTTCTGAAATCCAACAACCCTATGCGGCCCTTTAAACCATATTCCCCCCTACCGCGAGTAGTTAAAAAGATATTATAACGACACTTATATAAGTCATAAAAATAACCCAAATATTTATTATAAGTTCATAATAACAATACTCATTTTAAATATAAGCTATATTTAAAATAGGGTAAACATAACTTACTTACAAGGGGGTTTTAGCTAGGAGTCGGGCTCTACAGGGGCAGAACTTCGTCGTTGAATCTTTCTAAGAAAGATTCTTGCAGCGCTCCGACACTCACCTTACCATACTAAAATTACAGAAAGAGAAGTCGAATCACGAGGGACCGAAATGCTCGGGGGATAAGAAGAGAAAGACTCTTGAATCAGGAGAATGGTGTAAGAAATATGAGAGCCTAGAGGCTCTTATTTATAGTAATTGAATTTTCAAAAACCACCCTCTATATTTACTTAAATGACTAAACACCCATTTATAATACTATTTTAAATAGATTTAATGATATTTGTACAATGTCGAAAGTACTCAACATTAGTCTTATAACGACCGCATCGTCGATACCTTTCTAATGATATCTACATATGTATATATATGTATACGTATATATGATTTACACTTTATTTTAATAGGTAAATGTGCTATTAAAAATTATAACTCCTTCATACGAACTCCGTTTTTGACGTTCTTTATATCCACGCATAGCTATCGACGAGATCTACAACTTTTGTTTAGACTCCGTCGGCTAATTTTGAATTTATATTTTTGTCCATATTTTTATAAAATTAAATGATTTTGCTAAAATCACAAATATCTTGTACGGACTCCGTTTTTCGCATTCTTTTTCTCAAAATTCATATTTTAAGGAGTACTACGATTTTGTTTTTGGTCGCATTAGCTTAAAGTCAATCATTCTCTTCGTAGCTTTTTACGTCATACATTCTTTGTACGCAACTGAATTTTATATCTTAGAAAAATAATATCTAATTCATACGGAGTCGGATTTCTACGAAATTTATATTTTCGGGATCGGGACGAGGTGTAGTTTCGAAATATATATATATGTTTTGACGCACTTATTTTTATGATTTACGGACGATTCGGCTGATTTTTCCTATTTTATTATATTATAATAATCATGAAACACATAATATTAATATAATTCTTCTTTATTACGTAAAATAGGTTACAATTGTTGACCCTAACTATTACTTTGGTTAAGATTATTTATCCTAGATAATCTTTTATATAAATTTTTTTTAACGCTTATTATATCTTAATTGACAAGCCCGAATCTATGGGTGTTACAGTGTCAAATCAGGAAATCATGTCATGTTTTTGTCTGACACGACACAAAACAACAATGTTTAATTTAATACAAACACGACACAACACAATGCCATGTTTATTTTCATTAACACGAAAACGAATCAATTTAAACACGAAAAACACGACATGACACGACAAAGATAATATAAAATACTGATTAGTTTATTTAATTCATACTTAATCACATATAACACGATAAACACGACAAACACATGCTAAATCGTTTGAATTTCTTGTCGAATTATAAACACGAACACGACACGACACGAAATCATGTTTTTTACACTTGACATGAACACAAATCCGAATTTTGATTTCGTCCCAATTTCGTTTCGTGTCGTGTCGTGTATTTTTGGCATATCGTGTCATAAATTGACACCCCAAGAGCAACATGTAGGTAAGGTATACACATCTGACATATTTGTAATTGTGCAAAAAGAAATTGTTGAATGTGTGTGGTTATGTTCACATCCCTTGAGTATTGAAGAGAGTGAATTAGAGTTGTCTAAAGTTAGAGAGGAACAAAAAAATTTTTTTAGGAAAGATTAAGAAGGTTGTGATTATACACGTCAAGATGATGGTAATGTAGAAACAAGTGTTAATGTTGTAGAATACATGGTACTTAACTTTATATGGATTCTTCATCTATCGATTTTTGGTTCATTTAAGAACATATAATATGTTCGTAAGTGAAAATTTACATGTTATGATTTACTTATATGAATTTTGTTACAACTTTTTGCAGGTTGAGATAAACAAGAAGAAGGAAACAATAACTTGTTCTTGTAAATTCTAATTTCATCAAGTTGTGTCTTTTCGTAACATTTTTATATTTGAACCTTAAAAAGATTGACAAAATTCTAGAGAAATACATATTAAGACGTTGGGAGAAATGAATTATATCATCTGGACATTTGCAACAAACATATAGATGTGGATATAGTAATGGTTCATGTAGTAAAATGGTACAAGATGTGCATATTATGTATCAAGCGTGTATTGAAATGGCATCAGAAGAGGATAAAGAAGATACAGATGCAATGAGCAAGTTTAGTGAGTAGCTTAAGGAAATTAAAGATAAAATGATAGCCTATCAACCTAAACAAGCAGCAAAAAACAAAAGCAAATAAAAGGGAAGTCTTATTATTTTTTCTAAACTGATGTGGTTAAAATACAAAACCTAAAAAATATACGACAAAGGGTTCCGGATCTGGTAAAAGGATTAAAGGAGAAACTTCTTCGGATTCCTTAACCACCTTCTATTTCAACAAATTCTCATATGACACCAACGTCTTTGTTGCATACCTGCATCGTAACATGTTGAGTTTTTCTTTTCTTCATCTGATTCTTTGACAAACCCACAATCCCATTTTTCTCCAGTGGTTCCATTAAATGTTTCCATGTGAAGCATCAAAAAAACGCCAGAATCATGTGAATTCTCTATTGTTTTCCATTGAAAATCAAGAGGTATTACTCTGTATTTTTTTCAATTTTGGAATCATTTTGTGCTTCATATTCTCAAGATATCCAACAAACATTGCTTACAATTGTTCCAATTTTGAAGAAATATCAGAACGGAGATGTATCAGATTTTTTTCGATTATCAAGATTCAAAAAGACACTCCACATATCAATGACATTGTTGTATAATCATCATGGAGGGTAAAAGCTCTCAAAGACAATCCTAAATACTTTGTAAGCACTTCATTTTTTTAAGATAGCTTCACTACAAAATAAATAATAATAATAATAAATTAATTAGAAAGTAAATATTTTTAAATTCTTAATTTGATAACATCTCAATCATAGCAAACAATCTATTTGAAACATTCTATTCCACGTCTATCAGTTTTGATGCCATAAAAGTACCCCTTGTAACAAATCGTGATTGAAGCACATAAATAGTCTTTTTTTCCTTCAACTTGTTATCTTCATCTTCTTCATATCTTTGTAGAAGATCAAACCTAGGTACATACTTCTCTTCGTAATCTGTGTGTACCTCTATTTCACCACAAGCTAGTTCAAGCTCCTCCATAGATATAGGTGATAAGTCAATCCCTTCTAGTGTTTGAGTACAATTATTCATCACGATTATTTTGTTTTGAATAGGGTTTGGGTGAACAATACCTATCATATATACATCTTTTTTTTCCTAAAACATTCATTATGTTCATAAATGAACAAAGCAATCATAAATGATCATATGTGAACCGTACCTTTAATATATACGTACAATAACCTGTTTTTTCCTAAAATTTGCATTATGTTCATAAATGAACAAACTATTAGTTCATTTATGAAAATTATTTGATTTTTGTTTATTTAAAAACATTATAATGTGTTGTGTATCCATATAATGTTTGCATATTCATTATTAAAAATTATACAAGGGAGAATAAACGATAAAAACCTTAGGTTGTTAGACATCTAAATCAAAATCCAGAATGATCGGGCATCTACCAAATCTTCTTTACCATAGTTCAGACTCTTCACAGTGATGAATAGTTGGAATATTCAAAGATGAAATTTTTGGATATTTATGAGCAACCGAAAAATTTGAGTATTAAGTATAGTAAAGATAAAGCAACTATAAGAGATGAACATTTTAAAGTTTTAGCAAGTGATTATTATTTACTAATCATATGAAGATAATTAATAAGGATTGAAATAAAGGATAAAGCACCATACCGATAACATCGTGACCGGTCCTTTGAATATACTGTTTGGATCATCCCTTTTCCAACTATTTTGCATTTCATCAAACATGTACAAATGAATCCACACTAATTAATTGCATATATATATATATATATATATATATATATATATATATATATATATATATATCAAGGTTGTAGAAACGCTAGACGTTAGCTAGGGTGGATTGGGGTCTAGGGATTAATTGGTTAGACGGGGATTAATCGGGGACCATTAATTATTAAAAAAATAATTCAAAATTTTATAAACTGTCAACAGGGGCAATTTGAGAGTTTATCAAATTCAATGCAAATGAAATCCTCATTCTTATTCTTGTCCTAACTGCTGTCCATACATTAAATGGAATCCTCACTCTTGAATATAAAGGGTATAACAGGTAAAATGAAACCAATTTCACTTCCAAAAGACATTGCACATTCATAATCTGCCTTTTAAGACATTGAACTTTAAAACTTAAACTTTAACAAGTGCTATGGGCCAATTGAAGCTTGCATATTCAAGATGTTAGCAGCATCAATAGCCCCCTCTGCAGCTCCTGCTCCAATTAAAGTATGGACCTCATCAATAAATAGTATAATTTCATCACTTTGTTTGATTTCTTCCATCAGCTTCTTCAATCTCTCCTCAAACTCTCCACGATACTTTGTCCCAGCAACAAGTAGACCCATGTCTAGAGTAATCACCTGAAAAATATTGGAACAAAAATTAACCTTTTAATTGAAATTTTGAACTCATGTCACTAGAACATATACAAACAGGAAGTCTGGAACCTACCTTCTTCCCCTCAATTGTTTCTGGAACATCCCCATTTGCAATTCTTTGGGCAAAACCTTCTGCAATAGCAGTCTTTCCAACACCGGGTTCTCCAATGAGGCAGGGATTGTTTTTTGTACGTCTTCCCAGAATTTGAGTAACTCTTTCAATTTGTGGCTGCCTTCCAACAAGGTTATGGAAAATCGATTTCACAAAGGGTTGTTGAGCGATCGACCTAGAAACGAACCCTGTGTAGATGATAAAGACCGAAACTTTACAGCTTAAATCGAGCTAAATCGAGCTTAAATCGAGCAGTCTTCACAAATCCGTTGATTAACAACTTAAATCGAGTTTACTAGATAAAATCGAAACTTTACAGCTTAAATCGAGTTTGAAGAACTAACATGTGTAGATGATAAAGACCGTTGTCGGAAAGAATGGAGGCTCTAACAACGACGAAGACGGAGGAGGAGAAACGGGAGGGTGCGATTTGATTTCATGGATTCCGGCTTCAAGAGGTGATGGCAAAGGCGAGGGTGAGCTTCAAGTTCTCCCAGCTTTGAGTCGAGAGAAAAAGTGAGAAAACGGTTTCACAGGGGACGATGGAATGAGAAGTGAGAACGAACCCTGGCAAAAGTTTTCAGTTTTGACAATTTAGCCCCTAATTTTTTTTGAAAATCCGTTGACCAAAGTTGACCAATCAAACCGCCTAGAGCCGAGTTTGACCGACGTTGACCAACCCCATTATCTTGAGCGATTACACATAAACGTGATCGGTTGCAGTCCGCCTAGCGCCTAGGCGCCGATTAATCGGCCGCCTAGGCCGATTTTTACAACTTTGATATATATATATATATATATATATATATATATATATATATATATACACACACACACACACGCCGCCTAAAAGGTGTTGAACAATCGAGGTTTTGAAGACATTAACGAGATATGTCTCCAACAATAAATTCACGACCAATACAAAAATTCAATCTTAAACAACATATTTGCCACCAAATAACTTATGATATGCTTGCAGATATCGCTCATCTTCAATGCTCTATTATCGTACAAACGTTTCCATTCTATTAACTCTTCATTGTCATCAGATGATGTCGGAACTTGCAGATTATTAACACCTCCGTTCCGTAATCCTACTATCTTATGTGTCCTTGTAGCAGTTACCTAAATAAAACCAATGTCGAGAATAATATGCATTCTTACTAGATCGAAATGGTAAACTACATAAAACCCTAGGCTTGTAGGAAAACCGTTAACTTTCATTTCAATCAAAGATTCAAATACCATATCCCGCACAACATCTAGTTGTTCATCGTTTAGACTTGCAAGAATGGTAAAAAGCGGCTTCAGGTTTGCCCTAGCTGATGTTTTATGTATAGGGGAATCAAATTTAATTATGTTGCTAGATGTGTTTTTGCGTTTCCTCTTCTTCTCTTTATTCTTCACCTGAACCGTACACCAATGCTATACTTTCCCTTTTTCTTTTTACTTGATTTATTTTATATTTTATGACCTATAGTTAATAATAACACTCTAAATTTATAATATGTTAATAAAATTGTTATACTCTCATATCAAATTATATATACCGGAGGACATCAATTCATCACATGATGAGTCTTCCTTAGTCTTCCGCTTGCTTTTATTTTCAAATATCCTTTAGTCATGCCTAATATACCTACAAATAAGATTACAAATAAGCAAAATCAGTAAATGTACATGACATTATGTTCACTAACGAATTAACATATAATGCAATGAAATCGGTATCTAATTGAGTTTATGCACAAAGAATAAGCACAAAATATGTTCCTAATTTCACTTATTAACATAAACTTATGTAACCACAAAATTTCTTTATGAACATAAGTTCAATAAAAGAAGGATGTTATATCTAAAGTAATAAGCTTTACAATAAATGGTCAATGATATATAAAGGATGGTATCATGTTGATAGCATGTTAATTAAGGAAAACAAGGATGATACAATGTACATCAGAATTCCCGTACACCACATATATTTTTACTGATGAACATTTAATATAAACAATCATACAATTCAATTGTTTGATATAACAAACAAACGAACTAACTAAATGCTTTATCTTACAAAAATGCAATGAAATCATGATGTAATTGAAGTAATAACATATATGATTACTATACACATGTATCTGTTGGATTTTGAGCATTTTAACACTCTTATGGTGTACATGCAACCCTAGAAACATTGGATCTATGTTTTCTCTAAAATACATGCAAATTTGATTTCCAATGTTTACAACCTAACTACCATGTTATGGGGTACTTGTAATACAAAACTTTAAGTAGAATAACATACCTTTCTTTTGTGGTTGATTCCTTGGAGTTTTAGAGCCTAGCACCAATAGTGTGGATGCCTCAAGTGGTGTCACAAATCACCCGAAACAACTTGGATATACTTGAGATAATATGATGCTCTCTAAAATCGTCCCACTCTTGTTTCTCACACACACTAGTGCCAATTCAAGAACCAAGGACCTCTTTATATAGTATGGAGGATTAGGGTTACACCTTAATACCCATGACTCTTCATTTACCTAGGATCCATGGATTAAAAGCTCCATGGACTATCCATGGACTTCCATATACTCTTAGCCCATCCTAAATAAATCTTAGCCCAATCCATATATATGTAAGAGTCCATATTTAATTAGCCTCTTTTTGATCTTTAAATTAATTCCAAAATCAATTCTTGATCAACACTAATTAAATAAGATGATTTCATATTAATATATTATAACTTATAATATATTAAGAGATCATAAACATCTTATTCTCAAAAGTATATCCATACAAATTGTTAGGTGAAGTGCAACCCAAATGGACCATGCCGGGTCGAGTCAAGTTCATATAAAATATAGTTACGGACTTGGACACCTTATCCAACAGTCTCCCACTTGGATAAGTCTGATAATTATAGTTGCAAGTATAACTTCAGGAACCAACTAGCAATCGTAGCTCTTTAAAACTCTGTTGAACTATGAAGTGTCATTTTAGATAAGTGATCATATAATCCTCTGTTCTCAAGATATCAGCCGGACAAATACATGGAACAATGTCATACTTATTGTCCAGTAGTTGTTTCTCGATCCCTGATTTGTTTGACATAGAACTAAATTGAACACATCAATCAGGTTCTGACTGGGCCCTTCACATAAGTCAAAACCAAATCATCGAGGGGCCCAGATATCGCTTCTATTGCTAGAAGGAACAGATAAACTTCGACTCATATGCTTGTACTAACTACTAGTTGAATTATGCACAAAAGCACGTTTTATGACACCAAGTTACTGATGCGTTTTCGTACAATCAATGGACAACCAACTCATAGTCAACAACTCACATCTGTAGGTTTGAAGATATATATGATATTACCGTCTCACGATCACTCGAGATAAATTCCATGAAGTGATACAAGTGAGCGTGGGTTTAATCCAAAACTCAGACCTTATGAGTACTCATGAATGTTGTAGCAACCATTGCAATGTCTAATGCACCTTAGACAAATCATACAATCCAAATTCATGACAGTATTAATTCAATACCTACTTCCAACGTATGACCGACTGTGGAGAGTTTTGAATAAAATAATTATCCTGGAATTCAAAACATGCAAAACTGAAACTATAGTAACCGATTAACATAAGATAGTAACACATTCCTTATAAATAAACAACAACTTTTATTTAATCATCAAATGTCAATTACATTTTAGAAGTTTCAGTAATAGCTATCTAATTTTTAAAACTAATACCGTCTCTTAGCCCGATGCTCCTCGCATGCTGCAAATGTCTAACCCTAGTCAGTCCCTTGGTGAGGGGATCTGTAGGGTTCTCTTCTGACGATACCCTCTTTGCCACGAGGAGTCCTTCTTCTATCTTGTGTCTTATGAAGTGATATTTTCTATCAATGTGTCTGGATCTGCCATGATCTCTTGGTTCCTTGGCTAAGGCAACCGCACTATTGCTGTCACATAAAATGTCCATAGGCTCCTGTAAAGTTGGTACAACTCCAAGGTCTCCAATGAAGTTCTTCATCCATATCGCCTCCTTTGCCGCTTCACTTGCTGCTATGTACTCTGATTCACAAGTAGAATCAACTACTGTCTCCTGCTTGGAACTTTTCCAAGTAATTGCTCCTCTATTTAGGGTAAAGACCCAGCCTGACTAAGAGCAGAAATTATCCCTATCAGTCTGAAAACTAGCATCGCTATACCATACTACTCTCAAGTCATCACTCCCACTGAGGATAAGAACCCAGTCCTTAGTCCTCCGTAGGTACCTGAGATTCCATCTCAAGTCACTTCTCTCAAGTCATCATTTCCTATGAGTAGTATGTTATCCACATACAGTACCAAAAGACTAACTATACTCCCACTAGCCCTAACATATACACTTGACTCATCCTCACTCCTCGAAAAGCCAAACTCTTTGACTTTCTCATCGAAACAAAGATTCCATCTGCGAGGTGCTTGTTTCAATCCATAGATGGATTTCTCAAGCTTACACACTCTATTAGGGTATTCTGTACTGACAAAACCCTCTGGTTGACACATGTAAACATCTTCAGCCAAATTTCCATTAAGGAAGGCGGTTTTGACATCCATTTGCCATATTTCATAATCATGAAATGCAGCAATGGCTAACAGGATCCTAATAGACTTAATCTTTGCTACTGGTGAAAAGGTCTCATCATTATCAACTCCCAGAGTTTGAGAAAAGCCCTTTGCAACCAGTCGCGCCTTATACGTGTGTAGATTACCATCCATGTCGGTCTTCTTCTTGAAGATCCATTTGCACCCAACTGTCTTACGAACTGGTACATTGTCAACCAAGTTCAAAACTTGATTGTCATACATGGATTGTATCTCGTTGTCCATAGCCTCTTTCCATTTAGCAGCCTCAGGGCCTGCCATGGCTTCCGTGTAGCTGTTAGGTTCATCCAGACTTACCAGTGTACTATCACTTATAAGCATATCACCTACCGCAGTAATATGGAAACCATAGTAATGCTCAGGTGCATTCCTAACTCTCGTGGAATGCCTCAGAGGTATGGGCTCGTCAGTCGAATCAACAGCAGTTTCCTCCTCACGTTGATTACTAGGGTTTGAGGTTCCTTCACCACTGGACTCTTGAATTTCTTCAAGGTCAATTTGCCTCCCACTGTTTCCTTGGCTTATGAACTCTCTCTCTCTCACGAAAGACTCCTCTTCTAGCTACAAAGACCACATTCTCACTGGGTCTGTAGAAGAGGTAACCAAAGGATTTATGTGGGTAGCCGATGAAAATACACCTCTCACTTCAAGGTTCGAGCTTGTCGTGAGACTCGCGCCTCACGAAAGCCTCGCAACCCCAAATATTGATGAGGTCTAAATTAGGAACTTTCCCAGTCCACATCTCATGAGGTGTTTTGGCAACCTTTTTGGTAGGGAATAGATTAAGGATATGGGCGACAGTCTCTAAGACATACCCACAGAATGAGATTGGTAACGAAGCTCGACTCATCATGGAACGAACCATGTCCAACAAGGTTTGATTGTGCCTCTCAGCCACGCCATTCAGTTGTGGTGTCCTAGGAGGTGTTAATTGTGAGACAATCTCACATTCCTTAAGATAGTCAAGGAACTCAATACTAAGATACTCTCCTCCCCGATCGGATCGGAGGATCTTGATGTTCCTGCCCAGTTGATTCTCCACTTCCTGCTTGAACTCTTTGAACTTTTCAAAGGTTTCTGACTTATGTTTGATTAAGTAGATATATCCATATCCACTGTAATCATCAGTAAAAGTCACATAGTAGCGATTACCATCCCTAGTGGCGGTTTTGAAGGGTCCACACACATCTGTGTGTATGAGATCCAACAAACCTTCACCCCTCTCACAAGAACCAGTGAAGGGTAACTTTGTCAGTTTTCCACGTAAACAAGACTCGCAACTATCATTTGATTTTAGGTCAAATGATTCCAAAACTCCAGCCTTGTGGAGTTGGCCTATGCGCTTGTTGTTGACATGTCCAATATGACAATGCCACAAGGATGTTTTATTAAAAGTAATAGAAGAATCAATATGAAATACATTATTTCCTAAGTTGTCTACAGTCGAAACAGTTTCATATACACCATCACAAGGTAATGCTTTAAAATAAAATACATCATTATAAAAATCATCAATAGCACCAATTTTATTATCAAATGAAAATGTGAATCGTTGCTTGTACAAACTATGAAGGGAAATAATATTTCTCGCCATTTCTGACGAGTAACAACATTTATTAAAATCTAAAGTAAACCCATTATTAAACAATAAAGAATAAACTCCAATCTTGGTCACAGGTGATGCTTTCCTATTGCCCATGATTAAGTTTATCTTCCCGTGGTACACTTCTTCACTACTTCTTAGGCCCTGAAAATCAGTACAAATGTGAATACCACAACCTGTATCAAGCACCCAAGAGTTAGTATTCAATGAGTTATTAGACAATATGGTATAAATACCTACATGGGTGGGTTTAACTTTCCCATCCTTTACATCCTGCAAGTACTTAGGGCAGCTTCGCTTCCAGTGCCCCTTTTCGTGGCAGTAGAAGCATTGTGCTTCCTTTGGGTTTGAAGAAGGAGGAATGAGACCTTTCTTGGTCCCACTTGAAGAGGATTCATCAAGAGACTTTCCCTTGGTACCCTTCGAAGGGGTCTTCCTCTTCTTCCCCTTTCCCTGCCCAATTTCTAGAACAAGGGGATGTTGTAGGAGTAGGAGTAGAAGTAACAACCGATTTACCTTTAAGGCCACTTTCAGCGGTCCTTAAAAGTCCTTGAAGTTTGCTAAGTATGACTTCCTCCTTGTTCATATGATAAGTCATACGAAACTGATCGTAACTTGGAGGTAAGGAATAGAGAATGATATCAATCGCCATGTCCTCTGGGAAGTCCACATTAAGCTTCAGCAACCGGTCCACGAACCTTTTCATTTTCTGCAAGTGACCGGTGATGGGTTCACCATCCTTCATCCTGGCTGTTATCATGGAGGAGACGATTTCATAATTCTCTTGACGCGCGCTCTGATGGTACCTTTCCATCAGATCCAGGAGCATCTCATAGGGGTAGAAATCTTCATAGGATTTCTGGAGTTCGGGAGTCATAGTAGCCAACATAATGCAGGACACTTTAGTAGAATCCCTCTCATGTGCAGCATACTCCGCAATCTCCTCAGGAGTAGCAGCGGACTCATTGATCACCTTAAGCTCCTTGTCAAGTACATATTCCTTGTCCTCATAGCGGGTAATCATTCTGATGTTCCTAATCCATTCATTGAAATTAGAACCATCAAAAGTGACTTTCCCACACAAGTTCATGAGGGAAAAAGAGCCTGTAGGGTTTGAGCCAGCAGTAGTGTTGGAAGACATCTGAAAGAAAAGAAAGAAAAGTTTTAATTAGATAAAGAGTCCTTAATAAGTCACCCAAATTAAATATTAAGGCTAGGATCCTACAAACAATTTCATAACTTGGAAGAGGGATGCCATAATCCAAGCTATAAAATATTTGAAGGTAGGTAAATGACGGTTTACCAATTTCCACCATTATAAACAGAATAAATTATTAAGTTTTAATTGGATTTGAAACTCCTAGATCTTTTGAGATACATTGAACTTTCAATTGCATGTTTAAATCTTGATTGTGCCCTCTCAAGTTTGTGACTGGGATGCCGAGGATCACAAACAAGGTGTGAATAACCACGCAAATTGACTTGGTACCCTTAACTTTATCACCCAATTGATGTGCCGGTTAACCACACACGCTCCACCGATCTATGATAAAACTTAAGTCACCTTTTGCCACTCTTACTAGTCCTTGTTAGTGTGCCGGTTAACCACACACGCTCCACTAACGACTTGGTAAGGTACAAAGTGTAATTTCATGGGTTAGCACCTATTTCACATTTTCCTAAAGTAACTAAGATTGGGTATTAATAAAGGTTTTGTTACTTTATAATTTCATTATACTTTTAATGAGGATTAAAGTCTTATCCTACCCGTTCGGCTAACGACCCTCCACTAGTCAAGGAAGCGGTGGGTGAGAGTGGACACCCATTAAACCGCCATTTTATAGGCAGTAACCTTATACCCCCCTTATAGACCGGCTTCATGAATGAGGCCTACTAACTGTAAGACCGACTTATTCTTATACATATATATAATGATTAACCTTTTAATATTATAGAAGTATAAGGGTTGAATTTTAAACTTTTAAAATTCTAAGGTTCAATTTGGAATTTTAAGTATTAATGTGTGAGACTTTACTAATTCCAAAATTGAGGGCAAGTTTTGAAACTATTCAAGACTTTTCAACTTCATAACTTATGAGTTAATGGTTTATTAAAATGAGAGACTTTTCATTTTATGTAACCTATGTGTTTTTAATATGGACTTTAAAAGAGTGACTTTTGGTAATCCATAACTTGAGGACACATTATGGATTCCATTAAACACATAATTGATCAAGAATTAATCATTAAACAATTCAGCAAATAATTCCTATGATCTAACAATAACTCATAAGAACATGAACGTTCATATCAAAATTTCAAGAATCATATTAACACATATAAAACATGGAATTTTGATATTAGCCATTGTAAATGGATTAGCATAAGCATTACACCATCTAAAACAAGTTTTAAAACACCAAAACAGTTTAGGGTAATGTTTCTAGTCCATTTCCAGCAGTAAAACTCGAAAATCTGCATTCAGGGGCTCCTACTCGTCGAGTGCAAGAACCTACTCGACGAGTTGGATGAATTATCACATGGACTCGTCGAGTCCCCCCATGGACTCGCCGAGTTCATGCAGTAGATAGCAGATTTTTGAGCTTTTTCAACAAGTTTGCATCAAGTATCAAGAAAACAAGCCTAGGCTCTGATACCACTGTTGGATTTTGAGCATTCTAACACTCCTATGGTGTACATGCAACCCTAGAAACCTTGGATCTATGTTTTCTCTAAAATACATGAAAATTCGATTTCCAAGGTTTACAACCTAACTAGCATGTTATGGGGTACTTGTAATACAAAACTTTAAGTAGAATAACATTCCTTTCTTTTGTGGTTGATTTCTTGGAGTTTTAGAGCCTAGCACCAATACTGTGGATGCCTCAAGTGGTGTCACAAATCACCCGAAACAACTTGGAAATACTTGAGAGAATATGATGCTCTCTAAAATCGGCCCACTCTTGTTTCTCACACACACTAGTGCCAATTCTAGAACCAAGGACCTCTTTATATAATATGGAGGATTAGGGTTACACCCTAATACCCATGACTCTTCATTTACCTAGGATCCATGGGTTAAAAGCTCCATGGACTATCCATGGACTTCCATATACTCTTAGCACATCCTAAATAAAATCTTTTCCCAATCCATATATATGTAAGAGTCCATATTTAATTTGTCTCTTTTTGATGTTTAATTTAATTCCAAAATCAATTCTTGATCAACACTAATTAAATAATATGATTTCATATTAATATATTATAACTTATAATATATTAATAGATCATAAACATCTTATTCTCAAAAGTATATCCATACAAATTGTTAGGTGAAGTGCAACCCAAATGGACCATGCCGGGTCGGGTTAAGTTCATACCAAATATAGTTCCGGACTTAGACACCTTATCCAACAGTATGCTCATTACTGCACATATATGTTATAAACTCAATTACATCCTGATTTCATTGCATTTTTTTATGTTAATGCACAAATAATAACCACAAAATATGTTCCAAACATATCCTTATGTCACACCCCCGAACCGGGACGGCGGAAACGTCCAGGGGCGGTTGACGTCATTGTACAGTATCATAACAATTGAATATGAATGAAACATAGCAACCAAACAGCATACATTGGAAATACACACTTACATAGTTTACATATTGAACTTGTTCATCAGTTACACAAAAGTAAGAAAAGTAAAATTTCTTGAAGTCGCACCCCTTGATCTCATAGTCGAACTTATTACCTGCTACTGGATCCCTGAGAATACAAGTCGTTTTGAAAAGCGTCAACTAAAAAGTTGGTGAGTTCATAAGCATTTTTGTATGAAATGGTTGTGTACTTGTTTAGAGTAGTTCTCATGGTGTTTTCAGAAAATCTGATATTTCTGTAAAATAATTTGTAAGTCTCGTTCTAAATCTGTGAATATATGCATGCCTGTCCTAGATTATCTTTTGTTTGCAAAAGTGAAGCGAATATTCCCAAAAAATCCGATATTTTCTAAAAAGAAATGGTTTGAAATATTTGTGTCCTATCTTGTATTAATGCATGTGTGTTATTGTTTTCTAGAATGCATGTGTGCGGCCGTACACCCCTCAAAAACCCTTGAAATCACCCTTCAAACACCCCTAAAGGCTTCCATATTGTAAGGACCATTCCCAAAGCTTGTTACTACTAGATATGAGCCTTAGAAAACGTCCCAAAACATGTTCATCAAGGAGTGTGCGGCCGCACACTCATCTGACCGCACACCCCTTTGTTTGGTGCTTTAGGGCTTCCAAAGTGCCTTTCTAGCTTCAACACTTGATGAGCATCAGCCCTACAACCCTCCCCACCATTTGGAAAACGTTTTGAGCACACTTTACCATGAGTGTGCGGCCGCACACTCCCTTGGCCGTACACCCATGGCCGCGCACTCCCTTATGTGGCCGCACACTCCCTTAGTTTGAATCACATGTGATTCCAACACTTGGCCAAGGTGTTTCCTAGTCCCGTGAGGTGTTTTCTTGCATTTGGTTGCTTCTAAACCCTATATTTACGTCAATATATGCTATTATATGTCATTTAGGACTCGTTAAGTCTCGGGACTTCATTCGTGGAACTTCTCATCCGTACACGCATACCCGTTTGAATCACCCACGTCAGGTGAGTTCATACCCCGTAATGAATCTTTTAACTGTTTTAACTGTTTTAAGGGGGGGGGGGATACAAGTTGAACACAATGATAATTGTGTAAATGTTTGTTATAAACATCTTTCAAAATGTTACTTATGTCATTTATAAGTCGTCAAAACATTTCAAAAACTCTTTTAAAGTTATGTTACTTTATAGTTATACAAAACTCTGTTTTTAAAGGTACAAGCATAACTTAGTAGATAAACGAGTCTTTTCAGTTACAGTCCAAGTAGAACATTAGTAAACTATAATAGGTATAGTTTAGGAGAATGTTATTCATTACTTCTAGTACAATGAAGCACACAAAGAGTCAGTTCTTACATGAATCAAACAATACCATACAAAACATATAGTGAAGAGAATCAAACAATACCATACAGAGAGAACGTACAATATACAATACAAAACAAACAAGTTAGGTTGCTATAGCATGAGAACACATACAGGATCTAATTATACCAATGAATCACTAACTCATTGTTTTAAACAAAAGGTGATAGTTATATTGGGTATACATGATCATATACTTTAATGTGAATTACATGGCTTGCAAGAATTTGTAGAGGTCGTGTTTAGTTCCCCAAATCTCCTAACAGGGAGAGCGTATAGTAAGGGTTCTAGCCTTCACATTATAACCGTAATAAAACAAATATGTTTTTAGGTTATTAGTACATCCGCATGTCATTATAAACGACAACTGTGTACTTACATTTCCCATCACTTTCATAAAGTGACAGTACCACTTGAAAGTCAAACTCAAACTATTTTCGAGTCAAGATAGTTATAAACTAGGGAAAATATACATTTTTACAAACGACAAACGGAACAGTCGAGTCTAGCACATAACAGAAGATGCCTTGGTAGAAGGCTACGATTAAAAGAAAGGACCATAATGCTAGTCTTATGATTCCTTAATGTATACATCACAGGATATATATATATATATATATATATATATATATATATATATATATATATATATATATATATACCAATAGGGTCCGACAGGTAATAGGATGTGTGCTCTCCGCTTCATTTCCTGTTCCTTGTTTGGTTGTGGGCTTGGAACGAATTCACCCAATCTATTTTCTACCCGATTCTATATATATGTATGCTTAGTATACATCAAGTCATCATAAGGGTACCAGGTATGGGTCAAGTTATAGGACACAGAGTCAAAGCACAGTTTTTCCAGTACAAAACACACTTTCCAAAATCAGTACTTTTGGTATACAAAACTAGAAACTTCCCAGTAAAGGGTTTAATCCATTTTATTAAACCAGTTCAAATTAAAAGACCTTAGGTGAGTAACTCTATAATACCTTAGTTTATACATCATGTTTATATATAAAACTAATACCCAGTAGGTAGTTGGATGTGTGCTTTCCGCCTTACTTCCTGTTCCTTGTTTGGTTGTGGGCTTAGGGCAGATTCACTCAATTAACTTTCTATCCGATATTAGATTATGTATATCAGTATAACCTAAGCTATTATAAAAGTAGTCATTGTGGTCACCATTTTATTATAAGAAATAAGGGTTTTCTTAAATAACTTTTCATTAGATACAAAGGAACCATCACAACTAACTCCATGAGTAACAAGTGAATACACCAGGGTTATATATGACGACGATCTAACAAACAATGGGATGTGTGCTATCCGCCTTAATTTCTATTCCTCGTTTGGTTGTGAGCTTGAGGCAGATGCGCACAATCGATTGTTTGTTTACTCTGAGTCTTATATAACTTGTACCAACTTACTACCCATAGAATAGGTTGTAGTGTCATTTTACTTAAACTTCCATCAAAGTAGGAAATAGATGATTTTCTAGAGGAACAGGCGAACTTTTCAAAACAGAATTACAACATACACAATTTTTACATATACATTTTCAACAACACTTTACAACTTACTCACATCACTAAAATCTTATGAACTCACCACCTTAATTGCTGATCAACTCTTTCAAATAACTTGTATTCTCAGGAGACTATTAGACAGGTGCTCGTGCTGGGAATTCAGAAGATGGAGCATTATAGCTTCAAGTCTTGTTTTGTTATTTGTTTATGAATTCTATGTTTTGTGAACACACACATTGTAAACACTTTCTTTCGAAATGAAATGGTTGTTCTTTACTTGCTTACCATATACATATCTCGTGATACTAAACATGACGTCCTCCACCCCCGAACGATTCCGCCGTTTCGGTTTTGGGGTGTGACAAGAATGTAAAGAGAATGTAAAGAGAATATAAAGAGAATGCAAAGAGAATGTAAAGAGAATGCAAAGAGGATGTAAAGCGAATGTAAAGAGAATGTAAAGAGAATGCCCCCAGACAACCCGATGTTGTCTGTAAAAGAGAATGTCGGTAAAACAACCCCCGACGGAATAGAATAGAATAAGGTTTATGGACGCCGACGGAATAGAATAAGGTTTTTGTCACCCTATACTTGCCTAGTCTAACTGTAGCGAACAGCTCAGGTATGGGGTGTCATCCCCGTATAGATCTATACTCAAACCCCCGCTCTCCCTCCAAGAGACTCTAGTTATAACTACAGGCTACGATTGTACACTCAATAGGTGTCAATCGACACGTCTAACTAGATCCTTAATCGAATTTACGCGAAAAGAGAAAGAAAAGCATATAAGGTATATTCCAGGCCCACTAAACATGTAAGTGGACAACTAAGACCCATTAAGCATGTAAAGTATTTCTAGGCACAAAAGGAATGAGAATGTATATCTCGGGCCCAGGATACATGTAAAAGGACAACTAAGGCCCACTAAACATGTAAAAGGACACTAAGGCCCCCTAAACATGTAAAAGGACACTAAGGCCCAGTAAACATTCAAAAGGACACTAAGGCCCACTAAACATGCAAAAGGACATTAAGGCCCACTAAGCATGTAAAAGGACACTAAAGTCCACTAAACATGTAAATTAATTTTCCAGACCCAATAAAGGAAAGAATATATATTTATATATTAAATACATATAAGTTCACATATCTAGATGTTTTGAAAGTATATATAATATATACAAACTTGCGTCTAACACAGATATGAGAGCTTTTAGCATGATAAAAAAATTTCTTGTTTTTGACCTTTCTGTCCCTGTTTTTAGAAAAATTATAGAAAAATCATCGTAAGTCGAAATTTGGATCCGTAAACTTTGAGAGTTTGGAAAATGAGTCTAATTTATTCATAATGTTTTTTCAGATTTTTAATGGCCTCAAACCAGTGTGAAAATGTTCATCTTCACAAACTGGTCCGAAATCATTCCTGAAATGATAGACAGTTTTGTAAATATCGCCAAAAATGGTAGAAAAATCGTATGAATGCGTGTGAGTAGTCATTTTAAAGGTATAAACATGAAAGTTTTTGATGTAAAACAGTTTTTAAAAATATTATAATTAAGGTGGTAAAAACAGCCCGTAATTAGTCCAAAACGTTTATGTTAAAAGCTGATTTTTGAGTTTAGGTTATAGATGTTTGAACATAACACTTGTTTTTGCTATTTTGAGTGTAAAATCTCAGATCTACAAGTTTACATGTAATATATATGACAACATATACTTTTCTCATGGTTTTTATGAAGATCTAAGTGATAAACTTCATGTTCAAGTAAAGATCCAAAAGTTAAACACATAACACAACATATAACATGAAAAACACAGATAATCATTCATATACACATAGATCTACACAAAACAACTTGTATTCTCACCCAAAACATAGTAAAAATCGAAAATAGGGGGTATGAAGCTCATCTTGGGGTTTTTGAGATGTAGATGAAGAAGAAGATGAAACTTTGAACCTAGCTTGAGTTTTTGGTGAGATCTCGAAAATATGGTGGTTCTAAGAGTTTAACACACAACAAAAGTGTGTAAATGGGATGTTTTCAACATAAATATGAAGCAAAATACTTGAGTTTAACATAGAACTTACCAAGAAATCCTAGAACCCGATTTTGATGATGATGAACTCGAAAATTTTGAAGAGAAGAAGAAGGATTGTTCTTGAGAGTAATGTGTGGAATTTGAAGTTGTCAAGTGTGTGTATTGTGTGTGTTGTAGTCGAGAATAAGAGAAGAGAGGGGGAAATAAGAAGAGTTGACTTCTCTTTACTTGATGAGACTAGCATAGTTGTTTGGGGGATAAAAGGCTTGGGTGTATGTTGGATTATAAAGAGGTGGCACCCTTATTATCCACCTTTTTTTTGTTTAAGTCATAGCCGATCCATAGGATCTTCGGCCCAAAGGGTGGCCCAAAATAGTGGTGTTCGTTTTTGACTTGGCCCAATAGGAGTTTTTCGGCTCAAAATAATATTTAATAAAAGTTTTCGGCCCATTAGGGCCCAATGAGAGGTTATCAGCCCAATAGGGCCCAATAAGGAAATATTGGTCCAATAAAGGTTTTGGGTCGAAAATTCTTGGACTAAGGCCCAAAAATGATTGGATTTGGCTTATTGGATCGAGTTTTGGCTTATACAAGGAGATTATATGGTTCACGAATTCACATCTTAACGTAATTTTGCCAGTTGTGACATCATCCCCCAGTTAGAGGGAATTTCGTCTCGAAATTCATTCTAAAGCAGCATCTCAAGTACTAAGGAAAAAGTGTGAGTATCTCGGTTTTGTCTAGTATCTTCGTTCCTAGGAGAATTTAAGTCCTTTCTTAGTGATCTAGTGGACCTTTGCTACCGGCCCTTGACCTTGCTCCTCTGGTTAGTTGGGTGTTGGTCATCTCAGCCCAACACAGAGGTATTCTGCCTTTGCTTCCTATATGGCAAAGTGAATGGATGGTCATGGTTAATGAGGATCACGTAATTGACGCCCCAAAAGTAGTGACTCTAAACCTTAGGGCGAACACTATTGTCACTAAAGTTAAAGTTTCGTGGGGTATAGTTGGCCTCATACTTCTTATGTTGGCATGTGGGTTTTGTTTGATTCGGGATAGGGGGATATCGATCCTTGAGGAGGGTTTCGTTTGATTCTTAGTATTCAGTGGTCCTATGGACACTTAGCCTTTCCTATTTATGAGTTGGATAGGCATTCTCGAAGGTTCAAGTCTTGGTTTGATAACCTCATACTTACTGGGTCGTTCCATCGATCGGATACCTTCGGTGATTATGTTGGTGCTAAGTGGTCTTGGTTGTCTGGCAACGAGAATGGCTCCATGAGTTGAGTCGATCTCCGAACTCAACTTGGCATGTAGGTGATATTTCTGAAAGTGTTTTGGAAACATCTTAGGGGGGTTATAAATCTCTAGGTTACCCTCGGTATCCTTTGCTCCTTGTTTCTTATCCCTATTAAGGGCTAGGAAAGAGTGTGGTATTACTTTCACGGGTACCTAAGGGTCTAGATGCTCGGGGTAATTCGAGGATTGTCGTTACAAGTTTTAGGGGTTTCGTTAATCGATTGGTTAAGGCGAAAAGCCTCATTGGCACATGAATTTCGTATGGTGAGGATCAAGTTAGCCCATGTCAATTGACACCATTGGGCTCTTTATTGTAATAGATGTTGGATTGATCTGAAAGGGATAGTTGTTTGAAATGATATTGTGTTCTATGTACACGTTTTGTAATGTTACCAATTTCGTTCTTGGTATTACTACTGTGGTTATCTCGTTCTGAATTTTTGGGTTTCCTAGCAATACGAGTGCCTTGATATAAACGATGTGTTTTCGTAGTCTGATTTCTATTAGACCTCTCTATGATGGTTTGATGTAGCCTAGGCGTACATAATTCAAGTTTGAAAGGATTGTTGACTGAGTGGTCATGCCCTAAATCCATAGTCAGACAAGGAACAGGAATTAAGGCAAAAGTACGCACTCTAAGCTTGTAGAATCTTAATTACACACGACCTTATGTTTATACTAAGTTATCATAACTTCTGCACGAATTATTTTTATTGGGAACGTACCAAAACTCTTGGTAGGGTTACTCGTTGTCCCTTTCACGTCCAGTTGTTAATCTCCTCCTGGTCCTCCATCATTCTTCTCTGTTGGACAATTCCTCTTGAAATGTCCCGTTTCACCGCATGCGTGGCATACAGGACTTACTTCTGGGTTGGGGGTTGGACTGACGCATGGGGCCGGGGCCCTACAGTAGCGGGAGGTGTGCCCCTACTTGTTGCACCTTTTGCAATGAAATTCCCGGCAGATTCCCTGATGATGGTAGCTGCACTTGCTGCAGAGCGGGAGGTTTCCATGATATGGTCTCCTCGGTGTTGGGGTAGGGGGCCAGTGGGGGTAGGGGCTGTTACAACTTGTTGCTTTTTGGTAGGCCCTTGAGTCGATCCGCTTCCTTTCTTGTTCCCTAGCTTTCGCTTCATGACCTTAGGTTTGGAGTTTGGGGTGCCTTGGTAAATTGTCCCTCGTTGGTTTCCTTGGTTGTTATTACGGTTGGGATTGGCGACACCGTTTCCATTTCCATTTGGGTTATTGGCGTTGAGTTGTGCCATGACGGTTGTCACGACAGCTTTTATAGCGGCTTGGAAGGTTGTGGGGTCTATCTGCAGAATTGGTGTTTCGCCGGATAGGTAGTTGTTTCCATGGGAAGACGTGATTCTGTTGCATGATGAGAAACAGGTTCGTGAGTAACTATGGTTACTTCTAGTCATATCTCATCTATGATTATTGATATGAACCTATGCATGTATGCATATAAATCACATGTTTTGTTGCATGATTCTCGTTTTCTCGACCTACATCCCTATGATATATTAATGGTAGTATGTAGAAATACGTATTGTACAAATGTTAAGTTACCCTAATAGATTATAGTATCAGATCCTTAAGTTGGCTCAGGTTACATGAGTTCTTGTAGGGCGTACCTCTCTTGATTTACTACTAATAGTTGTGAAGAATTACATGGTAAATCTAGGACTTATTGAGAATAGGGTAGTGACTCTCATATGCCTAAATAGCGTATAAGGTGTCCAACCATTTCGCTCATTTCACGAGTGCCTCTTTCGCTCTCTGCTCTGCTAAGGCTGCCCTACTCTCAGTTTCAATGAGTTGTCGCCTTAGGGTGGTCACCTCCTCTTCTAAGGAGTGGATATGATTGGTAAGGTCTTCCTGTGGACACTTATTGATGATGTATACCATTAATTGATAATTTAATATACCATTCAAAGTTAGTTAAATTGTGTATCAAATCTATGGTGATCTATATATAACGAATAACAAAATAATATGAAACAAATAAATAGTACAAATTTTAATAATATACAAATATTAAAACATCTATTATAACATTTGTATTAAAGTAACTTATTAAATACTTACAAATCATACAAAAAGAATATACAAAAATTAACATATAATTGATATATAAAAAGACTATTATCCAAAGATTCAACAAACCTAATTTTTATTACTCCTCATACTGAATCACAAATCTCTTTAACACACATGAATGTTGTTTTTGAGAAAAAAATATGTATATACTACTAATATAAGTTATAAATTACATAAATTAGAAGAAAATAAAAAGGCATTAGCCTTTACTAAATAATAATAATAAGTTAAAAATTATTGAGTTGTAAGTACTAAGTATATATAAGTTAGAAAACTGTTGAATTGTAATGAGATTTCAAATGAATGTGGTTCTTAGAAATATGCATCTATTATATATATATATATATATATATATATATATATATATATATATATATATATATATATATATATATATATATATATATATATGGGGAATTCTCGTGCGTTGTACATGAATACATTTATGTTGTTAAATAATAACAAATATATTTTTTTAATGAGTTTTATTTTTTTAATGTTCAAAAATTATAAAAAAAAGCTAAGAAAATGAGAGAAATTGGTTAAAAGTTCCCTAATGGTATTATTATTTTAATAAATATGTAAAATGCTTATTTTTATAAAAAAAACCCATAAAGTGATTCAAATATACATAACTATTTTTGACAAGTTTTATATCAGTTAAATGTATAATTAGATATTATAAATATCAATAACTTTTTCCTTTGGAAAATGAAATTTAATGATAAAATAATAACATTATGTTTTCCACTAAATAATAATTAAATATGATATTAAGAAAAAACCTAAAAAAGTAGAATACATCAACTTTTAACAACATAAAAAGCACCAAAGCATATATTACAATCAACATATGTTTAATATATTGATACATCGAGAAAAATGATCAAATTGTCACATTGTTATCTCTTTAGTAATGCAGGTTTTTGGTATTTTAGTTTTACCTCTCATTTCAAACAGTTTTATTACAAGGAAAAAGCACCAAAACATATATTATAACGGGATTTGGGAGTATCATTATAAGGAGGTGACTTAGACGATTCAAGATGATTCTTGAGGAAAGTAAGGATAGATGTAGAAGGTAGTATTAGGCCTGAAAAACTGAAAGCACAGGATCGGTGATCTAATCAGGGAAATTCACGAGGATTCTAAGGAGCTTGTGTAATGAGGAGTTCTTCGGGTATGTTCTGATCGTTATATGTTTGCATTTCAGCATGGTGGTGATCACTCAAGGATTTTGGTTTTGGCGTTGAACCGATTGGTGAGAGGATACGCGAGTTCATTATGTCTGAGATTTCTCGCGGTATTTTGGATGCTACTTTTGTGATGTTTGGTATAATCAAGGAGGGGATCATGGAGCTACTGGATGAGCGATTAGGGGCTTTTCGTGCAGAGATTGTGATTGGTTAGGTCAGGGCACAGACTCTCTCTTTTCGGGAGTTCCAGGCTTGCGGAGCCCTAGAGTTCTTCGGGAGAAGGATCCTATTTCTAGTAGGCAATGGACCGCTGACATGGAGAATGCTCAACGGACGAGTTTCTACCCAGAGGGGTCGTAGGTGGAATTTGTGTCTTGCCTTCTAAGGGATGGAGGCCGCGACTGGTGGGAGGAGGTTGGTCACTCTTTGGGAGTTGAGGCTGTGGCAGTCATGAATTTGACCGATTTTGTGATGAGATTCAGGGCAGAATTTGCACTAGCTATGGAGGTGCAACAATTGGCAGAGTTCATGCAGTAGATTGCAGATTTTTGAGCTTTTTCAACAAGTTTGCATCAAGTATCAAGAAAACAAGCCTAGGCTCTGATACCACTGTTGGATTTTGAGCATTCTAACACTCCTATGGTGTACATGCAACCCTAGAAACCTTGGATCTATGTTTTCTCTAAAATACATGCAAATTTGATTTCCAAGGTTTACAACCTAACTAGCATATTATGGGGTACTTGTAATACAAAACTTTTAGTAGAATAACATTCCTTTCTTTTGTGATTGATTTCTTGGAGTTTTAGAGCCTAGCACCAATACTGTGGATGCCTCAAGTGGTGTCACAAATCATCCAAAACAACTTGGAAATACTTGAGAGAATATGATGCTCTCTAAAATCGGCCCACTCTTGTTTCTCATACACACTAGTGCCAATTCTAGAACCAAGGACCTCTTTATATAGTATGGAGGATTAAGGTTACACCCTAATACCCATGACTCTTCATTTACCTAGGATCCATGGGTTAAAAGCTCCATGGACTATCCATGGACTTCCATATACTCTTAGCACATCCTAAATAAATCTTTTCCCAATCCATATATATGTAAGAGTCCATATTGAATTAGTATCTTTTTGATCTTTAATTTAATTCCAAAATCAATTCTTGATCAACACTAATTAAATAATATGATTTCATATTAATATATTATAACTTATAATATATTAATAGATCATAAACATCTTATTCTCAAAAGTATATCCATACAAATTGTTAGGTGAAGTGCAACCCAAATGGACCATGCCGGGTCGGGTTAAGTTCATACCAAATATAGTTACAGACTTAGACACCTTATCCAACAATATGCTCATTATTGCACATATATGTTATAAACTCAATTACATCCTTATTTCTTTGCATTTTTTTATGTTAATGCACAAAAAATAACCACAAAATATGTTCCAAACATATCCTTATGTCACACCCCCGAACCGGGACGGCGGAAACGTCCAGGGGCGGTTGACGTCATTATACAGTATCATAACAATTGAATATCAATGAAACATAGCAACCAAACATCATACATTGGAAATACACACTTACATAGTTTACATATTGAACATGTTCATCAGTTACACAAAAGTAAGAAAAGTAAAATTTCTTGAAGTCGCACCCCTTGATCTCATAGTCGAACTTATTACCTGCTACTGGATCCCTGAGAATACAAGTCGTTTTGAAAAGCGTCAACTAAAAAGTTGGTGAGTTCATAAGCAGTTTTGTATGAAATGGTTTTGTACTTGTTTAGAGTAGTTCTCATGGTGTTTTAAAAAAATCTGATATTTTTGTAAAATAATTTGTAAGTCTCGTTCTAAATCTGTGAATATATGCATGTCTGTCCTAGATTATCTTTTGTTTGCAAAAGTGAAGCGAATATTCCCAAAAAATCCGATATTTTCTAAAAAGAAATGGTTTGAAATATTTGTGTCCTATCTTGTATTAATGCATGTGTGTTATTGTTTTCTAGAATGCAAAAAGAGAATGGAGAGAATGTAAAGAGAATGTAAAGATAATATAAAGAGAATGCAAAGAGAATGCAAAGAGAATGCAAAGAGGATGTAAAGCGAATGTAAAGAGAATGTAAAGAGAATGCCCCCAGACAACCCGATGTTGTCTCTAAAAGAGAATGTCGGTAAAACAACCCCCGACGGAATAGAATAGAATAAGGTTTATGGACGCCGACGGAATAGAATAAGGTTTTTGTCACCCTAGACTTGCCTAGTCTAACTGTAGCGAACACCTCAGGTATGGGGTGCCATCCCCGTATAGATCTATACCCAAACCCCCGCTCTCCCTCCAAGAGACTCTAGTTATAACTACAGGCTACGATTGTACACTCAATAGGTGTCAATCGACACGTCTAACTAGATCCTTAATCGAATTTACGCGAAAAGAGAAAGAAAAGCATATAAGGTATATTCCAGGCCCACTAAACATGTAAGTGGACAACTAAGGCCCACTAAGCATGTAAAGTATTTCTAGGCACAAAAGGAATGAGAATGTATATCTCGGGCCCAGGATACATGTAAAAGGACAACTAAGGCCCACTAAACATGTAAAAGGACACTAAGGCCCCCTAAACATGTAAAAGGACACTAAGGCCCAGTAAACATTCAAAAGGACACTAAGGCCCACTAAAAATGCAAAAGGACATTAAGGCCCACTAAGCATGTAAAAGGACACTAAAGTCCACTAAACATGTAAATTAATTTTCCAGACCCAATAAAGGAAAGAATATATATTTATATATTAAATACATATAAGTTCACATATCTAGATGTTTTGAAAGTATATATAATATATACAAACTTGCGTCTAACACAGATATGAGAGCTTTTAGCATGATAAAAAAATTTCTTGTTTTTGACCTTTCTGTCCCTGTTTTTAGAAAAATTATAGAAAAATCATCGTAAGTCGAAATTTGGATCCGTAAACTTTGAGAGTTTGGAAAATGAGTCTAATTTATTCATAATGTTTTTTTCAGATTTTTAATCGCCTCAAACCAGTGTGAAAATGTTCATCTTCACAAACTGGTCCGAAATCATTCTTGAAATGATAGACAGTTTTGTAAAAATCGCCAAAAATGGTAGCAAAAATCGTATGAATGCGTGCGAGTAGTCATTTTAAAGGTATAAACATGAAGGTTTTTCATGTAAAACAGTTTTGAAAAATATTATAATTAAGGTGGTAAAAACAGCCCGTAATTAGTCCAAAACGTTTCTGTTAAAAGCTGATTTTTGAGTTTATGTTATAGATGTTTGAACACAACACTTGTTTTTGCTATTTTGAGCGTAAAATCTCAGATCTACAAGTTTACATGTAATATATATGACAACACATACTTTTATCATGGTTTTTATGAAGATCTAAGTGATAAACTTCATGTTCAAGTAAAGATCCTAAAGTTAAACACATAACACAACATATAACATGAAAAACACACATAATCATGCATATACACATAGATCTACACAAAACAACTTGTATTCTCCCCCAAAACATAGTAGAAATCGAAAATAGGGGGTATGAAGCTCACCTTGGGGTTTTTGAGATGTAGATGAAGAAGAAGATGAAACTTTGAACCTAGCTTGAGTTTTTGGTGAGATCTCGAAAATATGGTGGTTCTAAGAGTTTAACACACAACAAAAGTGTGTAAATGGGATGTTTTCAACATAAATATGAAGCAAAACACTTGAGTTTAACATAGAACTTACCAAGAAATCCTAGAACCCGATTTTGATGATGATGAACTCGAAAATTTTGAAGAAAAGAAGAAGGATTGTTCTTGAGAGTAATGTGTGGAATTTGAAGTTGTGAAGTGTGTGTAGTGTGTGTGTTGTAGTCGAGAATAAGAGAAGAGAGGGGGAAATAGGAAGAGTTGTCTTCTCTTTACTTGATGGGACTAGCATAGTTGTTTGGGGGATAAAAGGCTTGGGTGTATGTTGGATTATAAGGAGGTGGCACCCTTATTATCCACCTTTTTTTTGTTTAAGTCATAGCCGATCCATAGGATCTTCGGCCCAAAGGGTGGCCCAAAATAGTGGTGTTCGGTTTTGACTTGGCCCAATAGGTGTTTTTCGGCTCAAAATAATGTTTAATAAAAGTTTTCGGCCCATTAGGGCCCAATGAGAGGTTATCAGCCCAATAGGGCCCAATAAGGAAATATTGGTCCAATAAAGGTTTTGGGTCGAAAATTCTTGGACTAAGGCCCAAAAATGATTGGATTTGATTTATTGGATCGAGTTTTGGCTTATACAAGGAGATTATATGGTTCACGAATTCACATCTTAACCTAATTTTTCCAGTTGTGACATCATCCCCCGTTAGAGGGAATTTCGTCCCGAAATTCATTCTAAAGCAGCATCTCAAGTACTAAGGAAAAAGTGTGAGTATCTCGGTTTTGTCTAGTTTCTTCGTTCCTAGGAGAATTTAAGTCCTTTCTTAGTGATCTAGTGGACCTTTGCTACCGGCCCTTGACCTTGCTCCTCTGGTTAGTTGGGTGTTGGTCATCTCAGCCCAATACAGAGGTATTCTGCCTTTGCATCCTATATGGCGAAGTGAATGGATGGTCATGGTTAATGAGGATCACGTAATTGACGCCCCAAAAGTAGTGACTCTAAACCTTAGGGCGAACACTATTGTCACTAAAGTTAAAGTTTCGTAGGGTATAGTTGGCCTCATACTTCTTATGTTGGCATGTGGGTTTTGTTTGATTTGGGATAGGGGGATATCGATCCTTGAGGAGGGTTTCATTTGATTCTTAGTAGTCAGTGGTCCTATGGACACTTAGCCTTTCCTATTTATGAGTTGGATAGGCATTCTCGAAGGTTCAAGTCTTGGTTTGATAACCTCATACTTACTGGGTCGTTCCATCGACTGGATACCTTCGGTGTTTATGTTGGTGCTAAGTGGTCTTGGTGGTCTGGCAACGAGAATGGCTCCATGAGTTGAGTCGATCTCCGAACTCAACTTGGCATGTAGGTGATATTTCTGAAAGGGCTTTGGAAACATCGTAAGGGGGTTATAAATCTCTAGGTTACCCTCGGTATCCTTTGCTCCTTGTTTCTTATCCCTATTAAGGGCTAGGAAAGAGTGTGGTATTACTACTGTGGTTATCTCGTTCTGAATTTTTGGGTGTCCTAGCAATACGAGTGCCTTGATATAAACGATGTGATTTTGTAGTCTGATTTCTATTAGACCTCTCTATGATGGTTTGATGTAGCCTAGTCGTACATAATTCAAGTTTGAATGGATTGTAGACTGAGTGGTCATGCCCTAAATCCATAGTCAGACAAGGAACAGGAATTAAGGCAAAAGTACGCACTCTAAGCTTGTAGAATCTTAATTACACACGACCTTATGTTTATACTAAGTTATCATAACTTCTGCACGAATTGTTTTTATTGGGAACGTACCAAAACTCTCGGTAGGGTTACTCGTTGTCCCTTTCACGTCCAGTTGTTAAACTCCTCCTGGTCCTCCATCATTCTTCTCTGTTGGACAATTCCTCTTGAAGTGTCCCGTTTCACCGCATGTGTGGCATACATGACTTACTTCTGGGTTGGGGGTTGGACTGACGCATGGGGCCGGGGCCCTACAGTAGCGGGAGGTGTGCCCCTACTTGTTGCACCTTTTGCAATGAAATTCCCGGCAGATTCCCTGATGATGGTAGCTGCACTTGCTGCAGAGCGGGAGGTTTCCGTGATATGGTCTCCTCGGTGTTTGGGTAAGGGGCCAGTGGGGGTAGGGGCTGCTACAACTTGTTGCCTTTTGGTAGGCCCTTGAGTCGATCCGCTTCCTTTCTTGTTCCCTAGCTTTCGCTTCATGACCTTAGGTTTGGAGTTTGGGGTGCCTTGGTAAATTGTCCCTCGTTGGTTTCCTTGGTTGTTACTACGGTTGGGATTGGCGACACCGCTTCCATTTCCATTTGGGTTGTTGGCGTTGAGTTGTGCCATGATGGTTGTCACGACAGCTGTTATAGCGACTTGGAAGGTTGTGGGGTCTATCTGCAGAATTGGTGTTTCGCCAGATAGCTAGTTGTTTCCATGGGAAGACGTGATTCTGTTGCATGATGAGAAACAGGTTCGTGAGTAACTATGGTTACTTCTAGTCATATCTTATCTATGATTATTGATATGAACCTATTCATGTATGCATATAAATCACATGTTTTGTTGCATGATTCTCGTTTTCTCGACCTACATCCCTATGATATATTAATGGTAGTATGTAGAAATACGTATTGTACAAATGTTAAGTTACCCTAATAGATTATAGTATCAGATCCTTAAGTTGGCTCAGGTTACATGAGTTCTTGTAGGGCGTACCTCTCTTGATTTACTACTAGTAGTTGTGAAGAATTACATGGTAAACCTAGGACTTATTGAGAATAGGGTAGTGACTCTCATATGCCTAAATAGCGTATAAGGTGTCCAACCATTTCGCTCATTTCACGAGTGCCTCTTTCGCTCTCTGCTCTGCTAAGGCTGCCCTACTCTCAGTTTCAATGAGTTGTCGCCTTAGGGTGGTCACCTCCTCTTCTAAGGAGTGGATATGATTGGTAAGGTCTTCCTGTGGACACTTATTGATGATGTATACCATTAATTGATAATTTAATATACCATTCAAAGTTAGTTAAATTGTGTATCAAATCTATGGTGATCTATATATAACGAATAACAAAATAATATGAAACAAATAAATAGTACAAATTTTAATAATATACAAATATTAAAACATCTATTATAACATTTGTATTAAAGTAACTTATTAAATACTTACAAATCATACAAAAAGAATATACAAAAATTAACATATAATTGATATATAAAAAGACTATTATCCAAAGATTCAACAAACCTAATTTTTATTACTCCTCATACTGAATCACAAATCTCTTTAACACACATGAATGTTGTTTTTGAGAAAAAAAATATGTATATACTACTAATATAAGTTATAAATTACATAAATTAGAGGAAAATAAAAAGGCATTAGCCTTTACTAAATAATAATAATAAGTTAAAAATTATTGAGTTGTAAGTACTAAGTATATATAAGTTAGAAAACTGTTGAATTGTAATGAGATTTCAAATGAATTTGGTTCTTAAAAATATATATATATATATATATATATATATATATATATATATATATATATTATATATGGTCAATTAACTTTCAAATAACTTATTTGACAAACTTTAAAATAGAAGGAAAATACATTTATATTAACCAACCTCAAAAACATAAGAAAACATAATATTATAGATAATAATACATTTATATTAATTACATCAAAAAACTAAATAAAATTAAAAAAGACTTGTGTAAATCATATAGTCATAAATAATTTCTTCATTTTGTCAGGGGTAAAAGTAAAACAAATTTTATGAATTTCATTTGGTACACCTGCATGGTTAATAAATACTTTAATTCACATTAAAATTTAATTCATAAAGTTTATTAGTTGATCAAATTTAAATTGGATTTTGAAATAATATTGCAATGAAAAAAAGAACAAAATAGAAATTCAGCTAAGCTAAAAGAAAATATATAAACTAAATTAAAAACTAAATTTTTATATAATATCAAATACGACAGTCTAGAATTAAATAATAAGATTTTATTTATCTTACATGTATCTACTTTTCAGCTTGATTTATAATCAACTTTCTATACAACATAGAACTATATACAACGTATTCAATCATTTACCAAACAAACCATGCTGAAAATCCTAGCAATATAGGCTACCTCCATGAACTATATATACCGCTAGATGAACCAATTAATGATCATAAGTATCATAGGTTATAAAACTTTTCAGTTGTAGTGGTTCATTAATATTAATTAACAGAGAAAATAAAATTTTTGTAGGTTTCAAATGAATATCGTTGAAGCATTTTGACTTTTATTATAATATACTAGGTGAATAATAATATGAAATAATTATAATATTATCTTGTTGTCTTGAATAATGAAATAATATTTTTACTGTTAAGTTGATATAAAATATTTTAAACATTTTAAATATATGATAATATAAAAATATAATAAAACTACATCATCTTGATTATGTTTTATATGCGGGTTATGCATTAAACTAATTAAACTACTTTTTATTTATTATTATTTTTTAACTATTATTAAAATTAATTAGTTGAGATAGATATTTTGTTTTCTTTTCATCACATTAGTATATATATATATATATATATATATATATATATATATATATATATATATATATATATATATATATATATATATGATCGGGTAATGACTCATTTTAAAGTGAGGACTCATGAGGACACCTTAAAAAAAATAAAAAAAAATACAAATCATAAAATCGAGCAAAAATCTATGTCCGGGAGAAAAAAAATTGGAAAAAGAATTTTGGATCATTAAAATTGAATCATGGATCAATTTTAATGATGCAAAATTTGTTTTTCCATTTTTTTTCTTCCGGACACAGATCTATGCTCGATTTTATGGTTAAATTTTTTTAAGATTTTTTTTCAATTTTTTAATGCGTCCTCACGATTCCTCACTTTAAAATGAATATATATATATATATATATATATATATATATATATATATATATATATATATATATATATATATATATATATATATATATATATATATATAGGTAAGCAAACCTAAATATATGTTTTGAACATATATTATTTTTAACCGGTTTTATTGTTAATTATTTTAAAAATAAGATATTTGATTATTTTTTGGTATCGATCATGATTATCGTTTCAAATATCAATATTGTTTTCAAAGTAACATTATTTAATTTTTAATTTTTTAATCTAATGTTATCGTTAATCAACTAAGAAATTATCAATTTGGAAAATCTTCATTATTGCAAAAATAATTTATAGTTAACATTTAAATTAATTTGACATTTCGATTTAGGTTTTACATTTAACAATACATTAATTTTTTTTTTTTTTGTAAATTTTTAAAAATAGTTATTGAACCCTTTTCATGTTTATTGGACATACATCAATAAGTTTTGAGTATATTTTATTTTGAAAGTTAAAAAGCTAGCATTAAATTTAAAATTACAAGTCCTTTTAATTTACTAAAATCAAATTAATGATGATTAATTAGTTGGAACTGCAACAGTTGTGTAGGTTTCAGTTAATATGGTGTAAGAAATCAATAATGTAAGTACATTTTATGTTGGATTCGAGGAGTTGGAATTATAATTAAAATTACTAATGAGTTTAATTATTAAAAATGAAATTAAAAATAGTGAATTATCTGGAAGTTGATGAGTTATCTAACTTCCTTATCAATAAATGAGTTTAATGTACTAAAAATTAAATTAATGATTGTTAATTAGTTAAAAGTAAAAAGTTGATGTTTTTCAAATCAATATGTATGAGAAATCAATAATTTAAACATATATTTTATGTAAAAATTGAAAAGGAGGCACTTTATTTAAAATCAGTATGTTTCAAAAAATATACACCATCTTATAAGATATGAAAATTATCGATCAAAAAACAAATCAATACACCTTTAGTTAAAAGAAAAGACTATAGTTAAAATTACATGACATTTTTTTTAATATATGTTTGTAAATAACGTGTGTATATATTAATGTTTTTATTAATTAACTAGTGGTGAATCCATGCTTCGCATGTGATAGAATGGGTTAGAGGTCTTGGTATTTGATTTACAATCTACAGTGTATCAAAATGGAGTCCGGAAAGCGAACCGTTTACATGAACGAAGAAGAAATAAAATAATTTCAAACTTAAAAGGATAAAAAAAACAACACTCATCACCCTGGATTGTGTGCTAAAACCTCCTCATTTATGAAGTTCTTAATCTGCTCAAAAGATAAATTGTGTGCTAAAACCTCTTCTCCCAAAAAGATAAGGGTGTAGTAATACATCTCCAACTGCTCAAAAGATAAATTTTGATTTTTTTTAAAGCAGGAGAAGGTTGAGATATGGTGTTACTTATGATTCATTTAGGTGGATCACAACTCTACATTGTATTGACTAAATTAATAACCAATTGATGAATATGTGGGAAATGGAGACATTTTAATTATGATTGATGTGGATGTTGGGAGTTAAGGAATGTAAGTTTTTGCAATTTCATTACGAATAAACCGAGGATCAGATTCAGTTAGGATACGTAAAAGCTAAATACAAAATAGGAATTAAAAATTAGTAGTAAATTAGTAATATACCTCTGTTAATATGCGTATTTGACTGACAGTATCATGAAACAAAGGTTTTTTGGCTGATGCGTAATCTCAAGGTTTGAATAGGAGCATAGGACCTGATACCATCTTGTGACAAACATATTCAGTCATGCTATATTGATATTCAATATAGAGCTTAAGTTTCAATTGAGATCACATATGATTTAAAAATACAATTCATTCAAGGGTAACACTAATGAGTCACTATTTATCAATGCTAATTTAAGGGAAGCTAAACTTTATCCCTCATCATTCACATCAATTTGCAAAACGAAAAACCACCTGGCCTTGAGGTATAACAGATTCTCATGAACTACCCACATGGTTGCTTGGAGTTTTGTCAATCCAAACTCAACACCCTATCAAGCAGTTCAAGAAATCAGGCAAATATAGATATTTTTTAGGGTATAAAAAATAAGATGACCTGAGAGTGAAATCTCAGGCTTGTAAACTATTTTTGTATCTGTTGCTTTAATTATGGACCAGTTTACCCTTGCTATAATTTAGCTTCATCAAAAGAAAGAGGACATACTTAGCAGGTGAGTGTCATATACTGGAAAATTGACCAATGGAAACTAAAAATCAATATTTTAGTCTCTTTTTTCTCACTTTCTTCCTTTCGTATCTTTTCTGTCTCCCTTGTTTTTCTCTTCTCATCGCTCTTTTGGTTTGTGTGTGTTTCTCGGATATCTCATTCCCTGAAACATATATTCAAACTGAACAACATAAATATGACTTTATGTCGATAAAAGAAAATGTTGTGAGTCAGCGTGTAAGATGCTATAAGCAGGAAAACTTACCAATTAATAGGCTTTAACTGTAATGATAAATAACTATGGATCATTAGAATCGGGTCGAAAATGACCATAGCTACCATACCTATAAGAATTTTATAGCTTTAGAAGAATATAACTTGCTACTTTTAAGAATCTGAGGACAATTATGCAATAAAAACCTTATAGTGTGGTGGTTTTCCAAGTTTACCCTTTGCCAAATTCCTCTATCCGCAACAGTAATATGGATTGACCACCATATGAATTGAAATTTCTAGCTTGGTTTCACATGGTTTTTTCTTGCATTATGATTATTTAAATTCTGCCTATTAATTATCCATTTTCAGTCATATTCCTCATACTTTATAGCATGTAGGGTAAATCACAAATAAAAAACCTTCATAAAGTATAAAGACATACCTGGTTTGATTGGAGAAGCTCCGATTTCCACTGTGGAGAGAGGTGACACCAAGTGAAGCCAATTTGCTTCCCTACCGATGGTTGTAGTCGCTAGAACACAATCTTCCTCTTACAATTACCAAAAAGGCAATTTCAGCAGGCCCTAACATAAAACACAAATCAACAACATCCAAACGTTTACCCTACCTCCATCGACGACCGGAGTTAGGGAATAGGACAAAACTGAGAAAAATGAATAGGAGGTGAAATTGAGCCCTCATTGATCCAACACTGGATTCAAAACTAAAATAAAACAATGAAAAAATGTAGACACAATACGAATGTTGAATGTTGTACTCATCGAGTCCCAAAATTAATCACAAACTACAAAAAAGATACCCAAATCAGATTTAAGGCCGAAGCTCCAAACCTAGAGAAACATCAGCGCGAATGGATTGTGATGCACACTAAGAAACAGAAAAACTTCGACAATACAACACATAAACCTGGAGGAAAAAGTGTTTAAGATGCCGTTACAGAGAGAATCGATTGTTGATAATCATCCACTTAAAAATCAATCACAAAGCATAAAACACATACCGATTCAGACGCAAGTCAGAAGCCCTAAATCGTCGATTTGAACGTAGAACATCTGGTGGTGGGGAGCGATGATTCTGAAACTCGCTTTCTAGGGTAGGAGTTGGTGGTCGTCGACGATTCTAAGAAGAAGAAGAAGAAGAAGAAGAAGAAGAAGAAGAAACGTCGGAGCAAGCAGAGGGAAAATGACGGGCGTTAATGGAGATTTCTTAAGCAGAGCAAGGAGGTGGTAAAAGACTATGTTATAGAAGGTTCCGGGAGTACGTCTGCATCAGCCGAGGTAAGGTGTGGTGGGAGACGGATATTGGTTGATAGAGTCGGTGAGACATGAGACAACCACGTTGCATGACATTTTTTATCAGCTTGAAAAGTAATAGGCACAGGGAATGAATATCGGAAAAAATTATCAAATGAAAAAAAAAAGAAAAAAAATGCCCAATCACAACAGGATACTGTTCCTTAGGAACAATCAAAAGTAATAGGCACGTGTAAAGAGATTGAATATCCGAAAAAAATTATCAAATGAAAAAAAAAATGCCCAATCAAAATAGGATACTCTTCCGAACAATTTTAAACAATGATAATCTTAATATTAATATTTTAGATAGTAGAAACTCATAGAAAACTATCTTGGACCATTTGTCTTTTCAAAACTAATTATCTATTTTAATTATTTATCCTAAATAATACAAACACCATTTACAACTTTCATAAATACAAACAACCTTTACTATTTTCGTTTTGTTATAATATAAATAAAAACATCCTTTATATCTACAACACCAAACAAACATAAACAATAATTATATAAAGTTGAAATTTTTACATAAAAATTTAATTTTGTAAAGTATAATATAAAACTTAGATAAACACTGCTAACACAATAATCGACTTTTAGCTATCTATATTTTTTGATGAAATATAGATCCAACCTAAAGCTCATTTCAGATATATAAATAATACGGTTGAGGTAAATAAAAAAAAACATTTTACAATACCTACTTTTAGGTTGATCTTCATAAACTATGCTTCTTCGAATTTAGCTTGAACGATTAATCAAAATTATCTCCCACAACATTGCAATTTTGATTATATGAATTCAACCAAAGAAAAATATGAACAAAAAATATTAGCAATAATTCATAAACACATTGCATAAAAACTTAGGACAATAAGCCTTTTAAGAAACCAAGATAAATATATAAATTATATGAGTGAGGTGAATGAAAAAATATTTTACATCATCTATTTATGGATTGATATTAATAAACTATGCTTCTTCGGATTTTGCTTGAGCGATTAATCAAAATTCCCTTCTAAAAAATTGCAATTTTGATTTTATTAAATTTACGAAAGAAAAACATAAACAAAATGATAGGTTTTATAGGTTACAAAAAAATATATTGATGCAAAATTTAACCCTAAGTTCACATGAACCCTATTGGATCTAAGTTTTCTCTATTAATTGCAACACACTATTGAACATCAAGAACCCTAGGAAGACCCTAGCATTTTCGATATTCACAAAGGGGTGAGGGTTTACATACCTTTTGATTATTTTTGTAAATAATCAATAAAATTCTTCTTGAACAAGCTCTAGAAAACAATCACGAAAAATCTCGTGTCTCTAATGGCTCACACCCAAAACTCTAGAAACCATGGAATGAAGAGGAGAGAGAGGGATGAGAATGAAATTTAATTTCTAATATTCTTAGGAATGTCATGAACGAAAATTGATGGCCTTGGGGTCATATTTATAGTTTAGGTAACTTGCAAGCAAATCAGAATATGAATTGATTATTTAATCATAATTCAAATCCTTTTCTTTTATGCAACCAGGAGACTTCTAGAAAACATAGAAAGACTCCCAATTTCGTTCACCCCTTGAATTATTCTAGAATTGCTTCTCTTGTTTAACTATTAAACAGTTACAATTCACCCCTTGCATCTTTAATTAATTCCAATTAATCCTAAATTAATTCAAGATTAATTCTGATTAATAATTAATTAAGTCTAATTGATTTTTTATTAATTTATTAGCCATATAAATTAACAAATCAATTAGTTAACTAATGATCTCATGTTAATTTATTAATTACATAACAAATTAACATATCAGTTATCTATTCCCAATTTATATATTAATCACATAATAAATTAACAAAAATTTTTTTTTTCTCTCTCTCTCTCTCTCTATCTCTCTCTCTCTCTCTCTCTATCTATCTATCTATCTATATATCTCTATCTCTATCTCTATCTCTAACTCTCTCTCTCTCTCTCTCCCCCCTCTCTCTTTCTGTTTATCTCTTTCCTAATACCATTTCTAGTTATTTCTGGTTATGAGGGCAACCCAAAATGACTTTGCTTCTATTTTTCAACTTTATACCAATTTATTTATGAGCTTCGACACTTTAATCCAACAGTCTCCCCACGTGGAAATGAGACATTGGCCTTAAGATAAGTGACCAAATTCAGACTACTAATTGAACACATCAACTCAGTCCATATGAGTAAAAGATATCGTATGGAAATGAGACATGGATTAGAATCAATCTCATAGTCCAAGATTTTGTTTCTTAATTTCCTGATTTACGACGACTAAATTCAGACTACTAGTTGAACACATCAACTCAGTCCGGGCTCGGTCAAGAACTTCAGATGTCGAAAACAAATCATCGAGGTGCCCAGAGATATCACTTTTCCTATTAGGGAAAAAGGAACGAATAAACTTTGAGTTATATGCTTGTATCTTTTACTCATCAAATCATGCATGACACTACATTTTATAACATCATGATACTGATGCATTTACGTAACATGAATGCATAACCGACCTATAAATGACAACTCATATATGTCAATTTTAAGAATAGAAGATATTATCGTCTCACAATTACTCGTGAGATAATCCATGAAGTAATTCTCTGAGGGTGGCTTTATCCAATACTAAAAATCTCAATTTTCTAAGTACTCATTAATATTGTTGCAACCATTGCAATGTCTAATCTCTGTAGAAAATCAACAATTCAATTCATTACAGTCTTAAATCACTACTTACTTCAAAAAAGTATGAGCGACAATGGAATTTCGAATAATCAAATTATTCAGGAAGTATGAGTGACTATTGAATATAAATAATTTATATTATTTAATCACCATAATAATTACGAATTTATTCATTGTATAATGGTTTGAGTAATCAACTAACCACTTGAATGAAACATCAGTCATGCCATGTTATGAACATGCAAACTATGCCTCTCTATGGTCCTTTTGTGAACAAATCAATTGAACATTATTCCAAATATGATGTAACACTCTAAATTTTCAAACAAAATTTTCATTTTTAAAATCACATAAAACCCAATATCACATTTCTCAAAAACCACAAATGTATAAGTTGTCAAAACACAGGTCAACAATTTTTTGATAATATCCCAGAATCCTCAAAAACATAAACTCTAACTGGTGTGTATAATCAAGCTGGCGCCTTCCCGTGATCCTGAGAAGTACCTGAAACACATATCACACAATACTGTAAGCACGAAGCTTAGTGAGATCCCCAAAATACAACACGCAAATAATTAGTCTCTCCTGGCTATATCTCGATAAGGACCCTCCGGTCCATGTGTTCTAGTGAGGAACCTCCGGTCTCATAACTCGGGTTGGACCCTCGGATCCTAACCAATAAAGCATAGAATAATACACATCATAAATCACAAAGACAAATGCATGATATCCCATAACTTAGTATAAGCATATAATACCCTCCGGTCACACAGTATTACCACTCAAGCAAGTATAGTGAGAAGACTCACCTCGTAAGTAAGCAAGTAGGTCTCATACTCGACGATCGGTCTAGAATCCACCTACATATCATAATCATCTCTAACTAACACTTAATAATAACAACCCTAAAATGTTAGGCTACCCCCTTTCTAACTCTCGGAAAGGGTGAAAGGCCATTTTACCCCTCCATTCTCTCCATAACTCATATCTTGACCAAACACTATAAGTCAACAGAAGTCAACACTCGAGTCAACAGTCCATGTTGACCTAACTCGTCGAGTGCATCTATGCGACTCGTCGAGTCCCTCCCATTCTCAGAAAATCGGGAAAACTCCAACTCAACTCGCCGAGTTTGCACGTGTCCAGACTATAGGGGAAAACCCTAACCGACTCGTCGAGTTGGCTCATGGACTCATCGAGTCCCTCTAGTCTATTTCTCATTCAGATGATTCTAAGCAGAACTAAACTCCCAAAATCTAGATCTAGCCTCCCAAGGATGAAATACCACGTAAAGCTACAAGCTTTACGTTCATGCATGGCACCTAGGGTTCAAAATGCCAAAACAAAGCTCTATAGAAGGTTTAACGTTTGGAACTTAGCTTATAGTTTGATAAATCTTGGATCTTTATGCTCAAGGGACGTCATACAGTCCATATCTGAAGTTTCAACTACATGCCATGATCAAATAAATAAAAGGCTCAAAAGGAAGATGGAAATAGCCACAAACTTCCTAAAGAAGAGATCTAACCAAACAATGATCAAGGTGATAGCTTTTTATCTCCAATTAGCAGCTAGTACTGAAGGAACACTGGATCCAAGGCCTTCTTATTGTTCCAAGCCTTATTCTCTTCTATCTCCTTCCAAGAATGCACCAAATCACACATATTTAGCCTCTCTCTCTCTCTCTCTCTCTCTCTCTCTCTCTCTCTCTCTCTCTCTCTCTCTCTCTCTCTCTCTCTCTCTCTCTCTCTCTCTCTCTCTCTCTCTCTCTCTCTCTCTCTCTCTCTCTCTTAAAGAGGATACCAACTCATTTAGGGTTTCTCTCAGGGTGTTAAAGTGATAAGGGAGGTGGAAATGAAGGCTTAATGTCCTTTACATAGGGTACAAACCCTGGAAATTTGGGTTTTCTCTACTCATCGAGTTGGGGTCCTCTAACTCGTCGAGTAGACTCTAAAAATCACGCGGTCATTTAATTCTCTACTCGACGAGTTAGGGCCTCCAACTCATCGAGTTTCTCTGACAACATGAATATAAATTAATAAAATATTATAACTGGGAGTCGGGATGTTACAGTTCTCCCCCACTAGAATTAGACTTCGCCCTCGAAGTCATCCTCCGGAAACAACCCTAGGTACTGCTCCCGCATCTCGGACTCCGGCTCCCAAGTCTACTCGGATCGTTTCCGATGCTGCCATTGAACCTGAACCAAGGGCACCTCTTTATTCCTCAAGACCTTCACCTTCCTATCCAAGATCGCTATTGGCTTCTCAATGTAGTTCAGGCGATCATCAACTTGAATTTCCTCTTAAGGGACCACTGCCGTCTCATCGACTACACACTTCCTCAGCTGGGATACGTGGAAGGTGTTATGAATCTGGCTTAACTCTGCAGGCGGATGTAACCGGTAAGCTACCTTACCCACTCGTGCGATCACTCTGAAAGGACTGATGTATCTAGGGCCCAGTTTGCCCCACTTCCTGGATCGGATCACCCCTTTCCATGGGGATACTTTCAGGAGAACATAATCTCCGACCTGGAAATCTAGCGTTGAACGTCGCTGGTCTACGTAGATCCTCTGACGACTCTGGGCCGTAAGTAACCTCTGTGTGACCTGCTGGATCTCCTCTGTCTTCTTGAGCACTATCTCAGTGCTCCCCATCACTCTCTGCCCTACCTCTCCCCAACAGATAGGGGTCCGAGTCCTCCTCCCGTATAAAATCTCAAAGGGAGGCATACTGATACTGGAGTGATCGTTGTTGTTCTATGAAAACTCAGCCAAGGGCAAGTGAGTATCCCAACTTCCACCAAAGTCCATAACATGCGCATAGCATGTCCTCGAGCGTCTGAATCGTCTGCTCCTTATGCTCGTAAGTCTGTGGGTGGTAAGCGGTGCTGAAATGCAACCGGGTACCCAAATCCTCATGAAATTTCTTCCAAAACTTGGAAGTAAAACGCACATCCTGATCTGACACTATCGATGTTGGCACCCCATGTCGTGACACCACCTCTCGAACGTATATCTCGGCTAATTTCTCCGCATAACAGCTCTCACTTATAGCCAGGAAGTGAGCACTCTTCGTCAACCAATCTACAATCACCCATATCGCATCAACACCTCGCACAGTCCTAGGTAACTTGGAAATAAAATCCATGGAAATCTGCTCCCACTTCCATAGAGGAACCTCCAAATGCTGCAACTTGCCATGAGGACGCTGGTGCTCTGCCTTGACATGACGACAGGTCAACCATCTCTCGACTATCCATGCCACATCTCTCTTCATACAGGGCCACCAATAATCCCTTCTCAAGTCCAAATACATCTTAGTGATCCCAGGGTGAATGGAAAACCTCGACTTATGGGCCTCCTCCATCAAAGTCTGTCGAGCTCCACCCGAAAATGGCACCCATATCCGCCCATGATAGGTCATAAGCCCACGACTATCAGTCTCAAACTCAGAAATCTGCCCGATCACCCGCTCCTCTTACAGTTCTCTGGTCTTATGACCACCGCTTGGGCCTCTGGGATGGTATCTAAGACTAGACTCATCACTGTCATCCTCATGCACACGTCTCGGATCGGAGCACTCGTTGCTCTACGACTCAGGGCATTGGCTACTACATTAGCCTTGCCAGGATGATACAAAATCTCACAATCATAGTCTTTATCTACATCCAACCACCTCCTCTGTCTCATATTCAGGTTGGGCTGATCCATAAGGTACTTCAGGCTCTTATGGTCCGTGTATATGGTACACCGGACACCATAAAGATAGTGGCACCAAATCTTGAGGGCAAACACCACCGCCCCCAACTCCAAATTATGGGTGGGATATATCGCCTCATGAGGCTTTAGCTGCCTCGATGCATATGCTATCACGTGCCCCCTCTGCATCAACACGACACCCAAACCGGAAATGGATGCATCACAGTAGACTATAAAGTCCTCTACTCCCTCCAGAAGGGCTAACACTAGAGCTTCGCACAATCTCTCGCGAAGAGTCTCAAATGAGGCATGTTGCTCGGGCCCCCAAACAAAGGTAACACCCTTCCTAGTCAACCTAGTGAGAGGAACAACAATCTTGGAGAAATCTCTGATAAACCTCCGATAGTAACCCGCCAGACCCAGAAAACTCCTGATCTCGGATGGGGATCTCGACACCTCCCATCGCATAACCGCCTCAATCTTGGCCGGGTCAACCAATATCCCATTCTGGTTAACGAGGTATCCTAAGAACTGGACGTCTCGTAACCAGAAATCACATTTGGAGAATTTGGCGTAATGCCTCTCCATCCTCAATACTCCAAGAATCTCCGGAAGATGCTCTTCTTGTTGCTCCCTAGACCTCGAGTACACTAAAATGTCGTCGATGAACACGATCCCCGACCTGTCCAACATGGGCCTGCACACCCGGTTCATGAGGTCCATGAACATTGCCGGTGCGTTGGTGAGTCCGAAAGGCATCACCACTAACTTGTAGTGCCCATAACGAGTCATAAAGTCCGTCTTCTGGATATCCACCTTGCAAACTCTCATATGATGATACCCAGATCTGAAATCAATCTTGGAAAACCAAGACGCCCCCTGCAACTGATCGAATAAATCGTCGATCCTTGGTAGTGGATAACGGTTCTTGACCGTCAGCTTGTTCAACTCCCTATAGTCGATGCACATCCAGTATGAACCATCCTTTTTCTTGACAAAAAGGATTGGCGCTCCCGATGGTGAGCTATACGGCCTAATAAAACCCTTTCCCAGCAGCTCCTCGAGCTGCGAGGATAAATCCTGCATCTCGGGTGGCTCAAGCCGATAAGGCGCCTTGGCAATAGGCGCCGCACCCGGAATCAAATCGATCCGGAACTCCACCTGCCTCTCGGGAGGCACACCAGGAAATTCCTCAGGAAAAACATCTGGGAACTCACACACTACCGGAACATTGGAGATAAAACTCGGCCTCTCAGTGTCAACTGTTGATCCATCACATATGCTAAAAAGCCCATGCATCCCTGCTTTAACTCTGCCTCGCCCTCGCAGCATAGCAGAAAGCTGATCCAGATCTGGTCCCCTCTCCGTACACAGTAAGTACTCCCCCACTAGGGTCTCGTATGGTCACCATCTGAAGCTTACATTCAATCACGACTCCAAACCGGATCAACCAATCCATGCTCACCATGACAAAGACATCACCCATCGCTATCAGCACCAGATCTATAGGAAACTCAACACCGAAAATCTCTAATACACATCCCCAGAATACATCAGTGGAAAAAACAACATGCTCATCGGCTATAGAAACCCTCAGTCATCAAATCAACGACTAGCGTATGACACTAATGTGACTACTAAAGGATAAAGACAAAAAAGATCGACTCGCACCGGAGTCAAATAACACCAAAGCAAGCACATAACTCACAAGAAAAGTACCTATAAGCAACAAAGTATGAGCATAGAAAAATCTCAAAATAAAATAAACAAGGAGTTACGTACCAGCAACAACATCAGGCGCGACACGGACCTCCTCCGCAGTCAGCTGGAATGCTCTCCCACGAGCTCTCGGAGCCTCGGCCTTTACCGGCCGACCATCAATAACGTGCAAAGCGGTAGGAGAAGAAGCCTGGGCTGATCCCTGTGTGACCTGAGGACACTCAGCCTTCCAATGGACGGTCTGGTTGCAATGAAGGCAAACCGCAAATCCATTGGGGCAGTACTTCGCCATGTGCCCCTCCTTGCCACATTTGTAGCAAATCCTTGCTCGACAAGATCCCTCATGACTCTTTCCGCACTTGCCACAAGTGCGGCCTTTCTGGCCTCCAACTCTCGAATCAGCGGGCTTAGCCCGCTTGGTCGCCGGCTGCGACTGTACTGGCCTCTTGTCTCTACCCTGAGACTCCTCCTCCTCTCTACTTTGAAACTCTAGCTCAATCTTCCTCCTGCTGGCATTGGTATGAAGCTCAGCCAATGTCTGATACGCAGAGTTCGTCACGAACTCCCAAATGTCTCGTCTCAGTATGCTCAAATACCGGCTCACACGTGTCTGCTCCGTAGACACGTGCTCGAGGCAAAACAACGCCCTCTCATGAAACATCCTCGTAATCTCTGTCACGGTTTCTATCTTCTGTTTGAGAGACAGAAACTCTTGGGCCAACCACTACCTCTCCACCTGGGGAACTTACTCATCTCAGAATAGTTGTGTGAACCTTGTCCAAGTCACTGCTGCATGATCTGCAGGAGAATATGCAGTCGTCACAAACCTCCACCAGTCCTTCACTCCCAAGCGAAGCTGTTCAGAGCAAATCGGACCTTCAGGTCCTCAGGGCATGAACAAGTATATAAACATCCCTCAATATCAGAAATCCATCTCATAGCAGCAATCGGGTCCTAGGTCCCGTTGAACTCCGGTGACTTCGTGTTGCTGAACTCCCGAAGCAACAACGAATCACTCCCTAGAGGCCTCGCAACAGCTAGGGCTGCGGTGGCTGCGGCAGCTGTAGCCTCTGTGATAGTAGCATATCGCTCATCAAAAGTCTCAATCAGTGTGGTCATAATAGACCTGAACATCTCTTGTATGGCCTCCCCAATAGCTGAGGCCACCTCCTCCACAATAATCATGTGGATCTTCTCGTCACTAGTACCACTGCCCCCTGGGTTGTTGCAAGTAATCACCATAGTGTCTCTGAAACGCAAACACAAAATCATCAGAGACTAGACCAAACACACACACTGGGTTACCCACCTCTACATGCTCCTTAGCATCCTAAGATTCTTACTTGGGTCGCATACATATCCAGTGCTTTCACTAGTATGGGCCCAATACTACCTTCCACACCAACCAGTAGTCGCCCCAAGTCCTCCTCCGAGGATCCTAATTCTCAAGTACTCTATCCCTCCCGGATATCAAACTACTCTCTCAGTAGACTCCTCAAATGATCATCTAAGTACCTCTCCTAAATTGCTCCTTGACTCAAGGCTCTTTCTAAAAGAATCCTACTAGGTACTCCTATTCAACACATACATAGAGCAAATAGCAGATAGTATAAATCAATAGCATCCCCTAGGCTAAGGCATCAGGAATCAGGAAACTCTAGCCCTAATTTCTGAAATACCTAGCCAATCCTCTAGCATGCAGCTTTAATATCTCATAAGTATCTCACAATATAAAAAATAATGGTATTTTGGGAAATCAGTGTTCGGGCTCTGGCTGATTGTACACACTGCTCCATCTCGTTTTCTCTTTAAAAGTCTTACTCGTTTTAGAAAAATCGTTTGTTTTTAGAAAATTTTCTCAAATCCTCAGTTTGAGTCCAAACATACCCGAAAGTACATCTGAATCCCTCAAACCAAGGCTCTTATACCAACTTCTAACACTCTAAATTTTCAAACAAAATTTTCATTTTTTAATCACATAAAACCCAATATCACATTTCTCAAAAACCACAAATGCATAAGTTGTATAAACACAAGTCAACAAATTTTTGATAATATCCCAGAATCCTCAAAAACATAAACTCCAACTGGTGTGTACAATCAAGCCGACGCCTTCCCGCGATCCTGGGAAGTACCTGAGACACCTATCACACAACACTGTAAGCATGAAGCTTAGTGGGATCCCTAAAATACCACACGCAAATAATTAGCCTCTCCTGGCTATATCTCGATAAGGACCCTCCGGTCCATGTGTTCCAATGAGGAACCTCCGGTCTCACAACTCGGGTTGGACCCTCTGGTCCTAACCAATAAAGCATATAATAATACACATCATAAATCACAAAGACAAATGCATGATATCCCATAACTCAATATAAGCATATAAGACCCTCTGGTCACACAATATTACCACTCAAGCAAATATAGTGAGAAGACTCACCCCGTAAGTAAGCAAGTAGGTCTCGTACTCGATGCTCGGTCTAGAATCCGCCTACATATCATAATCATCTCTGACTAACACTTAATAATAACAACCCTAAAATGTTAGGCTACCCCTTTTCTAACTCTCGGAAAGGGTGAAAGACCATTTTACCCCTCCATGTTAAACGGAAGTCAACACTCGAGTCAACAGTCCATGTTGACCCAACTCGTCGAGTGCATCTATGCGACTAGTCGAGTCCCTCCTGTTCTCAGAAAAATCGGGAAAACTCCAACTCAACTCGCCGAGTTGTCTCATCAACTCGTCGAGTTTGCACGTGTCCAGAATATAGGGGAAAACCATAACCGACTCGTCAAGTTGGCTCATGGACTCTTCGAGTCGCTCTAGTCCATTTCTCATTCAGACGATTCTAAGCAGAACTAAAGTCCCAAACTCAAGATCTAGCCTCCCAAGGCTGAAATACCACGTAAAGCTGCAAGCTTTATGTCCATGCATGGCACCTAGGGCTCAAAATGCAAAAACAAAGCTCTATAGAAGGTTTAATGTTTGGAACTTGGCCAATAGCTTGATAAAGCTTGGATCTTTATGCTTAAGGGACCTCATACAGTCTAGATCTGAAGTTTCAACTACATGTCATGCTCAAATGACTCAAAGGCTCAAAAGAAATATGGAAATGGCCTCAAACTTCCTAAAGAAGAGATCTAACCAAACAATGATCAAGGTGATAGCTTTTTACCTCCAGTTAGCAGCTAGTACTGAAGGAACACTGGATCCAAGGCCTTCTTCTCGTTCCAAGCCTTTTGCTCTTCTATCACCTTCCAAGAATGCACCAAATCACACACTTTTAGCCTCTCTCTCACTCTCTCTCTCTCTCTCTCTCTTATAGATGATACCAACTCGTTTAGGGTGTTAAAGTGATAAGGGAGGCGGAAATGAAGGATTAAGGTCCTTTAAATAGGGTACAAACCCTGAAAATTAGGGTTTTCGCACTAAGCTCCTACTCGTCGAGTTGGGGTCCTCCAACTCGTCAAGTAGACTCTAAAAATTATGCGGCCATTTAATTCTCTACACGGCGAGTTGGGGTCTCCAACTCGTCGAGTTGCTCTGACAACAAGAATATAAATTAATAAAGTATTATACCCGGGAGTCGGGATGTTACAGATGCTCATTTAATAATTCTAAATTTTTATCACTATCCAAGATGTGATGAAATTCCAAGTTAAAACGCATTAACCTCCTGTGTTACCAAGATTCCAAAGTCTCAAAGACTGAGTCTTTTATATTACAGAATATACATTGGAACTTTGTTACTAGACACAATTCCATGGTAATGAAGGTTCTAATTCAAGGCACACTCCTTAAACGCTTCTCTTACATTAAAATTTTAAACTCACATGTAGACTTTTCAACCATTTGCCATTACGGAACATTTCCATATTCCTATATGACCATCAATTCTGATCAAGAATCATCTCAATCCAGAATCATGTCACTGTGGTCCATCCAAATTAATATCATACTTATTGTTGTCCACAAGCAACCAGTATTTTGGTATAACATTAGAATGCTCTTGATAGTTGTTTAACAAATTTAGTCACACAAAATTCTAGTCCTTTTTCTCATAATGCTCTAAGCATTTGGAAAAATAGAATAATTTAATATTATTACATATATAATCGATCCTATATCCGAATCATATAGGAATCGACTAATTATATCTTATATAAGGATCCAATATATCGATCTCTTGCTATAATATTTCCATGTATTGAATTTCCTATGTTGAACCATTTCAACATGATATTCATATATGTATATGACTAAGTTCTATTAAACTATGTAATCTAAACCTTTAGATTCGAAAATAAGTATGAGTGTCATGTCCCTTAAGTCTATTATAGCGAAACAATTCCCAAATTTTGCAATTTTAAAATTGGAAACATTGTTGCCTATGAACAATATTGTCAACGTGCAGTACTAGCATAACAATTATGCTCCCACTAGGTTTGGCATGTACCCAGAAATCAACTGGACTTCTAAAAATCAATAATCTTTACGTTCTTACTAAAGTACAAATTTCTGTTACACGATTGGATATCATATATGTTTGTTTAACCCTTCAAGACTAATAGATATATCTCTCGAAAGTTCAAACAATTCCATACCATTCCTCACATTTCAAAATATGAAGAGGGATGTCGTAATCATATTATGAATTTGAGAATGCACTTAACACAACCAATATTCATATCGATCTTTATCAGATCTTTTAAAATCTGACAACAAAAGTATTTCCTCATAATCATTCTCATGAATTAGAGCGAAACCTTTGCTACCTAAATTTTATGGTGCATATGTTCCCATCCATGTGAAGATATCATTTCCAACCTACAATCATAAGACAAGGTTTAGGACAAAACTAAATTCAAATTTAGCTTTCCTTCATGGACTGAACTTCGCCATTCTAAATTTCTTGGCCTCTGGTAGCTCAAGGGTCTACCAATGCTTCTATGTTGTCAGTGGCTCACCCATATTAATCAATGTACTTTCACTGACCAAGCGCTTTTTCTTTTGAAGTTAATGGAAAACATAGAATTCATAAGCATTGCCAACTCAACTAGAAGTGCACAAAAATAAGAATGTGTCAATCAAACATGATAGGTTATGACCCTCAGGTCACGTGCTAGTAATAACTAACAAGTTTATTTTCGTTTGGCTCTTGAAACTCTCAAGATCAATATTACTCCCACTAACTTCTTGACATATGTGACAACCGTCAAAATTGAGTCAAGTCAAAGTCAAACAAAGTCAACAAGTCAAAACTAATCGACTCAATTAACCCTTGTATATTAGGTTTACACTATGTAATTACTGTACAATGCAATATCTTAATGAGAGAAACATCATTTGGAAAGTTCGTGTGTTGAATTTCCTAAGTAAACATTGAACCAAAACGATAAAACATTATTGCACACTCATCGGGAGTGTGTACGACACTAAAAAACAGTTTAACGGGGTTTATGGACCTTGCGTTGCGAAGCCGGACACTCAAAAAGATCACAAATGAAACCTCTCTCAATCTCTTTCACTCAATCTCTCTCTATTAAAATCTCTCCCAAATCTCTCCCGAATCTCTCTCAAAAGTTACTTTAACTTTTTGTAATCATTTGGGTCATCTCGACCCTTAACCGGGTCAAAAACCACTTGAAACGGGGTAAAAACGGGTAAAATAACCTTAAGGAACCAAAACCCTCCTATTAGAAGTGAAAACTCTCATGAGAAGCCTCTCAGGACCGAAGCCTCTCAGGACCGAAGCCTCTCATGAGAAGCCTCTCAGGACCGAAGCCTCTCATTAGAAGCCTCTCAGGACCGAAGCCTCTCAGGACCGAAGCCTCTCATGAGAAGCCTCTCAGGACCGAAGCCTCTCAGGACAGAAGCCTCGCATGAGAAGCCTCTCAGACAGCCCATGCGAGAGGTCTCGCAGACGACCCCTTTTTACCGTTTTTTCGACTACGACTTCGTTTTAACTCCGTTTTTCATTATTTTAACATGGGATTTTCACCCAAAACTTTATTTTATAAACTAAGGCCCCAAAATATATAAATCTCCAGGGTTTTTATAAAAATATATTAAAAGAATTAGTGGTTGAACTAATTATTGAGGGAAGATTTGCTTTTCCTTAATTTATGGCAAAAGCAAACCACCACCACCTCACTCTATGATTAGCCACTCTTTCCCACTACCCCTTGTCACCTTAGTGGACCATTAAACCCAATCTCCAGCTCTTCCCACGTTCTAAGAGCTGGAGAATTGGTCATCTCTCCTCATTCTCATTAACTTCTTTCATTCTACACTTAGCAACCAAAGAACACTTTCCAAAATTCTCTCATCTTTTCTCTCAACTTCAAGAACTTCAAGGCTTTCTCCAGGGATTTCTTTCTTCAATTAGTAAGTATCTTCATCATTCATATAATTATTACACTCCATTCTACTCAAATCATTGATATCTTACACAAATTCCATCTTATTCGGTGTTAGATTCTCGAATCATCAAGACATCTTCTTAGTGTTCTTGGGTTGAACACTTCCTCTCTCTTACTTTCATCTACTGAAACCACATAGGGTGAGTTCATACCCCTACATTTACATGTTTTTCTTAAGTTTTAAGGGGGGGAATACAAGTAAAATCATCTAGAACACAATTAAACTTTTTCTAACAGATTACATCAGAAAAGATGGACTTCGATAACAGACTGTTTTGGTCAACTTAAATATTTTAGTTTTCAAAACTGTTCCAGGTGCAAGTAGTTCAAAATCTTAGCTTTAAAATGGCTACTTGCACATCTCCATATGATGTTTCTACAATTTATGGTGATTTTTACAAAACTGCCTATCATTTCAGAGGCAAACCCGGACCAGTCTGTGATTATGAACATTTTCACCTCTGTTAGAAATCACTAAAAATCATGATAAAATTTACGAACAAACTAGACTCATATTCCAAACACTCAGAATTTGCGGATTTGGATTTGGAGCTTTGATGATTTTTCTATAAATTTTCTAAGAACAGTAACAGAAACTGTATTCAACAAAAAGCTGCTGTCAATTTCATTTCACCTTGTAACATGTTGAGCAAGGTGTATATCTTTTTGTGATTATATGTTATTGCAATATATGACATTTTATCTTAATATTTAGACACACATCAGTTTACAAATGGATTTGGACATATAAAATATAAAGAATAACAAGTGATTATAATCAAAGTACAACCGATACATTCAAACATTTAATAAACTATTTTGAATATAGTTTGCATACATTACAACGTACTACCCTTGGTTGATAAACTATAATAGGTATAGTTTATGATACATTACATAATACATACATTTAAAAAGGGTACATTTATACAAAGGATATTTTCATTAAGCAAGGTACGGCCATACGGTACCAAGTTTTCATAACACGTAATTCCGTTAATGACTTTATGAAACATTACATAACACATACATTTAAAAAGGGTACATTTATACAAAGGATATTTTCATTAAGCAAGGTACGGCCATACGGTACCAAGTTTTCATAACACGTAATTCCGTTAATGACTTTATGAAACATTACATAACACATACATTTAAAAAGGGTACATTTATACAAAGGATATTTTCATTAAGCAAGGTACGGCCATACGGTACCAAGTTTTCATTACACTACACGTAAATTCGTTAATGACTTTGTGAGACATTTACTTCAAATTACCATTAAGTCCTGTATTGTAACCAGAGTCTCCTTGAGGGAGAGCGTGATAGTTGTGTATAGATCTATATTGGGTTTGACAAACCCACACCTAAACTGCATGCAACAGTTAGACCGATAGGTCTGGGGTGACAAATGTCATAACATTTCCGACGCCTGAAGAACGTCGTTTCAGGCCAACTAGGTCATAGCATGGTTATAATAACTCACATGTGGTATTAACAAACATAGAATTTACGGGGATTTCACAAAAATCAAACGAGTTTATGTCGATTTAAACTTGCATTGTTTTACTATAAGGAACGAACACTACTTGTACATTTCGGTCTTTGGGTTTTAAGACTACATTTACACATTAAGGAAAATATTGGATTTTCTGGAACGAACACTACTTTTACAAGAAAAGGTTATAATAAACTCACACAAAGTATTAATGAATATTGGAATTTACGGGAACTTCATTAAAATTAAATGAGTTTACGTCGATTTAAACTTACATTATTTATTATAAGTAAGAAAAGTTACTTGTACATTTCGGTCTGTGGATTTAAGACTACATATACATTTTAAGGAAAATATTGGATTTTTCTAAAACAAATACCACTTTTACAAACGAAAGGCTTTTAATAATACCAAACAAAAGCTTATGAACTCACCAACCTTTGTGTTGACACTTTTTCAAACAACTTGTATTCTCAGGAAATCATTAAACAGGTAATCAAGTGCTTTTGAGGATGGGACGCTAAGGCGTCTACTATTTCATATTTTGTCAACATATTGTAATTGATTCGTAAACATGTAATTCATACAATGATGTAACTTTTTCAATTATATATATGTTGGTTGTGTTTGCTTGAATTACTATTACAATTGTTGTTATGATACTATACATGAAGTCCTCCACCCCCGGACGTTTCCGCCATCCTTGGTTTGGGGGTGTGACAGATTGGTATCAGAGCACAGTTTATAGTGAATTAAGTATATCAAACCACATAAGATACACAAACTATAAACACAATTGGGACTAATAGTCTCTGATTTGTGCATTTTTCAAATAAATATACTTTTAGAAAATGAATGGTTTCTTATTAAAAGTATAAATACATGCATACATGCTCACATAGTGTCATAACTAGAAGAACATAAAGTAAAAGAAGAGGAGTTGTACATTATGGGTATGCCTTGGTATATGTAAATCAAGTCTGGGAAGGATATAGCCTGATCAACTATATCTGTCCGAGGAGTGACTTGCATATATTGGGGGATAGTCATAATGGGCAACAAATCTAACAACCTAACTACACCCTATAGGGAATACTTTAAGAATCGAATCTAAACACCTAAAAATACTATAGGAGTATTTGGTGATACTATAACCAACTTATGTGAAAGCTAAAGACCTCTATTAGTAGGCCTATGATAACTGAGTGCATACGCCAAGGTTATACATAATTAAAGATATTATAGACTCAGAATCTATGACTATTGCTCTACTTCCTGTTCCTTGTTTGGTTGTGGACTTAGAGTAGAGTCATTTATTCGAAAGTCTGTTCTATCTCAAATTATGTATAACTGATATGCACTACGTGATTATAGACGTAATTAATAAGGATCACCCCTATAAGTAATTATAGGATTAGGCGTCTATTAATTATCTCTTCTATCCCTATTTTCGCACGAGCAACATGATGTGTAAAATTTTAACGCCCGTACAAAACCTACTTCTACCCACTACCATAACTCCGCCTCCAAGACGTTAACAGAAACACCAAGAATAGTTCACTAAAGTGCGAAATTATACATGTGTATATAAATGGTAAGGATATTTACTAAAAGGTTTATCAATGAAATAGGCATGTATTTTATTTCATTGAATCTCACTACTTGGTATTACAAACAATTTACAACTGGTAACTCTAAGATTCTTTAGGTGTACCTCGAAGTTATGTGTAATTAAGAAATGATTGACCTAGAAATGGTGAGTCCGCCTTAGGACCTGTTCCTTGTTTGGTTGTGGACTTAGGGTAGACTCATTAGGATCAACAGTCTAATAAAATTTTAATTACACATAACTGGGGGCATGTCAAGTGAATCTTAGGAGTGGATCAGACATGGAACAAATCACAAGATTATAATCAAGTTATTCCTACTAAATTCATAAGTCTATTTATATAGACCTCTGGTATAGAGTCGTCGGCGTAGTCGTGTCGGCAATCTAGAATATGGCTAAATACATAATACAAACTATAATACCCAAATTATACAAAATTTTCTGCATTAAAAATCAATAGACAAATACATAAAATGAAACTAAAAAGGGTATCAAACTATCAAGAGAAAAACACATACAATGTAGATTAAAATCCACTAATTATAACAAAATGGCTAAGGATTGTTAAGTCCTCTCTTCTTATAAATAGCTTTGAAGCAAGCTTGCCTAAGCTTCTTTGTTCTTTCTGTCAATTCCATACCTGGCAATTTCTCCATCATCTTCTTGTGCCCTTCTAACGTCTCTATCTCCTCCTTTAATCCCAACTCCTAATTTTTTTTTAAGGTAGATACAATATATTTTTCATGTGAGTTCACAAAATTTACAATGAGTTAAGTTTATATAAATATAAATCAGGAGATCGTAGTAAATCAATTGATTTGATGTGGCATATGCCTAGGACCTATGTTTAGTTATAAAGAAACTAACGATTAAAATTTTAGAAAATACCAAAACTACTTTGGTTACCAAGTGCATGAGTAATGTATAGAAGGTTATTATCATAATTTACCTTGGCATTTTCAATGAGGGATTGAAGGCTCTTAAGTTTTCTATGAGGCCATCTGTTTATGTTTAGCTCTCTGCATCTTTTCTTCAACACTGTTAAACTTATCCCTAGTTCCTTTGCTGCCATGATTATCGGCATCCCAAAATACTTCTCTATCTCTTTAAACTCCAATGGTCTCAATCTCTTTGCCACCTTCCGGCCACCGTGATCAGTGGTGGCAGCACTAGAACTACATGTAGCCTCACCACCGGATTTACAGTCTTCACTAAAACTAACCAATGGTAAATTACCATCCTCCCAACAATCCCATAAGCTTATATCTTCAAGGGGATCAAAATCGTGAAACTCATTTCTAGAAATGATGTTTTGATCTTTGTTAAGTACTGTGGAAACGTTCTGATCGAGCACTTCAGGCAATTTTTCCGACAACTCATAATCATGATGGTTGAGCATGTCACCACTGCAAAAAAAAAAAAAAAAAAAACCTCAAGATAATCAAATCCAACACGATGAAAGACTCTTTTTAATCACTACAAATCCAAACCATGTTTTGATCAATGTCGACAAAATCAATTTTCTGTGCGTAAGATGGTGTAATAAGTGACGTTTATATATACCTGAAAAGATCTTGATGATCAAAGTACTGAAACCAATCGAGGTCATCTATGGGGTTTTGATGATCTGCAGGTGGATCCATTTGTGAGGGAGAAGTTAAAAGTCGCGGTAAGAATGTGATGATTTATATAAGTAAAGTGGGAGAAGTAATTAATAGCAAATTGTTGGGAATGCAACAAAACAAGTTAAGCACTTCTGAAAAATTGATAAATGATTTCGGTAACACTCGCGGAATATAAACTAGTGAAAATTACAAATGAAATGGAATATATATAGTCTATGATGTTATGGTTATTGTGTATCTAACAAATGAAGAGAAAATGAATATATATATATATATATATATATATATATATATATATATATATATATATATATATATATATATATATATATATATATATATATATATATATATTCTTTGAGCCGTAACCTTCTTCTTCAATTCACACACATATACGGATATGTTGCTGCAAATTATGACTTGTGTGCCTCATGCATTTAATGCATCACATGCCTACTGCATATTCTTGACTTTGAAGCTACGTACCAGTTTCCAATTTCCCCAGTAGCACAGTTTCATTAGAAAGTACTCCAAGTCTTCACACATGAACCAGTTAGAAAGTACTCCAAGTCTTCACACATGCAAATTATGACTTGTGTGTCGCTATAGGTATGTCGTTGGCTCTTGTTAAAAACCTATAGCGACAACAAGTCATCGTAATAGATTAAACCTGTGGTGACGACAAGTTGTCGCTATAGGTAACTAATAAAACGTTATTTTTTTTAACCCCGAAAATATGATTGACAAAATCTATCCGACGAGACCCTCGTAATACCACTCGACGAAATCAAAGTTAACAAAAATCTCCACTTCGTGGAGGAACCAGTCAAAATCATGGATCGGGAAATCAAACGAACGAAACAAAGTCGTATTCCCATCGTGAAGGTCCGTTGGAACGCTAAACGAGGGCCTGAGTTCACCTGGGAACGCGAAGATCAAATGAAACAAAAATACCCACATCTTTTCCCAAACTCTTGATGGCCCAGTCAAATGCAAATTTCGGGACGAAATTCCTTCTAACGGGGGGATGATGTGACAACCGTCAAAATTGAGTCAAGTCAAAGTCAAACAAAGTCAACAAGTCAAAACCAATCGACTCAATTAACCCTTGTATATTAGGGTTTACACTATGTAATTACTGTACAATGCAATATCTTAATGAGAGAAACATCATTTGGAAAGTTCGTGTGTTGAATTTCCTAAGTAAACATTGAACCAAAACGATAAAACATTATTGCACACTCATCGGGAGTGTGTACGACACTAAAACACGGTTTAATGGGGTTTATGGACCTTGCGTTGCGAAGCCGGACACTCAAAAAGATCACAAATGAAACCTCTCTCAATCTCTTTCACTCAATCTCTCTCTATTAAAATCTCTCCCAAATCTCTCCCGAATCTCTCTCAAAAGTTACTTTAACTTTTTGTAATCATTTGGGTCATCTCGAACCTTAACCGGGTAAAAAACCACTTGAAACGGGGTAAAAACGGGTAAAATAACCTTAAGGAACCAAAACCCTCCTATTAGAAGCGAAAACTCTCATGAGAAGCCTCTCAGGACCGAAGCCTCTCAGGACCGAAGCCTCTCATGAGAAGCCTCTCAGGACCGAAGCCTCTCATTAGAAGCCTCTCAGGACCGAAGCCTCTCATGAGAAGCCTCTCAGGACCGAAGCCTCTCAGGACAGAAGCCTCGCATGAGAAGCCTCTCAGACAGCCCATGCGAGAGGTCTCGCAGACGGCCCCTTTTTACCGGTTTTTCGACTACGACTTCGTTTTAACTCCGTTTTTCATTATTTTAATGTGGGATTTTCACCCAAAACTTTATTTTATAAACTAAGGCCCCAAAATATATAAATCTCCAGGGTTTTTATAAAAATATATTAAAAGAATTAGTGGTTGAACTAATTATTGAGGGAATACTTGCTTTTCCTTAATTTATGGCAAAAGCAAACCACCACCACCTCACTCTATGATTAGCCACTCTTTCCCACTACCCCTTGTCACCTTAGTGGACCTTTACACCCAATCTCCAGCTCTTCCCACGTTCTAAGAGCTGGAGAATTGGTCATCTCTCCTCATTCTCATTAACTTCTTTCATGCTACACTTAGCAACCAAAGAACACTCTCCAAAATTCTCTCATCTTTTCTCTCAACTTCAAGAACTTCAAGGCTTTCTCCAAGGATTTCTTTCTTCAATTAGTAAGTATCTTCATCATTCATATAATTATTACACTCCATTCTACTCATATCATTGATATCTTACACAAATTCCATCTTATTCGGTGTTAGATTCTCGAATCATCAAGACATCTTCTTAGTGTTCTTGGGTTGAACACTTCCTCTCTCTTACTTTCATCTACTGAAACCACATAGGGTGAGTTCATACCCCTACATTTACATGGTTTTCTTAAGTTTTAAGGGGAGGAATACAAGTAAAATCATCAAGAACACAATTAAACTTTTTCTAACAGATTACATCAGAAAAGATGGACTTCGATTACGGACTGTTTTGGTCAACTTAAATATTTTAGTTTTCAAAACTGTTCCAGGTGCAAGTAGTTCACACTCTTAGCTTTAAAATGGCTACTTGCACATCTCCATATGATTTTTCTACAATTTATGGTGATTTTTACAAAACTGCCTATCATTTCAGAGGCAAACCCGGACCAGTCTGTGATTATGAACATTTTCACCTCTGTTAGAAATCACTAAAAATCATGATAAAATTTACGAACAAACTAGACTCATATTCCAAACTCTCAGAATTTGCGGATTTGGATTTGGAGCTTTGATGATTTTTCTATAAATTTTCTAAGAACAGTAACAGAAACTGTATTCAACAAAAAGCTGCTGTCAATTTCATTTCACCTTGTAACATGTTGAGCAAGGTGTATATCTTTTTGTGATTATATGTTATTGCAATATATGACATTTTATCTTAATATTTAGACACACATCAGTTTACAAATGGATTTGGACATATAAAATATAAAGAATAACAAGTGATTATAATCAAAGTACAACCGATACATTCAAACATTTAATAAACTATTTTGAATATAGTTTGCATACATTACAACGTACTACCCTTGGTTGATAAACTATAATAGGTATAGTTTATGATACATTACATAATACATACATTTAAAAAGGGTACATTTATACAAAGGATATTTTCATTAAGCAAGGTACGGCCATACGGTACCAAGTTTTCATAACACGTAATTCCGTTAATGACTTTATGAAACATTACATAACACATACATTTAAAAAGGGTACATTTATACAAAGGATATTTTCATTAAGCAAGGTACGGCCATACGGTACCAAGTTTTCATAACACGTAATTCCGTTAATGACTTTATGAAACATTAGATAACACATACATTTAAAAAGGGTACATTTATACAAAGGATATTTTCATTAAGCAAGGTACGGCCATACGGTACCAAGTTTTCATTACACTACACGTAAATTCGTTAATGACTTTGTGAGACATTTACTTCAAATTACCATTAAGTCCTGTATTGTAACCAGAGTCTCCTTGAGGGAGAGCGTGATAGTTGTGTATAGATCTATATTGGGTTTGACAAACCCACACCTAAACTGCATGCAACATTTAGACCGATAGGTCTGGGGTGACAAATGTCATAACATTTCCGACGCCTGAAGAACGTCGTTTCAGGCCAACTAGGTCATAGCATGGTTATAATAACTCACATGTGGTATTAACAAACATAGAATTTACGGGGATTTCACAAAAATCAAACGAGTTTATGTCGATTTAAACTTGCATTGTTTTACTATAAGGAACGAACACTACTTGTACATTTCGGTCTTTGGGTTTTAAGACTACATTTACACATTAAGGAAAATATTGGATTTTCTGGAACGAACACTACTTTTACAAGAAAAGGTTATAATAAACTCACACAAAGTATTAATGAATATTGGAATTTACGGGAACTTCATTAAAATTAAATGAGTTTACGTCGATTTAAACTTACATTATTTATTATAAGTAAGAAAAGTTACTTGTACATTTCGGTCTGTGGATTTAAGACTACATATACATTTTAAGGAAAATATTGGATTTTTCTAAAACAAATACCACTTTTACAAACGAAAGGCTTTTAATAATACCAAACAAAAGCTTATGAACTCACCAACCTTTGTGTTGACACTTTTTCAAACAACTTGTATTCTCAGGAAATCATTAAACAGGTAATCAAGTGCTTTTGAGGATGGGACGCTAAGGCGTCTACTATTTCATATTTTGTCAACATATTGTAATTGATTCGTAAACATGTAATTCATACAATGATGTAACTTTTTCAATTATATATATGTTGGTTGTGTTTGCTTGAATTACTATTACAATTGTTGTTATGATACTATACATGAAGTCCTCCACCCCCGGACGTTTCCGCCATCCTTGGTTTGGGGGTGTGACAACATATGAGTTTTCTCTCAAGGAACACTCATTAAGAAGCTAAAACAAATATATTGAAAAGTTCATGTGGATCGTCGACAGGAAAACACTTCATAGAATAGGTCTCGATTTATTTTTTGTTTCTCGATTAGCGAAAACATCACAACCCCAATTCTATATGTGCTAGAGTAAAAAAAATATATTTTTACTCCACATATTTTGAGGTGTTTTCAACCTTCTTAGTTTGAAAGGAGTTTCAAGAGATGATTCATAGTTACAAGAGCATGGCTATACCACTTGATTTGGAGTGAAGTATAACTCATCTCTTGATCGAACTATTTTCAACAATATCCGATTCCTCTTCTTAGTCATACAATTGCACTAAGATGTTCTTCGAGGATCAATTTTGATATAAATCTATAATTACTAAGATGATCGTAAAACATGATACTAAAGTACTCTCCTTTCCTTTCCAAGTATCGAAATTATGCTTAATCTTATAAACACAACCATATTTACTAAACCATCAGTAAATCATGAAGAATAGAGTTATCATCCTTTGTGGTGGATCTGAATAGTCCATATCAACATGTACTAGATCAATTAGTCCTTCACTTGACTCATATCAACATTTGATCAAACCCACAATCAATATTGCTAATATTAGAAACGTAACCAACATTTTCATAAAGGCCATTGCAAGGAAGTATAAAATAAGGAAACCAGATAAACAAAAATTTCACTTTTATTGAAAATAAAAAAAAAGTTAGAACTTGTCCTTACAATGCATAAAATGAAAACTATGTTTCTAGACATCTACAAAGAGTAATAGAAATTTATTAAACTATCTTTACTCCTTAGCAGTAGCTCCAAATTCTGATCTTCGAACCATGTGACCAAATTCCATTTCTCACGATCCGATTTAGCTCACCTTGATCAAGCTTACTTCTTTCTCTTAGCTCCTTTAATGTCATCAAAATGTGATCATCACATCATGTATTAAGAGTCTATGAAATGGAAATTATAAAACAATGGAGTCAGATAATGGATGTACCTGAAGTAGAGCCACATGACTTGACATTACTATCTCTAAGATCATTCAGGTATTTTAGGCACCTTTGTTTCCAATGTCCCTTCAATTGGTAGTAGAAACAAATGGACTCTTTGGGGTTAACACATAGAATGATCCCAAAAATAGTTTTTCCTTTTACCATACGATCAAACGATTTGATCTTGGACGACCCCTTTCCATTGGGAGGAGAAATATTTTTCTAATAAGCATCTCTGCTTTAGATGTGCTCCTAAGCATTTATGCTTCAACAACAATCAACATTTGGGTATGATCAATTAGGGCCATGTCAATATTCCTCATATAAAAGTTCTCACTGAATTGATCATATGACTTTGGAAGCGAAAGAATAACCAAATCAATGGATTGCTCCCTTGGGAAAATGACACCCATTCTATCTAACTTTTCAGTGTACGATTTCATTTTCAGAACATGGGCGCACACAAAATTTCCATCTTCATGTCTACATGCCAATAGGGATTGAGTAGTGTCATATCTTTCAACTTGAGGAAACGTAATGTTGGGAGAGTTACAGGAGGAGAAGGTGGAAGAGTTTAAGAGATATGATGTCTAGTTCCATCATTTCCTAAGGAGGGGAAAACAATTTCACCTTGACCAGAAATTAGAAGACCATCTCTAGAGGATTGAGGAAGACCGTTTCAATAGAAATGAGGAAGACCATTTCTATCTTCAAAACACATCTAAAATTGGGAGAAGAGAGAGTTCAAGTTAGTTGTTTTTAATCCTTAATTACTAACCCAAAATTTAAATTAAGGCTAGGATCCATATTTTCGATTCGAACTTTGAAGAGGGATGACGTAATCAAATTCAAATCTATTTTAGGTAGGTAAGGATTTTACCAATTCCAATCTTATGAAACTACTATATCTTTTGGGATTCATTGAATATTATCAATGACATGTTTAGTCTCGGGTAATGCTCTCACTATTGTGACTGGGATGCCGAGAATCACAAACGAGATGTGAATGACCATGCAAACCCACATCACAACCTCGATGTTATTTATCATCTCACATTGATGTACCGGTTAACCGCACACGCTCCATCAAAAATAATAATTTTCAAGATGCCCATCATATCTCTTTATAGTCCCTATTAGTGTGTCGGTTAACCACACATGTTCCACTAACGACATAAAAAGCATGATGTGCATTTTCATGGATTAACATACTTTTCACATTTTTCCTAAAGTAACTGGAGTGGGATTTTTAATGAAGGTTCTAGTATTTTTATATCATTATACTTTTAATGAGATTATGTCCTATCAAATCCGTTCGACTAACGACCCTCCACCATACAAGGGAGCGGTGGGTGAGAGTGGATACCGAATGACGACCATTTTATAGGCCGCTTCCATATACCCCCAATGATGGTCATTTTGAATGAGGCGTAATAGCGATTTGACTGACTTGTCTTATACATATAATATATTAAGCTTTTAATAGTATATATATAAAGTGTATTTTAAAACTTTTCAAAATACATGGTTTAAATATTAATTATCTAAATTAAACCTTTTAATTAATTAATATTAAACCAATTGTGATTTATCTTTATCTTTCAATTAGCCATTTAATTAAATTAATTAAATTATCTACGGATTAAATAATTATTTAAATTAAAAAATTAATAAAATCATTTAAAATTAATCGTAATCCAAAACCCCCTAATTTTCGAAAATATAGATTGGGTTTATCAGGTTTTAATTATTCAAAATTTAAGGCTTTTAAAATAACAATTAAGGAAACAAGATAAAAACTAAAAGGACTCCTTAATTTTTGAAAAAGGCTAAGGAGGCTAGGGTTTCAAGAACCCTAGCAAATTTCGAAAATCCTAAGGGGGGTGGATAGGGTTTCAAGAGTTGTTTCTTATGGTCCGAACATGGTTACAAAATCGACTTCATGAATTATTTGAGGATTTGGACATCCTGGTGATGGAGCATCAGACTCCATGATGTGACTTGTGACATGGGTTGGGCCAGAATTCCGAACGTAGTTGTCATCAAAGGTGACATCAAGGCTTTCTTCAAGAACACGGGTTTGTCGATTCAGAACCCGGTAAGCTTTTGATTTTGCTGAGTATCTAAGAAAAATTGCTTCATCGGCTTTGGGTTGAAATTTCGTGATCTGATCACGATTGTTCTTGATAAAGCACCGACAGCCAAAGACATGCAGAAAGGAGATACTCGACTTACGACCATTCATGGCTTTGTACGGTGTCATATTGAAGCATCGATTGATGATGCTACGATTCTGAGTAAAACAAGCAGCAGACACAGCTTCAACCCAGAGATAAAGTGGAAGATTTGCAAAATTGCGCATCGATCAAGCAGCTTCAGCTAAGGTTCTGTCACGTCTTTCGACCATGCCGTTTTGTTGAGGGGTGTAGGGAGCAGATAAATTTTGCTCAATACCTTTCTCGGATAGGAATTTCTTAATGGTAACATTGGTAAACTCTGAGCCATTATCCCTTCGAATTCGATGAACAGACAGTTTCACTAGAACTTCAATACCCTTAATGAAGGTAGTAAGTTCCGAGGCAGTTTCTGATTTGAGCCTGAGGAAGAAAACCCAGTTAAACCTTGTAAAATCATCCACAATCAAAATAATGTATTTATTGTGGTGCAAACTTTCTATAGTAGAGGGTCCACATAGATTTATATGAAGCAGTTCTAACGGTTTCGAGATTGATTTTTCGATGATGATAGGATGACCTTTCTTCGATTGCTTCCCACACTCATAGGCAGCACATATATGATCGTTTTCGAACTTGAGGAGAGGCAGACCTCTAACCATTTCACCGGAAACAAGATCGTTCATATATCGAAAATTTAGATGAGCAAGCCTTCGATTCCATAACCAACTGACATCAAGAACTGCCTTGGAGAGAAGACAAAGTTGAGGCTTGCCAACGGTCATGTTGATGTCAAGAGGATACATGTTTTTTTTGCGATTTGACTTTATCAGACATTCTTTCCGGTCTTCGTACATGACATAGATGTGTTTACATATGCCACGTTTAATAAAATGAAGTTTCCATTGGTGAGGATTCCATAACCTCAGATTTGAGAGTTGGAGTTGTTGCCATACGTCACATAGCCAACATTTGGTGAAAGTTTGAGATCACGCAGAAAGTCTTTATGCCATGTTATATGCATGGAAAAAGCACTATCAATATAAAATATTGTGTCTTGTTCTGAAGCAAGGATTGCCTGCAAAAATTAGTGAAGTTTGGAGTTTTTAGTCTCCAGGTTTTGGGACTTGGGCACGGACTTTGGACTTTGGTAGTGACTTTTGAGCAATGGGTGTCTCGGAAAACTTGGTCCGACATCCTTTGGGAAAGAAGCAAAATGCCAAGGTCTTTTCGTTAATCCAGAAATCATATTCAACGATAGGTTGTTTCGGAACAACTTTTCTAAGACCAACTCTTTTGAAGTTGTAGGAGTTACAGTATTACTTGAAGTTGCAAAATCTTTTTCAACACTCTTAGTTCTCCACTCAAAATTTTTTTTTGAATTCTTTGAAAATGTTTGAGTGACAGTGTTTTTAACCAAACATTCTTTGTTTACTGTTTTTGATGGTGCATTCGGTTTTGAAAGCTGTTGAGGTTTAAAAATCATACCATCAGATTTAGCAATGAAAACAGAGGAAACAGTTTGGGGAAAGTTATTTCTTATGGGACAAGTATCAACAATCTTTTTTCAGAATGGGACTGGCAACTTTGTTTTGAGCAACAAGACTAGGACGATTTCAGGGCCTTTTAATAATCTTAACAGACACACATGTGTCATGGTTCCTAGTGGATGGGCTCACAGTCTGAGATACTTTCTTCTCAGAGTTTTCAATGAACCTGGAATTTTGTCTAGACCTAATTTCCTTTTTGAGTGCATTTTTGGCTTCTATCTTAGGATCGACAACATCTTTTCTATTCAATGAAGGTTTCTTCCTGGAGTCAGATGTTGACTTGGAAGTTTGGCCAATGGATGGGTTGTTAAACATTGGTTTGATTGGCACTAATGTGGTTTTGGAAATCACTTGAGAGTCCGAAACACATGAATCGGATGAATTATCACTTTTGGCTTCTACATCAACGTCCTTTTCTAAGGATGCCCAAACAAAACTTGATTTTTCAAAGTCAGATCTAGTTATCTCCGGGATAATTTCCTCAACAAGGCAATGGTTAGGAGGATTGTGGTTCAGAATGTGAACTACAGTGTTGGGAATGTTGGGAGAAATTTCTGAGATCTGATCCAGGTCCAGGGGTATTAGAGGCGGAAGAGGCGTGGAATAAGGACACTTGACAACTATTGGTTGAAACTCAGGAATAAGGGAAGAAAAACTTTCCGAGGTCTTAAGAAGGGGTGACAAAGGTGAGACAGGGGTAGCCGAATGTTTGCGGTTCAGAATGTCTCCCTTAAAAGTTAGATTCTATAATTCCTTCAAGGGATGAGCAATTGGTTTTGGAAACTCGCTTCGAAGACCAGGTGCTTTGGACCAAGGATGATGAAAATTGTGAGTCATACTTTCATTTGCTTCAAGAATGTCTATGGAATGATGTAAAGAATCAATTTTGGCATTTAGACGTTTGTTATCAGAAATTAACACAATCATTTCAGAATAAGTGATTTCACATTAGTCTTTAACATGATACATTCATGTTTTGACATTACAAGTTCATGTTTTAAAGAATCTATTTTAAGCTTCTTATCCTCGAAACGTAATCTAAGACGACTTAATTCACTCTCCATCTTCTCACTGGCTTCTATGGCTGACTCATAGGCTTTGTAAATGATGTTCATATTTGATTGGATCTAGATTAGATATGGTTCACAAGGAGATAAATAAATATTATTATCAGTAATCATAGATTTTACCTGTTGAACGATGCTTCTTCCGGGTGGGTCGTTGATCGCCATGTAGCAGTAGTTTGGTTAAGCATCATCATCATCTTCCTCTGATCAAGATTACCTCTAACCTTCATCACATTCAATGGTTTGTCTAGCCATAAGACACATGTTTCTACCAGTACCCACATCATCTTCATCTCCATATGACCAATATCCTTTCACATCTCTCGATACAGTGATAACGAAAGCTTTCTCACTAGCAGCCATCTCTTGGACTCGACGTGCATATTATGCAGAGTCCTTGATCTTTGGTTTTTGTGGCACTTTAGCCAAGCAGTCTTTGGCAAAGTGGTTTGGATGACCACACTTGTGACAAGCAATTTTTGGTTTGTCTGACTTTGGAGTCTCATGGGATTCTAAGGAGTGAGTTTGTGTCAGAATATTTGGCTTGTATGCAGGTGCATTTTCAGAAGGTTTAGGATATGGTTGGGGGTTAATTTGATGAGGAGCTTGGAAACGGTTGTGGTATGGTTTGTGAGTGGGATTGAAAGGATGCTTATATTTCATGGAGAGTAAAACAAAATCTTGTTGAAAACATAGTTCAGAATCCATTGCTTCAGGGTCAAGGTGTCCATCAAACTGATAGTTTGAAATGACAAGAGCAGGTAAAGTTGGTGGATGGTTGAACAGGTGGGATAGATGGGATAGCATCTTCGAATGGGTCCGAGATAGCAAGGTTCGAGACATGAGGGTCAAAAGAACTAACAAGAGCAAGAGGACCTCCTGAGAGTTCTCTCAAAGTTTGTGCAACATTTGATTCATGACCTTGAAGCTCATCAAACAGTTGGTAAAGCTTCAGCTTCTTTAGAGAACCATTACTCTGAAGACATGATTTCACATTTTCCCATCCTTTACGAAGACTATTGATAAACTTGCGATTGTACTTTAGAGGAGTTTGGACAATGCCATGAGCTGTCATGTTGTTGACGACGATTCGGTATCTGTTAGAGGCCTCGGCAACAAATTCACCAGGAGTTGTGGTGAAAGTATCGAACTCATTAACGACGGAAGTCAAATGCTTATCCTTCATGTTTTCTGATCCCTCGAACAAGTCTTGGAGAGTATCCCAAATCTCTTTAGCAGATTTGCACAACTTAAGGTGCTCAAAAAGAGAAGGAGGAACACCAAACAATATTTCGGAAAATGTAACTTGATCTGCTTGCAATTTCTAGATGTCATCAGCAGTAAGAGGTGCTTGACGATGTTCATCCTGTCCTATGAGAGTTGCAACAACATCTCTCACAGTTTGTCTCACAGGTACATGTGGACCTTCTTTAACGGATCTCCAGATAGATTCACCTTTTTCTTTTCCAAGTAACAACCCTTCCATTCTGACTTTCCAGTGATCATACTCTTCAACAACTAGCCATGGGGCACTAAAAGGGCAACCCACGCTATTTTCTATTTGCATTGAATATAATTGTTGAGAATTAGGAGCAGCCATTGAATCTAAGATATAAGCACAAAAGCGGTATATAAAAGAACTTTTATCCTGAACACATAAATGATCGAAATACCAAGGTAATTTCGAATCAAGTATAATTTGTTCTTATGGATTCAAGGGAAAACCACTCAATCTCTGATACCAATTGTGAGTACAATAGTCAATGCGCAAGGACAAATTTTGACAACTCAAACCTTGATTTAATCTTAAAGTTCAATGTCTGCTCTTAATTGATGTTCCAGTCAAGTCTAGTAGCACCAGTCGAGACTTGAAGTAAAGATTTAACAAAGTACACAAGTATTAAATGAAGTAACTATAAGTATGATAAATGTAAAGACAATAAATAAACAAGAAGAATGTTATGAAGGGTTCTGACTTGAGAGAAAAGTGAAAGAGATTTAAAAGGAATATTTGCTATCTTTAGAGGAACAATCCATCTGCTTCTTTTCATAAAATCACTCCTTATATAGGAAAAAGAGGTACATCGTACAAACAACAAAACATTTAGGACTGGATAATAAACAGCTTCTGACAACTGATTATCTAACTGATACAAAAGGTTAAGTCTTATGAAACGTTGCATCACTTAACAAGACAAGAAACAATAAATATATAAATAGACTATCAATCTCGGATCTTTGCTCCATCTCAGAATAATCTTCACTTCGGACTCCATCTCTACTTCGGAACTTGATGACTTCGGATCTTCAATACTTGGGATTGCTAGAAATTCACTTTTCAAGTTCCAACAGCTGGGCGTACCATCAGTTACGTGGGGCGTAACCGCGATTTTTCCAAAATTCAAAACACGTCTTAATCCGTTGAGTCCTTGCATCAACATCTTAGAAGACCTTCCAACTAAGCTCTTAATGCATAAAGTTGGCACCTTTATGCATTTACATGATTCAGTAGGGCCCAACAAGCAACTTAATCCAAATAGAACATGCATGGACCATTTCTAGACATCAAGCAAGCATTTTTATGAACTTATAACCTCAGAAGTGCTAAGAGTAGCAACTAAAAGCTCCTGGAGTGGTTTCTAACCACTAGATCTCACCCATGAGGTCAAAATGGGACCAAAACTCACATAATCTTAGATCTCAACTTCTAATGAGCAAGTTAAGAACTTTTTTTTGGGTTTTGAGCATTCTAACACTCCTATGGTGTGCATGCAACCCTAGAAACCTTGGATATATGTTTTCTCTATTATACAAGCAAACTTTGATATTTCCAAGGTTTCATCCTAACTAGCATATCATGGGGTATATGTAATATAAAATTCTAGTAGAATGACATACCTTTCTTGTAACTTTGATTCCTTAAAACTTTGTGAGCCTAGCACCCCAAATGTGATGCCTCAAATGCTGCACATAACACCACCAACAATTGGAATAAGTTGAGAGAAGAACACTTGCTTCACAAATCAGCTAGCCCTAACTTCTTATCACTTAAAGGTGCCATTTCATGAACTATGAGGCTTCTTATATAGTGTGCACATTAGGGTTACACCATGTAACTCATGACTTTCCACATTCCTCATGATCCATGGGTTTTAACCTCTATGGAGTATCCATGGGTCACCATATGGGTTTAGCCCAACATGAAGAACTATGGATCATAAGCCCACTTTATAAAAATGAATGATTTACCAAATCAAACCCCATTTATTTAATTAGTCTCTTTTGATCACAAAATTAATTCCAAGCTAATTCTTGATCAATACTAATTAAATAATATGATTTCATATTAATATATAAGAACTTATAATATATTAATAAATCATAAATATCCTCTTCTCACAAAAGACTATCCAAATTGTTCCGATGCCATGCAACCCAAATGGACCATGCTAAATCGGGTCATGTACATACCAAATATAGTTATGGACTTAGACACCTTATCCAACAGTCTCCCACTTGGATAAGTCTAATAACTATAGTTGCAATTACGACTTCAGAATCCGACCAGCAATCGTAGCTATTAAAAGTCTCGTGGAAATAAGTTGTGCCATTTTACATAAGTGATCATATAATCCTCTATTCTTAAGATATCAGTCGGAAAAATACATGGAAAAATGTTGTATTTATTGTCCAGCAGTTTGTTTCCCGATTTCAGATTTGTTTGACATGGAACTTAATCGAACACATCAATTCAGTTCTGACCGGGCCCGACACATAATCAAAACAAAATCATAGAGGGGCCCAAGATATCACTTTTAATCCTCCAAGGACTAAAAGGAACAGATAAACTTCGACTCATATGCTTGTACTAACTAATCATCAAATTGTACACAACAACACGTTTTATAACATCAAGTTACTGATGCGTTTTCGTACTATCAATGTACAACCAAATCATAGTCAACAACTCATATCTCTTGGTTTGAAGACTTATATGATATTATCGTCTCACGATCACTCAAGATAAATTCCATGAAGTGATACAAGTGAGCGTGGGTTGAATCCAATACTCAGAACTTATGAGCACTCATGAATGTTGCAGCAACAATTGCTATGTCTACTACAATTCAGACAAATCTACAAACCCAATTCATGACAGTCTTATTTCAATACCTACTTCCAAAGTATGATCGAATGTGGATAGTTTGGATAATACAATTATTCTGGAAGTTAAATCATGCAAAATGAAACAATAGTAAATGATTGACACAAGACAGTACTATACTAGTAAATAAAAACACCTTTTACTGAAACATCAAATGTCAATTACATTTCAACTATTCCAAGTTTCGAAAGCTATTTAATTACTAAAACTAATATAATCCTTCAGCCCAATGCACCTCGCATGCTGTAAATGCTTAACCCTGCTCAGTCCCTTCGTGAGGGGATCTGATGGGTGCTCATCTGATGATACCCTCTTTGTCACGAGGAGTCCTTCTTCTATTCGATGTCTAATGAAGTGGTATTTTCTGTCGATGTGCATGGATCTTCCGTTATCCCTTGGTTCCTTGGCTAAGGCAACTGCACTCTCGTTATCACAGAAAATCTCCATAGGATCCTTTATAGCTGGTACAACTCCAAGGTCTCCAATGAAGTTCTTCAGCCATATTTCCTCCTTCGCCGCCTCGCTTGCTGCTATATACTCTGACTTTCTCATCGAAACAAAGATTCCATCTGCGAGATGCTTGTTTTAATCCATAGATGGATTTCTCAAGCTTACACACTGTATTAGGGTACTTTGCATCGACAAAACCCTCTGGCTGACTATTGTAAACATCCTCAGCCAACTTTCCATTAAGGAACGCGGTTTTGACATCCATTTGCCATATTTCATAATCATGAAATGCAGCAATGGCTAGCATAACCCTAATAGACTTAATTTTCGCTACTAGTGAGAAGGTCTCATCATAGTCAACTCCCGGATTTTAAGTAAATCCCTTCCCAATCAGTCGCGCCTTATAAGTGTGTACCTTCCCGTTCATGTCGGTCTTCTTCTTGAAGATCCATTTGTACCCGACTGTCTTACGACTCGGTACATTGTCAACCAAGTTCCAAACTTGATTGTCATACATGGACGACTGAATCTCGCTGTCCATAGCCTCCTTCCATTTGGCAGACTCAGCGCCTGCCATGGCTTCCTTGAAATTGTTAGATTCATTCAAATTTATCAGTGTACTATCACTGATAAATGCATCACCTTTTGTAGTAATATTGAAACCATAATAAAAATCAGGTGTGCTTCTAAATCTTGTGGAACGCCTCAGAGGTACGGACTCATCAATCAATTCAACAAGAGTTTCCTCCTCATGTTGATTGCTAGTGTTTGAGGTTCCTTCACCGCTTGACTCTCGCAGTTCTTCAAGGTCAATTTGCCTCCCACTGCTTCCTTGGCTTATGAATTCTCTCTCACGAAAGACTCCTCTCCTCGCCACGAAGATAACATTGTCACTCGGTTTGTAGAAGAGATAACCAAAAGATTCCTGTGGGTAGCTGATGAAAATACACCGCTCACTTCGAGGTTCGAGCTTGTCGTGAGTCTCGCGCCTCACGAAATCCTCGCAACCCCAAATCTTGATGTGGTCTAAAGTGGGAAATTTTCCAGTCCACATGTCGTGAGGTCTTTTGTCAACCTTCTTGGTAGGGACTAGATTAAGGATATGGGCGACAGTGTCTAAGGCATACCCCTAGAATGAGATTGGTAACGAAGCTCGAATCATCATGGAACGAACCATGTCTAACAAGGTTCGATTGTGCCTCTCAGCCACACCTTTCAGCTGTGGTGTCCTAGGAGGTTTTAATTGTGAAACAATTCCACATTCCTTAAGATAATCAAGGAACTCGATACTAAGATACTCACCACCTCGATCGGATCGGAGCATCTTTATCTTCCTGCCCAACTGATTCTCCACTTCTTGTTTAAACTCTTTGAATTTTTCAAAGGTTTCTGACTTATGCTTGATTAAGTAGATATAGCCATACTTACTGTAATCATCAGTAAAAGTCACATAGAAGCGGTTAGCATCCCTTATGGCAGTTTTTAAGGGTCCACACACATCAGTGTGTATGAGGTCAAACAAACCTTCACCCCTAGCACAAGTACCAGTGATGGGTGACTTAGTCATTTTTTCAAGTAAACAAGATTTGCAACTATCATCTGACTTTAAGTCAAATGACTCCAAGACTCCAGCCTTTTGGAGTTGGCCTATGCGCTTCTTGTTGACATGTCTAAGACGACAATGCCACAAGGATGCCTTATCCAAACTAGTGGAAGAATCAATATGCAATACATTATTTCCTAAGTTGTCTACAACCGACAAAGTTTCATATACACCATCACAAGGTAATGCTTTAAAATAAAAAACACCATTATAAAAAGCATTAATACCACCACATTCGTTATGAAATGAAAAAGTAAATCCTTGTTTGTACAAACCATGAAAGGAAATAATATTTCTCTCCATTTCAGACGAGTAACAACATTTATTCAAATCTAATATTAACCCGCTACTAAGCAATATAGAATAAACTCCAATCTTGGTGACAGGTGAAGATTTCCTATTCCCCATGATCAAGTTTATCTTCCCGTGCTGCACATCCTCACTTCTTTTTTTAGGCCTTGCAAATCAGAAGAAATGTAAATTCCACACCCTGTATCAAGGACCCAAGAATTAGTATGTGGTGAGTTATTAGACAATATAGTGTAAATACCTGCATGGGTGGGTTTCACTTTCCCATCCTTAACATCCTGTAAATACTTGGGGCAGCTTCGCTTCCAGTGCCCTTTTTCCTGACAGTAGAAGCATTGTGCATCCTTCGGGTTGGAAGAGGGAGTGCCAGAACCCCCTTTGGTTCCACTCGAAGAGGAGCCATCAAGAGACTTTCCCTTGGTACCCTTCGAAAGGGTCTTCCTCTTTTTCCCTTTACCTTGCCCGATTGCCAGAACAGGGGCGGTGGTAGGAGTGGTAACAAGATTCTTACCTTTGAGACTACTTTCAGCATTCCTCAAAAGTCCTTGAAGTTTGCTAAGTGTGACCTCCTCCTTGTTCATATGATAGGTCATGCGGAACTGATCAAAACAGGAGGGTAAGGAGTGTAAAATGATATCTATTGCTATCTCCTCATCAAAGTTCACATTTAACTTTAACAAACGGTCCACGAATCTTTGTATTTTCTACAGGTGGCCCGTGATGGACTCTCCATCATTCATTTTTGTTGTAAACATGGAGGTGATGATTTGATACCTTTCCTAACAAGCACTGTGATGGTATATTTCCATCACGTCCTAGTGCATCTCATAAGGGTAGAAATCTTTATAGAATTTATGGAGTTCTGCTGTCATGGTAGCCAACATGATACAAGATACCTTAGTGGCATCCTTCTCATAGGTAGTGTATTCAGCAATCTCATCTGGAGTAGCAGAAGACTCATCAATAACCTATAGCTCCTTATCAAGGACATACTCCTTGTCCTCATAGCGAGTGACCATCCTTATTTTTCTAATCTAATCATTGAAATTAGTCCCATCAAAGATGACTCTCCCACAAAGATTCATGAGAGAAAAGGAGCCAGTAGGGTTTGAGCCAGAAGCATTGTTGGAAGACATCTGAAAAGGAAGAAAGAAAAGTTTAGATTAAATAAAGATTCCTTAATAAGACACCCAAATGAAATATCAAGGCTAGGACCCAACACAATATTTTATAATTTGGAAGAGGGATGCCGTAATCCAAACTACAAAATATTTGAAGGTAGGTAAATGACGATTTACCAATTTCCACCATGAAAAACGAAACATATTATTATGTTTTAATTGGATTGAAACTCCTAGATCTTTTGAGATTCATTGAACAATTCAATGGCATGTTTAAATCTCGATTATGCCCTTCAAGTTTGTGACTGGGATACCGAGGATCACAAACAAGGAGTGAGTAACCATGCAAATTAACTTGGTACTCTTAATTTTATCACCTAATCGATGTGCCGGTTAATGACACACGCTCCACCGATCTATGATAAACCTTAAGCCACCCTTTGCCACCCTTGTTAGTCCAAGTTAGTGTGCCGGTTAACCATACACACTCCACTAATGACTTAGCAAGGTGCAAAGTGTAATTTCATGGGTTAGCATCAATTTCACATTTTCCTAAAGTAACTAAGATTGGGAATTTATAAAGGTTTAGTTACGTTATATTTATCATTATACTTTTAATGAGAATTAGTGTCTTATACTACCCGTTCGGCTAACGACCCTCCACCAGTCAAGGAAGCGATGGGTGAGAGTGGACACCCATTAAGTTGCCATTTTATAGGGAACAACCTTATACCCCCCTTATAGACCGGCTTCATGAATGACGCCTACTAACGGTAAGACTGACTTATTCGTATACATAAATCTATAATTATTAGACTTTTAATAATATAATAGTATATGGGTTGAATTTTAAACTTTTAAAATTCTAGGGTTTGGAATTAAAGTATTCTAAAGCGAATTTACAAATTCCAAAACTTGAGGTCAAGTTTTGAAACTATTCAAAACCTTTCAATTATATAACTTATGAGTTTTAATGTTTTTAATGAAAAGACTCTTGGAATTCCATAACTTGAGGACAGGTTATGGAGTCCATTAAAAAATTTAGATCAACAACTAAACTAACAAGCATGTCAAATAATTTCTATGATCTAACAATACTCATAAGCATGCATAATTCATATCAACAATTTTCAAGAATCATATAAACTTAATATAAAACTTGAAACCTTGACAATTATCTTTGAAATTGGATAAGCACAATCATTACCACATCAAAAACAGGATTAACAGTCTAAAAACAGTTTAGGGTAATGATCCTAGTCGAATTCCAGCATTGAAACTCGTAATTCTGCACTCAGGGTGTGACATCCCCATTTTCACGGCCAGAAAAGACCGATTTTGTTTATGCTTTATAAAAATCAGAGTACCTCTTTTAATAAAAATGTTGCGGAATTTGTTCCGAGAAAAACATGATAAATACGTTATGAAAGCATTTCCGAAGAAATGTATTTTTATCCATTTTAAAACATTTGGGATGTCATCGTCAATACAGAAACATAAGCATAAACAGAACTTACATTCATTTACACTAGTGATCTACATCTCTTTTAAATCCCTCAGTGTAAAGTAGCTTCATATCGACACCTGTGATACAAATAATATTGAGTGGGTCAGGTTGGGAAAACCTGGTGAGTACATAGGGTTTTCAACCCACAATAATATAATTATTATGTTAAACATCAAACAATCAACCCAATTACCCATCCCCATTATCTTCTTTAATCTTAAGGATCTACCCTAAGATTCAGCTATTCCTCGTTCATTCATTCCTATGGAGTATCCTAAGGAATCGGAACTAAGTCTGCATAGTCGCCAGGGTTTATCTCGTTTATTGACAATATCGTTTTCGAGAGTCCACTCGTAATCCCTGTCAATGGGTTTTTAGAGTACACCGGGTGAACACATCGTTCACAACACCTACAGGTTGCGAGCCTGCTAGTGTTCCACTACACTGTCTAGAATAGTCTGTGGTTGTCATCCATACTCTGCTAGATGACCGGGCCATCGCTTGGGTCATCGTTTGGCTCATCGTTTTGGCTCATCGTTTTGGCTCTTCGTTTTGGCTCATCGCGTTGGCTCATCGTTTTGGCTCATCGCTTAGGTCATCGCTTCGCACCATATTTTATCACTCATATATCATCGCTCATCATTTATCTCATCTTTCATCGCTCATCATTTATCTTATCTTTCATCTCTCATCATTTATCTCACCTCTAATATACCCATGTTTTACCCAACACATTTTGTAGATATAAAATACATATATACAGTTTAGATCATTTAAAACATGTATAAAACGTTTCATCCAGCATAGACAACAAGTATTCAGACAGTATACACACATCGCACGTAATTTATATAAAATACTTCATATCTATGTGTAAGATGAAAGTAACTATGCACTCACTTGTTAAAGTGATGATTCCAAAATCGGGCAGCGCTTCGCTTCTAACGATTCTATTTTCCTTCGACGAAACCTAACATTATTATCGCTAAGTTTTAGTCTAATCTTTATTGTGACTAATTATTAGTCTAGATTCATCATTAACTCAAAGTCTACTTCATGATCTATCAAGTAAGGAACAACCAGGTAGGATCATATTGGAGGTAGGGTCCGTTTGATATACGAAGTATACTGTTTAGAAATCCTACTTTAAACACCTCACTAAATCACAGCCTAGACATCATCTGCGTAAGTAGATCAATCATTATAACGACTTGGAATCAGTGATAAATCATGTTTATAACTTCATAATAACGATAATGAACTGAAACATAAGTTATACTTAAAGTATGGTAGGCGTAGCTCACATACAGCAGGTTTTCCTCAAAATCGGTCTCTGCCGAAGCAGAGTTTCTGAACCGAAGGCTCTTCTTCTCGGAGCCGCCGGGCACTCCGGGGCTTCCGCCTCGTGCTAGGGACGTTCCCAAGGCTTTTCGGGGGGTTTCGGGGCTAGAGAGAGGTTCTAGAGAGAGAGAGGGAAGTGATCGGAGGTGTGAGGAAGAATGGAGGCTTCACCTCTTATTTATAGGGGATGGAGGGTCACTCACGTCGTGAGTTTGATGATACTCACATCGTGAGCCAGCTTGGGCTCCAAGTCTGAACCTGGTGCTGACACGTGGCATCGCACACAGGGTGGAAATCAGCCAATTTTCAAAAATTTATAAATTTCGCATACCAGCTCCGTTTTTTACGTTCTTTATATCCACGCGTAGGTAAAAATAAGATCTACAACTTTCATTTTGACTCCATTGGCTAATTCTTGACCGATCTTAAATTTAATTGTACGAGGAGATTATACTGTTAAATGTCCGCGTAAAATTCATAACTTCTACATACGGACTCCGTTTTTGTCACACCCTAAACCTGAACGGCGTAAACGTTCGGGGGCGGAGGACGTCATGTTTAGTATCACAACACATGCATCATAGTAATCGAAGTAACAAACAACCATTGCATTAATATTAAAGTGTTTACAAAGTATTAGATTCACAAAAGATTGACTCCAAAGTAAATAACAAAACAAGACATGAAGCTATATGCTCCATCTTCTAAATCCCAGTGCACGTAACTGTGTACCAGTTCCCTGAGAATACAAGTTATTTTGAAAGAGTAGATCAACATTTAAGCTGGTGAGTTCATAAGTATTCAGGTGAGGAAAAGTAAGTTGTAAGTTCTTTTAGAAAAGTTGGCATGTACCTCCAGAAAATCCTATATCTTCTAATGTGATGAAAGATAAATAAAAAATAACTCTACAATTCCTTCTATGAGTACTAAATGGATACAATTTATATACAATCCAGATCAAACAGACATCGATTGTGTGAATCTGCCCTAAGCCCACAACTAAACAAGGAACAGGAAATGAGGCGGAAAGCACACATCCCATTGTATGTTAGATCTTCATTGTATACAACTCTGTGTATTCACTTGGTACTCACGGAGTTAGCTGTAATAGTTCCTTTATTTGATGAAAACATTTCTTAAGAAAATCATATATTTCCTTTAGTAAAAATGGTAACCACAATAGTTCCTTCTATAATCACTTAGTTTATACTAGCTATATATAATCTAATATCGAACAGATAGTTAAATGTATGAATCTGTCCTAAGCCCACAACAAAACAAGGAAGAGGAAATGAGGCGGAAATCATATATCCAACTACCTATCAGATATTTAATTATATATAACGCTGATGTATAAACTAAGGTATTATTGAGTTAAAATAGATTAAACCCTTTTACGGATAAGTTTCTAGTTTAGCCAACTTAATGTTCTATCTGAAAAGTATGTTTTGTACTAGAAAACGGTTTACTGAATTTGTATTCTATGACCTGACCCATACCTGTTACTCCATATGATTACTTGCATGTCGGATCCGATTAATATATATCCTTGATGTATCTACCGAGGAATCATAAGGATAACATTATAGGCCCCTTTCTAACTGAATGTTCTTGTTACGAGTAAGTTATGTGGCGTTGTTCTATTGTTAGGATGACTACTAGAAGTAATGAAACCCTGCACTCTTAACGCCTCAGTCGATACTGTTTTGAGTTTTGTATATATTAATATGTTTTATTTATTATTGTCCGGTACTTTGTAGATGTACCCTTTATAAATAAAATCTGGTACTTTGTAGATGTGCCCCATATATAACTCCGGTACTTTGTAGATGTACCCCATATATATAACCTGGCACATTTGTAGATGCACCACATATATATATATATATATATATATATATATATATATAACCTTATACCATGTTTATTATTATCTTTTGTTTAGAACAATGAGTTAATGATACGTTCCCTTCCTAGGTTACTGGGTGTGTAAGGTATAAGTATGTAAATCATGATTTGTTCTTCTGTTTATAGTCTGTTCCTCCCTGTACTAGTTATAGTATGTTCCTCCCTGTACTAGTTATAGTATGTTCCTCCCTGTACTAGTTATAGTATGTACCGAACCCCTAAACTATACCTATTATAGTTTACTTGCATGTTTACTTGAACTGTTACTGACTTGAAGAAAAGACTCATTTATCTACTAGTTAAGCATGTACTTTTAAGAATGAAGTTTTACAAACAATCAAACTAATACTTTAAAAAGAGTTTTTGAATCGCTTTGATCACTTACAAAAGTATAAGAAGTATTTTAATGTGATTATTATCACATGTAAGTATTTACACAATAATCATTGTGTTCAACTTGTATTCCCCTCCTTAAAAGCATTTAAAACATTTAAAAGATTGATTATAGGGGTATGAACTCACCTTATGTGGGTGATTCAATTGAAGATTTGTGTAAGGATGTGAAGTTCCACGAGTGAAGTCCCGAGGTACAAACGAGTCCTAATTGACATATATTGATACATATATGTACAATATGAGTGTTTAACACCACAAATATGAAGGGAAACAACCTTAGGGACTAGGAAACACTTGGAATGAAATGTTACAATCACATGTGATTTACTAAAGGGAGTTTACGGCCAAAGGAAGGTGTGTTCACGGCCACACTTCAGTTTACGGCCAAGGGAGATGAGTTTACGGCCAATGGAGATGAGTTTACGGCCGTAAACTCTTGAAAATTATGCATTTGGATCTTGATTCATGCTTATAAGATGTTGGTCTTATGAGGATACAAGAGCTTCTAATGGATAACATGATGATAGAAGAAATACTCACATTTTGGATGACTTTAGGGTGTTTACGGCCCAAGAACAAGTGAGTGTTCTTGGTGTTCTTGGTGAAAAGATGAAGATTTGAAGATCTTGAAGCCAAAGTGATGAATTCAAGGATGTTATTCATAGGACTCATATGATTAAGAAGATTAACTAGTAAAATGGATGAATTACTTACGTTTTTGAAGAGAAATGATGGATTTCCTTAATGATAATTGAGAGATTTTGAGTGTTCTTGACTTGGAAGTGTGAGAAATGAAGAACAAATGAAGGAAAACTATACTTATCATGAGGAGTTACGGCCACCAAGAGTTTACGGCCGTAAACTCTAGTTTGCGGTCGTAAACTCCTTGTGATGGAGTTTCTGGCTTGAATGCAACTAAATGAACTTAAGCTGATACATCCCTACACTCAATCCTTAAGTGTACTAGGCTTAGAACACTCAAATAGACCCCTAACAATGCTAAGAGATAGCAGAAACAAGTCTGACATTTGATTGGATTGATTGGCTTTACTAGATAGAAATTTCGGGCTGTCACATCATCCCCCCGTTAGATGGAATTTCGTCCCGAAATTAGCTTTCCTATCAGTACTCTTGGGGTTGTGCTCTTCTGAATGGCAGAATACTCACTCGTAGACCTGGGCAACTTTGCCCTGACGTTCTTTATAAGATTCATACTTGGTCCATCTATCATCACTTCGTGTATACAAGTCGTATATAATTAAGATTAGTAAGATGGTCGGATGTGCGACTCTGCCCCAGGTCCACAACCAAACAAGGAATAGGAGATAGGGCAGAAACACACATACTAAATCTGCATAATCATAATTATATACTACTCTCGCGATACACTTGATAGTGATAGGTGGGCTGTATTCTTCCTTATCCTCTGAACATGAACTTGATATGTTGGACAAGTGGTAGTTCGGGAAGGTCTGCTGTGTATACGGTGGCAAGGTTTCGGAGGGCAATGTATTCCTCGCATGAGTACTTCGGGGTTTAGAAGACAAGAGACAAAACTGAGGTCTTGGTCGGGTTGTCGTTATGAATGACGATGGTTTCATTAACTTTATCGGTTAAGGCGTTGGATTTTCGAAACACATGAACTTAGTATGGTGAGGAACATGCCAATCCACGACGAATGATGACTACAGACTCTTTATCGAAACAAATGACAAGTCGATTTGAAAGAAACATTTGTTATACGATGGTGTATCTCTAGTGTGCTCTACAATGTATTCCGTGCAGTCTTTCTAGTGCTTTCTGTTTTCTCCGTGATGTTACCACTTTCACATATCGTACCGCGATAAGCGAGTACATACCGTGAAAGTGTTTTTGATAACTAGTGTCGATACTCTATATTAAGATCCTCCTCGGTGCCTCTATGATCGCCCGACATATACAAGTTATGTATAATTAAGATGAATAAGACGGTCGACTGAGTGACTCGTCCCTAAATCCACAACCAAACAAGGAACAGGAAGTGAGGTGGAATCACTCACTCTATGTCTGCAAAATCTTAGCTATGCACAACCCTGATGTATATACTAAGCCATCATAGCTCACCTGTACGGATCTTTAGTTCTCTTATGAATGTTGTGAATCGTTCAGACGGGTGAGTTATTATAATTACTTTTAGTATCCCCAATTTTTTAATCTTATATAAATATAAATTAAATTTTAAAGTAATTCTTATTTCGAAGACGTACCACTGCTCGCTGGTGATTTCGGGGTAGTTTCTCCTGCGGTGATCATCAAAATTCGTCCATCCGCTCCTGAGTTCTTCATTATAGGGTAGTCCCTCTTGTAGTGCCCTGTCTCTCCACAGACATAGCAAGCCTGGTTTACTTCTACTCCGGGGACTTGGGAGATCGGTAGAGCCGGTGCACTTCAGGAATGGGCAGTGTGCCCCTTCTTGCGGCAGTTCATGCACTGCATTTCCAGGCATGCTCCAGTGTGGTGGTAGTTACACTTTCCACACTTCGGGAGATTTCCAGCATATCCACTTACAGACGCTGGAGTGGCAGGTGCCCTGCAGGAACGAGCAGTGTGCCCCTTCATGTGGCAGTTCAGGCACTGCATTTCCCGGGATACTCTAGTGTGGTGATAGTTACACTTACCACACTTTGGGAGAGTTCCATCATATCCACCGACATATGCTGGAGTGGCAGGTGTTGTGGCGACGTGCACCGTAGCTACTGGTTGCTCCTGCGGGGTTTCCTGTGTTGTTCGTTTCTTCCTCTTGTTCTCCGACTTCTGTTTATAGTCCCCTCCCTTTGATGGATCGGGAACGGAGACTAGCACGCCATGGAGGACTCCATGGTCAATGAGTCGTTGGGCCAGGCGTTTGGCACTATCGAATATAGTTGTGTTAGAAGACAGTACATCCCCTTGAATTAGGGTAGTTAAACCCCATACATACCTTTCTATCTTCTTACTCTCTGGGGTAACCATCTCAGGGCACAGTGCTGCCAGGTCGCTAAACCTGTCAGTGTAGGTCACTATGTCTGAGCCGACCATGGTGTGCTCCCATAGTTCTTGTTCTAGCTTTTGAACTTCGCCTGTTGGGAAGTATTCTTCCAACATCATCTCCTTCAGGTTCTCCCAACCTATAGAGTTAACCACTAGTAGGGTCAGTGACTTAACATGGCCATTCCACCATGTTAGGGCCCTATCGGAGAAGGTGCAGGCATCAAACTTCACCTTGCTCCCTTCAGGGCACAGACAGATTTCGAAGACCGAATATGTTTTCTCGAACCATCGCATCAGAGCAATGAATCCCCCATTTCCATTAAAGGATTTGGGTTTGCAGTTCATGAAGTCCTTATACGAACACCCCCTAGGGTGCCCGTGACTACCACCTTGGGTGTAGTTAACACCCGATCCACTCTCGCTAGTACCGTTCGTGTTGAATGGAGCTAGGGCTGCCGTAACAGCCGCAACCACTACAGCTTGAATAGCTGCCGGGTCTAATTGTAGAGGAGGTAGTAGCATTTGAGCTGGAGTTATCGGAGTAGTGCACCTGTTTGATCTACGCGGAGGCATCTTGCTAAAAATAATACAAAGATGAGATGGAAATAAGTCTATAGCAGTGGTTATAAGCCGAAAGCTGAATGACAAAGTTATCCTAGTTCTGGGTGTATCTGGTTCTGACTTTCATAGGGTTTTGGAAACAATTCGTAAAGGGAGTCTATGTAAAAATAAACTTTATGAATCAGAAGTGGCTATCCTCGAATGAATTTCTGTGAATTGAATAACTGTTACCAGTTGCATGAAAAGAAGAAAATAATCCTAACACATAATGTGAGCAGTATATTCACTAGCTCCCAAATCAATCAAGGTTATTATTTATTAGTGTGACGCATAAGACGTTTTGATTCTTCGGCTGATTCCTCCTTTGTAACACTCTACATGAACTTCTTCTTGTTCCTCCTTGACTCCTCTGGTGACTGATATGATGGAGTGGTTACATCTATCAGGGTTTGTCGTGCGAGAATGGAAGTGTCTAATGAATCTGTGAGGTTAAGTGAAACATTATGGGGTGATCCTTACAGGGTCCTCCTGTAACTGCACAGTGTATACAAGTTGTATATAATTTAAGATTAAATAGACCTTCAAATAAGTGATCCTACTCTAAAACCACAACCAAACAAGGAACAGGAGGTAGAGCATAGATCACAAATTCTAAGTCTATAAAATCTCAATTATATAAAACCTTGGGAGTATACACTCCGGAATTATAGACCTACCAGAAGGGTCTTTTTAATTCTCACATAAGTTATTTTTATAGTGCCTAAAATACTCCTATAGTATTTTAATGTAATTAACTTGGTATGTTTTAAAGTTATTTGTCACACCCCGGCTGTCGGCGGAAACACCGGGCGGTGTAACGTCATTTCATGTATCATAGTTATCAACTTCATGAAAACACATGCATTTAAAAATACGTCAACATAAAGTTGGTGAGTCCACAGGTTTTGACTCCATATAAAAATAATACATTTTCCAAGTTCAAAAGTATAGTTTTGAAAGTATCATTTCGACTCTCCAACGTTTAGCATATATAACCTAGGTATAAAAGTTTACTTACCAAATAAGTAGTTTACCTATAAGTCTCATATACTATGTATAAGTATTTGTAATTGCATACAAACGAAAGTTGCTACGTATAAATCTTATTTCAATTATATACGAGTAAAACCGCTACGTATAAATCTATTTCAATTCTATACGAGTATGTGTGTTAGGTATAATTATCTACTTAATATACAAGTAGTATACCTACCAGTTTCTTGTACCTAGAGTATAAGTGTTTGGGAAACTTATACTTAACATTAATACTTGTATAACGACAAAGTATAATGCTTCTAACAATTTGCTACCATGAGTCCGTAACCGCGGCTATATGACTAGTTTCAAACCTCTGCTTGATGCTACAAGTTTCGCATCTTGAGATAAGTTCCAGACGCTTCATCAACGTCGGAACAATAAACAAACAAAGGACAGTTCGTCAATCGCACACGGTTTTGTTGTAGCTAGCAACCACGAGTGGGGTTGTCAACCCGTATCTTATTCATACACGACTTCCTCGCTCAAACGGGATTAACGGTTACAGGTCAGAGTATTTTCCCTAAGATTTCCAATCTTAGTTGATGAATACAATAGCTCATGTAGACTTGTCGAGTTCCGTTAGTTCTAGTAGTAAAATCATATTCGTGTCTAAAACCCTAAGTTATTAGACTATGCTTTTAACATTACTCCTAATATTTATAATACTTAGGTAGTACAACAGCTATAATTAGAATTAAAACCAGGTTTTATCTTGACATAAAACCAATAATAACAACGTACATATCAATTAACTTATGGAACTTCCGAGTATAACTCTGGAACTATATCACACACAAAATAAATATAGAATCCAAAGTATAACTCAAGATCTACATTAGTATACTACTATAACAATAACATGCTAACAACTTTACAATAGTTGTATTCTTTCAGATATGAAATAACTATATCCTGGTTATTATAACTATCTACGTTGATACTAATATACTATCATATAGATATAATAATAACGTATATATAATATTTAGCATGCGTTTTCCCCCGAAATATTAGAAAGTGGGGCCGTGAAACTCACCTTAATAGCGTAATTTTATGTAATCTAAGCAGAAACAGTCATCGTATGAGGTCGTCGGGGTTCGGGATGCAAGAGGGCTTCAGCAAATCAGAGAGGAGAAAGAAGTTCAGCTGTAAGAATGGCTGGGGTCGATCTTGCTATTTTTAGTAAGATTTTCAGCCCTCACGACGTGAAAAACTCATTGTTCACGTCGTGAGTTTGGATCTTATCTCTTCGTAGACTTGCCATCCGTCTTCTAGCTTCCGAAGGTGGCAAAATGACTCCTCACGTCGTGAAAAACTCCTTGTTCATGTCGTGAGTTTGGATCTTATCCCCTCGCAGCCTCGTCACACCTTCTAGATCCGAAATATGGCGGTTTGACTCCTCACGTCGTGAGTTTTTATGCTCACGTCGTGAGTTCAGTCAAATTAGGGTTTCTGACAGCGAAATCTTCGGAAGGCCATAACTTTTGCATACGAACTCCGTTTTTGACGTTCATTATATCCACGCGTAGGTATTTACGAGTACTACAACTATCTTTAGACTCAAATAGCTAATTCTAAGTCTATTTTTAATTCCTATTTTTATAGAGATTTATAGTGTTTTGTTTATCATAACTTCTTCACGCGAAGTCAGATTTAGACGTTCTCTATATTTTTGGAATCGTATGGACATATACTTTGATTTATACTATAAAGTATGTATGAAAGTTCATATTTGTATTAGAATTATCATGAAATCCATAGTAAGTTTACTACATTACTAGTTTTAACAAAATCACATTTACATGATTGGTATAATCACATGTGATTGTTATTGACCTACTTTTGACTAGTGTTACATTCTCCCCCCGTTGATAAAACTTCGTCCTGAAATTTATCTTGTACCAAATTCCACTGCAGGGTCTTTGATAGCTTCCCTGCTTCCTGTTACGAATGCCCTGTAACGGCCTAACTTCCTTGACTCCTTAACGTTGGACATTCCTTCTTGATATGTCCAATTTCACCACACTCAAAACATGCTCTTCCTCCATCATAGCCTGTTCCAGTGTTTGTTCCTTGATTTTCTATTGTAGGTGTTGTGATCCTGCAGTAATTTGCAGTGTGTCCCCTCTTTTTGCACTTCATGCAAATATAACAGTCACCGGCATGCTGACGGTTACATTGACTGCACCATGAACAGTTACCAAGGTGATGACGATTGCACTGAGTGCACATTGGGAGTTTTCCAGCATACTTCCTTGATTGTAGGGGTATTTCTGTTGTGATTGCATAATTAGTTGCCAGCTCTTGTCTCTCCTCAGATGATTGTATGGGATTCTTCCCATTAAATTTGCGCTTGTTCGTTCCAGATTCGGGAGACTCAGCTATAAATCCCACTTGGATTTCTGTGCTGGTTAGCTGATGAGCTATACGTTTTGCACTATCGTATGTTGTAGGCTTCGATGTGATCACCATTCCTTTGATTTGTGACGCTAGACCCCAGATATATCGCTCGATCTTCTTATACTCTAGGGTTACTGGTGCTGGACACATCACCGCAAGATCATTGAATCTAGCGGTATAAGCATTTATCTTTGAACCCTTCATGGTTAGGGTCCACAATTCTTGTTCCAGCTTATGTATTTCCTCCCTGGGACAATACTCCTCTACTAGCATCCTCTTCAGCTCTTCCCATTGCATGGAATTGGCAGCATCAATACCCGTTGTATTCACATGGTTGTTCCACCATGTAAGTGCTGCATCAGCGAAGGTACACGCAGCAAATCGTACCTTACATTCGTCTAGACAGAAGCTTATTTGAAATACTGATTTTGTCTTTTCAATCCACCAGGTCAAGCTAACGACCCCTTCCGTTCCATGGAAGCTCTTAGGTTTGCAATTCATAAAATCCTTGTAGGTACACATTCTGGCGGTCCCTACATTGCCTTCGTTTCTAACTCCTCCTCTTGTAACATTAGCAAGAGCTGCAGCGATTCTCTGAGCTATGATTTCTTCAAGTTCTGCTGAACTTAGTGGAGGGTTTGTTTCTGGTGGTGGTGGTTGCGGTTGTTGTTGTTGTGGTTCTGGTCGTTGGTTCAGGTTTAGACGAGTGCTACTTCTTTTAGTCATTTTGTTTAGTTCCTATACATTTTAGATCACCAAGTGTTTAGTCTATCAAATATTACTCCCAATTTAAATAGTTCATATGATCTGATCATAATAAAATATAGTTGTACACCTACACCTAGTTGTGATAAGATCTATGCACATATGAACTTTAGTTGGAATATCTGATCTAAACCCTTTAGGTGTATTATCATCGTGGGTCTGAGTCTTCATATATGACTCTATATTTATTATTTTGTTGTATTCATGCTCTATTAATTATTGTTCGTTACCTCAGGTCTAGCTGATAAGGCACCGGCCAGTCAGGACAGTCGAAGGGCAGGATCATTTTAGGATATAGCCGTTCTGAAACCCAACAACCCAAATCGACATGTCTATCCTTGTCACCGCTCCTGTAAGTAGTCCTTTAGTAGTATAATTAATAATACTTTATATTACTAGGCTAAGGGATATACCTAAACCTAACAGAGTAAGCCCTAAAATATAGTCGTGCTTTCGTAAGAAGGTACTAATTCACTATAGTTAATAGCTCTGATATCAATCTGTCGCACCCCGACCGTCGGCGGAAACACCGGGCGGTGTAACGTCATTTCACGTATCATAGTTATCAACTTCCTGAAAACACATGCATTTAAAAATACGTCAACATAAAGTTGCTGAGTCCACAGGTTTTGACTCCATATAAAAATAATACATTTTCCAAGTTCAAAAGTATAGTTTTGAAAGTATCATTTTGACTCTCCAACGTTTAGCATATATAACCTAGGTATAAAAGTTTACTTACCAAATAAGTAGTTTACCTATAAGTCTCATATACTATGTATAAGTATTTGTAATTCCATACAAACGAAAGTTGCTACGTATAAATCTTATTTCAATTCTATACGAGTAAAACCGCTACGTATAAATCTATTTCAATTCTATACGAGTATGTGTGTTAGGTATAATTATCTACTTAATATACAAGTAGTATACCTACCAGTTTCTTGTACCTAGAGTATAAGTGTTTGGGAAACTTATACTTAACATTATTACTGTTGGGTTTTGAGCATTCTAACACTTCCTAAGTGTACATGCAACCCTAATAAACCTTGGATCTATGTTTGTCTAAGGTACATGCAAAATATTATTTTCCAAGGTTTATAACCTATCTAGCATGGCATGGGGTACTTTTAAACATAAAAGAACTAGATGAATTACATACCTTTTGTTGATTGTTGATTCCTTGGAGTTTGAGAGCCAAGCACCAATAATGTGAATGCCTCAAATGGAAATCACAAATCACCACAAACTTGGAAAATGTATGAGAGAGTATACTAACTCTTAGATTTCAGCCACCACTATTACACACACACTAGGGTGTTTTTCATGCAACATAAGCTTGTTTATATAGTGTGCATGGTTAGGGTGAAACCCTAATAACCCATGTCTTTTCCTCTTCCAAGGATCCATGGGTTAAAAGCTCCATGGATCATCCATGGACTTCCATATAAGCTTAGCCCATTAACAAATGAGCATTAGCCCACACCATATAAATATAATAGCCCATGATTTAATTAGTCTTCCTTTTAATCACTAAATTAATTCATAATTAATTCAAGATTAAAACTAATTAAATAACATGACTTTATATTAATATATTATAACTTATAATATATTAATAAATCGTAAGTATACAATTCTCATAAAATTATCCATAAACAGTTTGGGTGAAGTGCAACCCAAATGGACCATGCCGGGTCGGGTCAAGCATATACCAAATAAGTTATGGACTTAGACATCTTATCCAACAGTCTCCCACTTGGATAAGTCAAATAACTGTATTTGCGTATGTTACTTCAGGAACCAACCAGCAATCGTAGCTCTCGAAAACTCTGTTGAACTATGAAGCGCCATTTTAGATAAGTGATCATATAATCCTCTGTTCTCATGATATCAGCCGGACAAATACATGGAACAACGTCGTACTTATTGTCCAGCAGTTTGTTTCCCGATTTCCGATTTGTTTGACAAAGAACTAAATTGAACACATCAATTAGGTTCTGACCGGGCCCGGTACATAGGTCAAAACAAAATCATCGAGGGGCCCAGATATCGCTTCTAATCCTCCAAAGACTAGAAGGAACAGATAAACTTCGACTCATATACTTGTTTCTACTACTTGTTGAATTATACACAAATGCACGTTTTATAACATCAAGTTACTGATGCGTTTACGTGCAATCAATGCACAACCAACTCATAGGTAACAACTCATATATCTAGGTTTGAAGACTTATATGATATTACCGTCTCACGATCACTCGAGATAAATTCCATGAAGTGATATAAGTGAGCGTGGGTTAATTCCAATACTCATAACTTATGAGTACTCATGAATGTTGTAGCAACCATTGCTATGTCTAAACACGTTTAGCCATCTACAAACTCGATTCATGACAGTCTTAATTCACACCTACTTCCAACATATGAACGACTGTGGAGTGTTTAAATAACTTAGTCATTCAGAAAGAATAACCTAGCTATAAGTCAAAACATGCAAAGTGAAACACAATAATAATCGAATCCAATATGGTCTCAGAACCCTTTTTAATATAAATAAAACCACCTTTTATTTATCACCATATTGATTACACATTATTCATTGTATAATGTTTCAAATAATCAACTTAATACTTGAACAAAAACAACAGTCGTCCCATGCTCCTAGCATGTACACTTTGTTTTTCTAAACAATAGTTATGCCATACTCCAAGTATGCACACTATGTTTGTCTATGATCTTTACTTTGTGAAATAGATCAATTGAACATGATTCCAATGATGCTCATTTCACAATCCCAAATCCTTATTGTAAATGTAAGAATTCCTAATTCCTACCATTTACCAAAAAAAAAACTGTTAGATTTTAAACTTATATGCACTGATCCTCTCGTAATGATTATGCACAAGGTCACCAAAACCTTGTCATCAGATTCTTAATATCCAACTCCGAATATGGAAAATTTCCATATTCCCATTTTGACTATCATATCTAAACAAGAGCTACCTCTTTTCAGAATATATCCATATGGTCCTTCCAAAATTTAACACTATACTTCCAACTGTCCCTGAGCAACCAATCTTTGGTGAGCCTTAGATAGTCCTCGACAATTGCTTAATCATTTTAGTCTTATCCAATTCTAGACTTTTCCCTTCTTAATGCTCTGAGCATTTGGAAAATTTAGAAAGGATGAATATTATAGCACATGTGACCGATCCTATACCTGAAGCATATGGGACACGATTCACGATGTCTCACATAAAGACCTGATACTGGATCAGTCTTTTGCTACAATATTTTTTTATTTTCCATGTTTTCAAAAATCGACTATGAAGAGGGATGTTGTAATTTAATCGAATTTGAGAACGCAATATATATAGAATTTCCTTATGTTGAACCATTCCAACATAAAATTCATATATATATACTTGACTAAAGATGATTAAAACTCAATCTAAGCTTTTAGAATTGAAATGAAGTATAATTTCCTCTCCCTTAATTATAGCAAAACAACTTTTTCAACCCCTACAACTTTACGAATTGAAACTTTTGTTTTTCTATAATTAACATTGCTAACTTGCAACACTAAACATAATAATCATGCTCCCACTAACATGATGATTATCAGCATAACACTTATGCTCCCACTAGCTCTGACATATTTCCAGAAATCAGTTGGACTTCTGAAATTTAGATTCGTACACCCTTTCTTAGATAGCTCACATGTGTGTCTAAACAATTTCCAGAACTATGAAAAGGGATGCCGTAATCATAGTCTTAATTGTTTAGACCTTTTCCATTTCTCACAAGTCCATGTTAGTGTGTCGGTTAACCACACACGCTCCACTAACGACTTTGAGAATACAAACATCATAATTGCTATCTACTTAAAATCTTCTTAGTGAAAGCATTTCCTCACCATCATTTTCATGAATCGGAGAGAAACCTTATGACACTTAGATTTTATAGTGTATGAGTTTCTATCCATGTGAATTTGTCAAAACCATAATCACAAGACAAGGTTAGTGACAAATTACCCTTACATGGATTGAACTTGTTCAATCTTAATTTCTTGTCACCTGGTAGCACAAGGACCACCAATGCTTCCAAGCTGTTATGCACACAGTTTAGAACTAACAAAACTCATATGCATAGTCAACTTAATAGGAACAGACACAAAAACAAGAATGATGTCAACTTAATAGGTTGCAAACCTTAAGTCGTGTGCTAGTGATAAAACTCAGGTTTAACTCTTGATTAAATCTTGAAATCCTTTCAGGATCTTTAAGACTCCCACTGTCCTCTTGACATATAAGTTTCCCTAGTCAAGGACCATTCGTTGACAAAACAAATATTCAAGGGATAGTGCAGATTCTTATCAAGATAAACACTTCACACAATTGGTCTTAGTTGGTCTTTGTCTTATCCAAGACATCACAACTTACCAATTTCAAATGTACAGGAGTAGAAAACATTTTACACTACATTTGATAAGTGTTTTAAACCTTACTTTATGTCACTCAATGTTACAATCTTGGATTATGACTCTAAGAGTTGTTTTTGGAACGAAGTATGATCCATCTTCTTGATTTTAACCATTCCAACAATTCATGACCCCTCATCTTAGTCATAAAAATGTACTAAGATGTCCTTAGAGTATGAATTTGTGATATGGTTTCATAATCATTGATCATAAAAACATGTGTGATCCATCTTCTTGATTTTAACCATTACAACAATTCATGACCCCTCATCTTAGTCATAACAATTCACTAAGATGTCCTTAGAGTATGAATTTGTGATATGGTTTCATAATCATTAAGATGATCATAAAACATGATACTAAAGTACTCTCCCATCTTTTCAGATTTGAGAAACTTTTTATCTCTCTGCCAAATTTGATTCTTCTCATCCGTTCTGCCATACATTGAAACTTTTCCAATGTTACAGAATTATACTTAACCTTATAAGTATAACCATATTTACTAATCTGTAGTAAATCATGACGAATCGATCTTTGTGGTGGACCTTGACCAGCACACACCCAGTGTGCCTAACTCCTTTAGTCCTTCAATTGGCTCACATATGCATGTGATCAATGAATTAGTCTCAATTTTACAAAGATGAGAATTCTCATTCATCATACAATACAACTTGTATGATTCCAAGTTTCCGTCTAACTGAAGCTTGGGTGATGAGAACCTTTCCTCATTTGATAAATTCAGACACTACCACAAATGAGAGAATCAAACTCATATTTCCAATATTGCTAGAAACATACAAACATCAATTTTCCATAAATGCCATTGTAAGGGGATATAATATAAAATAAACTAAACAAAACTTTTATTTCTTTATAAAATGCGGAAAAATATTCCTTACAATGCATCTTCAAATGAAAACTATGATATTACATATTTCCTAGCAATCTATCATAACTTTTAAGTAGTAGCTCAAAAATCCGATCCTCGAACCATGCGATAGAAATCCATCTTCGTGATCAGATTCAGCACACTCTTATTTTAACCTTCCTTTTGCTCGATCCTGCTAAACATCAAGATGCAACCTAGTCATATCATGTAATAAGAATCAACAATTAGGAACTTTAACAAAGTTAGATAGTGGACTTACCTGAAGCCGAGTCAAACATTTTGTCTCTACTTGCTTTCAAATATTTCAGGTATTCAGGGCAGCTTCGCTTCCAATGTCCCTTCTCATGACAATAAAACATAAAGACTCTTTGGGAATGGTACACGAGACAATCACAGACTTAGCCTTTCCCTTTACCTTTTGGTCAACCGGGTTGACCAATGCCAATCCCTTTTCATTGGGAAGAGAAAGCTTTTCTGGACTTCCAATGTTACAATTGTCCATGTCCATGGATGTTTGAGAATTAGACCTTCCATCAATATTTGCTTGACCATTGCGCCAAATCATTGTTGATTCAGCAGCAACAAGCAAATAAGAAAGATCTATTAGGGTTATGTCAGGATCTGTCATATGGTAGTCTTTAATAAACTCACCATACGACTCAGGAAGTGACTGAAGAACCCAGTCAACAACGAACTTCCTTGAAATAACAGCACCCAACATTCTCAACCTGTCAATGTGTGACTTCATTCCTAAGACATGAGTGCACACAGGTCTTCCATCTTTATGTTTCATTTCTAGTAGAGCTTGAGTGACCTTGAACCTTTCAAGTCTTCGGGCTTGTGGGTGTGGGAGAATAAATGGAGGAGGTGGAGGGAGTGAAGCATGATGTTGAGGGACATCATCTTCAAGAGTAAAGCTTGTTCCAAGCGATTTGGGAAGATCATAGTTGTCTGAACCAAACATCTACAATGGGAGAAAATCAAGTTAGTTGATTCAAGTCCTTAATATAACACCCAATATGAAATATTAAGGCTAGGACCCAACACAATATTTTATAACTTGGAAGAGGGATGCCGTAATCCAAGCTATAAAATATTTGAAGGTAGGCGAATGACGATTCACCAATTTCCACCATGAAAAACGAAATAATTTATTAGGTTTTAATTGGATTTGAAACTCCTAGATCTTTTGAGATTCATTGAACTTTTCAATGGCATGTTTCAATCTCGATTGTGCCCTCTCAAGTTTTGTAACTGGGATGCCGAGGATCACAAAACAAGGTGTGAATAACCATGCAAACTCACTAGGTACCCTTAATATTATCACCTAATCGATGTGGCAGTTAACCACACACGCTCCACCGATCTATGATAAACATTAAGTCACCCTTCGTGATCCTTACTAGTCCATGTTAGTGTGCCAGTTAACCACACACGCTCCACCAACGACTTGGTAAGGTACAAAGTGTGAATTCCATGGACTAGCACCAAGTTCACATTTTTCCTAAAGTAACTAAGATTGGAAATTAAAATATTTAGTTACTTTATAATAATCATTATACTTTTAATGAGGATTTAAAGTCATTTTCCTACCCGTTCGGCTAACGACCCTCCACCGATCAAGGAAGCGGTGGGTGAGAGTGGACACCCATTAAGCTGCCATTTTATAGGCAACAACCTTATACCCCCCTTATAGACCGGCTTCGTGAATGAGGCCTACTAACGGTAGAACGACTTATTCTTATACATATATATAATAATTAACCATTAATGTTATAAATAGTATAAGTGTTGAATTTTAACTATTAAAACTCTAAGGGTTGGAATTAAAGTTTATTAAAGTGTGTGTAACTTTACAAATTCCAAAACTTGAGGACAAGTTTTGAAACTATTCAAAACTTTTCATTTCATAACTTATGAATTAAAGGTTCATAAAAATGAAGACTCTTCATTTCCATGTAACTTATGTGTTTTAAGTGTGTGTTTAAAAGAAGTGACCTTTGGATATCCATAACTTGAGGACAAATTATGGACTCCATTAAAACACATAAATGATCAAGAATTAATCCTAAACAATTCAGCAAATAATTCCTATCATCTTCTAAATTCATAAGAACATGAACATGATCATCAAAGTTTCAAGAATTATATGAACACATACAAAGCATGAAATTTTGATATAAGCTATTGTAAATGGATTAGAACAACCATTACACCAACTAAAACAAGTTTTAAAACACCAAAACAGTTTAGGGTAATGTTTCTAGTCCATTTCCAGCAGCAAAAGTCGAAAATCTGCATTCTGAGGCTCCTACTCGCCGAGTGCACGAACCTACTCGGCGAGCAGGATGAGTTTACACATGAACTCGGCGAGTCCCCCCATGGACTCGGCGAGTTCATCAGTCAGACAGCAAAAAATCGACTTTTTATCACTATTTTGCATCAAGTATCAAACAAACAAGCCTAGGCTCTGATACCACTGTTGGGTTTTGAGCATTCTAACACTTCCTAAGTGTACATGCAACCCTAATAAACCTTGGATCTATGTTTGTCTAAGGTACATGCAAAATATTATATTTTCCAAGGTTTATAACCTATCTAGCATGGCATGGGGTACTTTTAAACATAAAAGAACTAGATGAATTACATACCTTTTGTTGATTGTTGATTCTTTGGAGTTTGAGAGCCAAGCACCAATAATGTGAATGCCTCAAATGGAAATCACAAATCACCACAAACTTGGAAAAATGTATGAGAGAGTATACTAACACTTAGAAATCGGCCACCACTATTACACACACAGTAGGGTGTTTTTCATGCAACATAAGCTTGTTTATATAGTGTGCATGGTTAGGGTGAAACCCTAATAACCCATGTCTTTTCCTCTTCCAAGGATCCATGGGTTAAAAGCTCCATGGATCATCCATGGACTTCCATATAAGCTTAGCCCATTAATAAATGAGCATTAGCCCACACCATATAAATATAATAGCCCATGATTTAATTACTCTTCCTTTTAATCACTAAATTAATTCATAATTAATTCAAGATTAAAACTAATTAAATAACATGACTTTATATTAATATATTATAACTTATAATATATTAATAAATCGTAAGTATACAATTCTCATAAAATTATCCATAAACAGTTTGGGTGAAGTGCAACCCAAATGGACCATGCCGGGTCGGGTCAAGTATATACCAAATAAGTTATGGACTTAGACACCTTATCCAGCAATTACTTGTATAACGACAAAGTATAATGCTTTTAACAATTTGCTACCATGAGTCCGTAACCGCGACTATATGACTAGTTTCAAACCTCTACTTGATGCTACAAGTTTCACATCTTGAGATAAGTTCCACACGCTTCATCAACGTCGGAACAATAAACAAACAAAAGGACAGTTCGTCACTCGTACACGGTTTTGTTGTAGCTAGCAACCACGAGTGGGGTTGTCAACCCGTATCTTATTCATACACGACTTCCTAGCTCACATGGGATTAACGGTTACAGGTCAGAGGATTTTCCCTAAGATTTCCAATCTTAGTTGATGAATACAATAGCTCATGTAGACTTGTCGAGTTCCGTTAGTTCTAGTAGTAAAATCATATTCGTGTCTAAAACCCTAAGTTATTAGACTATGCTTTTAACATTACTCCTAATATTTATAATACTTAGGTAGTACAACAGCTATAATTAGAATTAAAACCAGGTTTTATCTTGACATAAAACCAATAATAACAACGTACATATCAATTAACATATAGAACTTCCGAGTATAACTCTGGAACTATATCGCACACAAAATATATATAGAATCCTAAGTATAACTCAAGATCTACATTAGTATACTACTATAACAATAACATGCTAACAACTTTACAATATTTGTATTTTTTCAGATATGAAATAACTATATCGTGGTTATTATAACTATCTACGTTAATACTAATATATTATCATATAGATATAATAATAACGTATATATAATATTTAGCATGCGTTTTCCCCCGAAATATGAGAAAGTGGGGCCGTGAAACTCACCTTAATAGCGTGATTTTATGTAATCTAAGCAGAAACAGTCATCATACAAGGTCGTCAGGGTTCGGGATGCAAGAGGGCTTCAACAAATGAGAGAGGAGAAAGAAGTTCAGCTGTAAGAATGGCTGGGGTCGATCTTTCTATTTATAGTAAGATTTTTGGCCCTCAGGACGTGAAAAACTCATTGTTCACGTCGTGAGTTTGGATCTTATCTCTTCGTAGACTTGCCATCCGTCTTCTAGCTTCCGAAGGTGGCAAAATGACTCCTCACGTCGTGAAAAACTCGTTGTTCACGTCGTGAGTTTGGATCTTATCCCCTCGCAGCCTCGTCACAGCTTCTAGATCCGAAATATGGCGGTTTGACTCCTCACGTCGTGAGTTTTTATGCTCACGTGGTGAGTTCAGTCAAATTAGGGTTTCTGACAGGGACATCTTCGGAAGGCCATAACTTTTGCATATGAACTTCGTTTTTGACGTTCTTTATATCCACGCGTAGGTATTTACGAGTACTACAATGATCTTTAGACTCAAATAGCTAATTCTAAGTCTATTTTTAATTCCTAGTTTTATAGAGATTTATAGTGTTCGGTTTATCATAACTTCTTCACGCGAAGTCAGATTTAGACGTTCTCTATATTTTTGGAATCGTATGGACATATACTTTGATTTATACTATAAAGTATGTATGAAAGTTCATATTTATATTAGAATTATCATGAAATACATAGTAAGTTTACAACATTACTAGTTTTAACAAAATCACATTTACATGATTGGTATAATCACATGTGATTGTTATTGACCTACTTTTGACTAGTGTTACATTCTCCCCCCGTTGATAAAATTTCATCCCGAAATTTATCTTGTACCAAATTCTACTGCAGGGTCTTTGATAGCTTCCCTGCTTCCTGTTACGAATGCCCTGTAACGGCCTAACTTCCTTGACTCCTTAACGTTGGACATTCCTTCTTGATATGTCCAATTTCACCACACTGAAAACATGCTCTTCCTCCATCATAGCCTGTTCCAGTGTTTGTTCCTTGATTTTCTATTGTAGGTGTTGTGCTCCTGCAGTAATTTGCAGTGTGTCCCCTCTTTTTGCACTTCATGCAAATATAACAGTCACCTGCATGCTGACGGTTACATTGACTGCACCATGAACAATTACCAAGGTGATGACGATTGCACTGAGTGCACATTGGGAGTTTTCCAGCATACTTCCTTGGTTGTAGGGTTATTGCTATTGTGATTGCATAATTAGTTGCCACCTCTTGTCTCTCATCAGATGATTGTATGGGATTCTTCCCATTAAATTTGCGCTTGTTCGTTCCAGATTCGGGAGACTCAGCTATAAATCCCACTTGGATTTCTATGTTGGTTAGCTGATGAGCTATACGTTTTGCACTATCGTATGTTGTAGGCTTCGATTCGATCACCATTCCGTTGATTTGTGATGCTAGACCCCAGATATATCGCTCGATCTTCTTATACTCTGGGGTTACTGGTGTTGGACACATCACCGCAAGATCATTGAATCTAGCGGTATAAGCATTTATCTCTGAACCCTGCATGGTTAGGGTCCACAATTCTTGTTCCAACTTATGTATTTCCTCCCAGGGACAATACTCCTCTACTAGCATCCTCTTCAGCTCTTCCCATTGCATGGAATTGGCAGCATCAATACCCGTTGTATTCACATGGCTGTTCCACCATGTAAGTGTTGCATCAGCGAAGGTACACGCAGCAAATCGTACCTTACATTCGTCCGGACAGAAGCTTATTTGAAATACTGATTCTGTCTTTTCTATCCACCAGGTCAAGCTAACGACCCCTTCCGTTCCATGGAAGCTCTTAGGTTTGCAATTCATAAAATCCTTGTAGGTACACATTCTGGCGGTCCCTACATTGCCTTCATTTCTAACTCCTCCTCTCGTGACATTAGCAAGAGCTGCAACGATTCTCTGAGCTATGATTTCTTCAACTTCTGCTGAACTTATTGGAGGGTTTGTTTCTGGTGGTGGTGGTTGCGGTTGTTGTTGTTGTGGTTCTGGTCGTTGGTTCAGGTTTAGACGAGTGCTACTTCTTTTAGGCATTTTGTTTAGTTCCTATACATTTTAGATCACCAAGTGTTTAGTCTATCAAATATTACTCCCAATTTAAATAGTTCATATGATCTGATCATAATAAACTATAGTTGTACACCTACACCTAGTTGTGATAAGATCTATGCACATATGAACTTTAGTTGGAATATCTGATCTAAATCCTTGAGATCAAAAACATTCCGCGTATTTAGGTGTATTATCATCGTGGGTCTGAGTCTTCATATATGACTCTATATTTATTATTTTGTTGTATTCATGCTCTATTAATTATTGTTCGTTACTTCAGGTCTAGCTGATAAGGCACCGGCCAGTCAGGACAGTCGAAGGGCAGGATCATTTTAGCATATAGCCGTTCTGAAACCCAGCAACCCAAATCGACATGTCTATCCTTGTCACCGCTCCCGTAAGTAGTCCTTTAGTAGTATAATTAATAATACTTTATATTACTAGGCTAAGGGATATACTTAAACCTAACAGAGTAAGCCCTAAACTATAGTCGTGCTTTCCTAAGAAAGTACTAATTCACTATAGTTAATAGCTCTGATACCAATCTGTCACACCCCGGCCGTCGGCGGAAACACCGGGCGGTGTAACGTCATTTCACGTATCATAGTTATCAACTTCCTGAAAACACATGCATTTAAAAATACGTCAACATAAAGTTGGTGAGTCCACAGGTTTTGACTCCATATAAAAATAATACATTTTCCAAGTTCAAAAGTATAGTTTTGAAAGTATCATTTTGACTCTCCAACATTTAGCATATATAACCTAGGTATAAAAGTTTACTTACCAAATAAGTAGTTTACCTATAAGTCTCATATACTATGTATAAGTATTCGTAATTGCATACAAACGAAAGTTGCTACGTATAAATCTTATTTCAATTATATACGAGTAAAACCGCTACGTATAAATCTATTTCAATTCTATACGAGTATGTGTGTTAGGTATAATTATCTACTTAATATACAAGTAGTATACCTACCAGTTTCTTGTACCTAGAGTATAAGTGTTTGGGAAACTTATACTTAACATTAATACTTGTATAACGACAAAGTATAATGCTTCTAACAATTTGCTACCATGAGTTCGTAACCGCGGCTATATGACTAGTTTCAAACCTCTGCTTGATGCTACATGTTTCGCATCTTGAGATAAGTTCCACACCTTTCATCAACGTCGGAACAATAAACAAACAAAAGGACAGTTCGTCACTCACACACGGTTTTGTTGTAGCTAGCAACCACGAGTGGGGTTGTCAACCCTTATCTTATTCATACACGACTTCCTCGCTCACACGGGATTAACGGTTACAGGTCAGAGGATTTTCCCTAAGATTTCCAATCTTAGTTGATGAATACAATAGCTCATGTAGAGTTGTCGAGTTCCGTTAGTTCTAGTAGTAAAATCATATTCGTGTCTAAAACCCTAAGTTATTAGACTATGCTTTTAACATTACTCCTAATATTTATAATACTTAGGTAGTACAACAGCTATAATTAGAATTAAAACCAGGTTTCATCTTTCTAGTGCTTTCTGTTTTCTCCGTGATGTTACCACTTTCACATATCGTACCGCGATAAGCGAGTACATACCGTGAAAGTGTTTTTGATAACTAGTGTCGATACTCTATATTAAGATCCTCCTCGGTGCCTCTATGATCGCCCGACATATACAAGTTATGTATAATTAAGATGAATAAGATGGTCGACTGAGTGACTCGTCCCTAAATCCACAACCAAACAAGGAACAGGAACTGAGGTGGAATCACTCACTCTATGTCTGCAAAATCTTAGCTATGCACAACCCAGATGTATATACTAAGCCATCATAGCTCACCTGTACGGATCTTTAGTTCTCTTATGAATGTTGTGAATCGTTCAGACGGGTGAGTTATTATAATTACTTTTAGTATCCCCAATTTTTTAATCTTATATAAATATAAATTAAATTTTAAAGTAATTCTTATTTCGAAGACGTACCACTGCTCGCTGGTGATTTCGGGGTAGTTTCTCCTGCGGTGATCATCAAAATTCGTCCATCCGCTCCTGAGTTCTTCATTATAGGGTAGTCCCTCTTGTAGTGCCCTGTCTCTCCACAGACATAGCAAGCCTGGTTTACTTCTACTCCGGGGACTTGGGAGATCGGTAGAGCCGGTGCACTTCAGGAATGGGCAGTGTGCCCTTCCTGCGGCAGTTCATGCACTGCATTTCCAGGCATGCTCCAGTGTGGTGGTAGTTACACTTTCCACACTTCGGGAGATTTCCAGCATATCCGCTTACAGACGCTGGAGTGGCAGGTGCCCTGCAGGAACGAGCAGTGTGCCCCTTCATGTGGCAGTTCAGGCACTGCATTTCCCGGGATACTCTAGTGTGGTGATAGTTACACTTACCACACTTTGGGAGAGTTCCATCATATCCACCGACATATGCTGGAGTGGCAGGTGTTGTGGCGACGTGCACCGTAGCTACTGGTTGCTCCTGCGGGGTTTCCTGTGTTGTTCGTTTCTTCCTCTTGTTCTCCGACTTCTGTTTATAGTCCCCTCCCTTTGATGGATCGGGAACGGAGACTAGCACGCCATGGAGGACTCCATGGTCAATGAGTCGCTGGGCCAGGCGTTTGGCACTATCGAATATAGTTGTGTTAGAAGACAGTACATCCCCTTGAATTAGGGTAGTTAAACCCCATACATACCTTTCTATCTTCTTACTCTCTGGGGTAACCATCTCAGGGCACAGTGCTGCCAGGTCGCTAAACCTGTCAGTGTAGGTCACTATGTCTGAGCCGACCATGGTGTGCTCCCATAGTTCTTGTTCTAGCTTTTGAACTTCGCCTGTTGGGAAGTATTCTTCCAACATCATCTCCTTCAGGTTCTCCCAACCTATAGAGTTAACCACTAGTAGGGTCAGTGACTTAACATGGCCATTCCACCATGTTAGGGCCCTATCGGAGAAGGTGCAGGCATCAAACTTCACCTTGCTCCCTTCAGGGCACAGACAGATTTCGAAGACCGAATATGTTTTCTCGAACCATCGCATCAGAGCAATGAATCCCCCATTTCCATTAAAGGATTTGGGTTTGCAGTTCATGAAGTCCTTATACGAACACCCCCTAGGGTGCCCGTGACTACCACCTTGGGTGTAGTTAACACCCGATCCACTCTCGCTAGTACCGTTCGTGTTGAATGGAGCTAGGGCTGCCGTAACAGCCGCAACCACTGCAGCTTGAATAGCTGCCGGGTCTAATTGTAGAGGAGGTAGTAGCATTTGAGCTGGAGTTATCGGAGTAGTGCACCTGTTTGATCTACGCGGAGGCATCTTGCTAAAAATAATACAAAGATGAGATGGAAATAAGTCTATAGCAGTGGTTATAAGCCGAAAGCTGAATGACAAAGTTATCCTAGTTCTGGGTGTATCTGGTTCTGACTTTCATTGGGTTTTGGAAACAATTCGTAAAGGGAGTCTATGTAAAAATAAACTTTATGAATCAGAAGTGGCTATCCTCGAATGAATTTCTGTGAATTGAATAACTGTTACCAGTTGCATGAAAAGAAGAAAATAATCCTAACACATAATGTGAGCAGTATATTCACTAGCTCCCAAATCAATCAAGGTTATTATTTATTAGTGTGACGCATAAGACGTTTTGATTCTTCGGCTGATTCCTCCTTTGTAACACTCTACATGAACTTCTTCTTGTTCCTCCTTGACTCCTCTGGTGACTGATATGATGGAGTGGTTACATCTATCAGGGTTTGTCGTGCGAGAATGGAAGTGTCTAATGAATCTGTGAGGTTAAGTGAAACATTATGGGGTGATCCTTACAGGGTCCTCCTGTAACTGCACAGTGTATACAAGTTGTATATAATTTAAGATTAAATAGACCTTCAAATAAGTGATCCTACTCTAAAACCACAACCAAACAAGGAACAGGAGGTAGAGCATAGATCACAAATTCTAAGTCTATAAAATCTCAATTATATAAAACCTTGGGAGTATACACTCCGGAATTATAGACCTACCAGAAGGGTCTTTTTAATTCTCACATAAGTTATTTTTATAGTGCCTAAAATACTCCTATAGTATTTTAATGTAATTAACTTGGTATGTTTTAAAGTTATTTGTCACACCCCGGCTGTCGGCGGAAACACCGGGCGGTGTAACGTCATTTCATGTATCATAGTTATCAACTTCATGAAAACACATGCATTTAAAAATACGTCAACATAAAGTTGGTGAGTCCACAGGTTTTGACTCCATATAAAAATAATACATTTTCCAAGTTCAAAAGTATAGTTTTGAAAGTATCATTTCGACTCTCCAACGTTTAGCATATATAACCTAGGTATAAAAGTTTACTTACCAAATAAGTAGTTTACCTATAAGTCTCATATACTATGTATAAGTATTTGTAATTCCATACAAACGAAAGTTGCTACGTATAAATCTTATTTCAATTATATACGAGTAAAACCGCTACGTATAAATCTATTTCAATTCTATACGAGTATGTGTGTTAGGTATAATTATCTACTTAATATACAAGTAGTATACCTACCAGTTTCTTGTACCTAGAGTATAAGTGTTTGGGAAACTTATACTTAACATTAATACTTGTATAACGACAAAGTATAATGCTTCTAACAATTTGCTACCATGAGTCCGTAACCGCGGCTATATGACTAGTTTCAAACCTCTGCTTGATGCTACAAGTTTCACATCTTGAGATAAGTTCCAGACGCTTCATCAACGTCGGAACAATAAACAAACAAAGGACAGTTCGTCAATCGCACACGGTTTTGTTGTAGCTAGCAACCACGAGTGGGGTTGTCAACCCGTATCTTATTCATACACGACTTCCTCGCTCAAACGGGATTAACGGTTACAGGTCAGAGTATTTTCACTAAGATTTCCAATCTTAGTTGATGAATACAATAGCTCATGTAGACTTGTCGAGTTCCGTTAGTTCTAGTAGTAAAATCATATTCGTGTCTAAAACCCTAAGTTATTAGACTATGCTTTTAACATTACTCCTAATATTTATAATACTTAGGTAGTACAACAGCTATAATTAGAATTAAAACCAGGTTTTATCTTGACATAAAACCAATAATAACAACGTACATATCAATTAACTTATGGAACTTCCGAGTATAACTCTGGAACTATATCGCACACAAAATATATATAGAATCCAAAGTATAACTCAAGATCTACATTAGTATACTACTATAACAATAACACGCTAACAACTTTACAATAGTTGTATTCTTTCAGATATGAAATAACTATATCCTGGTTATTATAACTATCTACGTTGATACTAATATACTATCATATAGATATAATAATAACGTATATATAATATTTAGCATGCATTTTCCCCCGAAATATTAGAAAGTGGGGCCGTGAAACTCACCTTAATAGCGTAATTTTATGTAATCTAAGCAGAAACAGTCATCGTATGAGGTCGTCGGGGTTCGGGATGCAAGAGGGCTTCAGCAAATCAGAGAGGAGAAAGAAGTTCAGCTGTAAGAATGGCTGGGGTCGATCTTGCTATTTTTAGTAAGATTTTCGGCCCTCACGACGTGAAAAACTCATTGTTCACGTCGTGAGTTTGGATCTTATCTCTTCGTAGACTTGCCATCCGTCTTCTAGCTTCCGAAGGTGGCAAAATGACTCCTCACGTCGTGAAAAACTCCTTGTTCATGTCGTGAGTTTGGATCTTATCCCCTCGCAGCCTCGTCACACCTTCTAGATCCGAAATATGGCGGTTTGACTCCTCACGTCGTGAGTTTTTATGCTCACGTCGTGAGTTCAGTCAAATTAGGGTTTCTGACAGCGAAATCTTCGGAAGGCCATAACTTTTGCATACGAACTCCGTTTTTGACGTTCTTTATATCCACGCGTAGGTATTTACGAGTAGTACAACTATCTTTAGACTCAAATAGCTAATTCTAAGTCTATTTTTAATTCCTCTTTTTATAGAGATTTATAGTGTTCGGTTTATCATAACTTCTTCACGCGAAGTCAGATTTAGACGTTCTCTATATTTTTGGAATCGTATGGACATATACTTTGATTTATACTATAAAGTATGTATGAAAGTTCATATTTATATTAGAATTATCATGAAATACATAGTAAGTTTACAACATTACTAGATTTAACAAAATCACATTTACATGATTGGTATAATCACATGTGATTGTTATTGACCTACTTTTGACTAGTGTTATATTCTCCCCCCATTGATAAAATTTCGACCCGAAATTTATCTTGTACCAAATTCCACTGCAGGGTCTTTGATAACTTCCCTGCTTCCTATTACGAATGCCCTGTAATGGCCTAACTTCCTTGAATTCTTAACGTTGGACATTCCTTCTTGATATGTCCAATTTCACCACACTCAAAACATGCTCTTCCTCCATCGTAGCCTGTTCCAGTGTTTGTTCCTTGATTTTCTATTGTAGGTGTTGTGCTCCTGTAGTAATTTGCAGTGTGTCCCCTTTTTTTGCACTTCATGCAAATATAACAGTCACCTGCATGCTGACGGTTACATTGACTGCACCTTGAACAGTTACCAAGGTGATGACGATTGCACTGAGTGCACATTGGGAGTTTTGCAGCATACTTCCTTGGTTGTAGGGGTATTGCTGTTGTGGTTGAATAATTAGTTGCCACCTCTTGTCTCTCCTCGGATGATTGTATGGGATTCTTCCCATTAAATTTGCGCTTGTTCATTCCAGATTCGGGAGACTCAGCTATAAATTCCACTTGGATTTCTGTGCTGGTTAGCTGATGAGCTATACGTTTTGCACTATCGTATGTTGTAGGCTTCGATGCGATCACCATTCCTTTGATTTGTGATGCTAGACCGCAGATATATCGCTCGATCTTCTTATACTCTGGGGTTACTAGTGCTGGACACATCACCGCAAGATCATTGAATCTAGCGGTATAAGCATTTATCTCTGAACCCTTCATGGTTAGGGTCCACAATTCTTGTTCCAGCTGATGTATTTCCTCCCTGGGACAATACTCCTCTACTAGCATCCTCTTCAGCTCTTCCCATTGCATGGATTTGGCAGCATCAATACCCGTTGTATTCACATGGTTGTTCCACCATGTAAGTGCTGCATCAGCGAAGGTACACGCAGCAAATCGTACCTTACATTCGTCCGGACAGAAGCTTATTTGAAATACTGATTTTGTCTTTTCAATCCACCACGTCAAGCTAACGACCCCTTCCGTTCCATGGAAGCTCTTAGGTTTGCAATTCATAAAATCCTTGTAGGTACACATTCTTGCGGTCCCTACATTGCCTTCGTTTCTAACTCCTCCTCTTGTGACATTAGCAAGAGCTGCAGCGATTCTCTGAGCTATGATTTCTTCAAGTTATGCTGAACTTATTGGAGGGTTTGTTTCTGGTGGTGGTGGTTGCGGTTGTTGTTGTTGTGGTTCTGGTCGTTGGTTTAGGTTTAGACGAGTGCTACTTCTTCTAGGCATTTTTTTAGTTCCTATACATTTTAGATCACCAAGTGTTTAGTCTATCAAATATTACTCCCAATTTAAATAGTTCATATGATCTGATCATAATAAAATATAGTTGTACACCTACACCTAATTGTGATAAGATCTATGAACATATGAACTTTAGTTGGAATATCTGATCTAAATCCTTGAGATCAAAAACATTCCGGGTATTTAGGTGTATTATCATCGTGGGTCTGAGTCTTCATATATGACTCTATATTTATTATTTTATTGTATTCATGCTCTATTAATTATTGTTCGTTACTTCAGGTCTAGCTGGTAAGGCACCGGCCAGTCAGGACAGTCGAAGGGCAGGATCATTTTAGCATATAGCCGTTCTGAAACCCAGCAATCCAAATCGACATGTCTATCCTTGTCATCGCTCCCGTAAGTAGTCTTTTAGTAGTATAATTAATAATACTTTATATTACTAGGCTAAGGGATATACCTAAACCTAACAGAGTAAGCCATAAAATATAGTCGTGCTTTCCTAAGAAAGTACTAATTCACTATAGTTAATAGCTCTGATACCAATCTGTCACACCCCGGCCGTCGGCGGAAACACCGGGCGGTGTAACGTCATTTCACGTATCATAGTTATCAACTTCCTGAAAACACATGCATTTAAAAATACGTCAACATAAAGTTGGTGAGTCCACAGGTTTTGACTCCATATAAAAATAATACATTTTCCAAGTTCAAAAGTATAGTTTTGAAAGTATCATTTTGACTCTCCAACGTTTACCATATATAACCTAGGTATAAAAGTTTACTTACCAAATAAGTAGTTTACCTATAAGTCTCATATACTATGTATAAGTATTTGTAATTCCATACAAACGAAAGTTGCTACGTATAAATCTTATTTCAATTCTATAAGAGTAAAACCGCTACGTATAAATCTATTTCAATTCTATACGAGTATGTGTGTTAGGTATAATTATCTTATCTACTTAATATACAAGTAGTATACCTACCAGTTACTTGTACCTAGAATATAAGTGTTTAGGAAACTTATAATTAACATTATTACTTGTATAACGACAAAGTATAATGCTTCTAACAATTTGCTACCATGAGTCCGTAACCGCGGCTATATGACTAGTTTCAAACCTCTGCTTGATGCTACAAGTTTCGCATCTTGAGATAAGTTCCACACGCTTCATCAACGTCGGAACAATAAACAAACAAAAGGATAGTTATGTTGGGTTATGAGCATTCTAACACTCCTAAGTGTACATGCAACCCTAAATACCTTGGATCTATGTTTTCTCTATTATACATACAATTATGAACATCCAAGGTATTATCCTAATCTAGCATACAAAATAATAAATATAACAAGATATAATACATACCTCTTTGATGTAGAATGTCTTCATGAAGCTTGAGTGCCTAGTGCCCCAAGTGTGACACCTCAAATGGTTCACACAACACCAAATACACATGGAATAACTTGAGAGAAACTTGAACACTCCTTGAAATCGTCTAGCCCTCACACACACACATTAGTGCACGATTTCTTGAGCCATGGGATTCTTTTATATGGTGGCTATTAGGGTTACACCATGTAACTCATAACTTTACCCATTCCTTATGCTCCATGGATTTTAACCTCCATGGAGTATCCATGGGTCACCCCATGGACTTAGTCCAACATAAGGAATCTTGGATCACAAGCCCACATATATAAGAATGAATGATTTACACAATCAACCCATATATTTAATTAGTCTCCTTTTGATCACTTAATTAATTCCAAATTAATTCTTGATCAATACTAATTAAATAACCTTATTAATATATTAGAACTTATAATATAGTAACCAACCTTAAGTGTTATTTCTCTCATTATAGTCTATCCAAATGCATGATGCCATGCAACCCAAATGCACCATGTCGGGTCGGGTCAAGTCTTACCAATTATAGTTATGGACTTAGACATTAATCCAACAGTCTCCTACTTGGATAAGTCTAAAACTATTATTGCGTATGACTTCAGGAACCGATCAACAATCGTAGCTCTCAAAAGCTTATGTCGAACTCTGACCTTGTCGATGAACTCTGACCTTTGTCAATGACTTGTCCATTAGATAAGGGATCATATATTCCTCCATTCTAGATATCATATGGACTGAGACATGGATTATCAATCATTCTCTCTATCCATTTGTTGTTTCCCGATTTCCGATTCATGATGACTGACTGATTGAACAAATCAAATCAGTCCTGGCTTGGCCAAGCACTCACATGTATCATCTTTAAATCATCGAGGGGCCCACAGATATCGCTTTTATCCCGAAGGTAAAAGGAATGGATAAACTTCGACTCATATGGCTTGTTCTACTACTTGTTGAATCATACACAAAGGCACGTTTTATAACATCGAGTTACCAATGCGTTTTCGTGCAATCAATGTATAACCAACTCATAGTAACAACTCATATCTCTAGGTTTGAAGAATATAAGATATTATCGTCTCATGATCACTCGTGATAAAATCCATGAAGTGATTCAAATGAGCGCGGGTTGAATCCAATACTCAGAACTTATGAGCACTCATGAGTGTTGTAGCACCACTTTGTCCACCAACTTGGACCTCTACAAACCAACCCATGACAGTCTTGATTCATATCTACTTCCAACATATGACCGACTGTGGATGGTTTGAATAACTTAATCATTCAGGAAGAGCGACTTAGTTATTCTGGAAGTCAAAACATGCAAAGTGAAACACAAGAATAAATGAATCAAATATGGTATCAAACCCAATGAATATAAATAAACACTTTTATTTATCACCATACTGATTACTCATTATTCATTGTTTCGGTTTTATCAACTTTATACTTGAATTTAAAACAACAGTTGTCCCATGCTCCAAGCATGTACACTATGTTTTCTAAACACTAGTCATGCCATACACCAAGTATGCATGCTATGTTTGTCTATGATCTTTACTTTGTAAAATAGATCAATTGAACATCACTCCAATGATCCTCTTTTCACAGTCCCAAATCCTTACTGCAAATGCAAGAATTCCAAATTAATGCCATTTACTGAAATCTGTTAGATTCTAAACTTATATGCATTGATCCTCTTAATGATTATGCACAAAGTCAGAAAGACTTAACAACAATCATTACAGAGCATTCAAAAGGAGATCAGCTCCTTGGAAACATCCTTCTTTCATTAAGTTTCCTAATCTTACACAGATTGAATAATTTCTAACTTTGAAACATTTCCATATTCCATTTTGACTATCACTTCTGAACAAGAGTTGCCTCCTTACAGATTATGTCAATATGGTCCTTCCAGAATTAACATTGTACTTCCAACTGTCCTTGAGCAACCAATCTTTGGTAAACCTTAGATTGTCCTCGACAATTGCTTAATCATTTTAGTCATATCCAATTCTAGACCTTTTCCCTTCATAATGCCCCAGGCATTTGGAAAATTTTAGAAAGGATGAATATAGCACATGTAATCAATCCTATATCTGAAGCATATGGGACACGATTCATGATGTCTCACATAAAGACTAAACCAGTCTTTTGCTATAATATTTCCATTTCAATTTGCCAAGTTCTTAAAATTCAGATTATGAAAAGGGATGCCGTAATCATAATCGAATTTTAGAACGCAAATCATGGACCCATATATAGAATTTCCTTATGTTGAGCCATTCCAACATGAAATTCATATATATATCCTTGATTAAATACGATTAAAATCTCAATCTAAGCTTTTTAGAATTGAAATGAAGTATAATTTCCTATCCCTTAATTATAGCAAAACAACTTTTTCAACCCCTGCAACCTCACGAATTGAAACTTTTGTTTTCTATAATTAACATTGCTAACTTGCAACCTTTGTCATAATTATCATGCTCCCACTAACATGATGATTATTAGCATAACACTTATGCTCCCACTAGATTTGACATGTACTCAGAAATCAGCTGACTTTCTTACCAAAGTTCAGATTTCTGATACTAGATTGTTTTGATAAAACTTTATCAAAATCATACACCTCTCTTAGATAGCTCATATGTGTGTCTAAACAATTTTAGAACTATGAAAAGGGATGCCGTAATCATAGTCTCAATTATTTAGACCTTTGCAACTTCTCACAAGTCCATGTTAGTGTGTCGGTAAACCACACACGCTCCACTAACGACTTTGAGAATGCAAATATCACAATTGCTATCTAGCTAAAATCTACTTAGTGAAAGTGTTTCCTCACCATCATTTTCATGAATCAGAGAGAAACCTTATGACACTTAGATTTAATAGTGTATGTGTTCTTATCCATGTGAATTTGTCAAAACCATAATCACAAGACAAGGTTAGTGACAAATCCAAACTCATATTGATTAAACTTGTGCAATCTTAAATTCTTGCCATTTGGCAGCTCAGGTGCCTGCCATTGCTTCCAAGTAGTTGTGCAACCAATTGAGAACTCTCAGAACTCCTATGCAAAGCCAACTTGAATAGGCACAAAAATTTCAACACGATAGGTTATAAACCTCAAGTCGTGTGCTAGTGAAGGACTTGTAGGTTTTATTCTTGATTAAGTCTTGAAACTATCAAGAGCTTTAAGACTCCCACTGTCCTCTTGACATATAAGACTCCCTTGTCAAATATTCAAGAGATAGTGCGGATTCTTTATCAAGACTAACACTTTACACAATTAGCCTAAGTTGGTCTCTGTTTTATCCAAAACATCACAACTTACCAATTTCAAATGTACAAGAGTAGATAACCTTTTACTCTTACATTTGACTAGTGTTAACAAACCCTCTTTAAGATATGTCACTCAAGTTACAATCTTGGAGTATGACTCTAAGAATTGTTTTGGAACGAAGTATGACTCATCTTTTTGATTTAACCATTTCAACAATTCATGACTCCTCTTCTTAGTCATAAGAATGCACTAAGATGACTTTAGAGGACCAATTGTGATATGGTATATTAATCATTAAGATGATCATAAACATGATACTAAAGTACTCTCCCATCTTTTCAGATTTGAGAAACTTTTATCTTTCTGCCATACTTTGATTCTTCTTATTCGTTCTGTCTCACATTGAAACTTCTCCAATGCTACAGACTTATACTTAAACTTATAAGTATAACCATATTTACTGAACTTAAGTAAATCATGACGAATAGTCTTCTTGATCTTTTGTGGTGGAGTTGACCAGTGCACAAGAATGTGTACTCGATCCCTTAGTCCTTTCCTTATTCACATAAGGAGTTAGTCTTAATTTTCCAAGCTGAAAGTTCTCATTCATCATACTATACAACTTGCATGATTCCAAGTTTCGGTCCAATTGAACCTTGGGTGATGAGAATCTTTCCTTATTTGGTAATATTAGACACTACCACAACCGAAAGAATCAAATCCATTTTTCCAATATTGCGATCAATGGAATCTTATAAGCAACAACTTTTCACAAATGCCATTGTAAGGATACTTAAAATAAATAAAATCAAAACCTTTTTCTTTTATTTTAAAACTTTGCGGAAAAAACTTATCCTTACAATCCATATGAAAACCTTGTTGTTATCTATTCCTAAGCAATATAAATATCATAACTCTTAAGTAATAGCCCAAAATTCTGATCACCGAACCATGCGATTGAAATCCATCTTCGCGATCAGAATCAGCATGTACTTAATAGAGTTAGACAATGGACTTTACCTGAAGTAGAGCCAAACTTATTGACTTTAACATCCTTAGGTAAATTTGGCAGCTTCGTAACCAATGCCCCTTCCTTTGGCAATAGTTACCTATGGACCCTTGATAATGGGACTATCTCAGACTTCGCCTCTCTCTTTACCATTGGGTCAACCGAGTTGACTATGGCCGATCCCTTTCCATTGGGAAGAGAGAGCTTTACTGGATATCCAATGTCATCATTGTCAATGTCCATAGCGTTTTAGGAAGTTGATCTTAGCAAATAGATAAGATCATTAAGGGTCTTCTCTTAGTCTGTTTCATATGATTCCCAAAAGAACTCACTATGTGACTTAGAAAGTAGTTGAGCCACCAACTTTCTCAAGACTTTGACACCCAACTCTCCCGGCTTGTCAATATGTGACTGCATCTCCAAGATGTGATCACACCTAGACCTTGCCTTGCCAATAGGGCTTGAGTGACCTTAAACTTTTTAGGAACTTGTGGGTTAGGGAGAATAATTGGAGGAGGTGAAAGAAGTATGATATCCATGGGACATCATCTTCATTTAGGAAAGCTTGTTTCAAGAGATTTGGGAAGATCATAAATGTCTAGACCAGGCATCTTTTTGGGAGATATTCAAGATAGTTGATTTAAAGTCCTTAATATGACACCCAATATGAAATATTAAGGCTAGGACCCAACAAACTATTTTATAACTTAGAAGAGGGATGCCGTAATCCAAGCTATAAAATATTTGAAGGTAGGTGAATGACGATTCACCAATTTCCACCATGAAAAACGAAATAATTTATTAGGTTTTAATTGGATTTGAAAGTCCTAGATCTTTGAGATTCATTGAACTGTTCAAAGGCATGTTTCAATCTCGAGTGTGCCCTTCAGGTTTTGTGACTGGGATGCCGAGGATCACAAAACAAGGTGTGAATAACCATGCAAATATACTTGGTACCCTTAATATTTACCCCTTAATCAGTTTGCCGGTTAACCACACACGCTCCACCGATACTATGATAAATATTAAGTTACCCTTTGCCTACCTTGTTAAGTCCAGGTTAGTGTGCCGGTTAACCACACACGCTCCACTAATGACTTAAACAAAGTGTAAAGTGTAATTTCATGGGTTAGCACCAAATTCACATTTTCCTAAGTAACTAAGATTGGGTATTAATAAGAGTTTAGTTACTTAGTATTTATCATTAATACTTTTAATGAAAGGAGAATTATAGTCCTTGTCCTACCCGTTCGGCTAACGACCCTCCACCAGTCAAGGAAGCGGTGGGTGAGAGTGGACACCCATTAAACTGCCATTTTATAGGCAGTAACCTTATACCCCCCTTATAGACCGGCTTCGTGAATGAGGCCTACTAACGGTAAGACTGACTTTACTCTTATACATATATATAAATATTATTAACTTATAATATTAGAAAGTATAAGGGTTGAATTTTAACTTTTAAAATTCTAAGGGCTAACTTGGAATTAAAGTATTCATAAGTGAAAACTTTTCAAATTCCAAAACTTGAGGGCAAGTTTTGAAACTATTCAAAACTAATTAATTCCATAATTTCTGAGTTTAAAGTAGTTTTAATTGAAAAAAAACTCTTCAAGTTCCATAACTTGAGGACAAGTTATGGAAGACTTTAAACTAATTAATAAAAAAATTAACTTTTTTTTTTATTGTAACTTATGGAACTAATTAAGGTTACACTTTTTTTTAATTTAATGAAGAGACTCTTGAACCTCCATAACTTGAGGACAAGTTATGGAGTCATAAAACCATTTAATTAGAACTAGACTCTTCATTTTGTAACCTTTGCCAACTTTTATGAGTTTTATGATTCTTAAATGTGACTTTTCATATAACTTGAGGACAAGTTACAAAAACACACTTTGGAATCAACTCTTAGATTAAAATGGATTGAAAACAACTATTTCACACAACTTTTCTATTAATCTAAGAACCTCATAAGAACAAGATAATTCAAATCATCAATCTTCAAGAAATTAGCATGAACATACAAACTAATACAAATCTTGAAATTATGACAATTATCTTAGAAATTGGATTAGCATGAACATTACCACATCAAAAACATGTTTACAAAAACATCTTAGGGTAATGTTCCTAGTCCAATTCCAGCCAAAACAATCGAATATATGCATCCAACTCGATTTTTCAGCTACTTTTGCAAGTATAACAAGAAAACAAGCCTAGGCTCTGATACCACTGTTGGGTTATGAGCATTCTAACACTCCTAAGTGTACATGCAACCCTAAATACCTTGGATCTATGTTTTCTCTATTATACATACAATTATGAACATCCAAGGTATTATCCTAATCTAGCATACAAAATAATAAATATAACAAGATATAATACATACCTCTTTGATGTAGAATGTCTTCATGAAGCTTGAGTGCCTAGTGCCCCAAGTGTGACACCTCAAATGGTTCACACAACACCAAATACACTTGGAATAACTTGAGAGAAATCGTCTAGCCCTCACACACACACACATTAGTGCACGATTTCTTGAGCCATGGGATTGTTTTATATGGTGGCTATTAGGGTTACACCATGTAACTCATAACTTTACCCATTCCTTATGCTCCATGGATTTTAACCTCCATGGAGTATCCATGGGTCACCCCATGGACTTAGTCCAACATAAGGAATCTTGGATCACAAGCCCACATATATAAGAATGAATGATTTACACAATCAACCCATATATTTAATTAGTCTCCTTTTGATCACTTAATTAATTCCAAATTAATTCTTGATCAATACTAATTAAATAACCTTATTAATATATTAGAACTTATAATATAGTAACCAACCTTAAGTGTTATTTCTCTCATTATAGTCTATCCAAATGCATGATGCCATGCAACCCAAATGGACCATGCCGGGTCGGGTCAAGTCTTACCAATTATAGTTATGGACTTAGACATTAATCCAACAAGTTCGTCACTCGCACACGGTTTTGTTGTAGCTAGCAACCACGAGTGGGGTTGTCAACACGTATCTTATTCATACACGACTTCCTCGCTCACACGGGATTAACGGTTACAGGTCAGAGGATTTTCCCTAAGATTTCCAATCTTAGTTGATGAATACAATAACTCATGTAGACTTGTCGAGTTCCGTTAGTTCTAGTAGTAAAATCATATTCGTGTCTAAAACCCTAAGTTATTAGACTATGCTTTTAACATTACTCCTAATATTTATAATACTTAGGTAGTACAACAGCTATAATTAGAATTAAAACCAGGTTTCATCTTGACATAAAACCAATAATAACAACGTACATATCAAATAACATATAGAACTTCCGAGTATAACTCTGGAACTATATCGCACACAAAATATATATAGAATCCTAAGTATAACTCAAGATCTACATTAGTATACTACTATAACAATAACATGCTAACAAGTTTACAATAGTTGTATTCTTTCAGATATGAAATAACTATATCCTGGTTATTATAACTATCTACGTTGATACTAATATACTATCATATAGATATAATAATAACGTATATATAATATTTAGCATGCATTTTCCCCCGAAATATTAGAAAGTGGGGCCGTGAAACTCACCTTAATAGCGTGATTTTATGTAATCAAAGCAGAAACACTCATCATACGAGGTCGTCGGGGTTCGGGATGCAAGAGGGCTTCAACAAATGAGAGAGGAGAAAGAAGTTCAGGTGTAAGAATGGCTGGGGTCGATCTTGCTATTTATAGTAAGATTTTTGGCCCTCACGACATGAAAAACTCATTGTTCACGTCGTGAGTTTGGATCTTATCTCCTCGTAGACTTGCCATCCGTCTTCTAGCTTCCGAATGTGGCAAAATGACTCCTCACGTCGTGAAAAACTCCTTGTTCATGTCGTGAGTTTGGATCTTATCCCCTCGCAGCCTCGTCACACCTTCTAGATCCGAAATATGGCGGTTTGACTCCTCACGTCGTGAGTTTTTATGCTCACGTCCTGAGTTCAGTCAAATTAGGGTTTCTGACAGCGAAATCTTTGGAAGGCCATAACTTTTGCATACGAACTCCGTTTTTGACGTTCTTTATATCCACGCGTAGGTATTTACGAGTTCTACAACTATCTTTAGACTCAAATAGCTAATTCTAAGTCTATTTTTAATTCCTCTTTTTATAGAGATTTATAGTGTTCGGTTTATCATAACTTCTTCACGCGAAGTCATATTTAGACGTTCTCTATATTTTTGGAATCGTATGGACATATACTTTGATTTATACTATAAAGTATGTATGAAAGTTCATATTTATATTAGAATTATCATGAAATACATAGTAAGTTTACTACATTACTAGTTTTAACAAAATCACGTTTACATGATTGGTATAATCACATGTGATTGTTATTGACCTACTTTTGACTAGTGTTACATTATTGTTGTATGATAGTATCATAAAATACTCCTATAGTATTTTAACTTTATGTTCTGATCTAGAAGTCCCTTGAATAGAGTTAGGTAAGTTTTAAGACTAACACCACATCACTCCCAAACACATGTCGGTCATATCTCAAATGAACATAGTTGATCAGGCTATATTGATCCCAGATATGATTACATAACTGTCCAGGTTTGACCGTAGTGTTCAACCTATAAATACTTCTGTTCTGTTCTTCTTGTGATACTTGTTCTAGTATGTATATATGTATAAGCATGTATGTATATTTTTATAAAAATATTGTTACATTTTAAAATATACTTTTAGTCAGAGCACTTCGGCCCCATTGCATTTATAGGTGTATATCTTTTATAGGTTGATATACTTAGTTCACTATAAACAATGATCTGATACCAATCTGTCACACCCCCAAACCGGAACGGCGGAAACGTTACGGGGCGGAGGACGTCATATTTAGTATCACAACACATGCATCATTGTAATCGAAGTAACAAATAACCATTTCATTAATATTAAATTGTTTACAAAGTATTAGATTCACAAAATATTGACTCCAAAGTAAATAACAAAACAAGACATGAAGCTATATGCTCCATCTTATGAATCCCAGTGCGCGTAACTGTCTACTAGTTCCATGAGAATACAAGTTATTTTGAAAGAGTATATCAGCATTTAAGCTGGTGAGTTCATAAGTATTTAGGTGATGAAAAGTAAGTTGTAAGTTCTTTTAGAAAAGTTCGCCTGTACCTCCAGAAAAACCTATATCTTCTGATGTGATGAAATATAAGTAAAAATGACTCTATAATTCCTTCTATGAATACTAAATGGATACAAGTTATATACAATCCAGATCAAACAGACAATCGACTGTGTGAATCTGCCCTAAGCCCAAAACCAAACAAGGAACAGGAAATGAGTCGGAAAGCACACATCCCATTGTATGTTAGATCTTCATTGCATACAACTCTGTCGTATTCACTTGGTACTCACGGAGTTAGCTGTAATAGTTCCATTATTTGATGAAAACATTTCTTAAGAAAATCATATATTTCCTTTAGTAAAAATGGTAACCACAATAGTTCCTTCTATAATCACTTAGTTTATACTAGCTATATATAATCTAATATCGAACAGATAGTTAATTGTGTGAATCTGCCCTAAGCCCACAACCAAACAAGGAACGTAAAATGAGGCAGAAAGCACACATCCAACTACCTATCAGATATTTGATTATATATAACCCTGATGTATAAACTAAGGTATTATAGAATTAACCACTAAAGGTCCTTTATGTGATACTGGTTTAATAAAATGGATTAAACCCTTTTACGGATAAGTTTCTAGTTTAGCCAACTTAATGTTCTATCTGAAAAGTATGTTTTGTACTAGAAAACGGTTTACTGAATTTGTATACTATGACCTGACCCATACCTGTTACTCCCTATGATTACTTGGTGTATACATAATATATATATATATATATATATATATATATATATATATATATATATATATATATATATATATATTATACCTTAATATACATATTTGGTCAAAGGCTGAAAATTAAGAGGTGCAAGGCTATAATGCTATTTGTACAACGAGTTAATGCATTAAAAAATCTTTTGGTCAATGAAAACAATCAAGATAAAAATTGATGGAAAAAGTCAAGGCGGGTGTTTGAACCGATATTCCTTACTTTCAGCCCTTTACTCGGTCAAACACGACCAATTTGATCACAGCTTCGTTTTTTTACTTATGTTTGACTGAGCCTCGCATGTATTTGACCAAGCCTCACCTATCTGTTTCCTTTCTCTCCTTATCTTGACCTGTTCTTTCTCTATCATCCGCCCAACAGTAGTTTAAAACACTGAACATAAGAGAGTGGCTATTTGAAACACTACCATCGCACAACTCAATCTAGATTTTATTCAAAATTTGAATTTGAGTTAAGCTCTCTTCAACAATCTATTTAAAAACCCTAACACCCATTTCAATTTCCGTTGGCTTGCCTCATTTTGTTTCTCTCTCCTATCATCCACGTTTTCTCTCTAAATCTAGGGCAAGGGAAAGAGCAACTACAAATCTTACGTCCTAGAGCTTTCATCGGTAAGTTGATGTCCCTTCCCCGCTTCTCTTCATGTATCTGTGTGAGTTTCTTTTGCTCGGTTTGAGTTGTAGGTCTATTACTACTTATAAATTATGGTTGATGATGTTATTTCCACCTACAGAACCGCCACAAAGACCTCCATATCTGGTGTTTTTTGGGATTTTTGAAGACTACCATTGACCACCACCAATCCATTTCTATGGAAGAACAACAACGACCGCCAGTCGCCGCCACCGTCACTATTAAACTCTTCCAGCCATCAGTTCTAGGTAAGAACAAAAAAATCTCACCCTTTCTCCTTTCCTAACTCAAAAAAATTTGTTTTGGTTACTCAACCTGAAATCGATCGTCTTTTGTTGTCATTACGTCTGAACAACCACCCTCATCTCCGTTAATGAACCCCCTACCAGGATCCCAAATTGGACTTGGAGCCTTGAATTTGGAGGAGGTAAAAAAGATTAGATATCTATGCATATACAAGTTAACAGAGGGCGAGGATACATGAGGGAAATAAGAAATTGTTACCGTCTGCATCATTAATCCATTGTTCATGATTCAGATGCCCCTCTCCAATCCGCTAATGTTTTCAAGCAACGGTAAAAGAAAACCTTCTTGTAGCTGCGTTTTCACCAATATAAATTAAATTTGCTTCTCCATTCTTAATGTTCCTATACTGTGACTCTGTTTACCTAAAATTGTAAAAGTATCAAGTAATTTTTATGATATTTGGAGTGTAGAGACAGCGTGGATGGAAGATGAAATAACCCTAAATCTATTTTTGGAAACTTCTGTGACGGGCGGTCTTTGTCTCTTTGTGATTTTTTCATCAGGTAAGAACGAATATACACTATATATATGTTTATCATTTAATAGCTTATTGTTGATAAACTGAAAAAATCATAATTTGTGTACTGTCATATTGGTTTTGATTCTTTTATGGTCTTTATTATTTAGTGTTTACATGTTACTATGGTTGTTTAGGTTTTTCGTTCTATTACTAAATCAGATTGGTCATTTTGGTTGTCGGTTGGACAAATTCCACATCATAAATCTTTCTTTGCTAGGTACTAGGTGCTTCTAAGTACAGGTAAAAATTCTCTTATTTTCTTGTTTTTTGAGAAAACAACTTTATTTTTGGTTTTTGGTTCTTGCAAAAGGTTACTTTAACTTCTTTGAAGATTTGATGGTGTGATTTTGTTCATGAAATGCCGTTATTCCTACAGATGAGGAACTTTTTCTTACTTTCACCATTTACCAAATGTAGGTTAATCACATTGTCTTTTTTTATTTAACTCAATTTTTTGAAGATTTGATATTAACTTCGCTTTTTTATGATTTTTCAGCCAGGACATGGTTAGAGGTCGGGCTACATGCTACATGCTACAAACTTAAATGCTTGAACAAAAAGGTTTGAAATCTATCTTATGTATCTGAATATTTTTTTCACTCTAATGTTCATTTTTTATAATATTTTCTAGGAGAAGATGCAAATTGCAAAAAAAGAGAATATTAGAAATTATGCAGAAAATATCATTCTACTATTAGAAAATGGGATTTCTGCATATTTTCCAAAAAAAAATACCCAAAGAGTTTTTGAAAATATGCAAAAAATAACATCGTACTTTTAGAAAATTGGATTTTCTACTTATTTTTCAGAAAAAAAAAAACAAAAGTTTACAACAAAAACATAGAAACTATTCATAAAATAACATTATACTTTTGGAAAATTGGATTTTCTGCATATTTTCTAGAAAAAATGAAAACTAACGAAAAAACTTTTTGAAAACATGTAGAAAATAGCATGGTATTTTCAGAAAATCGGATTTTTAGCAGTTTTTCAAAAATGAAAATTACAAAAACAACTTTTGAAAATAACATTGGACTTCAAAAAATCGGATTTTCTGCATATTTTCCTTACTAATGTAAAGTTGGCAAGAAAATATCCTTGTAATTTAACAACAATAGATTTTCTGTTTGTTTTCTAAGTATTTACCCCCCCCCCCCCCCCCCCCCCCCCAAAAAAAAAAAAACCTTTACAATGAACTATAGAAAATAAGTACAAAACAACATTGTTGATAGGATTTTTGTTGGTGCTATGATTGTTTTTATTAAGCTGTGTTATTTTTGTTTTGAGCATCAGAATGCCTAATATCAAACAAGAGTTATTTTTAGAGTAACTATCTTTCAAAAGGAGTCGTGTGAAAGATTTGGATTTCACCAATCTTTATTGAGGGTGAATGGAATTCAATTTTGTTATTTTATTACCAAAAGAACAAAATACCATCATTTTATATATTGAAAAAAATAGAAGGGCAAAATTATCAAAAATAACCATTTATATGTTGCTAAATTGGAAGTAGCTTGCTATTACGATATAAAATTAATTTATTTTGATAAAATCTGTTACAAAATTTCAATTTGAATTCCAGTAGACTAACACAACTATGTGGTGCAGTCGTATGCAACTCATGTATATATTATGAAAGAGGTTAAGCTTGCTATCGGGGATAAATACTTCATATACTTTGAACATATTGTTATTAATAATTGAAATTTTCTAAAGTTTTGGAAAATGACTTCCAACCAAATGAATCACCACTTTGGATCCAGTTTTTAACACCACTTTGGATGATAACAACACCACCAATGTTTTGACTGCATTTATGAGCGCCATTCTTAAGCCTATTGAAAGTGAGTTTTGGAATAAACTAGAATGCAAGCACCCCTCTGTAGAAAACTCCACCCAAGTTAAGCACTTTTAATGAATGTACGTTGCTATTATTGTATCTTGCATTTATCCTATTTATCAATTGATTGGTATTTGAGTATTCTAGCTTTCAAATTTTATTTTACAACATTGTATTAGTTTCGATTTATTTTATCTTATTTATGTATTTTACTTTGTAAACACATGGGCAAAAGACATTGGATGTTGATTTAAGAAACATCTGGAAGCACATTGGGCAGAAGATGTTGGATGTTGATTTAAGAAACAATGTGGTATGGGATATGCCATTGTATATTATGATTTTGATATTCTAATTTTATTTTTTAAGTTGAACCATAGAAGAAAAATTAATAAAAGTTAGATGTGGTTATTGAATATATTTATTTTGGTTATACTTTTATTAATCATTTCTTTTTACGATTAACATTTTAAGAAAAAATATTTAAACCCTAGTATAAATTAATTAACAAAATCGCTATGAATTAATAAGTGCAACAAAATGAAATCAAACATACAATGTTAGTAAAGGAAATACCGGTCCTAAAATATTAGAATTTTGAAGTATGCATTAATCGTTTATTGATAATTGTTTAGATGTCCTAACTATTTGCGCAAAATATCTAATCGTCTCTAGAAACTGATTTTTGAAAAAACTATTTACACCCGTCGCTTGGCGCGGGTAAACGGCTAGTATATATATATATATATATATATATATATATATATATATATATATATATATATATAGCTAAGATCAAATAGATAGTAGATTGTGTGAATCTGCTCTATGCCCACAACCAAACAAGGAACAGGAAATGAAGCGGAAAGCACACATCCTACTACCTGTCGGATACGATTAATATATATCCCTGATGTATCTACCGAGGAATCATAAGGTTAGCATTATAGGCCCCTTTCTAACTGAATGTTCTTGTTACGAGTAAGTTATGTGGCGGTGTTCTATTGTTAGGACGACTACTAGAAGTAATGAAACTCTGCACTCTTAACGCCTCAGTCGATACTGTTGTGAGTTTTGTATATATTAATATGTTTTATTTATTATTGTACGGTACTTTGTAGATGTACCCTTTATAAAAAAATTCGGTACTTCATATGTGAATTCTACAACTACTTAACTGTAGTGAATATCCATATTTAGGTCACTCTTTGACTCGAACACCTTTTCATGAATCATATACACACATCATGCACTTTACCTAGTGGTAGAAATTAGGTCAGAGTCTCATAGAAACTTAAGTCAAAGTTGAAGACTAAGACTAGTATACTTAATTCCTCAATTTCGCTTGAATCTCGGAATCACTACATAGAATGCCAATAAACCGATAAAAATAAATTACAAACATTATTTATAACTATAAAAGAGTTATAATACCATAAGATAATTTGAAGTCTCAAATATTCAATTTATTTTGATATTCAAAGTTTATTAAACTCCAAAACCCTAAAAGCCCTAAAACCTAAATTTTATAAAGTTTAACATCAAGAATTTTATAAAATTAGTTATGAAACTTATAATATTATCTTAAAATAATTAAATTCAAGGAAATATAATCAAGGAAATAAAAATTTAAGTCATTAACATTTACCCTTAATTTATAAGTCAAAAATCAATATTTTATGAGTAAAAACTATATTAAGGTGCATATTTTATAAAAATTTGGTGTTTTTATAAAATAATTAGAATTTTATAAAAATGGAAGAGTGAGGGAACCTCTTTCCTCATCAAAATTCGTCCCCCCTCTTTGCTAGGCACCCTCTTCCCAAAATTTTTAATCATTCACTTCACCCTCACACTCCATCTTCTCTCTCACTCTACCCCTCATTCTCTCTCACACTCTTCATCACCACCACTCCATTTCTCTCTTCATTTCTCTATACCCACGAAATTTTCCAGAGAATAAGTCCAAGAACACACCTCAAACTCAAAATCTTCATCATCTAGTGGTGTTCATTAAGGTAGAACACGATTTCCTTTCATTTTCCTCCATGTTTTCAAGGTTTTTCTTGCATTTCCTTCTTCTTCTACACCTTTCTCTTAGAAAATTTGTGTGAATATTCATTCACTTCAGTTTTGATGATGATGGTGGTAGATTTTCACCAAAAACATCTTGCATGTTACAAAATGGTGAAGATCCATGACCTAAACCTAAGTCAAAACCATGGAAATGCACTTTTATATATGTTTTGGTGGAAAAACACCACATGCACCCTATGTTTTCTATCAAAAACGATTTTTGAACATTTCAAACTCATGAATGATCTTCAAACCAACATGCATGTGATGATCTTCAAGCTAATATGCTAGATCATCAAAGTATGTTGTTAAAAGCTTTCAAATATGTTCATGAAGGATTTATTTCCAAATAAATATCTAAAACTCCTTTTCTGACCAAATCCGATTTTTCCTAGATTCCCATCAACAAAATAAGATGATCTGTAAATTTCCAGAAAATAATTCATTTTTCTAGAATTATTATAAGTAATGCAAGAAAATAGGGCAATAAATCATATAAAATACTTTCTGGGGACTATAAATCCGAGTTAAATTCGTGGACGACCCCTATGCTAAATAATGATCCCTCATTAAGTTTCATCGATTTTTGTTACTGTTTAATATGGTTTTGAATTTAGCCCCAATAAATCATAAAACCGCTTTAGATAATTTGAAAAGGTTATATAATAATTTTCGCAGCTTATACTCTCTGTGGAAGACTTAGAAAAATATTTTCAGAATTTTTCATAATGTATTCCTATTTTTCCCCGATTTTTGTGTATATTATGGACTAAAAACAGGAAAAATAGTTATGCTTATCCAAAATTCATAAAAGTTTACCAGAACACCTTGTAGTACATTAGGAGGCTACATAAAACTTTTGATGACTTTTCCCTTCTGTATACTATTTTTCTCCTATTTTCTAAGATTAAATACACTTAAATACACAAAATCGGATTTCAGTATATAAAAACCACATTTGGTATTTTTCCCAGATTATTTTCTCTGTAAATGAAGTGTACAAAAATTTTGGTAATTTACTTTAACTGTTTAATAATTATTCTCCAATTAATGATTATGTAAGAGGATAAAACAAAGAAAAATAGAAAGACTAATTGAAAAATATCTTTTATATTTTTCACAGCTTCTACATGTATAATAAAAGTGTTACAAAAATTTTGGGCAATTTTGGAAACTGTTTTCTATTTATCCCCATTTTTATTAGAATAAATGCATAAAAATCATAAAATTGGGTTAAACAGTTTAGAAACCCCTTTTTATATTTTCCCAGCTTAAGTATGTGTAATGACATTGTTATAAAAAGTTTGGGGTATTTTCGTAACTGATTTCTATTTTTCATGAATTTGTATCTATTTAGAGAATTAAATATGTGAAAAATGGTTATACATATTCATAATCCATGAAAATTTATCTAAAAGTCTTTTAGTACATTTAGAACCAAAATCTGAAGTTTGGTAATTTTTATTAACTGTTTAGTATTTTTCATGATTTTATGGTTATTCAAGAAACTAAAATCGTGAAAAATAGTCAGACAAATCAAAAATTCAAGAAAATTTATCTTAAGGTCTTTGACTTCAATTAAAACTTAAATGCAAAGTTTGGGAAAGTTTAGAACTAAATTGATTTAGTTTTGAATATTTAATCATTGGAACACCTCTAAAATGTTAAATATTAACATTGCAATAATGGAAATTTTCCACTTAAATTGTTATATAACAATTGATTCTTTGAAACTTAATTTCCACAGAAAAATGTTTGTAACTTATCAATATTAAATTTTGACACATTATTGGCATAATTCTATTGTAGTAGTAAGTATACTAGTGTTAGATTTCGATTAGAGACTCACTAGCGAATACCATTATTGTAGGAATTGGTAGTGGTACACGTGGAACGTAGTTCAAGGCATCATTTGCATCATCTCAATGCATAGTGAGTATTCATGCACTCCCCTATTTTCAGTTTTTATGTTTTGGGGTGGAAAAGCATGTCCCGAAAAACTATTATTTGAATGTTGTATTTAAACTGATTTGTATCAAACATGATTGCTAGTTTATTGCTATGTCTCTCTATGTATGTCTATGCAACACGGAACATGAGAACTTATCGTACTAAGGCCCTTCCCTTATCTCTAACCATTAACTCTTTGAGCCACTGGTCATTATGGATAGCGCTATTAGGAATTGACAACTCCTCACTCGCCCTATTGCTGGAGTGCATGATACCATATTCATCTATGGAACGATAAGCATAGATCTTGATAGGGCTTCAGTCATAGGTTTGGTTGAGACTCATTGTTTGCTCATACACATACAAACTCGTTACTTATTATAGCAATAAACTTGTTTATTAATTATAGCAATGAACTTTGTTTCTCATTACAACAACGAACTGTTATTACTGAAAACTTATATACATGTTTTAGCAATGAAATTGTTTGCTCCTTGTAGCAACGAAATTGATTGCTCATTTTAGCAATGAAACTTGTTTACTCGTTTGAGTAACAAACTTTATCTTCCATGAGAATATGAATGTTGCATCTTATTTGGGCAACATACCTTATCTCTAATGATGACAAAGAACTTTGTTTTTACAAACTTATTTACTCATTTTAACAATATACTTTTATTATTGGAAACTTTTATCAAAACTTTGATTTCAATTCATGGAACCAGTATTATTTTGTTTATCTGTGAGTACTCACCAACTATTTTTATAGTTGACGCTCGTTTTACATGCTTTTTCAGGAATCATCGAGTAAGTGGCACTTAGGGACACTTCACTTTTAGGAGCATTCGCATGTGTTGTATTTCAATTTACATTGTAATTTCTTTTAAAAGTTGTTCAAACCCATTGTGAATTTGTAATGATTTTTAATACTATGGTTGGTGTTGTCTTTTAACTTTTGCGATGAAACCCTTTGTACTGCCACGCCCTGTGTTTCCGCTTTAGCGGGGTGTGACATTATCCTTGCGAGATTTCTCGGAAATTGTGCCCCGACCTTCTAAAATCCGTAACTTTTGCATACGGGATCCGTTTTTGACGTTCTTTATATGCACGCATAGGTAAAATTACGCTCTACAACTTCCGTGTAGACTTCGTCGGCTAATTTTGATTTAATTTTTATATTATTATTTTTAACAGACCGGGACTGGTAAATCCGTTAAAAATTCATAACTTCTTCATCCGACGTCCGTTTTCGTCAGACTTTTTACCGTTGTGCTACTATTTACGAGACCTTCGATTATCGTTTAGGTCGTGTCGGCTAAAAATCACTCGATCTAAAATTCGAGTTTTTAGCTGTCTACTGCTAAGCTGAAACTTCGAAAAATCATAACTTCCTCATACGAAGTCAGATTTGGGTGTTCTTTTTATACATACTCTCGGTTTAACGAACACTACAGGTTTCGTTTAGATCACTAAGGCTAAAAAGTAGCGTATCGAAAACTCACTTTTTACGACATTCAGCACCGAGCCGGTTTTGTCGTGAAACTTCGACATGTCATAACTTCTTCGTTATAACTCGGATTTCGGCTTTCTTTATATATCCGTAATCCTTGTCACGACCACTACAACTTTCTTAATAGATATCGGCTTTATCTAAAATTTAATTTTGACGCTCATTTTTATTCTTAATTAATTAACTCCTAGTAATTAAGCATAAAACACATAAAATTCACATAATTCCTTTTTCATTTCTTCAAAATGAATTACAAAGTTTAACCTAGACTATCACCTTAGTATTAATGCCTAGGCTAGAAACACGAGTGTTACAATTCTCTCCCCCTTAGGATGATTCCGTCCCCGGAATCACACATCACCAAACAACTGCGAGTAGCGACTCATCATGTCACTCTCCGTTTCCCAGGTGAGATTTGGTCCATTCGTATGTTTCCAGCGCACAAGCACTAAATCAACCATCTTGCGTCGCAAGTTCATAGTCTTACGGTCAACGATTGCCTCATGTTCTTCAATCAACCTCTTGTTTTCATCCAACCTTAACTCAGAAATCGGAATTATGTCGGGCACATCTCCCGTGAACTTCTTCAAATAACACACATGAAATGTGTTATGAATACCCTCCAGTTCTTTCGGTAATTCTAGCTTGTAAGCTTGATTCCCGATCCTCTGAAGAACTTTAAATAATTCAATAAACCTTGGACTCAACTTTCCCCTTTTACCAAATCTTATAAGTCCCTTCCACGGCGAGACTTTAAGTAAAACCGAATCTCCAACTTCGAAGGATATCGGTTGTCTTTTCTTGTCAGCATAGCTCTTTTGTCGATCTTGAGCAGCTAACATCCTTTCTCTTATCACCTTCAACTTTTCAGCAGTCTGATGGACTATTTCAGGTCCCATAAACTGCTTTTCCCCAGCTTCCAGCCAACATGATGGCGTTCGACACTTTTCTCCATACAAGGCATGATAAGGTGCCATCTTAATGCTTGACTGGAAACTATTATTATAGGAGAATTCTACTAGAGGTAAGTGTTCATCCCAGTTACCTTGGAATTCTAGGGTACATGCTCTCAACATATGCTCCAATGTTTGAATCGTTCGTTCGCTTTGGCCATCGGTTTGAGGATGGTAAGCTGTACTCAAACACAACTTGGTACCCAATTCCTCTTGTAGACTCCTCCAAAACCTTGAGGTAAAACGGCTGTCACGATCGGATACAATCGTTAACGGAACACCGTGTAGCCTCACAATTTCCTTCACGTAAGAATTCGCAAGTTTATCCATAGTCCATTTCTCGTTAGAGGCTATGAAATGCGCACTCTTAGTGAAGCGATCAACGACCACCCAAATCATGTCGTGACCGTTCCTTGTTCTGGGCAGTTTAGTCACAAAATCCATGGTGATGTCCTCCCATTTACCCATGGGTACAGGTAAGGGTTCTAAACTCCCATACGGTTTCTGATGTTGTGCCTTAACCCTAGCACAAGTTACACACTCAGCCACATACTTAGCAACATCGAGCTTCATCGTCGGCCACCAGTAATAAAGTTTTAGATCCCTATACATTTTCGTACTGTCGGGATGAATCGAGTACATGGTTTTGTGAGCTTCTTCCATCAGAAGACCTCTTACTCCTCCCGTTTTAGGTACCCAAATCCTATATTTGAATACCTTCAATCCTTGACTGTTTGTATCAAACACCAACGTTTTACCCAAACGTTCCTCCTTCCGGTCATTTTTCTCCAAAGCTTCCTCCTGAGCTTTCTTTATACTTTCCATAATTGTCGAGACGACTTCAATTTTCAGCGCTCTTGGCCTTCTCTTTTCAAGATTTACCTTCCGACTGAGAGCATCAGCAACAACATTTGCTTTACCAGGGTGGTAAAGTATCTCGCAGTCGTAGTCCTTGAGTAGTTCCAGCCAGCGCTGCTGCCTCATGTTCAATTCCTTCTGATTAAAGAGATATTGAAGACTCTTATGATCAGTGAAAAGTTTGCATTTAGTACCATAAAGATAATGCCTCTCTTTAAGGCGAATACTACCGCTGCCAACTCCAGATCATGAGTCGGGTAGTTCTTTTCATGCTCTTTTAACTGCCTCGATGCATACGCGATCACTTTACCCTTTGGGTCAGAACACATCCTAACCCAACTCCAGAGGCATCACTATAGACTACAAAGTTATCAACTCCTTCCGGTAACGAAAGAATCGGTGCTTCACACAAACTCTTCTTTAACTTTTCAAAGGCTTCCTTATGCTTATCATTCCAAGCATAAGTAGCTCCTTTGTAGGTCAAAGCTGTTAATGGAGTAGCGATTGAAGAAAAGCCTTGGATAAATCGGCGATAATATCCGACTAATCCTAAAAAGCTTCGAATCTCCGTGGGACTTTTTGGTTGTTCCCACTTCATCACAGCTTCAATCTTTGCTGGGTCAACCATTATTCCATCTTGGTTAACCACATGACCCAAAAATTGGACTTCTTTAATCCAAAATTCATATTTGGAGAACTTTGCATACAACTTCTCCTTTTTCATAACTTCTAGCACTTCACGCAGATGCTTTTCATGCTCCTGCTTGCTTTTCGAATAGATCAAGATATCGTCTATGAATACTATCACAGATTTATCAAGGTATGGTTTACAAACGCTGTTCATCAAATCCATGAAAGCTGTTCGGGCATTGGTTAATCCGAACGACATAACCAAAAATTCATAGTGTCCATATCTTGTTCTGAACGCAGTCTTCTCGATATCCTGCTCCCTCACCTTTAGTTGATGGTATCCGGACCTAAGATCGATCTTCGAGAAATAGCTCGAACCTTGCAATTGGTCGAACAGGTCATCGATCCTCGGCAACGGGTACTTGTTCTTTATCGTCGCTTTATTCAGCTCTCTGAAATCGATGCACATTCTCATGCTCCCGTCTTTCTTCTTTACAAATAACACAGGGGCTCCCCAGGGTGATGAACTAGGTCGAATGAAACCTTTGTCCAATAACTCATGAAGTTCTGTCATTAGTTCTTTCATTTCGGTTGGTGCTAATCGATAAGGTGCTTTGGCTATCGGCGTCGTTCCTGGTAACAAGTCGATACAAAATTCTACTTGTCGATCAGGGGGCAATCAGGGAAGATCTTCGGGAAAGACTTCCGGATGATCACACACCACCGGAATATCCTGCACCTCCTTCTTTTCCTTCTGAGCATCGATCACGAACGCTAGATATGATGTACACCCCTTGGCCAAACACTTTCTGGCTTTCATTAGGGAAATGATTCCAGAGTTTACTCTGCGTTTGTCTCCATACACCATATATGACTCTTTCCCTGGCGGGTTTACTTTTACTATCTTCTTTCTACACAATATTTCGGCATCATTGGCGCTAAGCCAATCCATTCCTAAAAATATGTCGAAACCATTTAACTCGATAGGCAATAATTCCTCGTAGAACTTATTCCCATCCAAGTCAATAAGGATGTTTTTCATACGATGGCTAACAGGTACAAACTTGCCACTAGCAATTTCGAATAATAAAGCATTAACTAGTCTATCAACAGGCAAAGCTAGTTTTCTACCAAATTCATGCGATATAAAGGAGTAATTGGCTCCAGAATCAAACAAAATTTGGGCAGGCAATTCGTTTACGAGAAAGGTACCTGAAGCAACATCGGCTTCTTCTTTCGCAGCTTCGAGTGTCAGCTGAAAGGCTCTCGCCTTTGGCTTTGGTGGAAGATTGGGTTTCTCTGCGTCCTTCTTCTTCGGCCAATCCCTCAAAATATGCCCTTCTTCATGGCACCCATGACAGACGTTATTAGTGAAGGTGCAATTATTGGCATAATGCCCTGACTTTCCACACTTGTAACAAGTGACTTCCACGCTGCACTTCCCAGCATGTTTCTTCTTGCACTTGTCACACCACTTGGCTTCGGCTCCGCCTCCGAATTTTCTCGAACCAGACTTCGAGAATTTGTTCTTTTTATTGGAACCTGAAGTTCCTTCAAAATTTCTCTTTTCGCCAACTTCAACCTTGCTGGCGGCTCTCTCTTTGATCATATCTTAAACAGACTTGGCAGCCCAGATAGCTGCCTCCAAAGTAAGTGCCTGATATACTGGCACCGCATACTCCCATGGAAGTCCCTTTGCTTACCTGTCAATTTTCGCCAGCTCATCTGGGACAATACGCAAAGCAAACTCCATTTTGTCTGTGAAGTTATTCGTATACTCGTCAACGGTCACACTCCCCTTCTGCAACGTTAGAAATTGGTTTTCTAACTCAAGTACGTTTTGGGCCGAGCAGAACTTGCGTTTAAAGTGCACCAAGAACTCTGCCCAATTCATTTGCAATGGCTCATTAGGGCTTAGGGTCTTCCCCAATGTGTTCCACCAACGAGCAGCACTACCCCTGAACGGACGCACTGCAAAGGTGGTTTGTAACTTGCCTTGACAATCACAAGTCATGAAAGCCAACTCCATTTCCGAGATCCAGTCCATAACTCCGACAGGATCTTCTTTTCCAGTGAAGGTCGATGGCTTGCAAGTCATAAAGTCCTTATACTTGCACCCATTTCTCTCCACTCTGCCCTCGTGGTTATTCCTCCCAACCACAAGCGGTTCACTATGACCAACCGATCTGCTGTTGTTCCCTTCTTCAGATCGATCGTCATTTAGTTCACGTTGTTCAACAGGAACTGAAGGTTCATCCCTGTTGTTCAGCAACATTTGCCTCAACTCCTCCTTTTGTTCAGCAATCATGGTCTGAATCATAGTTCGTACTCCAACCATGGTGATGGGTTCGGGTGCAGCTCCTACTATCGGCACCTATTCCACCACTTGAGGTTGAGGTTGTTGGTTTCTGTTTGCATTTCCCGCTCCACTTCTAGTTTTTTCCATTACAATCTATATACCGAATAAGGCGAATTTAGGTCTTTATCCTTGTTAGACATGTCAATTCCCTTATCACACCGAAACATTTACATGTTAGTTCTAATATCGTAATCATACGCTTAGAATCCTACACACATAAGGTTTCTAGATCCGGTCGGCAACAGACCATAGATCCGAACAAATAATGGCATATATGGAAACATATACCATTTAGCACATAAAGGCATTTTAGGCACCTTTCCTAAAATAAACTAGTGCTTGTGTCTAAATTATGGAAGACACTCATCTCACAATCATCACTTAGCATCCTAAGTTTAAGTCTAGAAATTCTATAATTTCTTAGTCCGCTTAAACTAATGCTCTGATACCAACTGTGACATCCCCTAATTTCTCGGCCAGAAAAGACCGATTTAATTTATGCTTTTTAAAATAAAATCAGAGAAATCTTTTCAAAAGATATTGCGGAATAGGTCCCCAAAATAAAACATGATAATGTTTATCAAAACCCTTCTTTAAGAAGGTATATATTTTCCATATATATCAAAACCTCGGGATGTCATGTTCCGATACAGATCAAAAGCATAAACATGACATTATAAGCCTTTCAACAGTTATTTACAACTACTGGCCTATAATCAAAAATCTCTCATCGTCCTCCGACTATGCTCGGGGTCCACTACCTGTAATCATAAAAAAACTGAGTGGGTCAGGCTTGGGAGCCTGGTGAGCATATAGGGTTTTCAACCCACAATAATAATAACTTATTAAGTTCACCAATCAACAATAACCCTGATTACCCATTCCCGATGTCCTCACTTTACGTCCCTAAACACCTAACACAAGGGACTTAGCCTAAGAAATATCATCGGGTTGGACACTACTGCTAAGGGGACTCCTCAGCCATACATGTCCTAAAGGCAACCATGAGGGGGATTGGAGTACACCAATGAGCATTTAGTTCATCAACACCTACAAGTTGCAAACTTGCTAGTGTACCACTGGACTGTCTAGAAAGGTCCGTGATCGTCATCTATACTTCGCTAGACGACTACAACAACACCAACAACAACACCGACACCGACACCGACACCGACACCGACACCGAGGCCTCTCATCATTTTAACACTCACCGACTATTTTGTCTACCCATGTTCTACCCAACATATTTGTAGATAAAATACATATAAAGTTTAAAACTTGTATAAAACATCAATTCAACAGTCACCTCAAATAAACAATTAACATATTTACACATAACACGTATTTTAAGGTAAATACTTCATATCTATGTGTAAATTGAAAGTAACTACACATTCACTTGATTCGATGAAAATCGGGCAGCAATTCGTTTCCTAAAACGTTCGTTTCTAATAAAACCGGGAGTTTTATTGAGAAACCGGGCTCTGCAAAATTCGGGCTTCGAAACCGAAAAGATAAATTTTCCGGGCTTCACGGGCACTTCGTGGCGTATTCCGGGGCTTATAATCGATACCGGGGCTTTGGGGGAAGTTATAATGAAAGAAACATGAGTTTAGGGGCTAAAATAGAGAATTTTCCAAAGTATACCCGGGAGGTCTCGCACCCTCCTATTTATAGGAGCGAGCCTCCTGATCCAACCGCTGAGAAGAAGCCACGCGTCGCAGATCCGAAGCTCGCAGGGGATGGCTCGCACGAGGGCTGCACGTGCGAAGGCTTGCTGTCCTCTTCTTACTGGACCGAGGTCTAGGTCCGAAGTAGGGATGGTTCGTGGCAGCCTTGCGAGGGTTCGGACACGCACCAAAGGGCACGCGTCGGATTCTTAGTGGACCGCGGGTACTGTTCATACGAGGATGAGTCATGGATCGGACACGGGGATCGGGCCGCAGCTCGGACGAATCAGAAGGCGTCGCGTCAGCAGCTGGGTCTTCGGTTCGGACACGTGGCGCGATGACTCACCGAAATCAGCCTTATCCTTGCGAGATTTCTCGGAAATTGTGCCCCGACCTTCTAAAATCCGTAACTTTTGCATACGGGATCCGTTTTTGACGTTCTTTATATGCACGCGTAGGTAAAATTACGCTCTACAACTTCCGTGTAGACTTCGTCGGCTAATTTTGAATTTAATTTTTATATTATTATTTTTAACAGACCGGGACTGGTAAATCCGTTAAAAATTCATAACTTCTTCATCCGACGTCCGTTTTCGTCAGACTTTTTACCGTTGTGCTACTATTTACGAGACCTTCGATTTTCATTTAGGTCGTGCCGGCTAAAAATTACTCGATCTAAAATTCGAGTTTTTAGTTGTCTACTACTAAGCTGAAACTTCGAAAAATCATAACTTTCTCATACGAAGTCAGATTTGGGTGTTCCTTTTATACATACTCTCGGTTTAATGAACACTACAAGTTTCGTTTAGATCACTAAGGCTAAAAAGTAGTTTATCGAAAACTCACTTTTTACGACATTCAGCACCGAGCCGGTTTTGTCGTGAAACTTCGACAGGTCATAACTTCTTCGTTATAACTCGGATTCCGGCATTCTTTATATATCCGTAATCCTTGTCACGACCACTACAACTTTCTTAATAGATATCGGCTTTATCTAAAATTTAATTTGGACGCTCATTTTTATTCTTAATTAATTAACTCCTAGTAATTAAGCATAAAACACATAAAACACATAAAATTCACATAATTCCTTTTTCATTTTATTCAAAATGAGTTACAAAGGTTAACCTAGACTATCACCTTAATATTAATGCCTAGGCTAGAAACACGAGTGTTACAACAGGCCACCAAAACAAGCGAGACAGAATGCTTGTTGTAATTGTGCTTGTGTGAACAACAAGCGACAAGGCAAAGACACGCCACCAAGGGCAGGAAGAAACAATTTACCAGTGAAGAAAAATACTTGTTTTCACTGTGGAACACCTGGTCCCATTGCCTGAAACTGTCCAAATCGCGCATGTGTTCCCTACTATGCACACGGGTGGAAGAACGCGCCAACAGGGAGATTTTCCAAAAGAAATCCTTCGAGGTCACGTTCAGACAATGACGACTGGAATGCCACGAAGGGCAAGAGTTCAACTCCCAAGGCCAAGAAATCAACTCCCAAGGGCAAAAAGGGAACGTCGGCCAAGAAGCCAAGCTCAAGAGATGCTCCTATGAAGCCAAGACCGGTTAGGTCAAGGTCATCTCAACGGCCGACTTCAAGTTCAAAATCAAGTGCCGAGGCACCCATCCGCTCGAAAAAGAAATGGGTTAAACCAAACTAGAGATGGGTACGAAAGGTTCATTCTCCCAAATCTCCTAATGATTCTAATATTTCTACATCTTCTGTTTGTGATAAACAGGACATGTCATGGGAGAAAGTATCTTGCGTTGATGACAAAGGTCGACCCAGTTTCCAAATGGACTAGGTTCCAAAGACCAACTGATCCCGCTCTGTGTCGGAGCAGCTATGGAGGCATATCATCAGACTTCGGTTTGTTGATAGTGGCTGTTCCAGGCACATGATAGGAGGCATCTCTCAACTGTACAACACTCAGAACATTGTTTGAGAGTATGTGTCCTTTGCAGGAAAGGAAGAAAGGAAGCGATCACTCATGGGGTTAGTGCTTAACGATGTGAAGAATTTTCAGATCTGTTCTGAGATTATGCGTGTTGTTCTCAGACCTTCTGGATGAAAATTAAATCGGTGACTTACGGTTTGATTCTTCTTCTCGATACTCCTGAGTTTGTCTTACACTGTTTCATTTCAAAGACAAATTTCTTTAATTTCCTTATATGTCTTTCTTTAGTAGCTTGTAATGCACTAAAGCCGAATTGCCTGATATGAAGTATAGTGCGAAAGGGCAATTTATGATGCGAAAGGGCAATTTATGATGTCTTTCTTTATATGTCTTTCTTTAATTTCCTGATATGAAGTATAGTGCGAAAGGGCAATTTATGATGCGTGTAATGCACTAAAGCCGAATTGCCTAGACTCTGTATTAAATGTGCTGTTGGCACAAAGGATTCAAAAGGAGTAGACATTGATTGACCATGAAAGGACTGGACAATATAGACTTAGATATTTTCATTTAGACTGACCATACGACGATCGAGTAGATTGAGCAGTGAGATAAACATGGGAACCTGCGAGATACACTAAAAGTTAATTATCTAGAACTGTGGCTGAACATTTCCTTGATGTATGGAATCATGTCCTTAATTCCGGTATAGATAGGGCAACTGGGGGTTCTGATAAAAAGTAGGTCTATAGGAAATTATTTTCTTGCTTTCTATCTGTCAGTCATATGTTGCTTCCTCTCCGTGATTGGAAGAGATCCGACCTGGAATGCAACATATGCAACTCTATTTCTATGCACCTCCTTATCTATGAAATTCTTTCTATCTGTTAGCCATATGTTGTCCCCTCTGCGTGATCGGAACATCTGACCTGGGACACAGCATATGCAACATTCTACCTCTCAATCCCTCTATCTATGTTAGTCATATGTTTTTCCCTCTGTGTGATTGGAAGACATCCGACCTGGGATACAACATATGCACTTCTATATCTGACTTCTTTCTTAATGATTGAATACTCACCTAAAGTAAGGAGTTCTTTGGAAGTTCTTGATTACCGGGCTATATCGGGAAGTGGGGAACACGTTCTAGTGCAACTAAAATTGAACCATTTAGAGGTTGTCTGTAGATCTCGCTGCTTAGTTTAAGTGGACCACAATATCCTTCATCGTCGTCAGCTAAATGTCCATTTAGGAATATATATGACAATGACTTTTCACTTATAATCTGTCCAAATTGTCAACATCCTTTGTGTTTAAGTGGACCACAATACCGATGATTGACCAGATCTAGACATGCATGCGTGTGCTGATAAACGATATTGGATTGCTTGACAACTTTGATCCCAAATATTTTTGTTTTTGTTAAATTTGTTCATAGTTTTCCTCTATGCACAAATTTAGGGGGAGAATTAAAAAAAAATTCAAAAAATCAAACAAAAATCAGAAAAAATTAAAAATCCAAAAATAGTGTTATTTTTGTTTTATTTTTTGTTCAGAAAATCAAAAATCCAAAAATATTTTTGTTTCTGTTTTTTTTCAGAAAATATGAAAAATCCAAAAATATTGTGTGCTAAGTTTTCTTTTAGCTTTGTTTGTCTTGAAAAGTGAATTCAGTTGTAGATGAGACTCATGGAGTCTGTGTCGAAAATTTCTGAGCCAAGGCTTCATCCGTGAGCATCGAAGAATTCTCATTCGAAGGAGCAAGAAATGAAGATTATTCTTTCAACATTCAATCCTTCAACCCCAGAAGCAAGGTCAAGCTATTCTTGAAGATTATGTGACAGATTGCATCGAAGCCTCCTCAATCAGTCTGCTGTTATCTATGAACCTTCTGAAGTGATCCGGAAGTTTCGTTCTCTATTCTCTCTGAAGATTCTCAAACTGAAAGCGCCATCTTTCAAGAATCAGTACTTCAAGCCTCCTCACCCGACGAGCGTTCAATGTAAAATTCTGAAGAAAAGCCCAACTGCTGGAGATGAAATCATTTTTTGAAGATTCATATTTTTAGGGGGAGCTTGTTGGGTTAATTAGAAAAGAAAGCTATAAACCAAGGGGGGAGATTGTTGGGTCTAAATTATGGTTTATACTTTACTTTTCTACGAAAATGTATTTTTATGTAATGTTTTATGAGTTTACGGCTGTGTTTACGGTTGTGAACAGGTTTACGGTCGTAAACCTGTTCACGGCCCATGTCTACTATATATAGGGTGAGGAGTGCATATTGTAAAGAAGTGAGGCATAGTGTGAAAACCAAGGTGTTCTAGAGAGAGAAACTAGACAGAAGAGCTAGTGTGTGTGTGTGAACTATATGTATGGAGCATCATTCTATTCATTGAATACATCATAGATTCACTTATTCTTCTTCTCCTTCTTCTTCTATTGATCTGGCATCATCTGTTTGATTGGGATTCAGCACCATCAAATGAATCTGATTGATACACAAGCAGTTTGGGGACTTACAAGTAAGTTCTTTAGAAAAAGTTCGCATGTTCCTCTAGAAAATCCTATATTTTCTGACGTGATGAATGATAAGTAAAAAATGACTCTACAATTCCTTCTATGAGTACTAAATGGATACAAGTTATATATAATTTAGAGTAAACAGACAATCAGTTGTGTGAATCTGCCTTAAGCCCACAACCAAACAAGGAACAGGAAATGAGGCGGAAGTCACACATCCCATTGTTTGTTAGATCTTCATTGTATATAACCCTAGCGTATTCGTTTGGTACTTACGGAGTTAACTGTAATAGTTCCTTTATATTTGATGAAAACATTCTTTAAGAAGAACCAATATTTCCTTTAGTAAAAGTGGTAACCACAATAGTTCCTTCTATAATCACTTAGTTCATACTAGCTATATATAATATAATATAGAACGAATAGTTAATTGTATGAATCTGCCTTATGCCCACAACGAAACAAGGAATAGGAAGTAAGGCGGAAAACACCCATTCAACTGCCTATCGGATATTAATTATATATAACCCTGATGTATAAACTAAGGAATTATAGAATTAACCATTAAAGGTCCTTTAAGTTATACTGGTTTAACAAAATGATTTATACCTTTTATAGATAAGTTTCTAGTTTAGCCAACTTAATGTTCTATCTGAAAATTATGTTTTTGTACTAGAAAACGGTTTACTGAATTTGTATGCTATGACCTGACCCATACCTGTTACTCCCTATGATTACTTGGTGTATAGAGGATATATATACATCAAGATCGAATAGATAGTAGGTTGTGTGTATCTGATCTAAGCCCACAACCAAACAAGGAACAGGAAATGAAGCGGAAAGCACACATCCTACTGCCTATCGGATCCGATTAATATATATCCCTAATGTATCTACCGAGGAATCATAAAATTAGCATTATATGCCCCCTTCTAACTGAATGTACTAAGACCCAATTGTTTTGTTTGTTTGTTCTCTCGTAAGAATGTATGTTCTTCCAAGTTTTATGACTATCTTTACTAGAAAATAGTTTGCATTACCTTTTATGTGAGAATATCACTATATGACTGTAATGGGAAAATGAAAGTATACAGTAGTATTGTATAAAATAACTACTGAAGTACTAACTACCTTAAAATGAATAAGTTTAATTAAGGTTAAAATGTGATGTGGTTATTGATGGGTTTTGAGCATTCTAACACTTCCTAAGTGTACATGCAACCCTAATAACCTTGAATCTATGTTTTCTCTATATACATGCAAATTTCTTTTTCAAGGTTATTTCCTAACTAGCATGGCATGGGGATTACATAGAACATAAAACTAGTAGAAATACATACCTTGTTGTTGCTTGGATTCCTTCAAGACGTTGTGAGCCTAGCACCCCAAATGTTGTGCCTCAAATGCTTCACACAACACCACAAGACTTGGAATAACTTGAGATAATACTTCTAGCACTCAAAATCGTTTATGCCCTCTCTAGTAACTCTAGGTCCACTAGTGCACGATTTTGCTAGCCATAGGGTTTCTTTTATAGTGTTGTCACAATTAGGGTTTACACATTAATGCCCTTAATTGTCATGACTCTTGATTTCCCATGACCCATGGGTTTGTAACTCCCATGGACTATCCATGGAGCTCCATATGGTTCTAACCAAACCCATAAACCATGGATCATTAATCCACCATAAAAAAATTGATGATTGTCATAATCAACCCTATATATTTAATTAGTCTCACTTTGATCACCAAATTAATACTAGATTAATACTTGATCAATACTAATTAAATAATACTATTATTAATATATTAGGACTTATAATATATTAATAATCATAAGTGCCTTATTCTCTCATTTAGTCTATCCAAGTACTGCAATGCCATGCAACCCAAATGGACCATGCCGGGTCGGGTCAAGTACATACCAAATAAAGTTATGGACTTAGACACTATATCCAACAGTCTCCCACTTGGATAAGTCTAATAACTATATTTGCAAATATGACTTCAAAATCCGACTAGCAATCGTAGCTCTTTCAAAGTCTCTCGGAACTGAGATGATGATGATACGCCATTTAAGATAAGTGATCATATAATCCTCTGTTCTCATGATATCAGCCGGACAAACACATGGAACATGGTCTTACTTATTATCCAGCATTTGTTTCTCGATCTCTGATTTGTTTCGACATAGAACTAAATTGAACATATCAATTAGGTTCTGACCGGGCCCGGTACATAGGTCAAAACCAAATCATCGAGGGGCCCAGATATCGCTTCTATTTCTAGAAGGAACAGATAAACTTCGACTGATATGCTTGTACTAACTACTTGTTGAATTATTCACAAAGGCACGTTTTATGACATCGAGTTACCAATGCGTTTTCATGCAATCAATGAATAACCAACTCATAGTCAACAACTCATATCTCTAGGTTTGAAGATTTATATGATATTACCGTCTCACGATCACTCGAGATAAATTCCATGAAGTGATGCAAGTGAGCGTGGGTTGGATCCAATACTCAGCCCTTATGAGTACTCATGAATGTTGTAGCAACCATTGCATTGTCCAAAGAACTTTTAAACAAATCATACAAGCCAAATTCATGACAGTCTTAAATCAATACTTACTTCCAAAGTTTGACTGACTGTGGATGGTTTGAATAATAACATAATTATTCTGGTAGTAAAAACATGCAAAATTGAAACATAGTAAACAATCAACACAAGATAGTAACACCTTACTCATAAATAAATAACAACTTTTATTTATCATCAAATGTCAATTACATTTTACAAGTTTCAGGAATCTAATTATTGAAACTAATATCATCCTTCAGCCCAATGCGCCTCGCATGCTGTAAATGCTTAACCCTGCTCAGTCCCTTCGTGAGGGGATCTGCCGGGTTCTCATCTGATGATACCCTCTTAGCCACGAGGAGTCCTTCTTCTATTCGATGTCTGATGAAATGGTATTTTCTGTCAATGTGCCTAGATCTCCCATGATCTCTTGGTTCCTTAGCCAAAGCAACCGCACTTTCGCTGTCACAGAAAATTTCCATTGGCTCCTTTATAGCTGGTACAACTCCAAGGTCTCCGATGAAGTTCTTTAGCCATATCGCCTCCTTAGCTGCTTCACTTGCTGCTATGTACTCTGATTCACAAGTAGAATCATCTACTGTCTCCTGCTTGGAACTTTTCCAAGTAATTGCCCCTCCATTTAGGATAAAGACCCAGCCTGACTGAGAGCGGAAATTATCCCTATCAGTCTGGAAGCTAGCATCGCTATATCCTTCCACTCTCAAGTCATCACTGCCTCCGAGGGTAAGGACCCAATCTTTAGTCCTCCGCAGATACTTGAGAATGTTCTTTACCGCTGTCCAGTGTGCTTTGCCAGGGTTCCCTTGATATCTACTGACCATGCTCAAAGCAAAGGCCACATCAGGGCGAGTACAAGTAATAGCATACATGATCGAGCCCACAACGGAAGCATATGGTATATGACTCATTTCAGCTATCTCAGCCTCTGTACTCGGACTTTGAGTTTTACTCAGCTTGGCATTACTCTGGATTGGTAATTCTCCTTTCTTGGAATCTTGCATACTGAACCTCTTCAGCACCTTATCCAAGTAAGTACTTTGACTAAGTCCAATTAGTCTCTTACTCTGGTCTCTCAAGATCCTTATCCCTAGAATATAGGCAGCTTCTCCTAGGTCCTTCATAGAGAAACACTTCCCAAGCCAGGACTTAACTTCCTGCAGAGTTGGGATGTCATTTCCTATGAGTAGTATGTCATCCACATACAATACCAAAAAGCTAACTATACTCCCACTAGCCTTGACATATACACAAGATTCATCTTCACTCCTAGAAAAGCAAAATTCCTTGACTTTCTCATCAAAGCAAAGATTCCATCTGCGAGGTGCTTGCTTTAACCCATAAATGGATTTCTCAAGCTTACACACTCTATTAGGGTACTCTGTGTTGACAAAACCCTCTGGCTGACTCATGTTAACATCCTCAGCCAACTTTCCATTAAGGAAAGCGGTTTTGACATCCATTTGCCATATTTCATAGTCATGAAATGCGGCTATGGCTAACAGAACCCTAATAGACTTAATCTTGGCCACTGGAGAAAAGGTCTCATCATAATCAACTCCCGGAGTTTGTGAGAAACCCTTTGCAACCAGTCGTGCCTTATAAGTGTGTACATTACCATCCATGTCGGTCTTCTTCTTGAAGATCCATTTGCACCCTACAGTCTTACGACATGGTACATTCTCAACCAAGTTCCAAACTTGATTGTCATACATGGACTGTATCTCGCTGTCCATTGCCTCTTTCCACTTGGCTGACTCAGGGCCTGCCATGGCTTCCGCGTAACTGTTAGGTTCATCCAGACCTATCAGTGTCTCATCACTGATAAGTGTATCACCTTCCGCAGTAATATGGAATCCATAGTAATGCTCAGGTGCATTCCTAACCCCTGTGGAACGCGTCAGAGGTACAGACTTGTCAATTGGCTCAACAGGAGTTTCCTCCTCAAGTTGAGTGCTAGGGTTTGAAGTTCCTTCACCACTTGACTCTTGAATTTCTTCAAGGTCAACTTGCCTCCCACTGTCTCCTTGGCTTATGAACTATCTCTCTCGAAAGAAAGCCCTCCTAGCTACAAAGACCACATTCTCACTAGGTTTGTAGAAGAGGTAACCAAAGGATTTATGTGGGTAGCCGATGAAAATACACCTCTCACTTCGAGGTTCGAGCTTATCATGAGTCTCGCGTCTCACGAAAGCCTCGCAACCCCAAATCTTAATGTGGACTAGTTTGGGTTCTTTACAAGTCCACATCTCATGAGGAGTTTTGGCAACTTTCTTTGTGGGAACTAGATTAAGGATATGGGCGACAGTCTCTAAGGCATACCCCCAAAATGAGATTGGTAGCGAAGCTCGACTCATCATGGAACGAACCATATCCAACAAGGTTCGATTACGCCTCTCAGCCACACCATTCAACTACGGTGTCCTGGGAGGTGTCAATTGTGAGACAATCCCACATTCCCTAAGATAGTCGAGGAACTCTGAACTAAGATACTCACCACCTCGATCGGATCGAAGCATCTTAATGTTCCTGCCCAATTGATTCTCGACTTCCTGTTTAAACTCTTTAAACCTCTCAAAAGTCTCTGACTTATGCTTGATTAAGTAGACATATCCATATCTACTGTAATCATCAGTAAAAGTCAAATAATAACGATTAGCATCCCTTGTGGCATGTTTGAAGGGCCTACACACATCCGTGTGTATAAGATCCAACAAACCTTCACCCCTCTCACAAGAACATGTGAAGGGTGACTTTGTCATTTTTCCAAGTAAGCATGATTCGCAACTATAATCTGACTTTAGGTCAAATGACTCCAAGACTCCATCCTTTTGGAGTTGGCCTATGCGTTTCTTGCTTATATGTCCAAGACGACAATGCCATAATGATGCTTTATCCAAGTTATTATCATTAACAGAATCAATACACAATACATTATTTCCTAAGTTATCAACCACAGATACAGTTTCATACACACCATCACAAGGTAATGCTTTAAAATAAAGAACATTATTAAAGAAAGCATTAATCGAACCAACTTCATTATCAAATGAAAAGGTGAAACCTTGTTTATACAATGCATGAAAGGAAATCATATTTCTTGCCATTTCTGGCGAATAACAACATTTATTCAAATCTAAACTAAACCCACTACTTAGCGATAAAGTATAAACTCCAATCTTGGTGACAGGTAAAGCTTTCCTATTCCCCATGATTAAGTTTATTCTTCCATGCTCCACATTCTCACTTCTTCTTAGTCCCTGCAAATCAGAACAAATATGAATACCACAACCGGTATCAAGGACCTAAGAGTTAGAATGGGGTGAGTTATTAGATAAGATAGTGTAAATACCTGCATGGTTGGGTTTAACTTTCCCATCCTTCACATCTTGCTGGTACTTTGGGCAGTTCCGCTTCCAATGTGACTTTTCATGGCAATAGAAGCATTCAGCCTCTTTAGGGTCAGAAGAAGGAGTGACAAAACCTTTCTTGGTTCCACTTGAAGAAGAGCCATCAAGGGTCCTAGCCTTGGTACCCTTCGAAGAGCTCTTCCTCTTCTTCCCTCTACCTTTCCTGATTGCCAAAATCGGGGCGGAGTTTGGAGTAGGAGTGTTAACAACCGACTTACCCTTAAGACCTGTTTCTACGGTCTTGAGGAGTCCCTGAAGTTTGCTGAGTGTGACCTCTTCCTTCTTCATGTGATATGTCATGCGGAATTGATCATAGCACGATGGTAAGGAGTGCAAAATGATATCTATTGCAAGCTCCTCAGGGAAGTTCACATTAAGCTTCAGCAACCGATCCACATACCTTTGCATTTTCTGCATGTGGCTCGTGACGGATTCCCCGTCCTGCATCATGGTTGTTATGATAGAGCATATGATTTCATACCTCTCTTGTCGTTCACTTTGATGGTATCTTTCCATCAGATCTTGGTGCATTTCAAAAGGGTAGAAGTCCTCATAGGACTTTTGGAGTTCCGCTGTCATGGTGGCCATCATGATGCATGCTACTTTAGTAGCATCCTTTTCATGTGCAACAAACTCCGCAAACTCTTCAGGATTAGCAGTGGCTTCACTCACAACCTTAAGCTCCTTATCGAGGACATATTCTTTGTCCTCATAGCGGGTAATCATTCTGATGTTTCTGATCCACTCATTGAAATTGGATCCATCAAAGATGACCTTACCACACAAGTTCATAAGGGAAAAGGAGCCTGTTGGGTTTGAGCCAGAAACATTGTTGGAAGACATCTGAAAGGAAAGAAAGACAAGTTTCATTAGATTAGGAATCCTTAATAATTCACCCAAATGCAATATTAAGGCTAGGATCCAACAAACTATTTATAGTTGGAAGAGGGATGCCGTAATCCATACTATAAAATATTTGAAGGTAGGTAAATGACGATTTACCAATTTCCACCATAAGAACGAAATATTTTATTATTAGGTTTTATTGGTTTTGAAACTCCTAGATCTTTTGAGATACATTGAACTTTTCAGTGGCATGTTTGAATCTCGATTGTGCCCTCTCAAGTTTGTGACTGGGATGCCGAGGATCACAAACAAGGTGTGAATAACCATACAAATTGACTTGGTACCCTCAACAATATTACCTAATCGATGTGCCGGTTAACCACACACGCTCCACCGATCTATAATAAAGTCAAGTTACCCTTTGCCACTCTTACTAGTCCATGTTAGTGTGCCGGTTAACCACACACGCTCCACTAACGACTTGGTAAGGTACACACTGTAATTTTATGGGCTAGCACCAATTTCACATTTTCCTAAAGTAACTAAGATTGGGAATTTATAATGTATAGTTACTTTATAATTCATTATACTTTTAACGAGTATTTAAAGTCGTATCCTACCCGTTCGGCTAACGACCCTCCACCGATCAAGGAAGCGGTGGGTGAGAGTGGACACCCATTAAGTCACCATTTTATAGGCAACAACCTTATACCCCCCTTATAGACCGGCTTCGTGAATGAGGCCTACTAACGGTAAGAATGACATATTCTTATACATATCTATATAATAAAATTATAATAATAGTATAAGTGTTGATTTTTAAACCTTTTAAAAATCTAAGGTTTAATTTGGAATTAAAGTATTAAAGTGAAGACTTTTCAAATTCCAAAACTTGAGGGCAAGATTTGAAACTATTCCAAGTCTCTTTAATTTGTAACTTATGAGTTTTAATGGTTCATAAAAATGAAGACTCTTCATTTTATGAAACCTCTTTAGTTCTTTAATCATAATTAAAAGAAGTGACTTTTGTTTATCCATAACTTGAGGACAAGTTATGGACACCATCATAGCCATTAAGATCATGAATTAAACACACATGGAGGTTACATATAATTCCTATGATCTTCTAAAAACTCATAAGAACACAAAGTCATGTCAAGCAATTTCAAGAAATCATATAACTATATACAATACTTGAAAATTGATAAAAGCCATGTAAAATGGGTTAACATAATCATTATCATTTTGAAAAACAGATTTTACAAGTCCAAAACAGATTGGGATAATGATCTTAATCCATTTCCAGCAACAAAACTCGAAAAAACTGCCCAGCACGCTCCTACTCGCCGAGTGCATTATTCTACTCGTCGAGTAGGATGAATTTGTTCATGGACTCGGCGAGTCCTCGCCATTGACTCGGCGAGTCCAGTCGTCAGAGTGCAGAATTTTCGATTTTTAAGCAGTTTTGTAACAAGTATACAGAAAACAATCCTAGGCTCTGATACCATTGATGGGTTTTGAGCATTCTAACACTTCCTAAGTGTACATGCAACCCTAATAACCTTGAATCTATGTTTTCTCTATATACATGCAAATTTCTTTTTCAAGGTTATTTCCTAACTAGCATGGTATGGGGATTACATAGAACATAAAACTAGTAGAAATACATACCTTGTTGTTGCTTGGATTCCTTCAAGACTTTGTGAGCCTAGCACCCCAAATGTTGTGCCTCAAATGCTTCACACAACACCACAAGACTTGGAATAACTTGAGATAATACTTCTAGCACTCAAAATCGGTTATGCCCTCTCTAGTAACTCTAGGTCCACTAGTGCACGATTTTGCTAGCCATAGGGTTTCTTTTATAGTGTTGTCACAATTAGGGTTTACACATGAATGCCCTTAATTGTCATGACTCTTGATTTCCCATGACCCACGGGTTTGTAACTCCCATGGACTATCCATGGAGCTCCATATGGTTCTAACCAAACCCATAAATCATGGATCATTAATCCACCATAAAAGAATTGATGATTGTCATAATCAACCCTATATATTTAATTAGTCTCACTTTGATCACCAAATTAATACTAGATTAATACTTGATCAATACTAATTAAATAATACTATTATTAATATATTAGGACTTATAATATATTAATAATCATAAGTGCCTTATTCTCTCATTTAGTCTATCCAAGTACTGCAATGCCATGCAACCCAAATGGACCATGTCGGGTCGAGTCAAGTACATACCAAATAAAGTTATGGACTTAGACACTATATCCAATAGTTATAACCATGCTGATTGACTAGTATTTAACACGACGACCTGCTGCCGTCGAAACTAATGTGACATTTGTCACCCCTTGGCCTGCCGGCGAAACTGTAGCGAGCAGTCGGGATGTGGGATTGCCAGTCCCGTATAGATCTATACACACAATGTAGCACCTGGTCATGGTATGTATTTTATTGAAGTAATTTTGCATTTTTGGCCTGGGACTCGGCGAGTTGAAGGCCCAACTCGCCGAGTAGAAGCGGGATGAGACGCGGGATTTAAGTATGGGACTCGTCGAGTCGGGTCCTGGACTCGACGAGTAGGCTCTGTCTGGACAAAACCCTAATCTGAGGGTTTGCACCCTATTTAAACAACCTTATACAGCCTCCATCGCCCCTTTATGCTCCCAGAAACCCTACATGGCAAACCCTAAGTGTTTTGGTGCAAGATCTAAGGCTTTTGAGTGATTTTGTGGGTTTTAATCACAAGGAAGAAGGAAGAGCATAGAAGGATCAAGAGGAGACTGAAGGATTCGAGTTTGGTGCATCATTTGCAGTGTTTGAAAGGTATAAAGTCTGTCCCTTGCTTGCTTATTTGTTTGATCCCTTTTTGGGGAGATTTAGGGCTTTTATAAGCCATTCTTGGTAACCAACCATGATTGCAAGCATGGTTGGGGGTTGAGGCTTCGGATCTAGGCCCATGGAAGAGTTACAAGGCAGAAAAGGGCTGCTTTTGCACCCATGGAAGCCCCCATGCAACTTAAGATCCTCTTTTAGAGCCTTATTGGCTCAAAGTCCCATGCATGCACGTAAAGTTCGTAACTTTACGTGCTAGATCGAGTTTAGGGGCCTAGATATATCATTTGGACAAGAGTTGTACACCAGAAATCGAAGGAATAGACTTGGGACTGTATCGACTCGGCGAGTCATTCTTGGGACTCGGCGAGTCCGAGGCTTGACTTCCTTTTTCTGTTATGGTCCAAGAGACCAAGTTAAGTGAGAGAAAGGTTTTAGAGGGTCCAGGAGAGGGACCCAAACGTATCGGGATAAGCCATAGTCCTGGAGTTCATAGGCCTCGGCGAGTGCATGAGTCGACTCGGTGAGTCCAAGGCAATCTCCCAACTCTTGAAGACGAACTCGACGAGTTGTTCATACAACTCGGCGAGTCGAGGACAGGACGTGTTCATAGGATGAAGATGGACTCGACGAGTTTTCATACCACTCGGCGAGTCGGATGATGGTTCTGTTGGATTAATGTCTAAGTCCATAACTATATTTGGTATGTACTTGACCCGACCCGGCATGGTCCATTTGGGTTGCACTTCACCGACACAATTTATATGGATAGTCTTTTGAGAATAGTATATTTATGATTTATATTAATATATTATAAGTTCTAATATATTAATATGGAATCATATTATCTAATTAGTATTGATCAAGAATTAATTTAGAATTAATTAAGTGATCAAAAAGAACTAATTAAATATGGACTCTTATATATATGGAATGGGCCAAGTTCATTTAGGTTGGGCTAAGCTTTCATGGATGGTCTATGGAGCTTTTAACCCATGGATCCTATGTAAATGAAAGGTCATGGGTATTAGGGTTTACATGGATGTAACCCTAATCCTCCATAATATATAAAGGGGTCCTTAGCTCACAAAATTGGTACAAGTGTGTGAAAATAAGAGTGGGCCGATTTTAGTGTGCATACATATTCTCTCAAATTCTTCCAAGGTGTTTTGGTGATTTGTGATTCCATTTGAGGCTTCCACACTATTGGGGGTAAGCTCTTAAAGCTTGAAGACATCAAGCTACATCAAAAGGTATGTCATCTAACTAGAACTTTGTAGTATAGGTGCTTCATAATATGCTAGTTAGGATGAAACCTTGGAATAGTTAATATTTGAATGTATAATAGAGAAAACATAGATCCAAGGTGTATAGGGTTGCATGTACACCATAGGAGTGTTAGAATGCGCAAAACCCATCAGTGGTATCAGAGCCAAGGCTTGTTTTCTTGTTATACTTGCAAAATTAGCTGAAAAATCGAATTGTATTAGTTTAAAAGTTATGCTAATTACTTGAAAAAAAATTTGATGTGAATTATCTTTGTTCATATGAGTTTATTAGATTAATAGAAAAGTTAATTGATTATGTGTTTTCAATCCATTTTAATCTAAGAGTTGATTCTAAAATGTGTTTTTGTAACTTGTCCTCAAGTTATATGAAAAGTCACATTTAAGTTTCATAAAACTCATAAAAAGTTGGCAATGGTTACAAAAATGAAGAGTCTTGTCCGCATTAAATGGTTTTATGACTCCATAACTTGTCCTCAAGTTATGGAGGTTCAAGAGTCACTTCATTAAATGATAAAATGTGTAACCTTAATTAGTTCCATAAGTCACAAAAATAAAGAAAAGTTACATTCTTTTATTAGTTTAAAGTCTTCCATAACTTGTCCTCAAGTTATGGAACTTGAAGAGTTTTTTTTAATTAAAACTACTTTAAACACATAAGTTATGGAATTAATTAGTTTTGAATATTTTCAAAACTTGCCCTCAAGTTTTGGAATTTGTAAAGTTTTCCCCATGAATACTTTAATTCCAAGTTAGCCCTTAGAATTTTAAAAGTTAAAATTCAACCCTTATACTTTATAGTATTATAAGTTAATGATAAATATATGTATAAGAGCAAGTCAGTCTTACCGTTAGTAGGCCTCATTCACGAAGCCGGTCTATAAGGGGGGTATAAGGTTACTGCCTATAAAATGGCAGTTTAATGGGTGTCCACTCTCACCCACCGCTTCCTTGACTGGTGGAGGGTCGTTAGTCAAACGGGTAGGACAAGGACTATAATTCTCCCTTCATTAAAAGTATTAATGATAAATACTAAGTAACTAAACACTTATAAATTCCTAATCTTAGTTACTTAGGAAAATGTGAATAAGGTGCTAATCCATGAAATTACACTTTGCACTTTGTTTAAACCGTTAGTGGAGCGTGTGTGGTTAACCGGCACACTAACCTGGATTTAACAAAGTAGGCAAAGGGTAACTTAATATTTATCTTAGTATCGGTGGAGCTCGTGTGGTTAACCGGCACATCGATTGAGGGGTAAATATTAAGGGTACCAAGTATATTTGCATGGTTACTTCACACCTTGTTTTGTGATCCTCGGCATCCTAGTCACAAAACCTGAAGGGCACACTCGAGATTGAAACATGCCATTGAAAAGTTCAATGAATCTCAAAAGATCTAGGAGTTTCAAATCCAATTAAAAACCTAATTACATTATTTCGTTTTTCATGGTGGAAATTGGTAAATCGTCATTTACCTACCTTCAACTATTTTATAACTCGGATTACGGCATCCCTATTCCAGTTATAAATAGGTTGTTGGATCCTAGCCTTAATATTTCATATTGGGTGTTATATTAAGGACTTTAGATAAACTATCTTGAATATCTCCCAAAAGATGTCTAGTTCAGACATCTATGATCTTCCCAAATCTCTTGGAACTTTACTTCCTCCACCTCCTCCAATTATTCTCCCTAACCCACAAGTTCAAGGTCACTCAAGCCCTAATGGCAAGCAAGGTCTATGTGTGATCACATCTTAGAGATGAAGTCACATATTGACAAGCTGTGAGAGTTGGGTGTCAAAGTCTTGAGAAAGTTGGATGTTCAATCACTTTCTAAGTCACATAGTGAGTTCCTTTGGGACTACTATGAAACAGACTATGGCATGAACCTTAATGATCATATCTATTTGCTTGGTGCTGCTGAATCAGCAATGATTTGGAATGATAGTAAAGCAAATTTGATTAGAATATCAACTTCCCAAAAACTTTATGGACAGTGACAATGGTCACACTGGAAATCCAGAAAAAGCATTCTCTTCCCAATGGAAAGGGATTGGCCATAGTCAACCTGGTTGACCAAATGGTAAAGAGAAAGGCTAAGTCTGAGATAGTCCCATTACCAAAGGGTCCATATGTTTATTTTGCCAAAGGAAGGGGCGTTGATTGCAAAGCTGCCAAATTTAGCTAAGGATGTTAAAGTCAATAAGTTTGACTCTACATCAGGTAGAGCCCATTATCTAACTCTGTTAAGTTCTATTCTGAGATCCTCATTACATGATGTGACTGGGTCACATGTTGATGTTTTAAGAATCAAAGAATAGAGAGAAATCTTAAAGGAAGTATATGTTGATTCTGATCGCGAAGGTGGATTTTGATCGCATCAGAATTTTGAGCAAGGAATAGATAACAACAATTTTCCATGTGGATTGTAAGGATAAGTTTTTCCGTAAAGTTTTAAAATAAAAGAAAATTGTTTAATTTTATTTATTTGAAGTATCCTTACAATGGTATTTGTGGAAAATTGTTGCTTATATGATTCCACTGACAACAATATTGGAAAATGGATTTGATTCTTTCATTTGTGGTAGTGTCTAAATTTACCAAATCAGGAAAGTTCCTCATCGCCCAAGTTTCAATTGGACCGAAACTTGGAATCATGCAAGTTGAATAGTATGATGAATGAGAACTTTCAAGCATTGGAAAATCAAGACTAATTACTTGTTCACATGGATGTGTGAGTCAAGTGAAGGACTAAAGGGATCGAGTACACATTCTTCTGCACTGGTCATGTCCACCACAAAGCTCGTTAAGACTATTTGATTTACTAAAGTTTAGTAAATATGGTTATACTTACAAGTTTAAGTATAATTCTGAAACATTGGAAAAGTCTCAATGTATGGCAGAACGAATGAGAAGAATCAAATTAGGCAGACAGATAAAAGTTTTCTCAAATCTGAAAGATGGGAGATTACTTAAGTATCATGTTTTGTGATCATATTAATGATTTAAGAACCACATCACAATTGGTATTCTAAGGACATCTTAGTGCATTCTTATAACTAAGAAGAGGAGTCATGAATTGTTGAAATGGTTAAATCAAGGAGATGAGTCATACTTCGTTTCAAAACAAGTCTTAGAGTCATACTCCAAGACTATAAGTTGAGTGGCATATCTTAAAGAAAGGTTTATAACACTTGTCAAATGTAAGAGTAAAAGTGTCCTACTCTTGTACATTTGAAGTTGGTAAGTTGTGATGTTTTGGATTAAACAAAGACCAACTAAGGCCAATTGTGTGAAGTGTTTGTCTTGATAAAGAATCCGCACTATCTCTTGAATATTTGGCAAGATAGTCTTATATGTCAAGAGGACAGTGGGCGTCTTAAAGATCCTAAAAAGAATTTCAAGAACTAATCAAGAATAAAACCTGAGGTTCTTCACTAGCACACGACTTGAGGTTTATAACCTATCATGATGACATATTTTGTGCCCATTCCAGTTAAAGTTGGTTTTGCATAGGAGTTCTGAAAGTTCTCAATTGGTTGCATAACAACTTGGAAGCAATGGCAGGCCCTGTACTGCCAGGTGGCAAGAAGTTAAGATTGCATAAGTTCACATGAGTTTAGATTTGTCATTATCCTTGTCTTGTGACTATGGTTTTGACGATTCACATGGATAAGAACACATACACCATAAAATCTAAGGGTCATAAGGTTTCTCTCCGATTCATGAAAATGATGGTGAGGAAACACTTCCACCAAGTAGATTTGAAGCAGATGGCAGAAGGTCTAAACAATTGAGACTATGATTACGTCATCCCTTTTCATAGTTCTGAAATTGTTTAGACACACATGCATGCTATCTAAGGAAAGGTGTATGATTTTGATAAAGTTTTATCAAAGCATCTCGTATCAGAAATCTGAACTTTGGTAAGGAAGTCAATAAAGTAATGATTTCTAGAAGTCCAGCTGATTTCTGAGTACATGTCAAAGCTAGTGGGAGCATAAGTGTTATGCTAATAATCATCATGTTAGTGGGAGCATGATAATTATTGTTAGTGTTGCAAGTTAGCAATGTTAATTATAGAAAACAAAAGTTTCAATTCGTGAGGCTGCAAGGATTGAAAAAGTTGTTTTGCTATAATTAAGGGAGAGGATATACTTCATTTCAGTTCTAAAGGCTTAGATTCAGACCTTAATCATCTTTAGTCAAGAATATATATATGAATTTCATGTTGGATTGGTTCAACTTAAGGAAATTCTATATATTGCGTTCTCAAAATTCGATTATGATTACGGCATCCCTCTTCATAGTCAAATTTTGAAAACATGGCAAATAAAAATATTGTAGCAAAAGACTGGTCTAGAATCATGTCTTTATGTGAGACATCATGAATCGTGTACCATTTGGTTTGGGTACAGGATCGATTGCATGTGCTATAATATTTGTCATTTCTGAATTTTTCCAAATGCCCAGAGGCATTAAGAAGGGAAAATGTCTAGAATTGGATATGACTAAAATGATTAAGCAATTGTCGAGGACAATCTGAGGTTTACCAACGATTGGTTGCTCAGGGACAGTTGGAAGTATAGTGCTAATTTTTGGAAGGACCATATTGACATATTCTGAAAAGAGGCATCTCTTATTCAGAAGTGATAGTCAAAATGAGAATATGGAGTTGTCTCCATAGGTGGAAGTTATCTGTGTTAGATTAGAAAACTTAATGCAAGAAGCATGTCCAAAGCAATGTACTTTGAATATGAGACTTAGTTTCCATGGAGTTGATCTCCATTGGAATACCTTATAATGACTGTTGACAAGCCTTTGTGACTTTGTACATATTCATTACAGGAGGGTCAGTGCATATAAGTTTAAAATCTAAACAGATTTCGATAAATGATAGGAATTTGAAATTCTCACATTTTTCGATAAGGATTTGGGAGTGTGAAATTAGAATAATTGAAATTATGTTCAATTGGTTTATTTCACAAAGTAAGGATCATAGACAAACATAGAGTGCATACTTGGTGTATGGCAAAGCTATTGTTTAAGAAAAACATAGTGTACATGCTTGGAGCATGGGACAACTAGTGTTTTTAATTCAAGTATAAAGTTGATAAAACCGAAACAATGAATAATGAGTAATCAGTATGGTGATAAATAAAAGTGTTTATTTATATTCATAGGGTTTGATACCATATTTGATTCATTTATTCTCGTGTTTCACTTTGCATGTTTTGACTTCCAGAATAACTAATTCGCTCTTCCTGAATGATTAAGTTATTCAAACCATCCACAGTCGGTCATATGTTGGAAGTAGATATGAATCAAGACTGTCATGGGTTGGTTTGTAGAGGTCCAAGTTGGTGGAAAAAGTGGTACTACAACACTCATGAGTGCTCATAAGTTCTGAGTATTGGATTCAACCCGCGCTCATTTGAATCACTTCATGGATTTTATCACGAGTGATCATGAGACGATAATATCTTATATTCTTCAAACCTAGAGATATGAGTTGTTATTATGAGTTGGTTGTACATTGATTGCACGAAAACGCATTCCGTAACTCGATGTTATAAAACGTGCCTTTGTGTATGATTCAACAAGTAGTAGAACAAGCCATATGAGTTGTAGTTTATCCATTCCTTTCACCTTCGGGATAAAAGCGATATCTGTGGGCCCCTCGATGATTTAAAGATGATACATGTGAGTGCTTGGCCAAGCCATGACTGATTTGATTTGTTCAATCAGTCAGTCATCATGAATCGGAAATCAGGAAACAACAAATGGAGAGAGAGAATGATTGATAATCCATGTCTCAGTCCATATGATATCTAGAATGGAGGAATATATGATCCCTTATCTAATGGACAAGTCATTGACAAGGTCAGAGTTCGACAGCGGCTTTAAGAGCTACGATTGCCAGTTAGGTTTTGAAGTCATACTCAATAATAGTTTTAGACTTATCCAAGTGGGAGACTGTTGGATTAATGTCTATGTCCATAACTATATTTGGTATGTACTTGACCCGACCCGGCATGGTCCATTTGGGTTGCACTTCACCGACACAATTTATATGGATAGTCTTTTGAGAATAGTATATTTATGATTTATATTAATATATTATAAGTTCTAATATATTAATATGGAATCATATTATTTAATTAGTATTGATCAAGAATTAATTTAGAATTAATTAAGTGATCAAAAAGAACTAATTAAATATGGACTCTTATATATATGGAATGGGCCAAGTTCATTTAGGTTGGGCTAAGCTTTCATGGATGGTCTATGGAGCTTTTAACCCATGGATCCTATGTAAATGAAAGGTCATGGGAATTAGGGTTTACATGGATGTAACCCTAATCCTCCATAATATATAAAGGGGTCCTTAGCTCACAAAATTGGTACAAGTGTGTGAAAATAAGAGTGGGCCAATTTTAGTGTGCATACATATTCTCTCAAGTTCTTCCAAGGTGTTTTGGTGATTTGTGATTCCATTTGAGGCTTCCACACTATTGGGGCTAAGCTCTTAAAGCTTGAAGACATCAAGCTACATCAAAAGGTAGGTCATCTAACTAGAACTTTGTAGTATAGGTGCTTCATAATATGCTAGTTAGGATGAAACCTTGGAATAGTTAATATTTGCATGTATAATAGAGAAAACATAGATCCAAGGTTTATAGGGTTGCATGTACACCATAGGAGTGTTAGAATACTCAAAACCCAACAGGTTCATCCGAGGTTGTGTTAGAAGGAGAACTCGTCGAGTCGTTGCTAAACTCGACGAGTAGAGTCGTGGATGGGGACAGTTGAAGAGATAGGGACTCGACGAGTTGGCGGCCCAACTCGACGAGTAGAGTCGTGGATGAGGACAGTTGAAGAGATAGGGACTCAGCGAGTTGGCGGCCCAACTCGGCGAGCCGGGTCAACTGGAAGTTGACTTTGACTTTGACTTGGACTTGGTCAGGGGTAAAATGATCACTTTACCCTAAGAATAGATATCAGACTCTGATTGAGTGTCTTGTGGGGATTATAGCCGGAGGATTTCCGGAGCAGCAGCAGACATAGATTTCCCGCACAGATTATCAGCGGCTACTCGTTCGAGGTTAGTTACCTTCCAGTAGCGGTGGGTCTACAGCCACAATGCCGACCCACCAGTAGGAGTTTTATGTTGGATGATTGTCTTTGTGATACTCATCTAGGTTTGCTACTACCTGATATGTTATATGCTAGCATGATATTGATATGTGACAGTAGTAGAGTCCGGTTGTTAGGACCGGAGGGTAGGTCAAGCACCCCATATATGTCTAACAGTATGTGATGATATGATTATATGCTGGCATGATATGTTATATGTGATAGTGGTAGTAGGGAGGGAATAGTCCCCAAGTTCGGTTGTTAGGACCGAGGGTAGGTCGGACACCCCAGAAACGTCTGACAATATGTTTACGTTATGATATAGGTGATATTAGCAGTAGGGGGTGGAATAGTCCCTGAGGTTCGGTTGATAGGACCGAAGGGTAGTTTAGCACCCCAGAATGGCTTGACATGGGTAGGTCAGCACCCCAGAATGGCTTGACATGGGTAAGTCGGCACCCCAGAATGGCCGTACTGGGTAGGTCGGGCACCCCAGAATTGTCCGGCAGTATGAATGCGATATGTCTGTATGGTATGTGGTATGATGGGGGAACTCACTAAGGTTTGTGCTTACAGTTTTAGTTTTAGTTTCAGGTACCTCTTCGTCTAAGGGGAAGGATCCGGCAGTGTAGCAGCGCATCACACATACACATGATTCCCGCATGGAGTTTTCTGGGATTGTACTCTGATTGATTTTACTTTGACATTATTATTTCAGACACATTGTTATAGTTTTGTTTGCAAATGATATGGCATGGGAAATTTTTTGGTAAACTATGTTGAGAATAACTTAATTTTAAAAAAAAATTTGGGCTTGGAAATTAGGATGTTACAAGTTGGTATCATAGCCCTGGTTTGAGGGATTCGGACACACCCTCGGGAGTGTTGGACTCCAACCGAGGGATTTAAAAGATTTTTACAAAGAAAATGGTTTTTTAAAATCGGAGTCAAAGGGTTTTGAGAAAGAATAAGGTGTGTGATGCGTGCGACCAGCCGAGCTCAAGTAAGTTTTCCCCCAAGATACCCATACTTGTTATAATAAGTTATATGATATATGATTCTGAGAACTGCATGCTAGATTAGGGCTAAGGATCTAGGAGGATGCCTTGTATGCCTGATGTATATGATTCTGAGAACTACATGCTAGAGTGGGGCCAAGGATCTAGGGAGGATTCTTTATATGCATGTTGTATGAGTTGTATGCTAGGACTGTTTAGTCAGCAGTAGGATAGCCTGATTAGGTTATGCCTGATGCGGTTACTCGACGCACGAATGCTGCTTGCTTTGTGCTTAAGGGGTCCTGGCTAACTTTAACTAACTAGTGAGCGGATATTTAACAGTATTCGCAAGCTAGTTAGGGAAGGGAAGTAGGGACTCCTAGTGCAGCTGATGGCGGAGAGTAGGTCAGAGAGTGCCCCAGGAAAGCCTGTGATGAGACTAGATGGAAAGGGATATTGGTTAAGGGACCTGGTGAAGTCGAGACAGTCCTTGAGGAAAGTACGGATAGATGTGAAAGGTAGTATGGGCCCGTACTACTAGAAGCAGAGGATCCGTACTCGAATCAAGGAAGGTTGAGACAGAACCAGGAACCTTGGAGAGTGTGTTAGACCTCTCGAGAGTATGTATGATCCTGACATTTATGCGTGTATTTTTCAGTATGGCGACCACGCGACATGGAGCAGGAGGTTCTGGATCAGGATCAGGGTCAGGCTCGGGTGCAGGATCCGAGCAGGTTGATGACGGGCTGCGCGAGTTCATCGTGTCTGAGATCACGAGAGGCATTCTTGAGTCGACCCCGGTCATATTCGGGTCGATCAAGGAAGGGATTGTTGAGCTAATGGAGGATCGCCTCCGGGCATTCAGGAGTGATATGGCTTCTAGCCAGACGAGTACGCGCACACTGTCCTTTAAGGACTTCCGTGGGAGTGGTGCGCCGGATTATCACGGGGTGAAAGACCCCATCGCTGCCAGGAGATGGATCGCAAACATTGAGTCTACGCAGTTGACGAGCTTCTGCCCGGAAGGGTCGAAGGTCCGCTTTGCTGCGGGATGTTTGAGGGATAGAGCTAGAGACTGGTGGGAGTCGATTGGTGACTCATTGGGAGCCCCAGCCGTCGAGGCCATGACGTGGTCATATTTCGTGACCAGATTCAGAGCTGAGTTTGCGCCGGCTGTAGAGCTTCAGCAGCTGGCCAGAGAGTTTTTGGATATGAGGCGGACTACAGAGACTGTGGCGGAGATCACCGCCAAGTTCCGGGAGAGAGCATTGTTGGTACCCCAGTATGCGGGGGATGAGGAGATGCGGAAGACCCGCTACCATGATATGTTGAGGGCTGATATTCGAGTGCACGTCAGCTACTCTGCCTGCCCGACCCTGGAGTCCATGATTGCCAGGGCGCGGGAGAGAGAGCTCGATTTGGAGGATGTGAGGAAGAGGAAAGCTGAGTCTGAGCAGGTTACAGGGGTTTCGGGGAAGAAACCCAAGGGATCCGACGTTAGGTCGAAGGGCCAGCCGGGCCAGAGCCGCTGCAGGAAGTGCGGCAGGCCGCATGAGGGAGCTTGTAGAGCGGAATCGTCAGGCTTCTATAAGTGCGGAAAGACGGGGCACTTTGGCAGGGATTGTACTGCGCCCGCCCCCACAGTATAGATGACAGACCTGATTTGATTTTATTGCAATCAGAGGGGCCACAAAAAGGCCAATTGCCCGTGATTGGTAGCAGCGTCAGCAGTGGCGCCGGTTTCAGCGACAACGCGGGTTGCAGATGGCCGGAAGGCCAAGGCAGAGGCTCCAGTGGTGCGGAGCCGAGCATTTCAGTTGACAGCCGAGGAGGCACGCGCTGCACCTGATGTAGTGAAGGGTATGATTCCTTTCTTATGCTTTTATATTATGGCGCTGTGATCTTGATATGTTATGTATGTGCTCTGTTTAGGATCGTTCTATGTGAACGGTATCCCAGTTCAGGTATTGTTTGATTCGGGTGCTACCCGATCGTTTGTCTCTCTTGCGCTTAGCAAGAAGTTTCCTGAGTCGTCGGGCACGTTGGATTGCCCTCTAGAGGTCGAGATTGTGGACGACCGGTCAGTGCGAGCATCAGAGGTCTACCGAGATTGCGTCCTGCGACTGTTTGAGGAGCGTTATCTGGTAGATCTGATTCCCATACCTTTGCGGGGGAACAAGGTTATTATCGGTATGGATTGGCTAAGCCCCAATAGGGCAGTGATTGAGTGTGCGCAACAGTTGGTGCAGATCAGGACCCCAAGTGGGGGAGAGCTGGTGATTCAGGGCGAGAGGCCACATCAAGGACCAGCTTTATGTTCAGTAGCGAGGGCTAGGCGTTACCTTCAGCAGGGTTGCGCAGGATTTGTTGCCTATGTGATGGATACCCGGGAGATAGCTAGATAGCAATTGTGATATTTGCATTCTCAAAGTCGTTAGTGGAGCGTGTGTGGTTTACCGGCACACTAACATGGACTTGTGAGAAGTGGCAAAGGTCTAAACAATTGACACTATGATTACAGCATCCCTTTTCATAGTTCTAAAATTATTTAGACACACATGTGAGCTATCTAAGAGAGGTGTATGATTTTGATAAAGTTTTATCAAAACAATCTAGTATCAAAAATCTGAACTTTGGTAAGATAGTCAGCTGATTTCTGAGTACATGTCAAAGCTAGTGGGAGCATAAGTGTTATGCTAATAATCATCATGTTAGTGGGAGCATGATAATTATGACAAAGGTTGCAAGTTAGCAATGTTAATTATAGAAAACAAAAGTTTCAATTCGTGAGGTTGCAGGGGTTGAAAAAGTTGTTTTGCTATAATTAAGGGAGAGGATATTATACTTCATTTCAATTCTAAAAGCTTAGATTGAGATTTTAATCGTATTTAATCAAGGATATATATATGAATTTCATGTTGGAATGGCTCAACATAAGGAAATTCTATATATGGGTCCATTATTTGCGTTCTAAAATTCGATTATGATTACGGCATCCCTTTTCATAATCTGAATTTTGAGAACTTGGCAAATTGAAATGGAAATATTATAGCAAAAGACTGGTTTAGTCTTTATGTGAGACATCATGAATCATGTCCCATATGCTTCGGATATAGGATCGATTACATGTGCTATATTCATCCTTTCTAAAATTTTCCAAATGCCTGGGGCATTATGAAGGGAAAAGGTCTAGAATTGGATATGACTAAAATGATTAAGCAATTGTCGAGGACAATCTAAGGTTTACCAAAGATTGGTTGCTCAAGGACAGTTGGAACTATAATGTTAATTCTGGAAGGACCATATTGACATAATCTATAAGGAGGCAACTCTTGTTCCGAAGTGATAGTCAAAATGGAATATGGAAATGTTTCAAAGTTAGAAATTATTCAATCTGTGTAAGATTAGGAAACTTAATGAAAGAAGGATGTTTCCAAGGAGCTGATCTCCTTTGGAATGCTCTGTAATGATTGTTGTCAAGTCTTTCTGACTTCGTGCATAATCATTAAGAGGATCAATGCATATAATTTTAGAATCTAACAGATTTCAGTAAATGGCATGAATATGGAATTCTTGCATTTGCAGTAAGGATTTGGGACTGTGAAAAGAGGATCATTGGAGTGATGTTCAATTGATCTATTTTACAAAGTAAAGATCATAGACAAACATAGTATGCATACTTGGTGTATGGCATGACTAGTGTTTAGAAAACATAGTGTACATGCTTGGAGCATGGGACAACTATTGTTTTAAATTCAAGTATAAAGTTGATAAAACCGAAATAATGAATAATGAGTAATGAGTATGGTGATAAATAAAAGTGTTTATTTATATTCATAGGGTTTGATACCATATTTGATTCATTTATTCTTGTGTTTCACTTTGCATGTTTTGACTTCCAGTATAACTAAGTCCCTCTTCCTGAATGATTAAGTTATTCAAACCATCCACAGTCGGTCATATGTTGGAAGTAGATATGAATCAAGACTGTCATGGGTTGGTTTGTAGAGGTCCAAGTTGGTGGACAAAGTGGTGCTACAACACTCATGAGTGCTCATAAGTTCTGAGTATTGGATTCAACCCGCGCTCATTTGAATCACTTCATGGATTTTATCACGAGTGATCATGAGACGATAATATCTTATATTCTTCAAACCTAGAGATATGAGTTGTTACTATGAGTTGGTTGTACATTGATTGCACGAAAACGCATTCGGTAACTCGATGTTATAAAACGTGCCTTTGTGTATGATTCAACAAGTAGTAGAACAAGCCATATGAGTCGATGTTTATCCATTCCATTTACCTTCGGGATAAAAGCAATATCTGTGGGCCCCTCGATGATTTAGCGATGACACATGTGAGTGCTTGTCCAAGCCAGGACTGATTTGATTTGTTCAATCAGTCAGTCATCATAAATCGAAAATCGGGAAACAACAAATGGACAGAGAGAATGATTATAATCCATGTCTCAGTCCATATGATATCTAGAATGGAGGAATATATGATCCCTTATCTAATGGACAAGTCATTGACAAAGGTCAGAGTTCATCGACAAGGTCAGAGTTCGACAGAAGCTTTTGAGAGCTACGATTGCTGATCGGTTCCTGAAGTCATACGCAATAATAGTTTTAGACTTATCCAAGTGGGAGACTGTTGGATTAATGTCTAAGTCCATAACTATAATTGGTAAGACTTGACCCGACCCGGCATGGTCCATTTGGGTTGCATGGCATCATGCATTTGGATAGACTATAATGAGAGAAATAACACTTAAGGTTGGTTAATATATTATAAGTTCTAATATATTAATAAGGTTATTTAATTAGTATTGATCAAGAATTAATTTGGAATTAATTAAGTGATCAAAAGGAGACTAATTAAATATATGGGTTGATTGTGTAAATCATTCATTCTTATATATGTGGGCTTGTGATCCAAGATTTCTTATGTTGGACTAAGTCCATGGGGTGACCCATGGATACTCCATGGAGGTTAAAATCCATGGAGCATAAGGAATGGGTAAAGTTATGAGTTACATGGTGTAACCCTAATAGCCACCATATAAAAGAATCCCATGGCTCAAGAAATCGTGCACTAATGTGTGAGTGTGAGGGCTAGACGATTTTAAGGAGTGTTCAAGTTTCTCTCAAGTTATTCCAAGTGTATTTGGTGTTGTGTGAACCATTTGAGGTGTCACACTTGGGGCACTAGGAACTCAAGCTTCATGAAGACATTCTACATCAAAGAGGTATGTATTCTATCTTGTTATATTTATTATTTTGTATGCTAGATTAGGATAATACCTTGGATGTTCATAATTGTATGTATAATAGAGAAAACATAGATCCAAGGTATTTAGGGTTGCATATACACTTAGGAGTGTTAGAATGCTCATAACCCAACAGTGGTATCAGAGCCTAGGCTTGTTTTCTTGTTATACTTGCAAAAGTAGCTGAAAAATCGAGTTGGATGCATATATTCGATTGTTTTGGCTGGAATTGGACTAGGAACATTACCCTAAGATGTTTTTGGACTTATAAACTTGTTTTTGATGTGGTAATGTTCATGCTAATCCAATTTCTAAGATAATTGTCATAATTTCAAGATTTGTATTAGTTTGTATGTTCATGCTAATTTCTTGAAGATTGATGATTTGAATTATCTTGTTCTTATGAGGTTCTTAGATTAATAGAAAAGTTGTGTGAAATAGTTGTTTTCAATCCATTTTAATCTAAGAGTTGATTCCAAAGTGTGTTTTTGTAACTTGTCCTCAAGTTATATGAAAAGTCACATTTAAGAATCATAAAACTCATAAAAGTTGGCAAAGGTTACAAAATGAAGAGTCTAGTTCTAATTAAATGGTTTTATGACTCCATAACTTGTCCTCAAGTTATGGAGGTTCAAGAGTCTCTTCATTAAAATAAAAAAAAAGTGTAACCTTAATTAGTTACATAAGTTACAATAAATATTTTTTTATTAATTAGTTTAAAGTCTTCCATAACTTGTCCTCAAGTTATCGAACTTGAAGAGTTTGTTTTTTTTTAATTAAAACTACTTTAAACTCATAAGTTATGGAATTAATTAGTTTTGAATAGTTTCAAAACTTGCCCTCAAGTTTTGGAATTTGAAAAGTTTTCACTTATGAATACTTTAGTTCCAAGTTAGCCCTTAGAATTTTAAAAGTTAAAATTCAACCCTTATACTTTATAATATTATAAGTTAATAATATTTATATATATGTATAAGAGTAAAGTCAGTCTTACCGTTAGTAGGCCTCATTCACGAACCCGGTCTATAAGGGGGGTATAAGGTTACTGCCTATAAAATGGCAGTTTAATGGGTGTCCACTCTCAGCCACCGCTTCCTTGACTGGTGGAGGGTCGTTAGCCGAACGGGTAGGACAAGGACTATAATTCTCCTTTCATTAAAAGTATTAATGATAAATACTAAGTAACTAAACTCTTTTTAATACCCAATCTTAGTTACTTAGGAAAATGTGAATTTGGTGCTAACCCATGAAATTACACTTTGCACTTTGCTTAAGTCGTTAGTGGAGCGTGTGTGGTTAACCGGCACACTAACCTGGACTTAACAAGGTAGGCAAAGGGTAACTTAATATTTATCATAGTATCGGTGGAGCGTGTGTGGTTAACCGGCACACTGATTAAGGGGTAAATATTAAGGGTACCAAGTATATTTGCATGGTTATTCACACCTTGTTTTGTGATCCTCGACATCCCAGTCACAAAAACTGAAGGGCACACTCGAGATTGAAACATGCCTTTGAACAGTTCAATGAATCTCAAAGATCTAGGACTTTCAAATCCAATTAAAACCTAATAAATTATTTCGTTTTTCATGGTGGAAATTGGTGAATCGTCATTCACCTACCTTCAAATATTTTATAGCTTGGATTACGGCATCCCTCTTCTAAGTTATAAAATAGTTTGTTGGGTCCTAGCCTTAATATTTCATATTGGGTGTCATATTAAGGACTTTAAATCAACTATCTTGAATATCTCCCAAAAAGATGTATGGTCTAGACATTTATGATCTTCCCAAATCTCTTGAAACAAGCTTTCCTAAATGAAGATGATGTCCCATGGATATCATACTTCTTTCACCTCCTCCAATTATTCTCCCTAACCCACAAGTTCCTAAAAAGTTTAAGGTCACTCAAGCCCTATTGGCAAGGCAAGGTCTAGGTGTGATCACATCTTGGAGATGTAGTCACATATTGACAAGCCGGGAGAGTTGGGTGTCAAAGTCTTGAGAAAGTTGGTGGCTCAACTACTTTCTAAGTCACATAGTGAGTTCTTTTGGGAATCCTATGAAACAGACTAAGACAAGACCCTTAATGATCTTATCTATTTGCTAAGATCAACTTCCTAAAACGCTATGGACATTGACAATGATGACATTGGATATCCAGTAAAGCTCTCTCTTCCCAATGGAAATGGATCGGCCATAGTCAACTCGGTTGACCCAATGGTAAAGAGAGAGGTGAAGTCTGAGATAGTCCCATTATCAAGGGTCCATAGGTAACTATTGCCAAAGGAAGGGGCATTGGTTACGAAGCTGCCAAATTTACCTAAGGATGTTAAAGTCAATAAGTTTGGCTCTACTTCAGGTAAAGTCCATTGTCTAACTCTATTAAGTACATGCTGATTCTGATCGCGAAGATGGATTTCAATCGCATGGTTCGGTGATCAGAATTTTGGGCTATTACTTAAGAGTTATGATATTTATATTGCTTAGGAATAGATAACAACAAGGTTTTCATATGGATTGTAAGGATAAGTTTTTTCCGCAAAGTTTTAAAATAAAAGAAAAAGGTTTTGATTTTATTTATTTTAAGTATCCTTACAATGGCATTTGTGAAAAGTTGTTGCTTATAAGATTCCATTGATCGCAATATTGGAAAAATGGATTTGATTCTTTCGGTTGTGGTAGTGTCTAATATTACCAAATAAGGAAAGATTCTCATCACCCAAGGTTCAATTGGACCGAAACTTGGAATCATGCAAGTTGTATAGTATGATGAATGAGAACTTTCAGCTTGGAAAATTAAGACTAACTCCTTATGTGAATAAGGAAAGGACTAAGGGATCGAGTACACATTCTTGTGCACTGGTCAACTCCACCACAAAAGATCAAGAAGACTATTCGTCATGATTTACTTAAGTTCAGTAGATATGGTTATACTTATAAGTTTAAGTATAAGTCTGTAGCATTGGAGAAGTTTCAATGTGAGACAGAACGAACAAGAAGAATCAAAGTATGGCAGAAAGATAAAAGTTTCTCAAATCTGAAAAGATGGGAGAGTACTTTAGTATCATGTTTATGATCATCTTAATGATTAAGATACCATATCACAATTGGTCCTCTAAAGTCATCTTAGTGCATTCTTATGACTAAGAAGAGGAGTCATGAATTGTTGAAATGGTTAAATCAAAAAGATGAGTCATACTTCGTTCCAAAACAATTCTTAGAGTCATACTCCAAGATTGTAACTTGAGTGACATATCTTAAAGAGGGTTTGTTAACACTAGTCAAATGTAAGAGTAAAAGGTTATCTACTCTTGTACATTTGAAATTGGTAAGTTGTGATGTTTTGGATAAAACAGAGACCAACTTAGGCTAATTGTGTAAAGTGTTAGTCTTGATAAAGAATCCGCACTATCTCTTGAATATTTGACAAGGGAGTCTTATATGTCAAGAGGACAGTGGGAGTCTTAAAGCTCTAGAAAGTTTCAAGACTTAATCAAGAATAAAACCTAAAGTCCTTCACTAGCACACGACTTGAGGTTTATAACCTATCGTGTTGAAATTTTTGTGCCTATTCAAGTTGGCTTTGCATAGGAGTTCTGAGAGTTCTCAATTGGTTGCACAACTACTTGGAAGCAATGGCAGGCACCTGAGCTGCCAAATGGCAAGAATTTAAGATTGCACAAGTTTAATCAATATGAGTTTGGATTTGTCACTAACCTTGTCTTGTGATTATGGTTTTGACAAATTCACATGGATAAGAACACATACACTATTAAATCTAAGTGTCATAAGGTTTCTCTCCGATTCATGAAAATGATGGTGAGGAAACACTTTCACTAAGTAGATTTTAGCTAGATAGCAATTGTGATATTTGCATTCTCAAAGTCGTTAGTGGAGCGTGTGTGGTTTACCGACACACTAACATGGACTTGTGAGAAGTGGCAAAGTTCTAAACAATTGAGACTATGATTACGGCATCCCTTTTCATAGTTCTACAATTGTTTAGACACACATGTGAGCTATCTAAGAGAGGTGTATGATTTTGATAAAGTTTTATCAAAACAATCTAGTATCAGAAATCTGAACTTTGGTAAGAAAGTCAGATGATTTCTGAGTACATGTCAAAGCTAGTGGGAGCATAAGTGTTATGCTAATAATCATCATGTTAGTGGGAGCATGATAATTATGACAAAGGTTGCAAGTTAGCAATGTTAATTATAGAAAACAAAAGTTTCAATTCGTGAGGTTGCAGGGGTTGAAAAAGTTGTTTTGCTATAATTAAGGGAGATGAAATTATACTTCATTTCAATTCTAAAAGCTTAGATTGAGATTTTAATCGTATTTAATCAAGGATATATATATGAATTTCATGTTGGAATGGCTCAACATAAGGAAATTCTATATATGGGTCCAGTATTTGCGTTCTAAAATTTGATTATGATTACGGCATCCCTTTTCATAATCTGAATTTTGAGAACTTGGCAAATTGAAATGGAAATATTATAGCAAAAGACTGGTTTAGTCTTTATGTGAGACATCATGAATCATGTCCCATATGCTTTAGATATAGGATCGATTACATGTGCTGAATTCATCCTTTCTAAAATTTTCCAAATGCCTGGGGCATTATGAAGGGAAAAGGTCTAGAATTGGATATGACTAAAATGATTAAGCAATTGTCGAGGACAATCTAAGGTTTACCAAAGATTGGTTGCTCAAGGACAGTTGGAACTATAATGTTAATTCTGGAAGGACCATATTGACATAATCTATAAGGAGGCAACTCTTGTTCAGAAGTGATAGTCAAAATGGAATATGGAAATGTTTCAAAGTTAGAAATTATTCAATCTGTGTAAGATTAGGAAACTTAATGAAAGAAGGATGTTTCCAAGGAGCTGATCTCCTTTGGAATGCTCTGTAATGATTGTTGTCAAGTCTTTCTGACTTCGTGCATAATCATTAAGAGGATCAATGCATATAAGTTTAGAATCTAACAGATTTCAGTAAATGGCATGAATATGGAATTCTTGCATTTGCAGTAAGGATTTGGGACTGTGAAAAGAGGATCATTGGAGTGATGTTCAATTGATCTATTTTACAAAGTAAAGATCATAGACAAACATAGTATGCATACTTGGTGTATGGCATGACTAGTGTTTAGAAAACATAGTGTACATGCTTGGAGCATGGGACAACTATTGTTTTAAATTCAAGTATAAAGTTGATAAAACCGAAACAATGAATAATGAGTAATCAGTATGGTGATAAATAAAAGTGTTTATTTATATTCATAGGGTTTGATACCATATTTGATTCATTATTCTTGTGTTTCACTTTGCATGTATTGACTTCTAGAATAACTAAGTCGCTCTTCCTGAATGATTAAGTTATTCAAACCATCCACAGTCGGTCATATATTGGAAGTAGATATGAATCAAGACTGTCATGGGTTGGTTTGTAGAGGTCCAAGTTGGTGGACAAAGTGGTGCTACAACACTCATGAGTGCTCATAAGTTCTGAGTATTGGATTCAACCCGCGCTCATTTGAATCACTTCATGGATTTTATCACGAGTGATGATGAGACGATAATATCTTATATTCTTCAAACCTAGAGATATGAGTTGTTACTATGAGTTGGTTGTACATTGATTGCACGAAAACACATTCGGTAACTCGATGTTATAAAACGTGCCTTTGTGTATGATTCAACAAGTAGTAGAACAAGCCATATGAGTCGAAGTTTATCCATTCCTTTTACCTTCGGGATAAAAGCGATATATGTAGGCCCCTCGATGATTTAGCGATGACACATGTGAGTGCTTGGCCAAGCCAGGACTGATTTGATTTGTTCAATCAGTCAGTCATCATAAATCGAAAATCGGGAAACAACAAATGGACAGAGAGAATGATTATAATCCATGTCTCAATCCATATGATATATAGAATGGAGGAATATATGATCCCTTATCTAATGGACAAGTCATTGACAAAGGTCAGAGTTCGACAGAAGCTTTTGAGAGCTACGATTGCTGATCGGTTCCTGAAGTCATACGCAATAATAGTTTTAGACTTATCCAAGTGGGAGACTGTTGGATTAATGTCTAAGTCCATAACTATAATTGATAAGACTTGACCCGACCCGGCATGGTCCATTTGGGTTGCATGGCATCATGCATTTTGATAGACTATAATGAGAGAAATAACACTTAAGGTTGGTTAATATATTATAAGTTCTAATATATTAATAAGGTTATTTAATTAGCATTGATCAAGAATTAATTTGGAATTAATTAAGTGATCAAAAGGAGACTAATTAAATATATGGGTTGATTGTGTAAATCATTCATTCTTATATATGTGGGCTTGTGATCCAAGATTTCTTATGTTGGACTAAGTCCATGGGGTGACCCATGGATACTCCATGGAGGTTAAAATCCATGGAGCATAAGGAATGGGTAAAGTTATGAGTTACATGGTGTAACCCTAATAGCCACCATATAAAAGAATCCCATGGCTCAAGAAATCATGCACTAATGTGTGAGTGTGAGGGCTAGACGATTTCAAGGAGTGTTCAAGTTTCTCTCAAGTTATTCCAAGTGTATTTGGTGTTGTGTGAACCATTTGAGGTGTCACACTTGGGGCACTAGGCACTCAAGCTTCATGAAGACATTCTACATCAAAGAGGTATGTATTCTATCTTGTTATATTTATTATTTTGTATGCTAGATTAGGATAATACCTTGGATGTTCATAATTGTATGTATAATAGAGAAAACATAGATCCAAGGTATTTAGGGTTGCATGTACACTTAGGAGTGTTAGAATGCTCATAACCCAACAAGATCCTCTACCACCCAGGGAAGGCCAATGTCGTGGCCGATGCGCTTAGCCGCTAGGCAGCGCCAATCAGGGACATCTGTCTGACGATGACAATGATGACTCCACTGTTGGAGCGGATCTGGGAGGCGCAGCAGGAGGCTATGAAGGAGGAACATCAGAAGAGCGAGCATATAGTGGGCCACGTTTCCGCCTTAGACTTTGATAGCCGAGGGTTATTGACTCTTCACCGTAGGGTGTGGGTCCCTTATCATGGAGGCGTGCGCCAGATCCTGATGGTGGAGGCACACAAATCCAGATTTTCTATCCATCCCGGAGCGACGAAGATGTATAGAGATCTTTGTCCTGATTATTGGTGGCCCTGCATGAAGCGGGATGTAGCATGGTATATAGAGCGGTGCTTGACCTGCAGGAAGGTCAAGGCCGAGCACCAGAGGCCACACGTCAAGATGCAGCCGTTAGATATTCCCTTGTGGAAATGGGAAGATATTACCATGGATTTGATTACCAAGCTTCCCAAGACTGCACGGGGAGTGGATTCGATTTGGGTAATCGTGGATCGGTTGACCAAGAGTGCCCATTTCATTCCGATCCAAGAGAGCATTTCGGCCGAAAAGTTGGCCGACATCTATATCCGAGAGGTGGTAGCTCGGCACGGAGTGCCAGTTTCAGTAATTTCATACAGGGATGTGAGGTTCACTTCCAGGTTTTGGAAGAAGTTTCATGACGAGCTGGGTACTCGTCTGCATTTTAGCACCGCCTTTCACCCGCAGACGGATGGTCAGAGCGAGCGGACCATCCAGACGCTAGAGGATATGCTACGGGCATGTGTTTTAGACTTCGGAGGTAGCTGGGATACCTACCTTCTGTTGGCGGAGTTCTCGTATAATAATAGCTATCATGGGAGTATTGACCGTCATCCCTTCGAGATGTTATACGGGAGGAAGTGCAGAACCCCGATATGTTGGGGTGAGGTTGGCCAGAGGGTCATGGGGAGCACCGAAGTGGTGCTCAAGACGACAGAGAGGATTCAGCAGGTTCGGAGCAGACTTCAGACTGCTCAGAGTCGGCAGAAAAGTTATGCCGACAAGCGCCGATCGGACTTGGAGTTTCAAGTCGGGGATATGGTTCTCCTGAAGGTGTCGCCATGGAAGGGCCTCATCCGATTCAGGAAGCGGGGAAAATTGGGACCCAGGTATATTGGACCCTTCAGGGTTATAGCCCGGGTGGGCAAGGTGGCATATAGGTTGGATCTGCCAGCCGAACTCAGTCAGATTCATAGCACTTTTCAAGTCTCCCAGTTACGGAAATGTTTGGTGGACGATTCGGCAGTGGTACCATTAGAGGATATTCAGGTCGATGACAACCTGAATTACATCGAGCGGCCTGTAGCGATTCTCGACCAGAAGTCGAAGGATCTGAGGAACAACAGGGTCGAGCTGGTAAAGGTGCAATGGCAGCACCGGAAGGGCTCAGAATGGACTTGGGAGCCAGTAGATGAGATGATGGAGCATTACCCAGAGCTTTTCCAGGAACGAGCAGCAGACTTCGAGGACGAAGTCTAAAATAAGTGGGGGAGATTTGCAGCACATGGTTCCTGGTATGTATTTTATATAAGTACTTTTGCATTTTTGGCCTGGGACTCGGCGAGTTGAAGGCCCAACTCACCGAGTAGAAGCGGGATGAGAGGCGGGATTTAAGTATGGGACTCGTCGAGTCGGGTCCTGGACTCGACGAGTAGGCTCTGTCTGGACAAAACCCTAATCTGAGCGTTTGCACCCTATTTAAACAACCTTATACAGCCTCCATCGCCCCTTTATGCTCCCAGAAACCCTCCATAGCAAACCCTAAGTGTTTTGGTGCAAGATCTAAGGCTTTTGAGTGATTTTATGGGTTTTAATCACAAGGAAGAAGGAAGAGCATTGAAGGATCAAGAGGAGACTGAAGGATTCGAGTTTGGTGCATCATTTGCAGTGTTTGAAAGGTATAAAGTCTGTACCTTGCTTGCTTATTCGTTTGATCCCTTTTTGGGGAGATTTAGGGATTTTATAAGCCATTCTTGCTAACCAACCATGATTGCAAGCATGGTTGGGGGTTGAGGCTTCGGATCTAGGCCCATGGAAGAGTTACAAGGCAGAAAAGGGCTGCTTTTGCACCCATGGAAGCCCCCATGCAACTTAAGAGCCTCTTCTAGAGCCTTTTTGGCTCAAAGTCCCATGCATGCACGTAAAGTTCATAACTTTACGTGCTAGATCGAGTTTAGGGGCCTAGATCTATCATTTGGACAAGAGTTGTACACCAGAAATCGAAGGAATAGACTTGGGACTGTATCGACTCGGCGAGTCATTCTTGGGACTCGGCAAGGCCGAGGCTTGACTTCCTTTTTCTGTTATGGTCCAAGAGAACCAATTAAGTGAGAGAAAGGTTTTAGAGGGTCCAGGAGAGTGACCCAGACGTATCGGGATAAGCCATAGTCCTGGAGTTCATAGGACTCGGCGAGTGCATGAGTCGACTCGGCGAGTCCAAGGCAATCTCCCAACTCTTGAAGATGAACTCGACGAGTTGTTCATACAACTCGGCGAGTCGAGGACATGACGTGTTTATAGGATGAATATGGACTCGACGAGTGTTCATACCACTCGGCGAGTCAGATGAAGGTTCATCTGAGGTTGTGTTAGAAGGAGAACTCGTCGAGTCGTTGCTAAACTCGACGGGTAGAGTCGTGGATGGGGACAGTTGAAGAGATAGGGACTCGACGAGTTGGCGGCCCAACTCGACGAGTAGAGTTGTGGATGAGGACAGTTGAAGAGATAGGGACTCGGCGAGTTGGCGGCGCAACTCGGCGAGTCGGGTCAACAGGAAGTTGACTTTGACTTTGAATTGGACTTGGTCAGGGGTAAAATGGTCACTTTACCTTAAGAATAGATATCAGACTCTGATTGAGTGTTTTTTGGGGATTATAGCCGGAGGATTTCCGGAGGAGCAGCAGACATAAATTTCCCGCACAGATTATCAGCAGCTACTCGTTCGAGGTTAGTTACCTTCCAGTAGCGATGGGTCTACGGCCACAATGCTGGCCCACCAGTAGGAGTTTTATGTTGGATGATTGTCTTTGTGATATTCATCTAGGTTTGCTACTACCTGATATGTTATATGCTAGCATGATATGTATATGTGACAGTAGTAGAGTCCGGTTGTTAGGACCGTAGGGTAGGTCAGACACCCCAAATATGTCTGACAGTATGTGATGATATGATTATATGCTGGCATGATATGTTATATGTGATAGTGGTAGTAGGGAGGGAATAGTCCCCAAGTTCGGTTGTTAGGACCGAGGGTAAGTCGGACACCCCAGAAACGTCTGACAGTATGTTTACGTTATGATATATGTGATAGTAGTAGTAGGGGGTCGAATAGTCCCCGAGGTTCGGTTGATAGGACCAAAGGGTAGGTCAGCACCCCAGAATGGCTTGACACGGGTAGGTCGGCACCCTAGAATGGCCGTACTGGGTAGGTCGGGCACCCCAGAATTGCCCGGCAGTATGAATGCGATATGTCTGTATGGTATGTGGTATGATGGGGGAACTCACTAAGCTTTGTGCTTAAAGTTTTAGTTTTGGTTTCAGGTACCTCTTCGTCTAAGGGGAAGGAGCCGACAGTGTAGCAGCGCATCACACACACACATGATTCCCGCATGGAGTTTTCTGGGATTGTACTTTGATTGATTTTACTTTGACATTATGATTTCAGACACATTGTTATAGTTTTGTTTGCAAATGATATGGCATGGGAAATTTTTTGGTAAACTATGTTGAGAATTACTTAATTTATAAAAAAAAAAAATTGGGCTTGGAAATTGGGATGTTACACACAATGCCCGCTCTCCCTCCAGGAGACTCTGGTTACAAAACGCGACATAACAAGTGTATTGTTATGCTGTGAAGTAGTGTTTTCACATTATTGTTATCTTGTTCTTGTTATAGTATGTTCCTTTCTGTTCTTGTTATAGTATGTTCCTTCCTGTTCTAGTTATAGTATGTTTGAACTGACTCATGTATGAACTGACTCATGTAAGTTTCATTATTCTAGAAATAGTAGTAGTAACCCTCTAAACTATACTTATTATAGTTTACTAGTATGTTTGTTTGAACTATTACTGGCCTGTAGAAAAGACTCAATTATCTACTGAGTTAAGCATGTACTTTAAATATGAAGTTTTATAAACAACAAACTAACATTTTTAAAAAGAGTTTTTGAATTGATTTGATCACTTATAAAAGCATAAGAAATCTTTTAATGTGATGGTTATCACAAGTAAATATTTACACAATATTTATTGTGTTCAACTTGTATTCCCCCCCCTAAAAGTATTTGAAAACATTTAAAAGATAGATTATAGGGGTATGAACTCATCTTATTTGGGTGATTCAACTGAAGATTCGAGTGAGGGTGCTAAGTTCCACGAATGAAGTCCCGAGACACAAACAAGTCCTAAATGACATGTATTGATACATATAGGCATGTAATTAGCAAATCTAACTATAAAGGAGATTGGGAAACAACCTTGGATGCAAGGATAACTCACCAATAGTGTGCTAGAAGCAAGATAGGAGGTTGAAGGGGTGTTCACGGCGCAAATGATGGATGGTTCACGGCCCAAATGGATGAGTGGTTCACGACCCAAGATGATGGGTCACAGCCCAAATGGATGAGTGGTTCACGGCCCAATGATGAACATATGAAGGGTTCACGGCCCAACTTGATGAAGAACACTTGAAGATCTTTGTGTATTGGCTAGTGTTTGAAGATCCTAAGTTGTATTCTAAGGAGATACAAAGGAAAGAGGGTGAAAAGAGTGAAAATGGTGTTCTTGATATATGATACTTGAGAGAGAAAGGGGTTGTTTGCGGCCAAGAGAAGAAGAAGTGAGGAATAAATGAAGGAAAGGTACTTATATGGGAAGGGTTCACGGCCACACTTGGGTTCATGGTCATGAACACCCTTTTGATGGGTTTTCTATATCCATTTCATTCCCCTAATCCTAAGCTAACACTTCTCAACATCCAACCCATAAGTGTACTAGACTTAGAACTCATTAAAATGACCCTTAACAAGGCTAAAAGGCAATAGAAATAAGTCTGACTTTTGGTTGATTGGATTGACTTTACAAGGTAGGAATTTACGGATTGTCACATCATCCCCTCGTTAGATGGAATTTCGTCCCGAAATTAGCTTTCTTAGCAGTACACCTCGGTTCGTGTTCCTCTGAATGGTAGAATATCCACTCTTAGATCTAGGCAACTTTTCCCTGACGTTCATGATAGGATTCATACCTGGTTCATCTATCATCACCTCGTATATACAAGTCGTATATAATGAAGATTAGTAAGACGGTCGGATGTGCGACTCTGCCCCAGGTCCACAACCAAACAAGGAACATGAGATAGGGCGGAAAGACACATACTAAATCTGCATAATCATAATTATATACCACACTCGCGTATACACTTAATACTGATAGGTGGGTTGTATTCGTCCTTAGCCTCTATGCTTGAACTTGATCTGTTGGATGAGTGGTAGTTCGGGAAGGTCTACTGAGTATACGGTGGGAAGGTTTCGGAGGGCAAGGTACTCCTCGCATGAGTACTTTGAGGTTTAGAAGACAAGAGATAATACTGAGGTCATGTTCAGGTTGTCGTTACGAATGACGAGGGTTTCGTTAGTCTGTCGATTAGGGCGATGAATTTTTAAAACACATAAAGTTAGTATGGTGAGGACCACGCCAATCCCCGACCAATGATAACGACAGACTCTTTATAGAAACAAAGGTTAGGCCGATTTGAAAGAAACGTTTGTTATACGATGGCGTATCCCTAGTGTACTCGACAATGTATTCTGTGTAGCCTTTCTAGTGCTTTCAGTTTTCTCCTTGATATAACCACTGCCACAAATCGTACCGCGATGAGCGAGTACTAACTGTGAAAGTGCTTTGATAATTAGTGTCGATACTTTATGTTATGATCCTCCTCGGTACCTCTATGATCACCCGACATATACAAGTTATGTATAATTAAGATGGATAAGACGGTCGACTGAGTGACTCTTCCCTAAATCCACAACCAAAAAAGGAACAGGAATTAAGGCTTAATCACTCACTCTAAGTCTACAAAATCTTAGCTATGCACAACCATGATGTATATACTAAGCCATCATAATTTACTTGAATGGATCTTTAGTTCTCTTATGAATGTTGTGACTTGTTCAGATGAGTGAGTTATTATAATTACTTTTAATATCCCCAAATTTTAATCGAATTTAAATATAAATTAAATTTCTAAAGTAATTGTTTTATTTCGAAGACGTACCGCTGCTTGCTGGTGATTCTGGGGTAGTTTATCCTGCGGTGATCATCAGAATTCGTCCATTCGCATCAGAGTTCTTCGTTATCGGGCAGTCCCTCTTATGGTGCCCAGTCTCACCACAGCCATAGCAGGCCTGGTTTACTTCAACTCTGGGGACTTGGGAGATTGGTTGAGCCGGTTCCCTGCAGAAACGGGCAGTGTGCCCCTTCCTGTGGCAGTTCATGCACTGCATTTCCCGGCATGCTCCAGTGTGGTGGTAGTTACACTTTCCACACTTCGGGAGATTTCCAGCATATCCACTTATAGACGCTGGAGTGGTAGGTGTTGTAGCGGCGTATACAGTAACCATTTGTTGCTCCTGCAGGGGTTCTTGTGTCGTTCGTTCCTTCCTCTTTTTCCCCAACTTCTGATTATAGTCCCCTCCTTTTGATGGCTCGGGAACGGGGACTACCACGCCATGGCGGAATCCATGGTCAATGAGTCGCTGGGCCAGGCATTTGGCACTATCAAAGGTACTTGGGTTAGAAGACAGTACATCCCCCCCCCCCCCCCCCCGAGTCGGGGTAATTAAACCCCAGATGTACCATTCTATCTTCTTACTCTCTGGGGTAACCATCACGGGGCATAGTGCTCTCAGGTCGCTAAACATGTCAGTGTAGGCTACTATGTCTGAGCCGACCATGGTATGCTCCCATAGCTCTTGCTCCAACTTTTTAACTTCGCCCCTAGGGCAGTATTCTTCCAACATCATCTCTTTTAGGATCTCCCAACCTATAGAGTTAGCCACTGGTAGGGTCAGTGACTTAACATGGCCATTCCACCATGTCAGGGCCCTGTCGGAGAAGGTGCAGGCAGCAAACTTCACTTTGCTCCCTTCTGGGCACAGACAGATTTCGAAGAACGAATCTGTTTTCTCGAACCATCGCATCAGAGCAATGACTCCCCCATTTCCATTAAAGGATTTGGGTTTGCAGTTCATGCAGTCCTTGTACGAACACTCTCGTGGGTGTCTGTGGGTAGCTCCAGGGTTAGTTAGGTGGGTACCGCTATCAGATCCACTGGTACTACTTGCGTGGATGTGAGTTATAGCAGCTGTTACTGAGGTTGTTATCGCTTCTTGGAGAGCAACAATATCGACTTGTGGTCGTGGAGGCGGTGGTGGATTTTCAGTTATGGTATTGACTACGCGCCTTAGAGGTCTACCGCGAGGCATCTTTTGCTAGAATGAATACAAAGATGAAATGGAGATAAGTCTATAGCAGTGGTTATAAGCTGAAAGCTGAATAACAAAGTGATCCTAGTTTTGAGTGTATCTGGTTCTGACTTTCGTAGGGTTCTGAAAAATAATTCATAAAGGGAGTCTACACAAAATAAATTTTATGAATTAGAAGTGGCTATCCTCGAATGAATCTCTGTGAATTGAATAATCGTTACAGTTGCATGAAAAGAAAAATAATCCTAACACATAATGTGAGCAGTGTATTCACTAGCTCACTAAGTCAATCAAGGTTATTATTTATTAGTGTGACGCATAAGACGTTTTTGGTTTCTTCGGCTGACCCCTCCTTGCAAAACTCCCTATGAACCTCCTCTTATTCCTCCTTGACTCCTCTATGGACTGCTATGATGGAGTGGTTACATCTATCTGGGTTTTTCGTGCGAGAATGGAAGTGTCTAATGAATCTATGAGATTAAGTGAAACATTACGGGGTGATCCTTACTGGGTCCTCCTATAATTGCGCAATGTATGCAAGTTGTATATAATTTAAGATTAAATAGACCTTCGAATATGTGATCCTACTCCAAAACCACAACCAAGCAAGGAACAGGAAGTAGAGCATAGATCACAAATTCTAAGTTTATAAAATCTCAATTATATAAAACCTTGGGAGTATACACTCTGGAATTATAGACCTACCAGAAGGGTCTTTTAATTTTCACATATGTTATTTATAGTGCCTAAAATACTCCTATAGTATTTTAATGTAATGAATTTGGAATGTTTTAAACTTGTTGTTGTATTATAGTATCATAAAATACTCCTATAGTATTTTAACTTTATGTTCTGATCTAGAAATCTCTTGAATAGAGTTAGGTAAGTTTTAAGACTGTTGCAACACCACATCACTCCCAAACACATGTTGGTTATATCTCATATGAATATAGTTGATCAGGCTATATTGATCCCATATACGATTACATAACTGTCCAGGTTTGACCGCAGTGTCCAACCTTTAAATACTTTTGTTCTTATCTTCTTGTGATACTTGTTCTAGTATGTATATATGTATTAAGGTATGTATATTTTTATAAGAATATCGTTATATTTTAAAATATACTTTTAGTCAGAGCACTTCGGCCCCATTGTATTTATAGTTGTATATTTTTTATAGGTTGATATACTTAGTTCACTATAAACAATGCTATGATACCAATCTGTCACACCCCCAAACAGGAACGGCGGAAAATTTCGGGGGCGGAGGAAGTCATGTTTAGTATCACAACACATGCATCATAGTAATCAAAGTAACAAACAACCATTGCATTAATAATAAAGTGCTTACAATGTATTACATTCACAAAAGATTGACTTCAAGTAAATAACAAAAGAAGACATGAAGCTACTATGCTCCATCTTCTGAATCCATGAGCGCGTACCTGTCTACTAGTTTCCTGAGAATACAAGTTATTTTGAAAGAGTAGATCAACATTTAAGTTGGTGAGTTCATAAGTATTTTAGTGATGAAAAGTAAGTTCTTTAGAAAAAGTTCGCCTGTTCCTCCATAAAATCCTATATTTTCTGACGTGATGAATGATAAGTAAAAATGACTCTACAATTCCTTCTATGAGTACTAAATGGATACAAGTTATATATAATCTAGAGTAAACAGACTATTGGTTGTGTGAATCTGCCCTAAGCCCACAACCAAACAAGGAATAGGAAATGAGGCGGAAGTCACACATCCCATTGTTTGTTAGATCTTCATTGTATATAACCCTGGCGTATTCATTTGGTACTTGCAGATTTAACTGTAATAGTTCCGTTATATTTGATGAAAACATTCTTTAAGAAGAACCTATATTTCCTTTAGTAAAAATGTTAACCACAATATTTCCTTCTATAATCACTTAGTTCATACTAGCTATATATAATCTAATATAGAACAGATAGTTAATTGTGTGAATCTTCCTAAGCCCACAACCAAACAAGGAACAGGAAGTAAGGCGGAAAACACCCATTCAACTGCCTATCGGGTATTAATTATACATAACCCTGATGTATAAACTAAGGTATTATAGAATTAACCATTAAAGGTCCTTTAAGTTATACTGGTTTAACAAAATGATTTATACTGTTTATAGATAAGTTTCTTGTTTAGCCAACTTAATGTTCTATATGAAAAGTATGTTTTTGTTCTAAGCCCACAACCAAACAAGGAACATGAAATGAAGCGGAAAGCACACATCCTACTGCCTATCGGATCCGATTAATATATATCCTTAATGTATCTACCGAGGAATCATAAAGTTAGCATAATAGGCCCCCTTCTAACTGAATGTACTAAGACCTAATTGCTTTGTTTGTTTGTTCTCTCGTAAGAATGTATGTTCTCCCAAGTTTTATGACTATCTTTACTAGAAAATAGTTTCCATTGCCTTTTATGTGAGAATATCACTATATGAATGTAATGGGAAAATGAAAGTATACAGTAGTATTGTATGAAATAACTACTGAAGTACTAACTACCTTAAAACCAATAAGTTTAATTAAGGTTAAAATGTGATGTGGTTATGACCATACTGATTGACTAGTATTTAGGATGACGACCTGCTGGCGTCGAAGCTAATGTGACATTTGTCACCCCTTGGCATGCCGGCCAAACTGTAGCGAACAGTCGGGATGCGGGATTGTCAGTCCCGTATAGATCTATACACACAACGCCCGCTCTCCCTCCAGGAGACTTTGGTAACAAAACGCGACATAACAAGATTATTGTTATGCCGTGAAGTAGTGGTTTCACATTATTGTTATCTTGTTCTTGTTATAGTATGTTCCTTTCTGTTCTTGTTATAGTATGTTCCTTCCTGTTCTAGTTATAGTATGTTTGAACTGACTCATGTATGAACTGACTCATGTAAGTTTCACTGTTCTAGAAATAGTAGTAGTAACCCTCTAAACTATACCTATTATAGTTTACTAATATGTTTGTTTGAACAGTTACTGGCCTGTAGAAAAGACTCAACATTCTACTGAGTTAAGCATGTACTTTTTTTTAGTAAAAGGCGAAAGAATAGTTCGCTTTGTGCTCACTGCATGGCTGCGTAAGTTAAGCACGTACTTTAAGAATGAAGTTTTATAAACAACAAACTAACATTTTTAAAAAGAGTTTTTGAATTGATTTGATCACTTATAAAAGCATAAGAAATCTTTTAATGTGATGGTTATCACAGGTAAATATCTACACAATATTTATTGTGTTCAACTTGTATTCCCCCCCTTAAAAGCATTTAAAAGCATTTAAAAGATATATTATAGGGGTATGAACTCACATTATTTGGGTGATTCAACTAAAGATTCGAGTAAGGATGCTAAGTCCCATGAATGAAGTCCCGAGACACAAACGAGTCCTAAACGACTTGTGTTGATACATATAGACATGTAATTAGAAAATCTAACTACAAAGGAGATTGGGAAACAACCTTGGATGCAAGGATAACTCACCAAAAGAGTGCTAGAAGCAAGATAGGAGGTTGAAGGGGTGTTCACGACCCAAAAGAAGGATGGTTCACGACCTAATGGAGTTCACGGCCCAAATGGATGAGTGGTTCATGGCCCAAGATGATGGTTCACGGCCCAACAAGGTTCACGGCCGAACTGGACGAGTGGTTCACGGCCCAATGATGAACATATGAAGGGTTCACAGCCCAACTTGATGAAGAACACTTGAAGATCTTTGTGTTGTGGCTAGTGTTTGAAGATCCTAAGTTGTATTCTAAGGAGATACAAAGGAAAGATGGTGAAAAGAGTGAAAATGGTGTTCTTGATATATGATACTTGAGAGAGAAAGGGGTTGTTTGCGGCCAAGAGAAGAAGAAGTGAGGAATAAATGAAGGAAAGGTACTTATATGGGAGGGGTTCACGGCTACACTTGGGCTCACGGCCGTGAACACCCTTTTGATGGGTTTTCTGGATCGATTTCATTCCCCTAATCCTAAGCTAAAATTTCTCAACATCCAATCCATAAGTGTACTGGACTTAGAACTCATTAAAATGACCCTTAACAAGGCTAAAAGGCAATAGAAATAAGTCTGACTTTTGGTTGATTGGATTGACTTTACGAGATAGGAATTTACGGGTTGTCACATGCGAACACCTAGGACTTAAGGTGTTTAAATAGTGAGCCAACCCTAAAATTTAGGGTTTTGGGATCCAGATCATTACGTTGGGTGTAATGTTTGTACGCTGGACGTACAGCTTAAAACACCCACGTCCACTTACCAACTTATGCTAGGTGTACCCTAGCTTACGTTGGGCATACTCAGAAAAACACGTGCATACCCTCCTTGCACGCAAGGGACCGATTTGCCAACTATTTGCATTAGGGGCCAATTCTGCCAATATCTTCAAAATGCCATAACTCCCTTAGCTTAGGTCCATTTCCAACGAAACTTATATCCATGGAAGGTGGCGAGAAGCTCTATGCTTATAACAACACACCCAAGTCTTAAAACTTCCTGAAAAAAACCCAAAATCCATAAAAGACCGAGTTATCAAATTACAACCATACCTTTGACCTCCGAAGGCACCATTGAACACTTAGATCACTTAAACCATAATACCCACACCCAAAAATGACAAATTCCTTCTTCCCTCTGGGCCCTAAGCCTCACGACAACTGATGATTGGGCCGCAGCCCCAAATAATGAAGCAAATCAGAAACCGAGTGTTACAGATACAAATCTTGGAATAGAACTCTGGAGCCTATAGGTGAAGGGTTCAAACATAGCTGCTTACACTGCCAAATTCAATGACCATGTTGTTCTGTGCCCCGGACTTGTAACTCTAGAGTATAATAAAGTGGAGCATTACATCTAGAGCTTGGTACCACATATCAAAGGGATGGTCATTTCCTCAAGACCAAAAACCTATGATAGTGCTAAATGCATTGTTTTCCGCTTAAACAAAAACGAAATTCAACAAGGCATGATGGAAGCGAAGTTTGAAACCCTATATCTAGATCAAACAAGTGCAAGTATGGAGGAATGAACTTTAAGCAGTCATCAAGGAAGAAACAGGTGGTAGGAACAGTGTACTCAGCAACAACAACAACAACAAGCACGAGACCAGTACAACATAAGAACTATATTAGGAAGCACCCACAATACACCAAATGCAACGATATCACATTGGTGAATGCTTCCATTGCACTAAGTGCAACAGAAAAGTGCACACTATTAAGTTCTGCAAGAGCCCAACATTTGTTGTGGGAAATTCGAGCGTTAGTACAGGATCGAGTGGTGGAGGATGATGAACTTGTTATAAATGTGGGGAGATGGGGCATTACATTCGTGATTGCCCAAAATTGAAAAACATGGATGGGAATTCTCGGGGTCGAGCATTTGTGATCAGGAATAGGGACGCCATCCAGGACCCTTCAGTCGTAACTGGTACGTTCCTCATAAATAACTTATATGCTATAATACTTTTCGACTAAAGTGCTCTAAAAAGTTTCATAACTCCTGCATTAAGACAACTCTTATATCAAGAGTCTAGTAAGTTATATGTAGCATTTGAAGTAGAAATAGCCAACAGGCAGATAGGAAGCACTAAAGAAATCTTAGTATATTGCCTATTAACACTAAGGAACCACACTTTCACGTCAATCTCATGTTGATGACCATTGGAAGCTTCGACGTCGTCATTGTTATGGACTGGTTATCAACCCACCATCCCAAAATCCTATGTTATGAAAAAGTCATTCGACCACCCTTGCCTAACAGCGAATCATTATTCACCTACGGCGATAAGTCTGGGAAGAACTAAAAACTCTTTTCTTGCAGAAAAGCTCAAAAAATATCTACACAAGAAATGCTATGATTTCTTGGCTCACATTGTATATAAGAAGAGCGAAACAAAAGAAATCAAAGACATACTATAAGTGTGTGATTACCCAGACGTGTTTTCTGAAGATCTACCCAATGTACCCCCAACACAACAGGTTGAAATTTCGAATTGACCTAATTCAAGGGGCAGCACTAGTAGCAAAGTAACCTTACATATTGGTGCACTCAGAAATGAAAGAACTATCAAGCCAACTACATGAACTTCTTGACAAATGATTTATCAGACCAAGCCTCTTGTCTTGGGGAGCACCAATTTTATTTGTCAAGAAAAATCACAAATCCTTCCAGATGTTTATCGATTATATGGAGTTGAACAAACTGACGATCAAAAACCGTTATCACTCCCAAGAATCGGTGAACTATTCGATCAACACCAAGGATTAAGTTGATGGGTTTTACATGTTACAAAAAGCAAATTTTTGGCGGAGAAACATAAACCCTAAGTTCACATGCACCCTAAAGGATCTAATTTTTCACTATTGAATGCAATAACCAATAAAATATCAAGAACCCTACAAAAACACTAGTATATTTGAAAATAAGAAAAGAGTTTAGTATAACATACCTTTTGATTATACTAGTAGATAATCAAACAAAAACCTTCTTGAAATTGCTTGGAAGCTAGCACCAGAAATCTCTTGCCTTTGATGGTTCACACCCAACCCTATGGAGGCTTAAAGAGAGAAAATAGGGGATTTGTAAGGGTCGAATTATTGTAATTAGTCGAAGTATGCTTTGAACTCTTCGAATATTTTGTAATGTATTTTACTAGGGCGCTTTTATTCGAAGCTTTAGAGTCAATGCCTTAGTATATTTTTTGTATGCTTTCAGTTCCCTATAAATAGGGTTATTTACTAGAGTTAGATAAGAACTTTTACAGACTTGTCTACTATTCTCTGTAAAGAATTCGAAAGCATAATAGAGCATAACAAGATCATATTTACATCGTGTGTTCATATCTCATATTCTTACTTGAATTCATACTCTGATTAATTCATTACTCGATTCATTGGTTCATCAATTGGTATCAGAGAAGGAATCATATCTCTGATCTGATTTTCACGTTGTTCAAAAAGTTTTTGAATCAACTTTTTGATTCAAAAGTTTCCCCACTTTTTGAAAGTGAAAAATTGTCTAGATCTTAGTCTGTGATTCGATTCTGCATTTTAATTGTTGAATCGAGTGTTATTCTCATCAATTCGATTTGATTCATCTAGTTTGTTTTCAAATTCTCAAATCTTTTCAAACTTCTCAAAATCTTCTTCCGTACAACAATGGCGAATTTCAATCTCAATTCGATGACCTCGTTTTCTCATCTTCTAGGTTCATCAACCAAAATTCCAATGCTAATCCCTGAATATTATGATCAGTGGGCTGATCGTATGCAGGATTATCTGAATGGTCTGGATGAAGAATTATGGTCATGTATCATTGGAAATGTCAATGTTCCAGTGAATGTTCAACCAATTGGATCATCTTCTACAAATTCTGGAGTTGATAATCAAACTGATCGTCTGAAGAAACTGGAGAAGAGGTGTATGAGGGAACTGCGAGGTGCATTACCTCCAGTTGTGTACAATTACGTTAGGAGTTGTACAACTGCAAAGGAAGTCTGGAACAATCTGAAAGATAAATTTCAAGGAAGTGAGAAGACAAAAATCAATTCAGTTAAACAGTGTTTGGTTGAGTTGAACGATTTCAAACAAAAAAAAAGGAGAAACAATTGAAGTTTACTATGATCGTCTGAACAAGTTAATCTATCGGTGGAATCGCTATGGAATTACCAGAACTTCAATGGAATTCAATCTCATCTTTGTAATGGGGCTTCGAAAAGAATGGAGAAGTGTGAGTATGATGGTGAGGAATCAGCAAAGTTTTGATACATCAACTCTCAATGATTTGTACAATCAATTGAAAACACATGAAATTGAGGTAAATGAAATTGCTGAGGAATCAAAGTTGAATTTGGGAGGTCCATTAGCTCTTATATCAAAGATTTCTGAGAAAGAAGCTGAAAATGGTGATTCTGAGGAAGAAGAATGATTCATCATGAATTCGGATGATGAAGCAATAGCATTTTACTCAAATAATCGTGTCAAGAAATTTTTCAAAAAGCCGTTCAATTCGAAGACTAAGCTTGCTGAGGTGAAAGGAAATTTTGTGAGTAAAAATGTTGTTGAGGAGAAAAACAAAGTTGAGAAGAAAGATTCTAAGATAGCTGATGGAAAGGGTGAGAAGAAGCTGAAAGGTGATGCAGGAATAGATTGTCATTATTGCAACGGTGCGAATCATCTTGCAAATGACTGTATGCTTCGAAAGAAGGATGAGAGGAAGAATAAAGTCAAAGATGAGGCATACTATGTAGAGAAGCTTGAGGTGGTTCGTGCTAAAGCAAAGAATTTGTCATTGGTTGCAAAGGGTGAGCATGAGGATGAAGATGGAACTTATCAAATCTGGTCATCCGGGTCAGACGATGAGGAAATGAGGAATCCAACGCATGGAGCGTTGTATGCGAAAATGGAGGAGGACTCAGATGATTAGGAATTCGAAGTGATGGGACGATGCTTCGTATCCAAAGCAGCTGACAAATCTCCAATGACAACAAAGGTACGTAAAATTCTCGAATCTTTTAATATTCCTACACATGCTTATGACTCTGAACTAATTTCTTTTGATGAGACGGTTACTTATTTTGATTCAATTGTTGTGTCTGCTAGCAATGAGGCCAACAAGTTGTCAATGGAGTTGTTAGAGGTCAAAAAGAGATTAGACATGAAAATAAGCAAAATTGAATGTTTGGAATTACAAATGACAAATATAATGTGTGATAGGGATAGGTTATCGAGTGATGTTAAACTTTTGCTAGCACAAAGAAACATCTATTGTAATTCTGCTAAACGACTTTATAGCAAATTAACTGATTTACATCATTCATGTGATATAAGTAAAGAGCAACATAGAAAATTACTACCTTTCCTAGCATTCGATAGAGCCAAGGTAGATAATATTTCGTATGATTGTGAGCACTGTTTAACTGAATTTTTGATGAATGTCTTGATGCGAATGAATTAGTTAACATAGTGAATGATACTTTGACTAAATCTGAACAAATTCAAATTTTGAAAAAGACTGAGAATTCAACATCTGATTCTCAATCTAATTTTGCTGATATTGAAGATAATTCTGACAATATTAGTGAAATTAGTGAACTTGAAGATGTTGATTGTTCTCAGTTGTCTGTTGTTAATGTTGCTTCAACATCTAAAGGAAAAGAAAAAATTAAGGATTTGATGGTTGAAAATGAAACTGATATACCCTCAACTTCGAAAGTTTATGATATGAACTTCGTGGATCTCAAAGACAGCCAAACTGATGATAGTGATGATGAAGATGAAGTGAACATTTCGAAGGAAAAGAAATCTTCAAAGGAAGAAGAAAGTCCTCGAATTGTGGTTGATCAGGTGTATGGTGATACACAAAAGTTCGAAAAAGTGATGAATGAAAAAGGTGAACACTATCTTGAAACGAATTCAGTGGTTTATCCAAATTTCAAATGTACATATAATGTCATTTTTCCAAATCAAGTTTTCGTAACTACTGGAAATGTTGAGAAAATCAAACCATAATTAAAGAAGTTAGTTGAAGAGGATAATTCAAAAACAACTGATGAAGGTTTTTTCGCAAATCAAAGCACAGTTGAAAACAACTTAACAAAGAATTCGTATGTTTTCCAACGTCAAAAACCACAAAGAAAATGGGTTGAAAATCAGAAATTGAAAAAGAGAATTCAAAACAAGTTGAAAAGGAATGTGAAAAAGTTGTCAAATTAAACTCCAAGGAATTCAAAGATCAAATTGATAAATTTTCGAAGGAAAACAACATTTCAAAAAGACAAGCAAGAAAGAAAATATTTTGGCAAAATGTTGAGTCTCAAAAGATGTCTGAATCACAATCACCCAAAAATGTTTTCAAAGCTAAAAATTCATCTTTTTCAACAAAACCTCAATATTCATCTCAATCAAATCATTCAAAGTCTGAAGTGAATAAACAACCAAGGTTTTCGAAAGTTTCAGAAACTAATATTCCAAGAAAATTTTCAAATAACTCAAAACCAAATCAAAAATTCTTTCAACGTCAACGTTTTAAATCAACAGTTGATACATCATATGCTAAATCTTTTATAACAAAACTAAAAGTTGATTTTGTTCCTATAAAGCCAAATTTTCCAAATCAAACGAAGAAAGAAACTATGAAAACTTCACGAGAAAAAGGAATAACGTCAAGGAAGAACATTGATCATTGGCTTGAAGGAAAAGGAAAGATGTATCAGTCAAATACATTTTCAAAGGAACAAATTCACGAAGCATATGAAAAGTATATGAATAATTCATCAAATGGCAGTTCATCGTCTAAGGATTTGAACATATCAGTCAAAGCATGGAAACCAGTTATAAAAGCAAAGAATGTTCATTCACAAACTCAGAATTCGAAGGGTAATGTCAGTGAACATTCGAAATCATCAAAAACTTATGTTTCGGTTCCTTTAAATGAAGAAGTGAACTTAATTGATAGTCTCAAAACAAAAGTTTGTGATTGGGTTAAAAGTTCTTCATTACATTCGAAATTGAAATCTAATTTCCAAGGACCCAAAAAGCCTTGGGTACCTAAATTTTTCCATTGAATGTAGGTACTATGTGATGAGCAATATGATAAAAAGTGGTACATCGATAGTGGTTGCTCTCGTCACATGACTGGGAAGAAGGAGAATTTACGTGATTTTCGAAGTCTCAAAAATGCTGGAGTAGTGAAGTTTGGGAACAATCAAAAATGTCAAGTCAATGGATATGGGAAGATCACGAATGCTCAATTCACAGTGAATAGGGTGGCATATGTTGAAGGTCTTCATCATAACTTGATAAGTGTTTTTCAACTTGTTGTGGGCACTGGCAATCAAGTTATTTTTAACGAAGAAGGAAGTATTATTTCGAATGTCACAACAAAAGAGGTGTTACTGAAATCCAAAAGGAAAGGTGACATGTTCACTTTGGACATCAATCCGATAGTAGGGAAACCTGTTATATGTCTTCTTTCGAAGGCAACATCAGACTTAAGTTGGCTTTGGCATCGAAGACTTTCTCATCTCAATTTTCGAAACATCAATAAACTTGTGGTACAAGATCTGGTAAGAGGTTTACCTGTACTTAAATTTGACAATGATTCTTTATGTGCAGCTTGTGAAGTTGGCAAGCAACATAAACAAGGTCATCTAATTACGATTGATTCGAAAATAGTTGCACCTCTGGAGCTCTTACATATTGATTTGTGTGGACCTTCGACTGTTTCAACTCTCAACAAGAAACGGTACATTTTAGTGATTGTTGATGATTTTTCCAGATTTACGTGGGTTTATTTTATCAGGCTTAAATCTGAAGTTGCACAAATCATGATCGACTTTATCAAAAAGATGGAAACAACATTGAAGAAGATTGTTCGAAAAATTAAGAATGATCATGGAACTGAATTTAAGAACAATGTTCTTGATTCATTTTTGGTGGACAAAGGGATTTCACATAATTTTTCATCTCCATACACACCACAACAAAACGGTGTTGTTGAACGAAGAAAAAGGTCTCTATGGGAAGCGGCAAGGACTATGTTGGCATATGCGAATCTTCCACAATATCTTTGGGCTGAAGCAATATCAACCGCATGTTTCACTCAAAATAGATCGTTCATTCATCGCCGTTTTAACATTACTCCATATGAAATTCTCAACAATCAAAAACCTAATGTCAAATTTTTCCATGTTTTCGGATGCAGGTGCTTCATTATGAATCTCAAGGATAATCTTACGAAATTTCAAGCAAAACCAGATGAAGGGATTTTCTTGGGATATTCGCATAGTTCAGTTGCATATCGTGTGTTGAATAAAAGAACATGAAAAGTTGAAGAAACTTTTAATCTTACATTTGATGATTACTACATTAAACAAACAACAACTCAGTTTGAAAATCATCCAATTCTAAAAAACATACAAGATGAATATGAATCCTCACAAACATTAGATATTGATTATGATATTTTTGGAATTTCAGATCATGCTGTTGATGCTGAAATCAATGCAAGTGATAATCATATCTCTGAACTAACAAAGCTTAATGATGCTTCAACATCAAATTCTCCAGAAAATGGCGAAAGTATGCAAAACAATCCAGTGGAGGGGGAGCACTTGGATTCGAATACATTAGATGACGAACAACATTCTTTCGAGGGGGAAAAAGAAAGGATGAATGATGATGTTGAGGGGGAGCATAATGTTGAGAGGGAGCATTCAGAAAATATTGAAGATAATAATGATTTTGATGATGCTTGTTCAATTGTAGGCTCAAAAAACGATGATATATATGAAGATGCACCTTTGGAATTTGATCCAGCATATCCGCCAATGGAAAAGTGGACAAAAGATCATCTGAAGGATCAAGTAATTGGGAATCCACAAGAGGAAGTTTTAACAAGAGCTCAAATTCGTGCAAAGAATGAGGTATCGAATACTCATCAAGAATTTTGCATGTTCAATGTTTTCATTTCTAAGATTGAACCAAAAACAGTTAAGATTGCAATGGAACACTCAGATTGGGTTGTTGCAATGCAATCTGAATTGTCTGAATTTGAACGAAACAAGGTTTGGAGGTTAATTCCTAAACCTGAAAATATTTCGATTGTCGGGTTAAAATGGATTTTCAAAAATAAAACCGACAAAGATGGAAATATTGTTCGAAACAAAGCCAGACTTGTTGTTAAAGGATATTCACAACAAGAAGGAATCGACTATGAAGAAACTTTTGCCCCTGTCGCAAGACTCGAGGCGGTTTGTATATTTCTGGCTTATGCAGCTCACAAAGATTTTGATGTTTATCAAATGGACGTGAAATGTGCATTTCTAAATGGAGAGCTTGAAGAAACTGTTTACGTGGAACAACCCCCAGGTTTTATTAACGAAGAATTTCCAAATCATGTTTATATTTTAGATAAGGCAATTTATGGTTTGAAACAAGCACCACGAGCATGGTATGCAACTCTTACCTCATTTTTGAAACAATCTAAATTTAAACAAGGATCAGTTGATCCCACATTATTTCGAAAGAAAGTGGGGAATCATCTAATGCTTGTTCAAGTTTATGTTGATGATATTATTTTTGGCTCAACTGACCCTGCTTTGTCTAGAGAATTCGAAGATTTGATGAAAAGTAAGTTCGAAATGAGCATGATGGGAAAAATCAATAATTTTCTTGGTTTGAATATTCGTCAAAACAGAAAAGGTATTTTTATTAATCAAGAAAAATATACGAAGAATCTGTTGGAAAAGTTTGGATTGATGAATAGCACGAAGTTACGAGTTCCAATGGCAACGGGCATAAAGCTTACATCTTCGTTAGATAAACCTGCCGTTGACATAACTTTATATAGGAGCAGGATTGGTTCATTACTTTATCTTACAGCTAGTAGACCTGATATCATGTTTTCTGTGTGTAATTGTGCTAGGTATCAGTCTAATCCATGAGAACCACATCTCACTGCTGTGAAGAATATCTTTCGTTATCTTAAAGGAACAATTTCGTTAGGATTGTGGTATCCTTCGAACACTGGGTTGTTTGTACAAGCATATTCGGATGCAGACCTGGGTGGTTGTAATCTTGATCTAAAAAGCACAAGTGGTGGATGTCAATTTCTTGATGGCAAATTGGTGAACTGGCAGTCGAAAAAGCAAACATGCGTATCAATTTCAACAGCTGAAGCAGAATATGTGGCTGCTGCTGCTTGCACTTCACAAATAATATGGATCCAAAGTCAATTATGTGATTATGCAATTAATATGAAAAAGATTCCATTATATTGTGATTCTCAAAGTGCGATAAGAATTTGTCATAACCCTGTGCAGCATTCGGAGACTAAACATATAGCTCTTCGTTATCATTTCATCAAAGATCACGTGGAAGATGGAAATATTGAAGTACATTTCGTGAAAACAACTGATCAGTTAGTTGACATTTTCACGAAAGCTTTGGATGAAAAATCCCTTGTGAAGATTATAGAAGGACTTGGAATGATCGATGGAAATTCTGTTCCATGCGAAAAAGAAGAATGATGCATGATAAGGAATGATTCAGAGGCGCTGACTAAAAGATAATGCAAACTCATTCAGCATTCAGAGGTTACTGTTCATAGTCAACGCTTCGACCCCTTCGAATTCGCACATTTGTTACTTATTTTAAGGGTTGATTCAGAGGTTACTGTTCATAGTCAACGCTTCGACCCCTTCGAATTCGCACATTTGTTACTTATTTTAAGGGTTGATTCAGCTGTTACTGTTCATAGTCAACGCTTCAACCTCTTCGAATTCGTACATTTGTTACTTATAAGGGGATGATAAAATTTTCCATATTTGCATCAAGTACTATTTCAATTTTCGAAAATTCAAAAATCCAAAATGATTTTCGTTTGTTTTGTCATTTAATTTTCAGAAAATTCCAAAATCCAAAAAGATTTTCGTTTATTTTGTCATTTAATTTTCAGAAAATTCCAAAATCCAAAAAGATTTTCGTTTAATTTGTTATTTAATTTTCGAAAAATTTAAAAATTCAAAAAGATTTTCGTTTGTTTTATCTTTATTTTCGAAAAATCAAAACATCAAAAATATTTTGATTCCTATTTCTTTTTAGTATTTTGTTGCAGATTCTCATGAAGATACAGCGGAGATTATGCTTGCAGTACTCGGGTACGGTACATTTTTCGTATGAATCGATAAATTTTTCATCATTCGAACTAGTTAGGATGTCCCTAGAAGCATGCTGCTGTATGTTGACCAAAGCCTCCATGACTCAATGTGTGTGTAAGAAAGCCTTAATGAAATTATTCATACGAAGATTTCTTCCCAATCAGGCTTATATTGACATTAGTCTTTGAGCTACCTTACTCTTCTCAAAATGAGTTAAGAGTTTACTGTTTGGTCCAAACACAAGAGAGGTACTTTTCTTATCTTACATCAATCTTTTTCATCCATAAAATTCTTTCACGATCACACACGAAGACATATGTCCGAGAGGTCTCTGATCAAACCCATCGAGACTTAGATATATCAAAAATCTGTGTTTATGATCTGACATCATGAGACCGTGATGAAAGTGAAACCCAATTTTCATTAACTTTTAAGGAATTGACAGGGAACTAAGTTCCAGATTTTCACAAAACTTTTATTTCTGTTCCAAAATTCGAAACTCCAAATCATATTCATTTCGAATGAGTAGTCTTGATCAAACATTCGAAACCCACGATGTTTGTTACCCAACAAGATCCAGCATATAAATTTTTTCTTGAATATGATTTCCGTGTGAGTTTCATTCGAATGTCCTAGTCATTTCAAAAAATTTCAAATCCACCTTGTCACTGACTACACTAGTCAAACAAGTAATTTCTGTTACAATTTCTCACCTTATGTTTAGGTTGACATGTAACGAAATTTTAAACCATCCTCGAAGCATTATAAAAGAATCCCTTTGATACTTATCAACAAGTATTCGATTGTAATTCACGGGAACCCACACAAGCTATTGATCATTTCTCTTAATGATTAATGAAGTAATCTTTGCCCGGGATTTCATCTGCTTTTGTGTCAATGGTTTGACATCACAATATCCCATATTTTTATTATATTTGTTTCTCGTCTCTATTCTTTGGAACACAACACTCACGAAATCCTTGAGGTTCTCAGTAATACCAACTCAGGCTGATGATTTCGAACTTCTGGCATATGACTTCGTTTTTCATCCCAAAAGAGAACGATCCTTGCTTCCATTCAAAGGGTTCTGACGGTTACAATTTTCTTGGGGATTACAAGACATGTTGTTTATAAATGACGTATGGTATTCTGTCCGTTTCTCAAGGCGATGTGACAGCTACTTTTTGACGCATGGCTACTTTTACGTAGTAATGGTCCGGTTTTCAAGGTGCCACGTCGGATATCATTAAATACATATCCCGCTTCAAATTCAAATTTAAGGGTTACATATAAAAGGGAATTCCAGGGGTTCATTGTCAGTTTACGCGATCAAAAAGAAAATTTCCCAAAATTCTCTGTTCATCATCATCTTCAAACCCTAACAATGGCGACTTCTGCTCATGTTGATTCTCATACCACTGACGATGCCTCTTCATTACCAATAATGAAGATTCAAGCAACAAACTACTACTTGGAGGGTGACGTTTCTCAGTACCTGGAAGAATTAAAGATGCTCATAGTTGCTTTGAAGAACTCGGTTTTGGCCAAAGCGATGTTCAAATCTTTCTCTGTTCCATTGTCCTGGCTTTCTCAAGCAGGATCAACTGCGACATATAACAAAGCAACTGATACGATTACTTGTCATCTGGTGAACGACAAAAACGTCAGGCTAACCAAGAAACTATTTTGCCAAATTCTTGATGTTCCGAATTTGCCTCCATATGTTTCATTTACTTTTCCACAAATCGTTCACATGTTTAATGAGATGGGATATCAGCCACCATTGTCCAAGATTAGTGATTTTAAGAAATCTGGTCTTCCACGAATCTGGAATTTCTTATTTGGTATTTTTCTACGCTGTTTGACTGGGAGATCAGCTGGCCTTGATAAAGGAAGAATGGAGGTTTATGTCATGGTTGCTGGAATCTACTATGATCTTCAAGTAGATTATTCTACATAGTTCTGGAAGGAATTCCAAAAGGGTGTAGAACACACGAATGCTATTCATGGTATTTCATGTGCAAGATACTGGAGTTTGATTCTGCAACACTTTTACAATAAGGAAGGGATTTTGGTACCCACTGATGAAGACAAAGCAGTTTTTCAATCTTACCACTATCCAAAGGAGGTTACAGATAATGCTGATGTTTTTCCTACAGTTGCTCGTATTCCAGATGCGATGCTTAAAAGAGTTGATTCTTCGAATCCTGTATTGGTAGCCTATTTGACGACAATTGATTCTTCAATTAAAACTGGTGTTTTACTGGGAGGAGATGATAAGAAAACCAAGAAGTCGAGAAAGCATGAAACTGAGTCCAGATCTTCGAAATCTCCAAAGAAGAAGCCTGAAACAGTTGAAGTGACTGTTGCTGAGACTCCAGTAATTAAGCCCATTATTGAAGAAACACGAGAACATGTAGTCCTTCCTTCGAAGACTGGCATGTTTCGAAAAATTAAAATGAAGTCCACTCACAAAAACAAGTCTCCAATGCACAAAGTGGTTTGAAAACCTCAAATAACTCATCAAGGGATTCTAATTAGAGAAGTGCCCGCACCTGTTTCACCGATGTCCAAGAAACGAAGGGCTGAAGACATGGCAAATCATTTGTCAAAGAAAAAGAAGAAGAAGACTCGAAAACTTGTAATCTCTACTGAGTCAACAGATGATGATAGTGAAAGAATTCCTGAAACTCCAGAGTTTACTCTTATCACCGAAAGTTTCACTCCTGAGAAGACAGTTGTCATACCACCCGAAGATTCGATTGCCAAATCAGTTCCTGAGGAGGTTCGAACTTCAGGCATCCCTGCACACGTATCTGATACGGATGCAAATGTCTATATGGGTGAAGGAGGTTCGAAAAATGAAGCTACAGATCCATCTACTTCTCCTCCTTTTGCAAGTACTGTTTCTTTACCATTATCTTCTACTCCTCTTACTTCAACAACTGATTCCCCAACATTCGAACACATTCTTAATCAACCCTTTACGTCTATTTTTTCTTCTCAATCTACTGAGCCACCCAAAACAACTTCACCTATTCAAGAAACTGTTTGTATGGAGACAGATACTGATAATGAGGGGTTTGGCGGTATGTTTGAAGACTTGGAGTTTCATGAAGAAGAAGAGCAATTTCCAGATCACATGCTGATGACCATGAAGCAGTTTAAGATTTTAAATCAAAAGTTGAATTCCGTCATTCAATCTCAAGCAGATCTAGGGGTTGGTTCGTCTGTTTCAAGTGTTGAAGTTGATTCATTGTTGAAGGTGTTTGAATCCAGAATCATAAGTAAAGTATCGGGGATGCTTAAAGATTATGAATCTCGAGTCTTGGAGAAGATTGATCATAATGATCAAAACAATGAAATTCGGATCAATTCTCAGAGTTCGAAGTTTGCTGGTAATCTGAAAGAATTGAAGAATGTTGCAAAGGAATGACATGTTCTTTTTATTCAAGATGTAAAGAAAGTTCGAGAGGATGTCAACTTGCAAATTCACGAACTTCGTGAAGATATGAAAAGAGAAATAGCAACTGTTCAACATGACTATGCATCATTGCATCAAAAGGTTGATATCATTTGTGACGCGGTCACTCGATTTGTTAAGTTGTATGAAAATTTGAGTCCTCAAATTACTCAACTTTCAACATCCGAAAGTGCAAGCTTTGAAGAAGTTCTTAAGTTGCTTAAGGAGTTAAAAGAGATTTCTGATAAGCCGGTTTCTTCTCCATTGATTACTCCTGAATTTTTATCTCAGAAGTTTATCCAATTCGAAGCCATTCTCAACAAACAACTTGCTCCTCTCTGTCGCATATCAAGTCTTCTTCCAACCACAAATGCCCCACCTGTTTTCACAGGGGTGCAAGGGGGAGAAAGAAAAACTAGTGAGTCGAAGACTAGTGGAGAAGATGCGAAAGTTGTGGGAAAAAGTCTTTTCTTCGAAAATCCCTACAACAAAACCAATAATTGTTTCTGCTGAACAGGTGACTTCAACAGTCGTAACAACAATGCCAATTGCAAGACCAATTTCGAAAGGAATTGTGATTGGTAAATCTTCGGAGACTGGTGGGAGTGGTTCAAAACCAAAAGAGACAACTGACAATCAAGCATTGAAAGATAAAGGGAAATCGATTGTTGTGGAAAAATCAAAAGAAGAAAAGAAGGCTGAAGTTGATGCTGAAATCGAAAAGCTCAGAATAGGTCAAAGCATTATGGCTCAGCGAGCAAATGATCCGAAGGGAATGGATAAAGGGGATCCAACTAAACACTATAACTACGAAACAATCGAGGCCAAGGTTGCATTCAATCACATGTATTCATTTGAGAAGAAACCAAAGCAGAGTTATTTGGTCACAAATACTGATGCAGGCCAGCTGGATTTTCCCATAAACGAAATGATGTTTATCATGCCTCAGTTCAAAGCAGAAGGGAATTTTAAAAATAAAGATGAAGGTACACACATGAAAATTCGTTTTCATGTTGTTCTTGGAAAAGCCCCTGAGGAAGTTTGGTCTTTAATAAAAATCAAGAAGGTCATAAGTATGAAAAAGGATGTGGTTTTCGAAAACACAGTCCAAAATGTTAAGTATGTGGTTTCCAGGGCAAATGGAAATATTTGCGAATTCACTGTTGCAGATTTTCCATTAATGAACTTGTATGATCTTATACAAGTTGCATTACTTTTGAAAGACAAATCATTCTCATACCTTCAAAACACAGAACCAGCTGAACTCAAGTTTGGAGTAGCTCACATCAAGATTTTTATCGAAAACTATTATGAGTGCTTGGCACTAACAGATGTTGAATTAGCTACTGCTAAAGGAATGGAAATTAAAGCTCCGATGGCTCCTACGAAGACTCAGGTTGAATTGAAGAAGTATGCTGATGGTGAAATTTGCCTGAAGCCTTTTGGAATTGTCTTCGCAGGAAAAGACAAAGCTGGAAAGTCTAAACGGTTCTTATTCCAAGCAAGTGAAGTCGAGAGATATTCAACATCTCAATATACGAACTTGATTGTTCGTATGAATCATTGCAAGAAGAACAATGAAGGCGACAAGAAAGAGCTGAAGAAGATTATCTCCTGGTACATGGAGATTCGAAGAGTATTACTGTATTCCATCACACTTCTTACAAATTGAAGACTTCGACTATGATTACAAAGGGGGAGATTGTAAGGGTCGAATTATTGTAATTAGTCGAAGTATGTTTTGAACTCTTCGAATATTTTGTAATGTATTTTACTAGGGCGCTTTTATTCGAAGCTTTAGAGTCAATGCCTTAGTATACTTTTTGTATGCTTTCAGTTCCCTATAAATAGGGTTATTTACTAGAGTTAGATAAGAACTTTAACAGACTTGTCTACTATTCTCTGTAAAGAATTCGAAAGCATAATAGAGCATAACAAGATCATATTTACATCGTGTGTTCAAATCTCATATTCTTACTTGAATTCATACTCTAATTAATTCATTACTCGATTCATTGGTTCATCAGGATTACCGAAACTTAGAACCCCATGGAGGGTTTATATAGGTGATCAAGGTAAATATGTATAAGGCAATTTCTTAAGATAAGCCCTAATCCCTTAACTTCCTCCTTAAGGCATCGAAGGCTCCCTTAATGCCTAAGAAAACCCTAGAGCCCTTCTATAATTTGTCCCCCCTCCTAGGGAGGTTCTAGAATTGCTCAATGTTCAACTTTTGAGCATTATCACCTTTAATCCTTCCACTTTTAATTATTCCAATAAATCCCCAAATTAATGCTAATTAATTTATAATTAAACAATATTATTTCTAGTTAATATCTTATTCACAAATATATTAGTAAATTATTTATTTTGATTTCTAATTAATTTATAAATCAAATAATAAATTAATAAACCAATTTCTCTCTCTAAAAGTCATCATATTAAATTACTAGGTTTGATGGCAATCCAAAACGACTTTGCTAATAATTCAAGTATATACTAATTTAGTTATTGGCTTAGACACCTAATCCAACAGTCTCTCACTTGGGTGTATCCAATACTTAAATCTCCATTTCTAAGTACTCATGAATGTTGTAGCAATACAATCCAATTCATGACGGTCTTAATTCACTACTTAGTTTCCAAAGTATGAGTGACTATGGAATTTTGAATAATTTAAATTATTCGGAAAGTAAAATATGCAAAACGAAACACAAGAATAAACAATTCACAAAGGCAGTAAACAAACTCATAAATAATCTCTATTATTTAATCACCAAAAATCAATTACATTTATTTTTGTTACAAGTTTCAAACTAATCATCTAAATACTAAAACTAATGTCATATCTCAAACTAATGTTCCTAGCATGCTGACTAGGCTTAATCCTACTCAGAGCCTTTGTGAGAGGATCTGCAAGATTATCTTCTGACGAAATTCTCTTCACTATGAGATGACCTTATTCAAATCTATGTCTAATATAATGGTACTTTCTATCGATATGTCTTGATTTACCATGATCTCTGTGTTCTGTAGTCAAAGCAACCGCTCCTTCATTATCGCATAAAACTTCCATTGGCTTCTGAATGGTCGGAACTACTCCGGGATCGCCGATAAAGTTCTTCAGTCAATCCGCTTCCTTCGATGCTTCACTTGCCGCTATGTACTCTGATTCACAAGTAGAAGTAGCCACCATGTCTATCTTGGAACATTTTCAAGTAACTGCTACACCATTTAAAGTGAACACCTAGCCAGATTGAGGACGAGAGTTTTCTTTATCTGTATGAAAGTTAGCGTCAGTATACTCGGTCACTCTCAATGTATCATTGCCTCCAAGAACTAGAACCATGTCCTTTGTCCTTCGCAAATACTTGAGAATTTTCTTAACTATTGTCTAATGAGCTCTGCCAAGATTTCCCTAATAGCGACTGAGCATGCTTAAAGCAAAGGGCACAAGGGCGAGTACATGTCATAGCGTACATGATTGATCCTACAACCGAAGCATAAGGGACTCGACTCATATCATTTATCTCTTCATCCGTACATGGGGTTTGAGTCTTACTCAATTTGGCATTGCTCTGAATAGGTAGCTCTCCTTTCTTGGAATTTTCCATACTAAAACGTTTTAGTACTTTGTCGAAGTATGTAATTTGACTAAGTCCAATTAGTCTGTTCTTTCTATCTTTCAAAATTCTTATACGAAGAATATAGGCCGTCTATCCTAGATCCTTCATAGCGAAACACTTTCCAAGCCAATATTTTACTTCTTTCAAGTTTGGAATGTCGTTTCCCATGAGTAGTATGTCATCAACATACAATAATAGAAAAATTACTATGCTCCAACTTATAGAAAAACCAAACTCTTTGGATTTTTCATGGAAACAAAGATTCCAGCTGCAAGATGCTTGTTTCAATCCATAAATGGATTTTTCAAGCTTACACAGTCTATTCTGAAACTTTGCATCAAAAAAACCCCTTGGTTGACTTATGTAAACATCTTCAGCCAACTCCCATTAAGGAAACTGGTTTTGACATCTATCTGCCAAATTAGTTAATCATGAAAGGCAGCTATGGCGAGCATTATCCTAATAGATTTTATCTTAGCCATTGGTGAGAATATCTCATCATAGTCAACCCCTTGGGTTTGAGTAAAGCCCTTCGCAACCAGTCGTGCATTGAAAGTGTGCATATTTCCATCCATGTCGATCTTTTTATTGAAGATTCATTTGCAACCAACTGTCTTTTGACCAGGTTCTTGATCAACTAAATTCCAAACATTGTTTTCATACATGGACTTGATCTCGCTGTCCATTGCCTCTTTCCACTTGGCAGCCTCAGGGCCTACCATCGCTTCCTTGTAGTTAGTTAGCTCATCCAAATTTATTAGTGTTTGATCACTGATAAAAGTATCACCATATGACGTTATATGAAAATCGTATAACGTTGGTGTCATACTAACTCTACTAGAATGTATAAGAGGAAACGAATTGTCAACGGGTTCAACATGAGTCTCATCCTCTAGTTGCCCTCTAGTATCATCTAAGGTTCATTCATTGGTTGTATCTTGAATCCCTTCAACGTCAATTGTACTCCCACTGTCCACTTTATGTATGATCTCTCTCTTACGAAAGACTCCTCTTCGTGCTACGAAGGCCACGTTTTCACTAGGTCTGTAGAGGTAGTATCCAAAAGACTTTTGTGGGTAGCTAATGAAAATACACTTCTCACTTCTGGATTCTAGCTTGTCATGAGTCTCTCATCTTACAAAAGTTTCACAACCTCAGACTTTGATATGTGCTAATGAGGGAACTTTCCCTGTCCACATCTCGTGAGGGGTTTTGGCAACCTTTTTAGTAGGGACAAGATTGAGGATATGGGTACCGTCTCTAAGGCATACCCCCAGAAGGAAATGGGAAGAGTGGCTTGACTCATCATGGGATGAACTATGTACAACAAGGTCTGATTGCACCTCTCATCCACACCATTAAGTTGCGGTGTTCTAGGAGGAGTCAATTGTGAAACTACTCCACATTCCTTAAGGTAGTTGTAGAACTCGATACTAAGATACTTTCCTCCTCTATCAGATCGGAGCATCTTTATCTTCCTGCCTAATTGATTCTCGACTTCATGTTTAAACTCTTTGAAATTTTCAAATGTTTATGGTTTATGTTTGATCAAGTAGATATAACCATATCTGCTATAATCATCAATACACGTTACATAAAATCGATTAGCATCTCTTGTGGTGGATTTGAAGGGTTCACACACATCTGTGTGTATGAGGTCCAATAGACCTTCACCACTTTCACAAGATCCAGTGAAGGTCATTTTGTCATCTTGACCAAAAGACAATATTTTCATTCATCATCCAGCCTTAGGTGAAATGATTCCAAGACTCCATCCTTTTGGAGTTGGGCGATGCGTTTCTTGTTAATGTGCCCAAGACATCAATTCCACAAGCATGCATTGTCAAAACCATTAGACAAGTCAATGTGAAATACACTACTTCCTAAGCTATCAACACAAGTCACTGCTTCATACACACCATTACAAGGTAAAGCTTCAAATATAAAAACACCATTTTTATCAAATAATATTGAACCATTAAAATCATTAAACGAGTAACGAAAACCTTTCCTGAACAATGCATGAAATGAAATAATGTTTCGCGTAAATTTTGACGAATAGCAACATCTATCAAATCTAAACTCACATCATTACTAAGCATAAGATGATAAGTCCCAATCTTGGTAACATGAGAAGATCGCCTATTTCCCATGATCAGATTCTGCTGGATTAAGTGTCTAAGACCACAACTATAATAGGTATGTAGTTAACCTGACAGTAGCATGGTCCTTTTGGGTTGCCTTCACCAGAACAGTCTGATAGGATGGATAATTAAGAAAGAGGTCAGTTATGATTCATTAATATATTATAGGTATAATATATTAATTGAGAAATCATGTTATTTAATTAGTATTGATCAAGAATTAATTTGAAATTAATTTACTGGTCAAAAGAGACTAATTAAATTAACGGGGACTAATTATGCAAATTAGTGATACATATGGTTTGGGCTATTGATCCATGATGGACTAAGTTTATGTGAAATTCCATGAAGAGTTATTCCACATGAGTTGTGGATCATAAGACTAAGTGTAAGAATTAGGGTTACATATGACTCTTGGAATTCTAACACTATATATGTAACCCCTTAGGCCCCAAAATCGGAGGCATGTGTGACATAGCAAGAGTATAGCCGATTTTACGGTGCTTCTAACCTCTCTCTCAAGTTCTCCAGTTGTTGGTGGTGTTTGTGACTTATTAGAGGCATCACACTTGAGGTGCTAAGCTCTTGAAAGGCCAAATTCAACAAGCTACAACAAGAGGTAATCTTCTAACTAGTTTTATATGATTCATATATCATGTTGCATGCTAGTTAGGCTTCATGATTTGGGAAATTGTTTATTGCATGTATAACTAGATAAAACATAGATCCAAAGCATTAGGGTTATATGTGCACTATAGGTATGTTATAGTGCTTAAAACCCATCAGATTCATCCACCCACGCTCTACCTCTTCACTTTCTTTTAGCCCCTGCAATTGAGGACATATGTGAAAACCACATCATGTATAAAGGACCCAAGAACGAGTAGATTATGAGTTATTAGTTTGAATAGTGTACATACCTACTGATCATGGCTTCACCTTGTCATTTTTGATGTCTTGCAAGTACTTGGGGAAGCTCCTCTTCCAATGGTCCTTGTCATTGCAATAGTAACAAATGGCCTCTTTGGGGTCGCTAACAGCTGGAATGTCTGAGTTGGGCCTTGCTTTTGGGCCATTGCTAGATGACCCAGCATGGGCCTTGTTCTTCCAGTTAGCTTTGACAGCAACCTTCCTATTCTTCCCTTTTTCTATGCCCAATGGCGAGAACGAGAGCATTAGTGGAAGGGGCTGAATACTTTCCCTTCATTACCGACTCAATAGTCTGTAGCAAGTGGTTTCTATGTTGTTCAAATGATAAGCGAAAATGAATTGATCATAACAACTTAGCAAGGAGTTCAAGACCATGTCAAGGGCCAACTCCTCGTCGAAATCCACATTGAGCCAAAAAAGTGTTCCATGTATCTTTGCATTCTCTACACGTGGTTGCACGCAGACTCTCCCTCTTTCATCTTGCAAACTCGAGTTGTGGCTAGACGACGATGGAGCAGAAGCATCACCAGGAGTAGAAATCTATAGAGAAAAAGAGTAGCTTTAGTTAGATGACAATAATCCATAATATTTTAACCCATAATAAATAATTAAGGCAATGATCCAAAATAGCAATTCACAACTAAGAAGAGGGATGTCGTAATCTTATTGCGAATTTATGAAGGTAGGTGAAAGCAATTTATGAATTTCAAACTATGAAATTTCTAGATCTTTTGAGATTCTTTGAATCTATCAATGGCATGTTTTATCTCATATTATGCTCTTATATCTGTGACTGGGATACCGAGGATCACAAACAAGATGTGAATAACCATACAAATATGCTTGGCACACTCGATGTCATTTATGATCTCATATTAATGTGTCGGTTAACCACACGCGCTCCATTAATCAATGATAATTTTCGAGATGCCCATTATAACCCTTTATAGTCACTATTAGTTTGCGGGTTAACCACACACGCTCCACTAACTATTAATAAAGTATAATGGGCAATTTTATGGATTAGCATAATTTTCACATTTTTCCTAGAGTAAGTAAGAGTGGGATTTTATAAAAGCTTTAGTTACTTTTATAACATTATACTTATTAATGAGATTATGTCCTATCGAATCTGTTCGGCTAACGACCCTCCACTATACAAGAGAGTGGTGGGTAAAAATAGTTACCCAATGGTGGTCATTTTACAGGTCGCTTCCTTAAACTCCCCATATAGTATGACTTCTTAAATGATGCCTACTATTGAATCGACTGACTTTGTCTTCTACATATAGTATATAAACTTTTAATTATATATATATATATATATATATATATATATATATATATATATATATATAAGGTGTATTCTAAAACTTTTCTAAAATACTAGGTTTCACTTAAATTTTCAAAATTAAATAATTAATTTAATCTAAATAAACCAATTAAGATTATATTTTTATCTTTTAATTAACAATTAGTTAAATTAATTTAAATTTGGAGGATTAAATAATTATTTACCATTAACTATTAATCAAATAATAATAATTATTCCTAATCCCCATCCAACTAGATTTTCGGAAAAAAAGGGATAATCTTTATCCAATTTTATTTAATTATAAAATTTTAAACAACTTAAAAGCAATAATGGTCAGATAGGGAAACCCGAGGAAACCCTAGAAATTTCGAAAATAAGGGTGGAGGCTAGGGTTTCAAGAACCCTAGCCCAAGTCGAAAATTAAATCCCTTATGGTTTAATTTCTATAAACCCTAATCTTGATCTATTCCACTATTATGCAAATTAATTGAAAACATACGCTCTGATACAACTGATGGGTTTTACATGTTACAAAAATCATATTTTTGGCGGAAAAAACATTAACCTAAGTTCACATACATCGTAAAGGATTTAAGTTTTCACTATTGAATGCAATAACCAATTGAATATCAAGAACCCTACAAGAACTCTAGTATTTTCGAAAATAATAAAAGGGTTTAGTAAAACATACCTTTTAATTACACTAGTAGATAATCAAACAAAAACTTTTTGCAAATTGCATGGACGCTAGCACCAAAAATCTTGTGCCTCGGATGGTTCACACCCAACCCTAACAACAACGAGGCTTAAAGAGAGAGGAGAAGGGAGATTAAAGTTTTGGCTTTCCTTGTGAGAATGGGATAACCTAAATTTAGAACCCCATGGAGGGTTTATATAGGTGATCAAGGGAACTATAGATAAGACAGTTTTCTAAGATAAGTCTAATCCCTTAACTTCCTCCCTAAGGAATCCAAGGCTCCCTTAATTCCCAATGAAACCCTAGATCCATTCTAGAATTTGTCCCCCCTCCTAGGGAGGTTCTCGAATTTCTCAATATTCAACTTTTGAACATTGTCACCTTTACTCCTTCCACCTTTAATTATTCCAATTAATCCCAAAAGTAATTCTAATTAATTTCTGATTAATTTATAATTAAACAATACTATTTCTAACTAATATATTATTCACATAATATATGAATAAATTATTTATTCTGATTTCTAATTAATTTATAATAAATTAATAAAAAAAAAGGTATATCCTTCATATGAAACATCCAAAAATACAGACCAAAAATTTCTTTTTTAAATCATTTATAACAAAACCATAAGTCGTCCATCATCATAAAGAAAACCACAAATCATGTATCTCAGAACATCGTGCCAAATACTGTATCAAAATCATATGAGAAAAATATCAAAGTCTAAACATCCAAGGTTGAAACTGTGGTGTGTGGCATGCAATCATCCCAAGCCCTTCCCTTTGCTAGTGGAAGTACCTGAAACCAAAACTGAAAACTGTAAGCACGAAGCTTAGTGAGTCTCCCCAAATACCACATACCATACACATATCACATGACATATATTGGGCCCCGCCCCTGCTACATCGAGTCAAGCTCGGCATCGGCTTTCCCGGCATCGGGCCCCGCCCAGCATCAAACCCTATTCGGCATCAAGCCCCGCCCGGCATCGAGTCCCGCTCGGTATCGAGCAGATCTCGGCATACATATGCATATCAACAACATATAACATAAGCATATAACCCTAGCATGAAAACATTTATCGGGCCCCGCCAGGCATCAGACCTAGATCCGGAAACATACTAACATTCCTCAGGAACCGCCCCGACATCAGACCGGAGTCCAGAACATACTATCATAACATATTAACTATACATTCATCGGGCTTGCCCCGACATCGGATCTAAGCTCGGAACACATAACACATAACAAACAAATGCAAGAATTACAAAGACATCAAGCATACAAGCATTCCTCGGGACCGCCCCGGCATTGGATCGGAATCCGTAAAAAATATAAACCTAGTTCGGGCCCCGCCCGACATCGGATCATGGTCCGGAACTACTGTTATCTAAACAGGCCGGCCTTGGTGCCTTAGACCCGTTCCTACTGGAGAAAACTCACCTCGCAAAGCTGTCTGCAAAAGCTCGCGGTGAGTAATATCTGATAGCTGCTCCAACGACTCCCCGGCTATCAATATCACAATAATACTTAGTCAAAATCTTATTATCCTTCTCAGGGTAAAATGACCATTTTACCCCTGGTTAAAGTCAACATCCTGGTCAAAGTCTAAGTCAAGGTCAACTCCCAGTCAACCCCAACTCGTCGAGTCATCTCCTAACCCGGCAAGTTCACGAACAATTCAGACCCGTGGTCAACTAAGTCAACTTGTCGAGTCCCTTCCCAGACTCGTCGACTTCTTTCTATCAAAACATCGAGACATATCGACTTTAACTCGTCGAGTCCCTCCTTGGACTCGCCGAGTTCTTCAGCTTCCGAGTCCTGATCTTGTCCAACTCACTTAGTCATCTTCTAGACTCAAAGGTTTCACTCACAACCAAAAAAGGAGTTAGGGTTCATGACCCGACTCGCCGAGTCCAAGAACAACTCGTCGAGTCCTCCATGTGACATATCAATTCAATCGATTCTAATCCATTCCAATGCTTCTAACTCATAGATCTGGACTCCTTAGACTAGCATTACACCTAAAGTTGCTAACTTTATGTGCATGCATGGTGTTATGAAGCAAAAACACCCAATCCAAGCCAAAATGAAGGTCTAAGTCATAGAATGGGGCCATGGTTGAATAAAGGTGGCAGCTTTGAGCTTCTAAAGCTTAAGAGTGCCTAGATTTGAAGTCCTTTCATCCATAAGAGTTCAAATCTTGGAATGACCTTGGAACTGGCCCAAATATGACAACATACAAGCTAAGAAGGAGATTTAAGTGAATAACAGCCAACGTATAAGCTTTATACCTCTATGAAGACAAAAATGAGTCCTTAGCTCTAGATCTTTGACCTTCATTCTGCAACTCCCAGCCTTTGCTTTCTTCTTCTAGATTTAAATCACAAAATGGAAAGAAATAGCTCAAGATCACTCAAGGTTGATTAGGGTTTCGATATTAGGGTGGGGAGGTGATGGAGATTGGTATGCAGGCAAGATATGATGCTTAAATAGGGTGCAAGCCCTAAAGATTAGGGTTTCATCCACCTTGTCCTACTCGTTGAGTCGGGTCCTTGACTCGTCGAGTAGATCACTTAAAAACCTCTCATATATTGCCTTCTACTCGACGATTAAGGGCCACCAACTCGTCGAGTAGGCCATCCAAAATGAATTAAGTGCATACAAGGAACTAGGCGTTACAATTCTCCCCCACTTGTCTTAGACTACGTCCTCGAAGTCTGCTGCATCTGAAAACAACTTTGGGTAGTGCTCCCTCATCTCCTCCTCGGGCTCCCAAGTCCACCCCGAACTCTTGCGGTGCTACCATTGCACCTATACCAACTCCACTCTCTTATTCCTCAAATCCTTCGACTTCATGTCAAGGATAGCTACAGGTCGCTCGATGTAGTTCATGTTGTCATCAACCTGAATATCCTCAAAGGGTACCACTGCTGAATTATTCACTAAGAACTTCTGCAACTACGAAACGTGGAAAGTGCTGTGGATCTGGCTGATCTCTGCTGGAAGGTCTAACCGGTGAGCAACCTCACCCACTCGGGCCAAAACCCTAAACGGACCGATGTACCTGAGGCCCAACTTTCCCCGTTTCCGGAACCGAATGACACCCTTTGAGGGTGACACCTTCAGCAGGACCATATCGCCCACCTGGAATTCTAAATCTGAACGCCTCTTGTTGGCGTAGCTATTCTGCTGACTCTAAGCAGTTTGAAGCCTTCTCCGGACCTGCTGGATCTGCTCTGTAGTCTTAAGTACTACTTTAGTACTCCCCATGACTCTCTGACCGGCCTCACCCCAACAGATTGGGGTCCTACACTTCCTCCCATAAAGCATCTCTGTAAGTCCCCAATCTGCTTGTGTATCAATCGGATCCGTTTGATGGTGCGGAATCCCAATCAAACGGATGATGCGAGACCAAAATAGAAGAGAAAGAGAAGAAGAACAAGTGAATCTATGATATATTCAATGAATAGAATGATGCTCCATACACATAGTACACACACACTAGTTCTTCTCTCTGTAAAACACCTTGAGTTTCACACACTTAAGCTCCTCTCTTCTCTCAGCCGTACACTCCTACACTCACACTCCTCACCCTTTACATCTATTTATATGATGGACATGGGCCGAGAATGGGTTTACGGTTGTAAACCTGTTCACGGCCATAAACACAACCGTAAACACATATAAAGCCGTAAACACCAAGTTGTTTACGGTCCTAGACATAAAAATACATTTTCCTAGAAAAGTAAAGTATAAACCATATTTTTCACCCAACATTCTCCCCCTTGGTTTATAGCTTTCTTTTCTAATTGACGCAACAAACTCCCCCTAAAAAGTAGCTGGCTTTTCTTGTTAATCTTCATTGGGAGCTTTGGCTTCAGCTTTAATCTTCGATATCTTCATGACTTCAAGATGAACATATGAATCTTCAATAAATGACTTCATCTCGAGTAGTTGGGCTTTTCTTCAGAATTTGACATTGAACGCACATTGAGTGAGGAGACTTCTTGTACTGATTCTTGAAAGATAGCGCATTCAGCTTCAGAATCTTCAGATAGAATGAATCTTCTGTATAACTTCAGCAGGTACAAGATAGCAGCAAATTGATTGATGAGGCTTCAATGCAACTTGTCACATAATCTTCAGGTACAGCTTCACCTTGTTTCTAGGGTTGAAGGATTGAATGATGAAAGAATAATCTTCATTTCTTGCTCCTTCAAATGAGAATTCTTCGATGATCACGGACGAAGCCTTGGCTCAGAAATTTTTGACACAGACTCCATGAGTTGCATCTACATCTGAATTCACTTTCAAGACGAAACAAAAAACTAAAAGAAAAATTAGCACACAATATTTTTTGGATTTTCATATTTTCTGGAAAAATAAAAACATAAACAAAAATATTTTTGGATTTTTAATTTTTCTGGGAAAAAAAAATAAAACAGAAATAACACTATTTTTGGATTTTTAATTTTTCTGATTTTTGTTTGATTTTTGATAATTTTTTTTAATTCTCCCCCTAAATTTGTGCATAGAGGAAAACTATGAACAAATTTAAGAAAAACAAAAATATTTGGGATCAAAGTTGTGGTCCGTATTGTGGTCTAGATCTGGTCAATCACCGGTATTGTGGTCCGCTTAAACACAAACGATGTTGACAATTTGGACAGATTATAAGTGACAAGACAGTGTGGTCTATATTCTTAAATGGACATTTAGCTGACGACGACCATGGATATTGTTGTCCACTTAAATTAAGAAGCAAGATCTACAGACAACCTATTAAATGGTTCAATTTTAGATGTACTAGAACATGTTTCCCACTTCCCGATATACCCCGGTAATCAAGAATGTAACATCCCAAACTTCAAGGCCAAAAATTTCATTTTTAAATAAGTTATTACATAAAACCATCAGTATAAAAAACATTCATAATAATATGTCGTGTCAAACCAAGGTGTTAGTAATCAAAACATATTATCATAAAATAATATCAGAGTATAATCCCAAAGATCTCATGTGCGGAAAACATAGTGTGATGCACTGCGATCAAGCCGGCTCCTTTCCTTTGAAAACGAGTACCTGAAACAAAAACTATAAACCGTAAGCACGAAGCTTAGTGAGTTCCCCCATCATACCACACACCATACAATAACATACTGTCAGGCAATTCTGGGGTACCTGACTACCCAGGTCAAGCCATTCTGGGGCGCTTAGCTTACTCAGGTCAAGCCATTCTGGGGTGCTTGACTTACCCAGGTCAAGCCATTCCGGGTGCTTGACTTACCCGTCGGTCTATTTCGCCCGACTACCGGGGACTATTTCACCCCTACCATTACCACGTAATAATATAACACACATATACTGCCAGACAATTCTGGGGCGCCTTACCTACCCAGGTCAAGCCATTTTGGGGTGCTTGACTTACCTGTCGGTCTATTTCACCCGACATACGAGGACTATTTCACCTCCTACTACTACCACATAATATCATAGCATAAACATACTCTCAGGCAATTCCGGGGTGCCCGACCTACCCTTCGGTCCTAACGACCGAACTTGGGGACTATTCTCCCCCTACTACCACTATCATATATAACATATCATCCTAGCATATAAACATATCAGGTAGTAGCAAACCTAGATGAATATCACAAAGACAATCATCTAACATACAAGTCCTACTGGTGGGCCGGCATTGTGGTCGTAGACCCACCGCTACTGGAAGGTAACTCACCTCACACTGCTGAAGTCCCGAAGACACAATCCCACACTACTGTAGTCCCGCAGACTCAACCCCAGCTGTTGGTTGACAAATTCCGGAACTGTCAACACCAAAATAACACCCAATTAATAATTGGGTTCCACTACATAACCATGAGTACATACTTTGGATAATTACTACATTACCCCAAGCTTGGCTTTATGCAAGCCCAAGGCCCAATCCATAGGCCCACAGTCAACTAGGAAATCAAAGCCCAACATATGGCCCAATTTTCCAAATTGGGCCCAAGCCTTTACGAGGTCTTACCATAAGGCCCAACCATTTAGTCTAGTCCAACATTTAACATTCTAATGGCCCAATATCACATAATCATAAAGGCCCAAACTATGGCCCATCTATGGCCCAATTTTCTAAATTGGGCCCAAACCCCTTACATGTGCCTTACCCTAGGCCCATTAAATTATTCTAGTCCAATTGATTGACTTTGGATGGCCCATTAATAACCCAATCATCATGGCCCAATAGAAAGGCCCAACAATAAACCCAAGTGAAATTAGGGTTTCACATAAAATGACGATTAGGGTTAAGTGTTTCTCACTTAACCCATTAAGTCCAATATTGCTTAGATTAATTTATGTCAATGATTATTATTTAATATTTGAAGTTATTAAATAATTCCCATGTGTGTGTCGAGATTAATTCTCAAAATTAGGGTTTTATTGGCAATAGGGTTTTCCAAACCCTAATTAGGGTTTCCAACCCAAATACTAGTCCATTTATCAATTTGTTGGGCTTTTAGGTTAATTAGGGCTTTATTGGGCCAATTAGGGTCCATTAGACTCATTAGGGTTTTTACTAAGCCCATTAGGCTTCATTGGGCCCATTAGGGCTTACAAGGCCCATTAGGGTTTCAAGCACCCCAAACGAATCAAACTCAACGAGGCAAGCACACCGCCACCCGACACGGCGGCCGGTGGCGGCAAGAGGCGGCAGCCACCACCCTAAGGTGGTGGTTTTCATTTTCTTTTATTATTCCGATTACATCACAATTACAATAATATCCAAATGACACACACACACTCATAAAATAACACACACACACACACACACAGCCACACTGTGGTGGCCGGCGGCGGCGCATGGCGGCAGCCACCACCCTAAGGTGGTGGTGATGCCATTATCGAGAGCTACAGCTATACACACACACCAACTGAAACACGCATCTTTGCTTCTTTACTCGGAAAGGAAAGCCAACCACCAACATGGTGGCGTACGGCGGCGGAAATGACACGAAAAGGTGGCAGCGGCAGCAACACAACGGAAGAAAATGGCACAGCAGCAGCTTCGTCATTTGTGGCCTCCACCATGGCCGGCGGCCATGGTGGTTCTTCACTATCTCCCTTCGACAGAAAGCCACACACAACAGCCTCGCTCGGAAAACAAACTCAACACCCACCTGTGGTGGGTAACGATGGCAGAAGCAACTCAGGAAGGCGGCAACAGCGCTTCCGGCGGCTGAAACGGCGTCACTCGAACATGATAATCCTTCGGGGTGGCGACCGATGAACGGAACCACGGAGACAACCCATACGGTGGCGACACGAACTATAGTGGCGGCAACAGATTAAGGAATTCCCGTCGACGGTTCTTGTCCTCATCGGCGAAGAAGTAGCAGCGGTGCACCGCCTCGCCGACATCAACATTTGGCGGTGGATGCTTTAGTGGTCGGAGGTCGCAGCGACGCCGGAGATTGAAGAGGTGAATGGTGGTGGCTGGAGGGAGTTATAAGGTTGGAGGGCGACGGCTGCATAAAATGGTCAATATGGTTAGGGTTAGTTCCCTACATACCCGACGCCCTTAAACATTTTTCCATAATGCCACAATTAGTCCCTCTCTTCCCATATCTCTTCAAACTAAGCCTAAGTTTTACCTTTTCTACCCCAGCTTCGGAAATCCCCTTCAAATTTGATACCTGATTTACCAAACAGCCCCTAGGCCTCCAAAATCTCTTCAGTGAAGTCCCAATAATTTCCATTTAGTCCCTGCCTTCCATAAAACTTACAAATTAAGTCCGGATTTTACACTTTTAACCCCCAATCTCTTAGAGTGTGACAATTAGCTCTACGAGACCATCATTTGATATATAATTATTTATTTTAGGGCTTCTATTCGTTCATTAATTTGTTTATTTATTTAATAAATAAACAGGGTGTTACAACTCTCCCCCACTTAAATTAGATTTCGTCCTCGAAATCATTTCTTACCATTCCTTACTCGCCCAACCACTCTAGTAGCATGGTCACCAACCTGGGGACACCCTAGCCTCCCCAGGGTAGCCATGACCAATCCTCGTAAAGCCCTAAAATCCGCAGGTGAACGAATTCCTCGCAACAAGATCTCGTCTACTCCGTCTGAAGTCTGCTGTCTCGAGATGATCTGAATCCCTAACGACCACTCATACTGAATCATTATCGTTGAATCTAGTATGTTTATCCCTCAACTGACAACTCAACTACTGATAACCTGAGGCTCCCACTAGAAAACGGAAATCACAGACCCAATTATCTCTGCGGGTCACTTATACTCGGCTAAAGCTCAGATAATCCCGTTGTAAGTGACTTAGCATATCCCAAGCTATCTATGACTCTAACCATACATGAAATCCCAAAATACCATTACTGCTTGAGACACTGAACTGTCCGAAGTATCGAAATTCCTGAAACACTAAACTGTCTGAAGTAGTACGATGCGCCCTAGATGCCTTCCAAAATCTACCAAGACCTCCCTGGTCTCAAATTATTCATCGGTTATCTGAAATACCGGGTTCCAGCCCGGCTGCGGAGCCAAAGGATTGCCTATTTAGTCGCCTCACACGACTTCTGAACAAAATCCTTCTCTGGAACTAGTTGCCACTAGTTATCATGTCACTGAGGCTCTAACAACCTCTTGATCCAACCGATCGGGTTCGTGCGTCGAATCCTGATGTTACGAAACCACGGCTAAACGCGGTTGCTACATGACCAATTGTAGACTTATATAACAAGCAACCTGAAGCAATCCATTGCTTCCTCGATCTCAAAACTGTAGTGGCGTTCCTACAGTATTATCAATGGCTCAACTAGATCTAATCCATCCAAATAATTCTGAAATCCAATCCGTGGATTTCCATATCCTTACTGCTACACCCGAACTGCTATTGTTCCTTCCACGTTCTAACAACACGCTAATGTTATCTACTAACCTAGTGAATGCTACGGCTACACCCGCAGTCTTACAACACCTTAGCACTATCTGGCTGCTAAGGAATGCTACGGCTACACCCGCAGACTTACAACACTCTATCACTATTTGGCTGCTAGTGAATGCTACGGCTACACCCGCAGACTTACAACACTCTAACACTATCTGGCTGCTAGTGAATGCTACGACTACCCCCGTAGTCTAACTGGGTCGAACACACACTCGACCTCACACACAACTAAACTTGAATCCTAACTGGAGCTCTAACCTGGTTCCCGAAACCTGCTATCACGTGACCTCACTGTAACAGTACCACACCCATGCCCGTGATCGAAGCGTCACAGTAAACCACGAAATCATCTACACCCTCTGGCAGGGTAAGAATCGGTGCCTCGCATAACCGCTGTCTGAGAGTCTCGAAGGCTGCCTACTGCTCAGGTCCCCAGCAAAAGGCCACCGATTTCTTGGTCAGTTGGGTCAAAGGGACCGTAATCTCGGAGAAGATCGGTATGAGTCCCCGGTAATAACCTGCTAGACCCAGGGAACTCTGAATCTCGATTGGAGACCTCGGAACCTCCCATTACATCAGGACCTCTATTTTGGCCGGATCGACCAGAATACCTTTCTGGTTGACAAGGTGCCCAAGAGATTGCACCTCGCGCAACCAGAACTCATATTTGGAGAACTTTACAAAAAGTCTCTTCCCCACTTAGATTCGGCTAAGTCTTCACGACACGCGAGAATTGAAGGATCCCCAATCCTTCTCGCTTTCTTATATCCCACTAATGACAACCTGTACTTACCAATGCTAGCGATTAATTACCGGTTAAACCTTGAGATCACCCATTCTCCGAAATCCTGAAGAGTACCCTTGAGATCTGGTCCAGTCTAACACCTCAATCCATCTCCCATGTTGTCCACTGAAGACCTTAATCTTCACTCTAGCTGATGAATCCTCTTTTCCATTCCCAATCTTGCAATACCACAAAACTCTAACCGAACACAGCCCATGCGAGAAATGCAATTCTCTTGGACATCCAATGACCGAACACCTATGCATCTAACAGTCGCAATTGACTTCACAATCTTCATGCTACCAATCCTTCCCTAGCAACGATGGTGCCTTGAACTCCAAAGTTCTTCCATAGACAGCTAACGACCCTACCCAACAATGATGGAACCACTGGACGCTGACTTCACTGGAGAACTATCGCTCTACTCCTGACCGAGTATCCTCTAAATAATACTCCCGCACAGATCCCGACAAAGATCCGAAATGATAACGGTACATGCGGAACCCACTCCGCAAGATGCGTCCCTCTGTGGGTTCATCAAGGACCTTTCAGCATGCAGGATGGGATATATGATCCTTGATGACCCAAACACTAGCAGGAAAACCGACCCAAGGTCTGACTTATCCAAACTCACTCACAATTCCAAAGCGATACGTATTCCCAACATCCATCTAGCAGCAGTAGAAGATGACATACCCGCAACATCTGTAGGGAATACTGATCACCCTCAACTGTCATGATCAACCCTGCAACACCTATAGCAGCCTAAACCTTTGGAGTGACAAACTCCCTCATGCACTTTCTCGTACCCGTTGCACTGACCCCGGCCCTGCTGGCCTTTCACCCGATGATCAGAAGTCATGGGTCTCTTCCCGGGACCCTCTACTATACGCACCTGGCACGAACTTCTCTTTCCAGGGTGCTCCCAAATCGATCTCGCATCTGCAACTTCTTGGAAATCATATCCTTCAGGGTCTACCACCCTACTTCGCTCACTAGCTCACCTACCAATGGCTCAACTGCAACAACTAGAACATCCTCTGTCCCCAAACCGGGTCACAAACTTCTCCCCGAAGCTTCTCAGATTCTCCAAGACTCTCACCGATTCGAGTATGGATCCTGTGCTATCAGTAGTACGGGCCCAATACTACCTTCCACACCTATCCATACTTTCCTCAGCAATCCACCCGGATCCTCCAAGTTTCCTCAACTGGTACACCCAAGTCTCATTGAGCCTCACTACTAACCCACTGAAACATATCCTAGGATTTCCTAGGTTCCCGAACTCACCCAGTCCTCAGCTGCTTAAAGATTCCCAGTAATGTCAACTAGCTACCTCGTGAATATAGCCACATACAACGGAGATCAGATAATCCTTCGAGTAAAAGACCCATCCCTAGAACGGTTGGACTCAGACAAGAGTTGCGCAATAGGGTCAAGTCTATCACTCTGAGATTATCCGGCCTGTGTTCCATGTGACTTAGCATATTCACTTAATAGTTAGCTCACATTATTAAGAGTCCCACAAAGTACAAAGCAAGCAGCATTCAGACAATGGAAAAGCTAACCATCATATTCCAATCAAACATTCTATCCTCTAATCAGGAATCTGTACATGCAATTCAAAGGCTCATACAATCAGGCATAACCTAAACAGGCTATCCTATTACTGACTGATCAGTACTAGCATGCAAGTCTACAAGCACATACAATAGACATATAAGGCATCCTCCTAGATTCTTAGCCCTAATCTAGCATGCAATTCTCATAACCATATCATATCATATCATATCATAACATGTATGGGTATCTTGGGGAAAACTTACTTGAGCTCGGCTGATTGCACGCATCACACACTTTGTTCTTTTCAAAGTTCTGTTCTCCTTTCGAATTCTTTTCAAAATTCTTTTTATAAAAGGGTTTTTACTTTTGAAAATTTTCATACCAAGTCCTTAGTTTGAGTTCAGACACACCCGGGAGTGTGCCCGAATCCCTCAAACCAAGGCTCTGATACCAACTTGTAACATCCCAAACTTCAAGGCCAAAAAATTCATTTTTAAATAAGTTATTACAGAAAACCATCAGTATAAAAAACATTCATAATAATATGTCGTGTCAAACCAAGGTGTCAGTAATCAAAACATATTATCATAAAATAATATCAGAGTGTAATCCCAAAGATCTCATGTGCGGAAAACATAGTGTGATGCGTTGCGATCAAGCCGGCTCCTTTCCTTTGAAAACGAGTACCTGAAACCAAAACTGTAAACCGTAAGCACGAAGCTTAGTGAGTTCCCCCATCATACCACACACCATACAATAATATACTATCAGGCAATTCTGAGGTGCCTGACTACCCAGGTCAAGCCATTCTGGGGCCCTTGACTTACGCAGGTCAAGCCATTCTGTGGTGCTTGGCTTACCCAGGTCAAGCCATTCTGGGTGCTTGACTTACACGTCGGTCTATTTCGCCCGACTATCGGGGACTATTTCACCCCTTACCACTACCACGTAATAATATAACACACATATACTGCCAGGCAATTCTGGGGCGCCTGACCTACGCAGGTCAAGCCATTCTGGGGTGCTTAACTTACCCGTCGGTCTATTTCACCCGACATACAAGGACTATTTCACCTCCTACTACTACCACATAATATCATAGCATAAACATACTGTCAGGCAATTCTGGGGTGCCCGATCTACCCTTCAGTCCTAACGACCGAACTTGGGGACTATTCTCCCCTACAACCACTATCACAAATAACATATCATGCTAGCACATAAACATATCAGGTAGTAGCAAACCTAGATGAATATCACAAAGACAATCATCTAACATACAAGTCCTACTGGTGGGCTGACATTGTGGCCGTAGACCCACCGCTACTGGAAGGTAACTCAGCTCACACTGCTGAAGTCCCGAAGACATAATTCCACACTGCTGTAGTCCCGCAGACTCAACCCCAGCTGCTGGCTAACAGGTTCCCGAACTGTCAACACCAAAATAACACCCAATTAATAATTAGGTTCCACTACATAACCATGACTACATACTTTGGATAATTACTACATTACCCCAAGCTTGGCTTTATGCAAGCCCAAGGCCCAATCCCTAGGCCCAAAGTCAACTAGGAAATCAAAGCCCAAGATATGTCCCAATTTTCCAAATTGGGCCCAAGCCGTTACAAGGTCTTACCATAAGGCCCAACCATTTAGTCCAGTCCAACATTCAATATTCTAATGGCCCAATATCACATAATCATAAAGGCCGAAACTATGGCCCAATTTTCCAAATTGGGCACAAACCCATTACATGGGTCTTACCCTAGGCCCATTAAATTATTCTAGTCCAATTGCTTGACTTTAGATGGCCCATTAATAACCCAGTCATCAAGGCCCAATAGAAAGGCCCAACAATAAACCCAAGTGAAATTAGGGTTTCACATAAAATGACGATTAGGGTTAAGTGTTTCTCACTTAACCCATTAAGGACTTAACCTACTAAGGACTTAATCCATTATGTCCAATATTACTTAGATTAATTTCTGCCAATGATTATTATTTAATATTTGAAGTTATTAAATAATTCCCATGTGTGTGTCCCGATTAATTCTCAAAATTAGGGTATTATTGGCATTAGGGTTTTCCAAACCCTAATTAGGGTTTCCAACCCAAATACTAGCCCATTTATCAATTTGTTGGGCTTCTAGGTCAATTAGGGCTTTATTGGGCCAATTAGGGTCCATGAGACTCATTAGGGTTTTTACTAAGCCCATTAGGCTTCATTGGGCCCATTAGGGCTTACAAGGCCCATTAGGGTTTCAAGCACCCCAAACGAATCAAACTCAATGAGGCAAGCACACCGCCACCCGACACTGCGGCCGGTGGCGACAGGAGGCGGCAGCCACCACCCTAAGGTGGTGGTTTTCATTTTCTTTTATTATTCCGATTACATCACAATTACAATAATATCCAAATGACACACACACACTCATAAAATAACACACACACAGTTACACTGTGGTGGCTGGCGGCGGCGCATGGCGGCAGCCACCACCCTAAGGTGGTGGTTAGGCCATTACCGAGATCTACAGCTATACACACACCAACTGAAACGCGCATCTTTGCTTCTTTACTCGGAAAGGTGGCAGCGGCAGCAGCACGGTGGAAGAAAATGGGACAGCAGCAGCTTCATCATTTGTGGCAGCCACCATGGCCGGCGACCATGGTGGTTCTTCACTATCTCCCTTCGACAGAAAGCCACACACAAAAGCCTCGCTCGGAAAGCGAACTCAACACCCACCTGTGGTGGGTGACGATGGCAGCAACAAGTCAGGAAGGCGGCAACAGCGCTTTCGGCGGCTGAAACGGCGTCACTCGAACATGATAGCCCTTCGGGGTGGCGACCGATGAACGGAACCACAGAGACAACCCATACGGCGGCGGCGCGAACTGTAGCGGCGGCAACAGATGAAGGAATTCCCGCCGACAGTTCTTGTCCTCATCGACGAAGAAGTAGCAGCGGTGCACCGCCTCACCGACATCAACAGTTGGTGGTGGATGCTTTAGTGGTCAGAGGTAGCAGCGGTGCTGGAGATTGAAGAGGTGAATGGTGGCGGCTGGAGGGAGGTATAAGGTTGGAGGGTGACGGCTGCATAAAATGGTCGATAGGGTTAGGGTTTGTTACCTATATACCCGACGCCCTTAAACATTTTTCCATAATGCCATAATTAGTCCCTCTCTTCCCATATCTCTTCAAACTAAGCCCAAATTTTACCTTTTCTACCCCAGCTTCGGAAATCCCCTTCAAAATTGATATCTGATTTACCAAACAGCCCCTAGGCCTCCAAAATCTCTTCAATGAAGTCCCAATAATTCCCATTTAGTCCCTGCCTTCCGTAACACTTACAAATTAAGTCCGGATTTTACACTTTTAACCCCCAATCTCTTACAGTGTGACAATTAGCTCTACGAGACCATCATTTGATATATAATTATTTATTTTAGGGCTTCTATTCGTTCATTAATTTGTTTATTTATTTAATAAATAAACAGGGTGTTACAAAGAACTTCCAAAGAACTCCTTACTTTAGATGAATAGACAATTATTAAGGAGGAAGTCAGATATAGAAGTGCATATGTTGTATCCCAGGTCGGATGTCTTCCAATCACACAAAGGGGACAACATATGACTAACAGAGATAGAGGGATTGAGAGGTAGAATGTTGCATATGCTGTGTCCCAGGTCGGATCTTCCGATCACTTTATCAGACCTACTTTATCATAACCCCCCAGTCGCCCTATCATAACCAGATTTAAGGACATAAGTCTGTACATCAAGGAAGAGTTAAGCCACAGTTCTAGATGCGTATTAATTTAGTGTATCTCGTGGGTTCCCGTATTTACCTCACTGCTCAATCTACCCGAGCGTTGTATTGTCAGTCCAAATGAAACTATATAAGTTTATATTAGTCAAGTCCTTTCATGGTCTATCAATGTCTAGTCCTTTTGAATTAAATTTCGAAGGGAGGTCGGTATATGCTTGCGTGGTAACTGGTGTTATACGAAAACTCCGCTAACAGAAGATACGTATCCCAACTGCCACTGAAATCCAAAACACATGCGCGTAGCATGTCCTCGAGAGTCTGTATCGTCCTCTCACTCTGTCTCTCGGTCTGAGAGTGGAAAGTTGTGCTGAAGTGAAGACGAGTACGCATCTCCTTGTGAAACCGCTTCCAACATCTGGAAGTGAAACGGACATCTCGGTCTGACACCACCGAGACAGGATCCCCATGCCGTGCCACTATCTCTCGCATATAAATTTCGGCCAACTTCTAGGCCGATATGCTCTCATGGATCGGGATAAAATCAGCGCTCTTGGTCAATCGATCCAGGATGACCCATATCGAATCTACTCTGCGTGCGGTCCTGGGAAGCTTGGTAATGAAATCGCAGGTGATATACTCCTATTTCCACACGGGAATGTCTAACGGATGCATCTTGTCTTGTGGTCTCTGGTGCTCAGCCTTGACCTTTCTACAGGTCAAGCACCTCTCCACATACCACGCTACGTCCCGCTTCATGCAGGGCCACCAATAATCATGGCGAAGATCTCGATACATCTTCGTTGCCCCGGGGTGGATGGAGAACCTCGACTTATGAGCCTCATCCATCAGAACCTGTCGTACTCCACCCCAGTACGGAACCCATACCCTCCCATGTAGGGTCAGCAATCTTCGGCTATCATAATCGAACGAGGCCACCCGACCTACAATCCTCTCACACTTTTGGCGCTCTTCCTTCAAGCCTTCAACCTGCGCCTCTCTAATCTGCTCCAACAGTGGAGTGATCACTGTCATCCTCAAACATATGTCTCTAATCGGAGCTGCTACTACCTTGCGGCTCAGGGCGTCGGCCACCACATTGGCCTTGCCCGGGTGGTAAAGGACCTCACAGTCATAATCCTTTACCACATCTAACCATCGACGCTGCCTCATGTTCATATTCGGCTGATCCATGAGGTACCTCAAACTCTTATGGTCCGTGTAAATGGTGCAACGGACCCCACAGAGGTAATGCCACCAAATCTTGAGGGCAAACACTACAACCCCCACCTCAAAATCATGCATCGGATAGTTAGCCTCGTGAGGCTTCAGCTGCCTCTACACGTCACATTACCCATCTGCATCAGAACTGCACCCATGCCTGTAATCGATACATCACAATACACCACCAAGTCATCTAATCCCTCAGGTAGAGTCAAAATCGGTGCCTCACACAACCGCTGTCTGAGAGTCTTGAAGGCCGCCTACTGCTCAGGCCCCCAGCGGAATGTCACTTACTTCTTGGTCATTCGGTTCAAAGGAACAACAATCTTGGAGAAATCCTGGATGAATCTTCTGTAATAACCTGCTAGACCAAGAAAAAGCCGAATCTCAGTTGGAGACCTCAGAACCTCCCACTGCATCACGGCCTCTATCTTGGCCGGATCGACTAGAATACCTTTCTGGTTGACGAGATGCCGTAGTAACTGCACCTCGCGCAACCAGAACTCACCCTTTGAGAACTTTGCGAAAAGTCTATCCCTCCTCATTGTCTCCAGCGCCTCCCTAAGGTGCTCTTCATGCTGCTCCTGAGTCTTGGAATGGAGCAAGATATCATCGATGAAAACTATCACAGACCGATCCAGCATCGGTCTGCACACTCGGTTCATGAGATACATGAACGTGGCTGGAGCATTGGTGAGCCTAAACGGCATCACCAGAAACTCATAATGACCATAACGAGTCCTAAAAGTTGTAATCTGGACATCCTTGTACCTGACACGCATCTGGTGATAACCTGACCGCAGATCAATCTTGGAGAACCAAGATGCTCCCTGCAGCTGATCAAACAAATTATCTATCCTCAGGAGTGGGTAACAGTTCTTCACTGTTACCTTGTTCAGCTCCCAGTAATCAATACACATGCGATGTGACCCGTCCTTCTTCTTCACAAACAGGATCGGGGCTCCCCATGGCGAATTGCTCGGTCTAATGAATCCCTTGTCTAGCAGCTCATGTAGCTGCGTAGACAACTCCTGCATCTCAAGAGGAGTTAACCGATACGGTGCCTTGGCTATCAGAGCCGCACCTGGGACTAGGTCAATCCTGAACTCGACCTTCCTCTCCGGAGGAACCCCAGGCAGATCCTCCGAGAATACGTCCGGGTACTCTCGCACTACTGGTACATCATCTACTGTCGCCTTACCCTTATCCTGGGTATCCATAACATAGGCGATATAACCTGCGCACCCCTGCTGAAGGTAGCACCTAGCTTCCGTTGTTGAACACAGAGTTAACCCATATTGCGGCCTCTCGCCCTGAATCACTAACCCTCTCCCACTAGGAGTCCGAACCCTCACTAGCTGCTGCTCACAGTCAATCACTGCCCCATTTGGGGCTCAACCAGTCCATACCAACTATAACCTTATTCCCTCTCAGGGGAATAGAAACCAGGTCCACTGAAAACTGCTCATCAAACAACTGTAGCGTACATCCACGGTAAACCCTCGCGACCCTTACCATCCTATCATCTGCTATCTCAACATCCAATGGGCACTCTAGCTCCCCCGGAGCTCCAATGAATCGCCTGCTAAGAGAGAGCGACACAAAACATCGGGTAGCCCACAAATCAAACAATACCAAGGAAGATGATAGCTTCATTTTATTACTTCTTTCCGTAGTTTATTTTTAGTTAAAACCATCTCATTTTAGTTAATCTTCATGCATATTTTCTCTTTTTGTTATTTTTCTCCTTTACCGGGTGCTTTCCAGTCTTTTGAGCTTATTTGCAGGATTTGTCGAAGCCTTTTTGTTATTGGTGGCTTAGAAGGGTGCGGGACTTGTGGAGGCTTGCAGTTTGCTTGTGGATTTGGAGTGGTGCGGTTGGGCTTGGTGCTTGCATAAAGAAGAAATCAATTTGGACTTAATTCGTGAGGAAGGATGATGATGAAGCGACGCGGAATCGAGCTACAAGAAAATTGAAGGAGTATTGGGTCAACCATTAGAAGGCTTTGGAATGGCACAAATGGGCTCTAAAGAGTTATGCTTGTGGGCTGAAGTTGAAGAATTGAAGATTGGGCTAGAATGCATGTTAAATGGCCCAAATCTCACATTCAGCGTGACCCACGCGGTCCGCGTGGACTCATACGCGGTCCGCGTGAGTTGTGCTGAGCTGATTCCGGGTTTGACTTGTTGACTCTATTTGTGGAAGTTTGGTGGGTGGCTTTTGGCACCTTTTTGAATCCGGAAATCAGCTCCCTTTTGTTGGGGATTGGAGCCATTATTGGGGGAGATGACTTGAAGAACATACACCATATTCTCTCTCAAAAAAGCCTTGGAAGACTTGAAGAATTTTTGGAAGAATAGTGTAATTTCCTTTCATCTTGCATCTAAGACAATGTTTGGTACCACTAAACTATATTGCTTTTCTTTTACTTTGGCCATGCTTGGCTAAACTTTCATTTGGTTGATTAGGGTTTAACCCATGGATGATTATTTGCTTTGAAGACTTATCATTACATTGTGTTTGAAGTTTATGGAAATGTTTTCTAGTTAAACATCTTGTTGTGTTTATTTATCTTTGATCATGAGCTTGGATGAATGAATGCTTGTTTTTGTTGACTAATTTCTTGGTTAAGTAATGGATCTTCAAATTAGTAAGCAACAAATGGTTTATATGTTTGTTTTCATTTCATTTAGACCATGGAAATGTTTCCTCCATAATGATAATGTAAGCATTTGATTATCTTTTGGACTTGGTAACTCTTATAACTTAAAGCTGATTGATTTTCACAAGATTTTATGCTTCATTGATTTTGTGACTTCAATTAAGGAAATGTGTTAAGAGCTCCTCTAACCATTTTAATTTCTAAGAAGAGTTTAGGCAATTTGTGCTTATGAATTGCTATAGCCAAGTTAAACCAATTCACAAGTGTTATTCCATTAAGTCTAATGATAAGTCAATCATATCATCCATGAGGTGTACCCCAAAATCAACCAATTCTACTTCATTGAATTTAAGTCAATCTTTTACTTGTTTACTTGTCATATTTTCATTCTAGCTAGTTTTAATTTTGTCCAACAATCGAAAAGAATTAAACACCCCCCCCCCCCCTTTTACTTTTAATTTTATTTTGCAAGTATTTTTTAAAGAGATTTACATAGATATTTAAATTGAACCAATCTCCGTGGATACGATCCCTTTACCACTATACACTATTTTAGTGTAAAAGATTTAGGGTAATTAATTTTGTTGGCCTCGACAACCACCAAATTTTGGCGCCGTTGCCGGGGATTGGTTTATTTTTAATCAATTTGTTTCTCTATGCCTAGATCTCAGCGTACAGGTGACTTGATTTACAACCCAGAAATCGAAAAAGAAGCAAGGCGTTTGGCAAAGGAAAAGCGAATTGAACGTGGTCAAACTTCTAATCCTCACGGGGATCCGGAGGTTGAACCCGCTTCATCAAGTGATACGGAACCCGATTCTAGTCCCGACCCTCGCCAAGAAATTCCCGAAACACCACCTCTACAACAAAATCCACCCATTATCGAACCAATTGCAATGGCGGACGGAGGAGGGGCTCCCGAAAGAACTTTGAGGCAAATGATGGAGACCGATGTTACACAAACTCCAACCGGTATCAATTACCCGGTTTTAGAAGGAGGTTCGGAATTGAAGTCAAGTTTAGTCCATCACCTCCCAACTTTTCATGGATTGGAGAACGAAGACCCGCATAAGCACTTGAAGATGTTCCACATTATTTGCACTAGCATGAAGCCACAAGGGTAAACCAATGACCAAATCAAGCTAAGGGCATTCCCCTTTTCATTGGCCGATAGAGCAAAGGATTGGTTATTTTATCTTCCCCCGGGGTCAATCAACTCATGGACCGACATGGCAAGAGCTTTTCTTGATAAGTTCTATCCCGCTTCAAGAGTCTCAAGTCTTAGAAATGAGATTTGTGGAATCCGACAAGGTCAAAATGAGACTTTTCATGATTATTGGGAGAGGTTCAACAACTTGTGCTATAGTTTCCCACAACACCAACTTCCGGAACAACTCCTCATTCAACACTTCTATGAGGGATTGTTGCCAATGGATAGAAGACTAGTTGATGCCTCAAGTGGTGGTGATGTCTTTAGTAAAACTCCAAAACAAACAAGACAACTTTTCAACACCATAGTCGCGAATTCCCAACATTTTGGCCCTCGCCAAGATATGAAGAGAGAAACTCAACAAAAGTTCAATGAAGTGGGAACATCGAACCTCGAGTCTCAAATCAAAGATCTAACCTCCGTTGTCCAAAAGCTAGCCATGGGACAAACTCCAAAAGTGATGGTTTGTGGGATATGTGCAACAATGGGACATCCTACGGATATGTGTCCAATTCTTCAAGAAGATGCGGAACATGTAAATGCCACGGGAGAGTTCCAAAACTACCACAACAAGCCATCCGGTTACCAAAATGCATATAATTCAAGTTGGAAGCCAAATCCCAATATGAACTACAACCCAAGACCATTGCCTCAAAATGCATTGGTTAGACCTTCCTACCCACCACAACAACCTCATTACCAACATCCACAACCACACTATCAATCCAAACCGCACCCCCCACATCATCATCAACAACCTCCTCAATCTCAACCAAGTAGCATGAATGTTCACGGTCCCTTGCAAGATTGGAGATGTCACTTTTAGTAGTGCTATTCTTGATCTTGGTGGCTCTATCAATGCCATGCCCTATTCGGTGTATGAATCATTGAATGTCGAACCCTTAAGTGAAACTGGTGTCATAATCTCTCTTGCAGATAAATCAAGTGTCTTTCCTAGAGGTGTTTTGGAGGACGTCCTAGTGCAAGTAAACCAATTGGTCTTCCCATCGGATTTCTATGTGATTGATCTAGATGAACAAGTGTCCTCAAAGTCGGGTATAATTTTACTTGGGAGACCATTTTTGAAGACGGCTAGAACAAAGATTGATGTGTATGCGGGAAGCTTAACAATGGAATTTGATGGTGAAACAATAAGTTTTAACATTTATGATGCTATGAGGTATCCTAGTGATGTTTCATCTTTGTGCTTTATAGATGTTGTCGAACCATTAACTCAAGAATTGTTCGAGTTGTCTAATTATGACATGTTGGAGATGGTTTTGAGCAAGGGGTTTGATTGTGCGAAATTAGCCAAGAAGTTGAAGCTCTACTCGCTAGACCCCAAAATTGAAAGATTAGTCAACAATTTGGAGATAAAGAAGACCATCCAATTTAGTGTGAAGCAAATTGAATTACCTCAAACTCACACGAGATTGCCACCCTCCCTTGTCCAACCGCCAGAATTAGAATTGAAGGTTCTTCCTCAACATTTGAAGTATGCGTACTTGGGAGACAACGAGACTCTTCCGGTCATCATTTCAACTCACCTAACCAAGTGTGAAGAAGAACAGCTCCTCAAGGTATTGAGGGAACATAAAGAGGCAATGGGTTAGATGATTGCATTTATCAAAGGTTTGAGTCCCTCCACTTGTATGCACAAAATCTTAATGGAGGATGAATGTAAGCCGAGTAGAGACGCGCAAAGAAGGTCGAATCCGCCAATGATGGAAGTGGTCAAGAAAGAGATTTTGAAGCTCCTAGATGCGGGAATGATCTATCCAATCTCGGATAGCAAATGGGTGAGACCGGTTCAAGTCGTGCCGAAGAAGACGGGAATCACGGTGGTCGAGAACAACAAAGGTATGATGGTCCCCACCTGTGTGCAATACGGGTGGAGAGTATGTATTGACCACCGCAAACTCAATGCAAGCACACGAAAAGATCATTTTCCATTACCTTTCATTGACCAAATGTTAGAAAGGTTGGCCAGAAAATCTCACTATTGTTGTCTCGACTGGTATTCCGGTTTTCACCAAATCCCGGTGGCACCGGAAGACCAAGAAAAGACAACTTTTACATGTCCATTTGGCACTTTCGCATACCGTAGAATGCCATTCGGATTGTGTAACGCCCCGGACACTTTCCAACGTTGTATGGTTAGTATCTTTTCGGAATATGTTGAAAATATAATTGAAGTTTTCATGGATGACTTTACGGTATATGGAAACTCCTTTCAAGAGTGTTTGACCAATCTCACCAAAATTTTAAAAAGATGCATTGAAACGAATTTGGTTTTAAACTTTGAAAAATGTCATTTTATGGTGAGTCAAGGTCTTATTTTGGGTCACATTGTGTCAAAGAAAGGAATTGAGGTAGATAAGGCCAAGATAGATGTTATTCAAAGCTTACCTTACCCGACTTGTGTTCGGGAAGTTCGTTCTTTTTTGGGCCATGCAGGTTTCTACCGACGATTCATCAAGGACTTTTCAAAGTTAACAAGACCAATGTGCCAACTCTTGTAAAAGGAGGTTGATTTCGAGTTCAATGAGGCGTGCAAAGAAGCTTTTGACAAGCTCAAAGAGTTGCTTATATTCGCTCCCATCATGCAAGCACCAAATTGGGATCTCCCCTTTGAGATCATGTGTGATGCAAGCAACTACGCGATAGGCGTCGTTTTGGGTCAAAAGAGTGGGAGGGCCTCCCACGTGATCTACTATGCATCAAGGACACTAGACAATGCTCAAAGCAACTACTCTACCATGGAGAAGGAGTTATTGTCCATAGTGTTCGCTTTGGAGAAGTTTCGGCAATATCTACTTGGCACCAAAGTTAAAGTGTATTCGGATCATGCGGCTCTCAAGTACTTGATGACAAAGAAAGACGCAAAGCCAAGACTCATCCGGTGGATCTTATTATTGCAAGAATTTGATTTGGAAATCCGGGACAAGAGTGGATGTGAGAACCTTGTTGCCGACCACTTAAGTCAGATCACTTCAAATGAAACTCCTCTCCCATTGCGGGACGAGTTTCCGGATGAGCATCTCTTTTCCCTCACTCAATCTACTCCTTGGTATGCCGATATCGTTAACTTTTTGGTCACGAAGAGGTATCCCGACACATTCACACGTGCTCAAAAAGACAAGTTGAAAAGTGATGCAAAATACTATGTGTGGGATGAACCTTATTTGTGGAAACATTGTCCCGATCAAATCATTAGGTGATGTGTACCCCAACAAGAGCACCAATCCATTTTGCAATTATGTCATGAATTTGCTTGTGGGGGACACTTCGGACCTAGCAGGACTTTGAGAAAGGTCCTTGAGTGTGGATTATTTTGGCCAACCATGTCACGCGATTGTTACTTGTTTTGCAAAAGTTGTGAACGGTGCCAAAGGACGGGAAACATTTCACAAAAGAACCAAATGCCCCAAAATCCAATCCTTGTTTATGAACTTTTTGACGTATGGGGGATTGATTTCATGGGCCCATTTCCCGTCTCATTTGGCAACGTTTATATTTTGCTTGCGGTTGACTATGTTTCTAAATGGGTTGAGGCCAAAGCCACAAGATCGGACGATGCCAAAACGGTTATCGAGTTTTTAAAGTCTAATGTTTTTATGAGATTTGGTGTGCCCAGGGCTTTGATTAGTGATCGAGGGACGCATTTTTGTAACAAGATGATGGAGGCTTTATTGAAGAAGTACAACGTGACCCACCGTGTTTCAACAACCTATCACCCTCAAACGAACGGTCAAGCGGAGGTTTCGAATCGTGAAGTGAAGAGTATACTTGAGAAAACAGTGAATCCCTCAAGAAAAGACTGGAGTTCAAGGCTTGATGATACCTTGTGGGCCTATCGGACCGCGTACAAGACCCCGATAGGAATGTCCCCGTTTAGGTTGGTTTTTGGAAAGTCGTGTCATCTTCCCGTCGAATTGGAGCACCGTGCATTTTAGGCGGTCAAGCAATGTAATTACAATATTGATGAGGCGGGGAGACATAGGAAACTTCAACTCCAAGAGCTGGAAGAATTGAGAAATGACTCCTATGAAAACACAAGGATTTATAAGGAGAAGACGAAGCTCTTCCACGACAAGTCCATCACCCGGAAGCATTTTGAACCGGGGCATAGGGTCTTACTATACCATTCACGATTGAAGTTATTTCTAGGCAAGCTAAGGTCAAGATGGATTGGACCTTTTGTTGTGATAAAGACCTTTGACCATGGGGCGGTAGAAATTCAGAGCGAAGAAACGGGGCAAATCTTTAAAGTCAATGGGCATCGATTGAAACCTTTCTATGAAGGTTTTAACGCAAATGTCTTAGATGTCATCCAATTGGATGCCCCGGTGTACTGAAATCAAGAGGGAAGCACGTCTCGCCAAAGACGTTAAAGAGGGGCATTTTTGGAAAACTAAAAGTTTTCGTCTTTCCTAGTTCCGAATAAATGTCGTAGATGATCCATTTTTTCATTTTACATCTATTCTTCTTCCTTCTTGCGGTAAAAGAATGTTGGATTTGAGGACCCGGTGTTCGTATTGGTCAAAGAGCAAAAAAAAAATGGGAAAATGGCAAGCCAATACACACGGTCCGCGTGTACTTAAGGTCCCGTCCGCGTGTATATTCAAACGGACCGCGTATAGTCCTTCAAAGCGTCCGCGTCCATCATCCGAAAACAGAAGAGCTCCAGTCGAATTCACGCGGACCGCGTGTCATCGGAGGCTTGTCCGCGTGTTTATTAAAACGGACCGTTTGTGGGCTAGGAGTCGATCGCGTGTCGTGAAAGGGAAATCATAATACCTAGGGCTTATTCACGCGGACCGCGTGTACTCGCAGTCGCGTCCGCGTGAGATGTTGACCAACGTTGACCCAGTTTTGACCAAGTTTGACCGCGAATTAAAACTCCCTTATACACCTGCCGGCCCTTCTCCTTCCTACTTCTTCTTCTTCTTCCTTTCCTCTAACCTCCATTAGAGAACCTCCATCTCCACCACTAAAACTCAGTTTCCCGTCAAACCGTCGGTCGGAATTTCACGAGACCACCGCCATTCTTCTCCAATTTCCGAGCTCTACAAACCCCACTAAAAAACTGGTCCGATCTGTTGTTGTAGCTCGGGGCGCCACCACCACTCCACCGCCACTTTCCGGCCAACTCCAGCCACCTCTCGCGATTCCGACACCACCATTGTGCTCCCCTTGGACAAGGCTACAAACCCCACCAAGAATATCTCTCAAAGCTCGCCGGAAAATTTCGCCGGAATATCAAGCCATTGCCGGATTTATCGGGTTTTCGCGGTAAATTGCTTCTCACGGGATATTGAACAAATCTTTAAGCTTGGGGTGGAGAGTTGCAAGATTTTCAAATCCCGATTTTTCGCGCGCAAATTTTGAACTTTCAACAAAAACGAGTACTTTCTTTCCTTTTTTTAATTGATCAATATGCATGTCTCTGAACCACAATTCATATGCTGTTGCATCAAATGAGTTTAGGAATTATTTCTTGCTTTGATTGTTGAACTGCTTTAGAAGTCCATAGGGAGTCGGTTGGCGATTTGGATTGAATTGTCGTTTGTTGAGATTGTGGTTCGTGTAGTGGTTATTTTTCGTGCAGGTAGTCCATGTCCACATCTAGGAAGCGCCCGGCTGCTGCCCGAGGCAAGGCCCCAACTAGAAATCAAAGTGATGCTCCCGATATCCCAAGATTTCGGGATGCCAAGGCAGCCGAAAACTACACGAAGAGCTTGCCTAGAAAGGTTGCATCCACCAAGTTCGTGTGCAGGGCCACGCTCATATCGTTAGGGGTTCTTGAAGGGGTCACCCAATTGTTCCGTAACATCGGGTGGGAAAACCTTCTCAACCTCATGGCGCACACTTACAAGCTCCCCACTAGAGAGTTTCTTGCCGATTGCGGGTACGATAGCGAAAAAAAGAAAGCCGCATTCCAACTTCTAGGGGACCGAAGGTACATCGATTTTGCAACGATAAACGACATCTTGGGCTTGCCTTCTTCAAACACATCCACAGTTTTCGACATCCTACCTGCTGAGTTCAATCATGAGACCTTTTGGACGGAAATCACCGCGGGTATCTTTTCGTGTGCCGGTCGGGATAAAGCAACCTCTATCATCCACCCATGCCTCCGCATTGCCCATCGCATCTTGGTGTGTACAATTTTTCCCGCAAAGAAGCAGGCCACGTCACCAAAAATGAGCTCTTCTTCCTTTGGTGTATGACGAGGCGTGACAGGCCACCAATCCCGGACTTTGCTTCATTCTTTTTCCACAAATGCGCACACATGAGATCCAAAACGTCCGGTGATATTTGCATTGGGGGATTTGTCACACTTTTGGCTCGCGGTCTTGACATCGAGCTCCCAGACGAATACCAGCCTGTTGACAGCAAAAATCTTTTGGATGAGCGCGCTCTCATAAACATGCACCACATCCGTCGCAGGAACAGGAGCAGCTTCACATGGTATTGTCCTCAAGGGGTCGGGTATCTCGTTCTTCCCAACCCTCGAGTCACCAACTTCACCTTCCACGATCGCAATCAGTGGAGACTCGCGAGGACCATCACTCAGTCAGTCAATGAGGATGTGCTCCAGGATCAAGATGATGACGAGATGCATATGGATGACGAGCCCGGCGATGAGCCCACCCATGGTCCACAGCACCCCCGGCCACAAGCCCGTCCCGGGTACTACCCGCTCCCCCCCAATTTTTCCGAACGGTTCGAGACTCTTTGTGTCTCAAACCAAATCATGTCCCAGCAAATGCACCATATGTGGGGGTGGCACCAATCCCAAAACCATTTTGAGAACGTCCCACTTCCGCCTCCCTATCCATACCCTCCACCCACCCATCCTTATCCCCCTCCACCTTACCCTTACCCCTACCCCCAATACCCATATCCTCCTCCCAATCCCCCGGTTTAGGTACTTTTGCATCGCCCCAAGCATTGAGGACAATGCTTATTTCTAAGCTTGGGGTGGGGTATTCCCTTTTCCTTTTATTTTTTTCATGCATTTTTAGTTAGGTTGCATATCATTTTAGTTTTAGGCTAATTCGCATTCATTTTTTTTTATTTTATAAAATTCCAAAAAGATTTTATTTTCTTCTTTTCTACTTTTATATTTTTGCATAACATTTAGCTTAGGGCATTAGCATTCATGCATTTTTTTTTCTGTTTATTCTCACCTCTCTTGGATGCCATGGAACAGGTTCACAGTTATTGTATCATTATTGGTCTAGGATCTTGTTGCTATCTCAACCATCGAACCGGGACCACTAGCTGCAGTTTGGGATTTCATACTTGGGATCAGATGCTGGTAGCTCAAAGGGGTAAGTGATCATGGCCAGGTAGCTTCCATGAAAAATTGTGCATACAATACTAACGACTGTAGGATATACTATATCAATGGATGTCTTATCCTTGCGGTCACTACCGCCGAGAGGATCACACTTGACCATGTTTGAACCGTTAGGATGAAGCACTGGTGCTTGTCCCCGAGTAGAATCCATATCCGGTCTCTTTACATCACCATATCTTTTTGCGATTTTCTTAGGATTTTAGAGTCTTTCAGTCCACATTTGGACATTTTCATCATTTTTGAAAAATCACAAGTTTGAAAAGGAGCTTACATTGCATATTTACGCTCTACACATGGTCATTTTCACACTTAGACCATTCGGATTATTATTATTTTTACCCCCTCGGTTCCACTTACATAACTTTGGGAACCAAATTTTAAGTCAAAAAGTTTTCTTGACAAAAAAAAAAAAAGTTCATGTCTGTAATAATCTTAGATAGGTGACCGGTTAAATTATTGAACAAATTATCCTACATTTTGGTCACCCAACGTTTGATATTCATTTATTTAGGATTGTCTTATTGTATATAGATCGAGTTGTTGTTTTTTTCGCAAATTGATGATGTTAGAGAGACTGTTGAGTCGGATACTACGGGAGGTTTGGGCCAACACTAAGTGAACTGATTCCTACAACGGTGCTTGAGCGATGAAACCCAATCACACTTGAGAGAGGCCGGCAGACGTGAGATCACACAACTTTCGTGATAAAGAGTGTACACTTAAAAGAAGAGCTCCACACGAGCCCGTCCAGTTGCTTTCTCCCTACTACAGATGTTCTTCATTGTATGCATGTTCCATTGAGGCTGCGACTGACCATCCCTCCTTACTCACCTAGAGGAGTTCTCTTGGCTGTGGTTTATGGTCCCATTGTCATCGGATGAAAAAGTTGTGAGATAGCAGCGAGATCAATTCTGACCATGTTGACTAACGTTGAACAGGTTCCATGGTTCTATCCATTCTTTTTATTTTTAGGGTAGTTCGTCCCAAGTTCATTTTAGTCTTGTCTTACTTGAGGACAAGTAAGGTTCAAGCTTGGGGTGATTTGATAGCTTCATTTTATTACTTCTTTCCGTAGTTTATTTTTAGTAAAAACCATCTCATTTTAGTTAATCTTCATGCATATTTTCTCTTTTCGTTATTTTTCTCCTTTACCGGGTGCTTCCCAGTCTTTTGAGCTTATTTGCAGGATTTGTCGAAGACTTTTTGTTATTGGTGGCTTAGAAGGGTGTGGGACTTGTGGAGGCTTGCGGTTTGCTTGTGGATTTGGAGTGGTGCGGTTGGGCTTGGTGCTTGCATAAAGAAGAAATCAATTTGGACTTAATTTGTGAGCAAGGATGATGATGAGGCAACGCGGAATCGAGCTACAAGAAAATTGAAGGAGTATTGGCTCAATCATTAGAAGGCTTTGGAATGGCACAAATAGGCTCTAAAGAGTTATGCTTGTGGGCTGAAGTTGAAGAATTGAAGATTGGGCTAGAATGCATGTTAAATGGCCCAAATCTCACATTCAGCGTGACCCACGCGGTCCGCGTGGACTCATACGCGGTCCGCGTGAGTTGTGCTGAGCTGATTTCGGGTTTGACTTGTTGACTCTATTTGTGGAAGTTTGGTGGGTGGCTTTTGGCACCTTTTTGAATCCAGAAATCAGCTCCCTTTTGCTGGGGATTGGAGCCATTATTGGGGGAGATGACTTGAAGAACATACACCGTATTCTCTCTCAAAAAAGCCTTGGAAGACTTGAAGAATTTTTGGAAGAATAGTGTAATTTCCTTCCATCTTGCATCTAAGACAATGTTTGGTACCACTAAACTATATTGCTTTTCTTTTACTTTGGCCATGCTTGGCTAAACTTTCATTTGGTTGATTAGGGTTTAACCCATGGATGATTATTTGCTTTGAAGACTTATCATTACATTGTGTTTGAAGTTTATGGAAATGTTTTCTAGTTAAACATCTTGTTGTGTTTATTTATCTTTGATCATGAGCTTGGATGAATGAATGCTTGTTTTTGTTGACTAATTTCTTGGTTAAGTAATGGATCTTTAAATTAGTAAGCAACAAATGGTTTATATGTTTGTTTTCATTTCATTTAGACCATGGAAATGTTTCCTCCATAATGATAATGTAAGCATTTAATTATCTTTTGGACTTGGTAACTCTTATAACTTAAAGCTGATTGATTTTCACAAGATTTTATGCTTCATTGATTTTGTGACTTCAATTAAGGAAATGTGTTAAGAGCTCCTCTAACCATTTTAATTTCTAAGAAGAGTTTAGGCAATTTGTGCTTATGAATTGCTATAGCCAAGTTAAACCAATTCACAAGTGTTATTCCATTAAGTCTAATGATAAGTCAATCATATCATCCATGAGGTGTACCCCAAAATCAACCAATTCTACTTCATTGAATTTAAATCAATCTTTTACTTGTTTACTTGTCATATTTTCATTCTAGCTAGTTTTAATTTTGTCCAACAATCGAAAAGAATTAAACACCCCCCCCCCCCTTTTACTTTTAATTTTATTTTGCAAGTATTTTTTAAAGAGATTTACATAGATATTTAAATTGAACCAATCTCCGTGGATACGATCCCTTTACCACTATACACTATTTTAGTGTAAAAGATTTAGGGTAATTAATTTTGTTGGCCTCGACAACCACCAAATTTTGGCGCCGTTGCCAGGGATTGGTTTATTTTTAATCAATTTGTTTCTCTATGCCTAGATCTCAGCGTACAGGTGACTTGATTTACAACCCAGAAATCGAAAAAGAAGCAAGGCGTTTGGCAAAGGAAAAGCGAATTGAACGTGGTCAAACTTCTAATCCTCACGGGGATCCGGAGGTTGAACCCGCTTCATCAAGTGATACGGAACCCGATTCTAGTCCCGACCCTCGCCAAGAAATTCCCGAAACACCACCTGTACAACAAAATCCACCCATTATCGAACCAATTGCAATGGCGGATGGAGGAGGGGCTCCTGAAAGAACTTTGAGGCAAATGATGGAGACCGATGTTACACAAACTCCAACCGGTATCAATTACCCGGTTTTAGAAGGAGGTTCGGAATTGAAGTCAAGTTTAGTCCATCACCTCCCAACTTTTCATGGATTGGAGAACGAAGACCCGCATAAGCACTTGAAGATGTTCCACATTATTTGCACTAGCATGAAGCCACAAGGGTAAACCGATGACCAAATCAAGCTAAGGGCACTCCCCTTTTCATTAGCCGATAGAGCAAAGGATTGGTTATTTTATCTTCCCCCGGGGTCAATCAACTCATGGACCGACATGGCAAGAGCTTTTCTTGATAAGTTCTATCCCGCTTCAAGAGTCTCAAGTCTTAGAAATGAGATTTGTGGAATCCGCCAAGGTCAAAATGAGACTTTTCATGATTATTGGGAGAGGTTCAACAACTTGTGCTATAGTTGCCCACAACACCAAATTCCGGAACAACTCCTCATTCAACACTTCTATGAGGGATTGTTGCCAATGGAGAGAAGACTAGTTGATGCCTCAAGTGGTGGTGATGTCTTTAGTAAAACTCCAAAACAAACAAGACAACTTTTCAACACCATAGTCGCGAATTCCCAACATTTTGGCCCTCGCCAAGATATGAAGAGAGAAACTCAACAAAAGTTCAATGAAGTGGGAACATCGAACCTCGAGTCTCAAATCAAAGATCTAACCTCCGTTGTCCAAAAGCTAGCCATGGGACAAACTCCAAAAGTGATGGTTTGTGGGATATGTGCAACAATGGGACATCCTACGGATATGTGTCCAATTCTTCAAGAAGATGCGGAACATGTAAATGCCACGGGAGAGTTCCAAAACTACCACAACAAGCCATCCGGTTACCAAAATGCATATAATTCAAGTTGAAAGCCAAATCCCAATATGAATTACAACCCAAGACCATTGCCTCAAAATGCATTGGTTAGACCTTCCTACCCACCACAACAACCTCATTACCAACATCCACAACCACACTATCAATCCAAACCGCACCCCCACATCATCATCAACAACCTCCTCAATCTCAACCAAGTAGCTTCGGAATGTCTCTCGAAGATATTGTGAAATCCCTAGCCACAAGCACCCAACAATTCCAAAAAGAGACAAGAACTAGTATCTCTAACCTTGAAGCGCAAATGGGAGATATAGTTACATCCATAAGCAAGTTGGAATCCCGTGGTAAACTCCCTTCTCAAACCGAAAAGAACCCAAATGTCAATGTGGTGACCTTGAGAAGTGGCAAACAAGCCGGAGAAAGTAGTTCAAAGAAGAAGCCAAGGGAAGAAGATGAAGAAATAGAGATCATTCCCATTGAAGAACCTATAATCAAGAACGATGCACAAGTCGGAGCCCCAAAGAAGACTACCCCTCTAGTGACACCAATAGCCACTCAACCACCGTTCCCTTCCCGACTTGCAACTTCAAAGAAGAATATGGAGGAGAAAGAGATTTTGGACACCTTCCGAAAGGTGGAAGTAAACATTCATTTACTCGATGCAATCAAACAAATTCCGAGATATGCAAAATTCTTGAAGGAGCTTTGCACCAACAAGAGAAAGTTGAAAGGAAATGAGAAAATCTCGATGAACGAAAATGCATCCGCGGTTTTACAAAGGAAGCTTCCACCCAAGTGTAAAGATCCCGGAATGTTCACGGTCCCTTGCAAGATTGGAGATGTCACTTTTAGTAGTGCTATTCTTGATCTTGGTGGCTCTATCAATGTCATGCCCTATTCGATGTATGAATCATTGAATGTCGAACCCTTAAGTGAAACCGGTGTCATAATCTCTCTTGCAGATAAATCAAGTGTCTTTCCTAGAGGTGTTTTGGAGGACGTCCTAGTGCAAGTAAACCAATTGGTCTTCCCATCGGATTTCTATGTGATTGATCTAGATGAACAAGTGTCCTCAAAGTCGGGTATAATTTTACTTGGGAGACCATTTTTGAAGACGGCTAGAACAAACATTGATGTGTATGCGGGAAGCTTAACAATGGAATTTGATGGTGAAACAATAAGTTTTAACATTTATGATGCTATGAGGTATCCTAGTGATGTTTCATCTTTGTGCTTTATAGATGTTGTCGAACCATTAACTCAAGAATTGTTCGAGTTGTCTAATTATGACATGTTGGAGATGGTTTTGAGCAAGGGGTTTGATTGTGCGAAATTAGCCAAGAAGTTGAAGCTCTACTCGCTAGACCCCAAAATTGAAAGATTAGTCAACAATTTGGAGATAAAGAAGACCATCCAATTTAGTGTGAAGCAAATTGAATTACCTCAAACTCACACGAGATTGCCACCCTCCCTTGTCCAACCGCCAGAATTAGAATTGAAGGTTCTTCCTCAACATTTGAAGTATGCGTACTTGGGAGACAACGAGACTCTTCCGGTCATCATTTCAACTCACCTAACCAAGTGTGAAGAAGAACAGCTCCTCAAGGTATTGAGGGAACATAAAGAGGCAATGGGTTGGATGATTGCGGATATCAAAGGTTTGACTCCCTCCACTTGTATGCACAAAATCTTAATAGAGGATGAATGTAAGCCGAGTAGAGACGCGCAAAGAAGGTCGAATCCTCCAATGATGGAAGTGGTCAAGAAAGAGATTTTGAAGCTCCTAGATGCAGGAATGATCTATCCAATCTCGGATAGCAAATGGGTGAGACCGGTTCAAGTCGTGCCGAAGAAGACGGGAATCACGGTGGTCGAGAACAACAAAGGTATGATGGTCCCTACCTGTGTGCAATATGGGTGGAGAGTATGTATTGACCACCGCAAACTCAATGCAAGCACACGAAAAGATCATTTTCCATTACCTTTCATTGACCAAATGTTAGAAAGGTTGGCCAGGAAATCTCACTATTGTTGTCTCGACTGGTATTCCGGTTTTCACCAAATCCCGGTGGCACCGGAAGACCAAGAAAAGACAACTTTTACATGTCCATTTGGCACTTTCGCATACCGTAGAATGCCATTCGGATTGTGTAACGCCCCGGACACTTTCCAACGTTGTATGGTTAGTATCTTTTCGGAATATGTTGAAAATATAATTGAAGGTTTCATGGATGACTTTACGGTATATGGAAACTCCTTTCAAGAGTGTTTGACCAATCTCACCAAAATTTTAAAAAGATGCATTGAAACGAATTTGGTTTTAAACTTTGAAAAATGTCATTTTATGGTGAGTCAAGGTCTTATTTTGGGTCACATTGTGTCAAAGAAAGGAATTGAGGTAGATAAGGCCAAGATAGATGTTATTCAAAGCTTACCTTACCCGACTTGTGTTCGGGAAGTTCGTTCTTTTTTGGGCCATGCAGGTTTCTACCGACGATTCATCAAGGACTTTTCAAAGTTAACAAGACCAATGTGCCAACTCTTGTAAAAGGAGGTTGATTTCGAGTTCAATGAGGCGTGCAAAGAAGCTTTTGACAAGCTCAAAGAGTTGCTTACATTCGCTCCCATCATGCAAGCACCAAATTGGGATCTCCCCTTTGAGATCATGTGTGATGCAAGCAACTACGCGATAGGCGCCGTTTTGGGTCAAAAGAGTGGGAGGGCCTCCCACGTGATCTACTATGCATCAAGGACACTAGACAATGCTCAAAGCAACTACTCTACCACGGAGAAGGAGTTATTGGCCATAGTGTTCGCTTTGGAGAAGTTTCGGCAATATCTACTTGGCACCAAAGTTATAGTGTATTCGGATCATGCGGCTCTCAAGTACTTGATGACAAAGAAAGACGCAAAGCCAAGACTCATCCGGTGGATCTTATTATTGCAAGAATTTGATTTGGAAATCCGGGACAAGAGTGGATGTGAGAACCTTGTTGCCGACCACTTAAGTCGGATCACTTCAAATGAAACTCCTCTCCCATTGCGGGACGAGTTTCCGGATGAGCATCTCTTTTCCCTCACTCAATCTACTCCTTGGTATGCCGATATCGTTAACTTTTTGGTCACGAAGAGGTATCCCGACACATTCACACGTGCTCAAAAAGACAAGTTGAAAAGTGATGCAAAATACTATGTGTGGGATGAACCTTATTTGTGGAAACATTGTCCCGATCAAATCATTAGGCGATGTGTACCCCAACAAGAGCACCAATCCATTTTTCAATTATGTCATGAATTTGCTTGTGGGGGACACTTCGGACCTAGCAGGACTTTGAGAAAGGTCCTTGAGTGTGGATTATTTTGGCCAACCATGTCATGCGATCGTTACTTGTTTTGCAAAATTTGTGAACGGTGCCAAAGGACGGGAAATATTTCACAAAAGAACCAAATGCCCCAAAATCCAATCCTTGTTTGTGAACTTTTTGACGTATGGGGGATTGATTTCATGGGCCCATTTCCCATCTCATTTGGCAACGTTTATATTTTGCTCGCGGTTGACTATGTTTCTAAATGGGTTGAGGCCAAAGCCACAAGATCGGACGATGCCAAAACGGTTATCGAGTTTTTAAAGTCTAATGTTTTTGTGAGATTTGGTGTGCCCAGGGCTTTGATTAGTGATCGAGGGACGCATTTTTGTAACAAGATGATGGAGGCTTTATTGAAGAAGTACAATGTGACCCACCGTGTTTCAACAACCTATCACCCTCAAACGAACGGTCAAGCGGAGGTTTCGAATCGTGAAGTGAAGAGTATACTTGAGAAAACAGTGAATCCCTCAAGAAAAGACTGGAGTTCAAGGCTTGATGATGCCTTGTGGGCCTATCGGACCGCGTACAAGACCCCGATAGGAATGTCCCCGTTTAGGTTGGTTTTTGGAAAGTCGTGTCATCTTCCCGTCGAATTGGAGCACCGTGCATTTTAGGCGGTCAAGCAATGTAATTACAATATTGATGAGGCGGGGAGACATAGGAAGCTTCAACTCCAAGAGCTGGAAGAATTGAGAAATGACTCCTATGAAAACACAAGGATTTATAAGGAGAAGACGAAGCTCTTCCACGACAAGTCCATCACCCGGAAGCATTTTGAACCGGGGCATAGGGTCTTACTATACCATTCACGATTGAAGTTATTTCCAGGCAAGCTAAGGTCAAGATGGATTGGACCTTTTGTTGTGATAAAGACCTTTGACCATGGGGCGGTAGAAATTCAGAGCGAAGAAACGGGGCAAATCTTTAAAGTCAATGGGCATCGATTGAAACCTTTCTATGAAGGTTTTAACGCAAATGTCTTAGATGTCATCCAATTGGATGCCCCGGTGTACTGAAATCAAGAGGGAAGCACGTCTCGCCAAAGACGTTAAAGAGGGGCATTTTTGGAAAACTAAAAGTTTTCGTCTTTCCTAGTTCCGAATAAATGTCGTAGATGATCCATTTTTTCATTTTACATCTATTCTTCTTCCTTCTTGCGGTAAAAGAATGTTGGATTTGAGGACCCGGTGTTCGTATTGGTCAAAGAGCAAAAAAAACATTTAGGAAAATGGCAAGCCAATACACACGGTCCGCGTGTACTTAAGGTCCCGTCCGCGTGTATATTCAAACGGACCGCGTATAGTCCTTCAAAGCGTCCGCGTCCGTCATCCGAAAACAGAAGAGCTCCAGTCGAATTCACGCGGACCGCGTGTCATCGGAGGCTAGTCCGCGTGTTTATTAAAACAGACCGTTTGTGGGCCAGGAGTCGATCGCGTGTCGTGAAAGGGAAATCATAATACCTAGGGCTTATTCACGCGGACCACATGTACTCGCAGTCGCGTCCGCGTGAGATGTTGACCAACGTTGACCCAGTTTTGACCAAGTTTGACCACGAATTAAAACTCCCTTATACACCAGCCGGCCCTTCTCATTCCCACTTCTTCTTCTTCCTTTCCTCTAACCTCCATTAGAGAACCTCCATCTCCACCACTAAAACTCAGTTTCCCGTCAAACCGTCGGTCGGAATTTCACGAGACCACCGCCATTCTTCTCCAATTTCCGAGCTCTACAAACCCCACTAAAAAACTGGTCCGATCTGTTGTTGTAGCTCGGGGCGCCACCACCACTCCACCTCCACTTTCCGGCCAACTCCAGCCACCTCTCGCGATTCCGACACCACCATTATGCTCCCCTTGGACAAGGCTACAAACCCCACCAAGAATATCTCTCAAAGCTCGCCGGAAAATTTCGCCGGAATTTCAAGCCATTGCCGGATTTATCGGGTTTTCGCGGTAAATTGCTTCTCACGGGATATTGAACAAATCTTTAAGCTTGGGGTGGAGAGTTGCAAGATTTTCAAATCCCGATTTTTCGCGCGCAAATTTTGAACTTTCAACAAAAACGAGTACTTTCTTTCCTTTTTTTTAATTGATCAATATGCATGTCTCTGAACCACAATTCATATGTTGTTGCATCAAATGAGTTTAGGAATTATTTCTTGCTTTGATTGTTGAACTGCTTTAGAAGTCCATAGGGAGTCGGTTGGCGATTTGGATTGAATTGTCTTTTGTTGAGATTGTGGTTCGTGTAGTGGTTATTTTTCATGCAGGTAGTCCATGTCCACATCTAGGAAGCGCCTGGCTGCTGCCCGAGGCAAGGCCCCAACTAGAAATCAAAGTGATGCTCCCGATATCCCAAGATTTTGGGATGCCAAGGCAGCCGAAAACTACACGAAGAGCTTGCCTAGAAAGGTTGCATCCACCCAGTTCGTGTGCAGGGCCACGCTCATATCGTTAGGGGTTCTTGAAGGGGTCACCCAATTGTTCCGTAACATCGGGTGGGAAAACCTTCTCAACCTCATGGCGCACACTTACAAGCTCCCCACTAGAGAGTTTCTTGCCGATTGCGGGTACGATAGCGAAAAAAAGAAAGCCGCATTCCAACTTCTAGGGGACCGAAGGTACATCGATTTTGCAACGATAAACGACATCTTGGGCTTGCCTTCTTCAAACACATCCACAGTTTTCGACATCCTACCTGCTGAGTTCAATCATGAGACCTTTTGGACGGAAATCACCGCGGGTATCTTTTCGTGTGCCGGTCGGGATAAAGCAACCTCTATCATCCACCCATGCCTCCGCATTGCCCATCGCATCTTGGTGTGTACAGTTTTTCCCGCAAAGAAGCAGGCCACGTCACCAAAAATGAGCTCTTCTTCCTTTGGTGTATGACGAGGCGTGACAGGCCACCAATCCCGGACTTTGCTTCATTCTTTTTCCACAAATGCGCACACATGAGATCCAAAACGTCCGGTGATATTTGCATTGGGGGATTTGTCACACTTTTGGCTCGCGGTCTTGACATCGAGCTCCCAGACGAATACCAGCCTGTTGACAGCAAAAATCTTTTGGATGAGCGCGCTCTCATAAACATGCACCACATCCGTCGCAGGAACAGGAGCAGCTTCACATGGTATTGTCCTCAAGGGGTCGGGTATCTCGTTCTTCCCAACCCTCGAGTCACCAACTTCACCTTCCACGATCGCAATCAGTGGAGACTCGCGAGGACCATCACTCAGTCAGTCAATGAGGATGTGCTCTAGGATCAAGATGATGACGAGATGCATATGGATGACGAGCCCGGCGATGAGCCCACCCATGGTCCACAGCACCCCCGGCCACAAGCCCGTCCCGGGTACTACCCGCTCCCCCCCAATTTTTCCGAACGGTTCGAGACTCTTTGTGTCTCAAACCAAATCATGTCCCAGCAAATGCACCATATGTGGGGGTGGCACCAATCCCAAAACCAAATCATGTCCCTTACCCCTACCCCCAATACCCATATCCTCCTCCCAATCCCCCGGTTTAGGTACTTTTGCATCGCCCCAAGCATTGAGGACAATGCTTATTTCTAAGCTTGGGGTGGGGTATTCCCTTTTCCTTTTATTTTTTTCATGCATTTTTAGTTAGGTTGCATATCATTTTAGTTTTAGGCTAATTCGCATTCATTTTTTTTTATTTTATAAAATTCCAAAAAGATTTTATTTTCTTCTTTTCTACTTTTATATTTTTGCATAACATTTAGCTTAGGGCATTAGCATTCATGCATTTTTTTTTCTGTTTATTCTCACCTCTCTTGGATGCCATGGAACAGGTTCACAGTTATTGTATCATTATTGGTCTAGGATCTTGTTGCTATCTCAACCATCGAACCGGGACCACTAGCTGCAGTTTGGGATTTCATACTTGGGATCAGATGCTGGTAGCTCAAAGGGGTAAGTGATCATGGCCAGGTAGCTTCCATGAAAAATTGTGCATACAATACTAACGACTGTAGGATATACTATATCAATGGATGTCTTATCCTTGCGGTCACTACCGCCGAGAGGATCACACTTGACCATGTTTGAACCGTTAGGATGAAGCACTGGTGCTTGTCCCCGAGTAGAATCCATATCCGGTCTCTTTACATCACCATATCTTTTTGCGATTTTCTTAGGATTTTAGAGTCTTTCAGTCCACATTTGGACATTTTCATCATTTTTGAAAAATCACAAGTTTGAAAAGGAGCTTACATTGCATATTTACGCTCTACACATGGTCATTTTCACACTTAGACCATTCGGATTATTATTATTTTTACCCCCTCGGTTCCACTTACATAACTTTGGGAACCAAATTTTGAGTCAAAAAGTTTTCTTGACAAAAAAAAAAAAAGTTCATGTCTGTAATAATCTTAGATAGGTGACCGGTTAAATTATTGAACAAATTTTCCTACATTTTGGTCACCCAGCGTTTGATATTCATTTATTTAGGATTGTCTTATTGTATATAGATCGAGTTGTTGTTTTTTTCGCAAATTGATGATGTTAGAGAGACTGTTGAGTCGGATACTACGGGAGGTTTGGGCCAACACTAAGTGAACTGATTCCTATAACGGTGCCCGAGCGATGAAACCCAATCACACTTGAGAGAGGCCGGCAGACGTGAGATCACACAACTTTCGTGATAAAGAGTGTACACTTAAAAGAAGAGCTCCACACGAGCCCGTCCAGTTGCTTTCTCCCTACTACAGATGTTCTTCATTGTATGCATGTTTCATTGAGGCTGCGACTGACCATCCCTCCTTACTCACCTAGAGGAGTTCTCATGGCTGTGGTTTATGGTCCCATTGTCATCGGATGAAAAAGTTGTGAGATAGGAGCGAGATCAATTCTGACCATGTTGACTAACGTTGAACAGGTTCCATGGTTCTATCCATTCTTTTTATTTTTAGGGTAGTTCGTCCCAAGTTCATTTTAGTCTTGTCTTACTTGAGGACAAGTAAGGTTCAAGCTTGGGGTGATTTGATAGCTTCATTTTATTACTTCTTTCCGTAGTTTATTTTTAGTTAAAACCATCTCATTTTAGTTAATCTTCATGCATATTTTCTCTTTTCGTTATTTTTCTCCTTTACCGGGTGCTTCCCAGTCTTTTGAGCTTATTTGCAGGATTTGTCGAAGACTTTTTGTTATTGGTGGCTTAGTAGGGTGCGGGACTTGTGGAGGCTTGCGGTTTGCTTGTGGATTTGGAGTGGTGCGGTTGGGCTTGGTGCTTGCATAAAGAAGAAATCAATTTGGACTTAATTTGTGAGCAAGGATGATGATGAGGCGACGCGGAATCGAGCTACAAGAAAATTGAAGGAGTATTGGCTCAATCATTAGAAGGCTTTGGAATGGCACAAATGGGCTCTAAAGAGTTATGCTTGTGGGCTGAAGTTGAAGAATTGAAGATTGGGCTAGAATGCATGTTAAATGGCCCAAATCTCACATTCAGCGTGACCCACGCGGTCCGCGTGGACTCATACGCGGTCCGCATGAGTTGTGCTGAGCTGATTTCGGGTTTGACTTGTTGACTCTATTTGTGGAAGTTTGGTGGGTGGCTTTTGGCACCTTTTTGAATCCGGAAATCAGCTCCCTTTTGCTGGGGATTGGAGCCATTATTGGGGGAGATGACTTGAAGAACATACACCGTATTCTCTCTCAAAAAAGCCTTGGAAGACTTGAAGAATTTTTGGAAGAATAGTGTAATTTCCTTCCATCTTGCATCTAAGACAATGTTTGGTACTACTAAACTATATTGCTTTTCTTTTACTTTGGCCATGCTTGGCTAAACTTTCATTTGGTTGATTAGGGTTTAACCCATGGATGATTATTTGCTTTGAAGACTTATCATTACATTGTGTTTGAAGTTTATGGAAATGTTTTCTAGTTAAACATCTTGTTGTGTTTATTTATCTTTGATCATGAGCTTGGATGAATGAATGCTTGTTTTTGTTGACTAATTTCTTGGTTAAGTAATGGATCTTCAAATTAGTAAGCAACAAATGGTTTATATATTTGTTTTCATTTCATTTAGACCATGGAAATGTTTCCTCCATAATGATAATGTAAGCATTTGATTATCTTTTGGACTTGGTAACTCTTATAACTTAAAGCTAATTGATTTTCACAAGATTTTATGCTTCATTGATTTTGTGACTTCAATTAAGGAAATGTGTTAAGAGCTCCTCTAACCATTTTAATTTCTAAGAAGAGTTTAGGCAATTTGTGCTTATGAATTGCTATAGCCAAGTTAAACCAATTCACAAGTGTTATTCCATTAAGTCTAATGATAAGTCAATCATATCATCCATGAGGTGTACCCCAAAATCAACCAATTCTACTTCATTGAATTTAAGTCAATCTTTTACTTGTTTACTTGTCATATTTTCATTCTAGCTAGTTTTAATTTTGTCCAACAATCGAAAAGAATTAAACACCCCCCCCCCTTTACTTTTAATTTTATTTTGCAAGTATTTTACAAAGAGATTTACATAGAGATTTAAATTGAACCAATCTCCGTGGATACGATCCCTTTACCACTATACACTATTTTAGTGTAAAAGATTTAGGGTAATTAATTTTGTTGGCCTCGACAACCCCCAGAAGATATATTCTTCACTAGGAACGATCCAGTCACAACATCGGGAGCAGCACATGCCTCCTCTGCAGTCAGCTGAAAAGCCCTGCTCCTCGTTGTGGGCGCCTCTCCCCGACCCTATCGGCCATCTATAATCCTCAACGTGGCAGGAGCGGGTGCCGCCACCTGTCCTGCTGCTGCCAGACTCGGACACTAGGCCTTCTTGTGGCCCCTCTGATTGCACTGGAAGCAAATCAGATCTGAAACTGTTGTGGTGGTGGTGGTAGCTGTACAATCCCTACTCATATGACCTGTTCGGCCGCACTTGAAGTAGCCCGAACTCCCTGCCCTACACGCCCCCTTGTGCATCTTTCCGTAGTTGCCACACCTGCTACGGCCTTGGTAGCTCCTCGATATGTGATCTGAAACCTTGGGCTTCTTGCCCGCACTCACTGTCTGCACCCCCTCGGTTTTCCTCTTCCTCTCCATCTCCAAGTCTAGCTCTCTTTCCCGAGCTCTCGCAATCATATCTTCCAGCATCTTGCAGCTGGAACAACTCACGAACTGCCGTATATCTCTCCTCAGCATCTCATGATATCGGTCCTTCTTCATATCCTCGTTCGCCACGTACTGCGGAACAAGAAGGGCCCTCTCCCTAAACTTGGCGGTGATCTCCGCCACAGTCTCAGTCGTCTGTTCCAGATCCTGGACTCCCTCGCTAGCTGTTGCACCTCAATCACAGGTGCAAACTCGACCCTGAACCTGGACGAGAAATCACTCCAGGTCATAACATCTAGCACTGTATCATCCCCAGTGGCTCTCCCAACCTCCTCCCACCAGTCACGTGCCTTGTCCTTCAGAAGACAGGACGGAAGTCTAACCTTGTCCCCCTCGGGACATCTTCTGGTGCGGAATGCGTTGGCGACATCCGCCAACCATTTAGTGCAAGCAATGGGGTCCTGAGCCCTATGATAGTCGGGAGCTCCACAAGCCTAGAACTCCCGGAAGGTCAGTGTGCGCGATCCCATCATGGCCGCCATCTCATTACGGAATGCGCTGAACTTCTCATCTAGAAGCTCTAAAATACCCTCCTTGACCGAACCAAAGATCATAGGAGTCTGCTCTAAATTACTGTGCGTGATCTCAGACGAAATAAACTCCCTCGTCTGCTCATCCATCTGCTATGTCCCAGAGCCCGAGCCTTATCCCTCACCAATGCCTGAAGTGCCAATCGGCATAGTGCGTAGCGTCACCATACTGAAAATACACCATAACAAACATCAGTATACTCATCATATCTCGAGGGATCTAACATACTACAAGTTTCATGGATTCATCTCAGCCTTCCTTGATGCGAGTACGGATCCTCTGCTTTCAATAGTAGGGACCCATACTACCTTCCACATCTTTCCGTACTTTCCCCAAGAACTGCCTCAACTCCACCAAGTCCCTTCTACTACTACTGCTGATCTCATGCTAAACTCATCCTAGGCTTTCCCTAGGGTAATCACCAACCCACTCTTTGCTATCAGCTGCATAAGAAGTCCCTGCTACCTCCCCCTAACTAGCTCGTGAATACCATTACATATCACTAAGACTAGATAATTCTTCGAATGAGAGATCCTACCCTACAACGAGGCTTAAAGAGAGAGGAGAAGGGAGATTAAACTTTTGGCTTTCCTTGTGAGAATGGGATAACCTAAATTTAGAACCCCATGGAGGGTTTATATAGGTGATCAAGGAAGCTATAGATAAGACAGTTTTCTAAGATAAGTCTAATCCCTCAACTTCCTCCCTAAGGCATCCAAGGCTCCCTTAATTCCCAATGAAACCCTAGATCCATTCTAGAATTTGTCCCCCCTCCTAGGGAGGTTCTCGAATTTCTCAATATTCAACTTTTGAACATTGTCACCTTTACTCCTTCCACCTTTAATTATTCCAATTAATCCCAAAAGTAATTCTAATTAATTTCTGATTAATTTATAATTAAACAATACTATTTCTAACTAATATATTATTCACATAATATATGAATAAATTATTTATTTTGATTTCTAATTAATTTATAATAAATTAATAAAAAAAAGGTATATCCTTCATATGAAACATCCAAAAATACAGACCAAAAATTTCTTTTTAAAATCATTTATAACAAAACCATAAGTCGTCCATCATCATAAAGAAAACCACAAATCATGTATCTCAGAACATCGTGCCAAATACTGTATCAAAATCATATGAGAAAAATATCAGAGTACAAACATCCCAGGCTGAAACTGTGTTGTGTGCCATGCGATCATCCCAAGCCCTTCCCCTTGCTAGTGGAAGTACCTGAAACCAAAACTGAAAACTATAAGCAAGAAGCTTAATGAGTCTCCCCAACTACCACATACCATACACATATCACATGACATATCTTGGGCCCCGCCCCTGCTACACCGAGTCAAACTCGACATCGGGCCTCGCCCGACATCGAACCCTATTCGGCATCGAGCCCCGCCTGTCATCGATCAGATCTTGGCATACATATACATATCAACAACATATAACATAAGCACATAATCCTAACAAGAAAATATTCCTCGGGCCCCGCCCGACATCGGACCGAGATCCAGAAACATACTAACATTCCTCAGGAACCGCCCCGGCATCGGACCGGAGTCCGGAACATACTATCATAACATATTATTTAGACATTCCTCGGACTTGCCCCGGCATCAGACCTAAGCCCGGAACACATAACACATAATAAACACATGCAAGAATCATAAAGACATCAAGCATACAAGCATACAAGCATTCCTCGGGACCGCCCCGGCATCGGAACGAAATGCGGAAAACATATAAACCTACTTTGGGCCCCGCCTGGCATCAGACCGTGGTCCGGAACTACTGCTATCTAAATGGGTCGGCCTTGGTGCCTTAGACTCGTTCCTATTGGAGAAAACTCACCTCGCAAAGTTGTCTGCAAAAACTCGCGGTGAGGAATATCTGATAGCTGCTCCAACGACTCCCCGGCTATCAATATCACAATAATACTTAGTCAAAATCTGATAATCCTTCTCAGGGTAAAATGACCATTTTACCCCTGGTCAACGTCAACATCCTGGTCAAAGTCAAAGTCATGGTCGACTCCCAGTCAACCCCAACTCATCGAGTCATCTCCTAACTCGGCGAGTTCATGAACATCTCAGACCCGTGGTCAACTAAGTCAACTCGTCGAGTCCCTTCCCAGACTCGTCGAGTTCTTTCTATCATAACATCGGGACATATCGACTTTAACTCGTCGAGTCCCTCTTGGGACTCGTCGAGTCCCTCTTGGGACTCGTCGAGTTCTTCAGCTTCTGAGTCCTAATCTTGTCCAACTCACTGAGTCATCTCCTAGACTCAAAGGTTTCACTCACAACCAGAAAAGGAGTTAGGGTTCACGACACGACTCGCCGAGTCCAAGAACAACTCGTCGAGTCCTCCATGCGACATATCCATTCATTCGATTCTAATCCATTCCAATGCTTCTAACTCATAGATCTGGACTCCTTAGACTAGAATTACACGTAAAGTTGCTAACTTTACGTGCATGCATGGTGTTATGAGGATAAAACACCCAATCCATGCCAAATTGAAGGTCTAAGTCATAGAATGGGGCAATGGATGAATAAAGTTGGCAAGTTTGAGCTTCTAAAGCTCAAGAGTGCCCAGATCTGAAGTCCTTTCATCCATAAGAGTTCAAATCTCAGAATGACCTTGGAAATGGCCCAAAAATGTCAACATACAAGGTAAGAAGGAGATTTAAGTGAATAATAGCCAAGGTATAATCTTTATACTTCTATGAAGACAGAAATGAGTCCTTAGCTCTGGATCTTCGACCTTCCTTCTACAACTCCCAACCTTTGCTTTCTTCTTCTAGATTTAAATCACAAAATGGCAAGAAATAGCTCAAGGGCACTCAAGGTTGATTAGGGTTTCGAGATTAGGGTTTGGAGGAGATGGAGGACGGGATAGAGGCCATATATGATGCTTAAATAGGGTGCAAGCCCTAAAGATTAGGGTTTCATCCAGCCTGTCCTACTCGTCGAGTCAGGTCCTTGAGTCGTCGAGTAGATCACTTAAAACCCGCACATATATTGCCTTCTACTCGATGAGTTAGGGCCACCAACTCGTCGAGTAGCCCTTCCAAAATGAATAAATAAATGAATTAAGTGCATACCAGGAACCACGTGTTACAATTCTCCCCCACTTGTCTTAGACTTCGTCCTCGAAGTCTGATGCATCTGAAAACAACTCTGGGTAGTGCTTCCTCATCTCCTCCTCGGGCTCCAAAGTCCACCCCGAACCCTTGCGGCGCTGCCATTGCACCTTTACCAACTCCACTCTCATATTTCTCAAATCCTTCGACTTCCTGTCAAGGATAGCTACAGGTCGCTCGATGTAGTTGATGATCTCATCAACCTGAATATCCTCAAAGAGTACCACTGCTGAATCATCCCCTAAGCACTTCCGCAACTGTGAAACGTGGAAAGTGTTGTGGATCTGACTGAGTTCTGCTGGAAGGTCTAACCGGTAAGCAACCCGACCGACCAAGGCCAAAACCCTAAATGGACCGATGTACCTGGGGCCCAACTTCCCCTGTTTCCATAACCGAATGACACCCTTCCAGGGTGACACCTTCAGGAGGACCATGTCGCCCACCTGGAACTCTAAATCTGAACGCCTCTTGATCCCATGTCGTGGAAGTGTTCTAAATTTGTGTATCCGTTCTATCAAAATGATGTGTTATGAGAGTGTTGTAAAAGGACCAAATGAAAGCAACATACATGAACCCGAGATCAACCTATGAACCATATCAAGATACTCATGTATGAACAATTTAGACTATTTTTAACAATATAACATGTATGTTTAGTCTAATTGTGCAAAAAAAAAAAACAAAGTGATATTTACACAATTGGCAGAATCTGTTTATCCACAAGCATAATATGATTATCCAAAATCATAATTTCAAGTTAGAAATAATGAAAGAATAATTGCTTACCTTCAAATCAAAATGCAGAGTGAAAAATATGGTTTCAAAATGGCGCAGCTTCTATAATTCTTCGAAATCAGGTTCGAGAGTGAGGTTTAAGGCTTGTGGCAGTGCGAGATATGGGGATTCGAATGGGCTAAAGAGAATGTATGAAAGTTTAGTTGTAGATTTAAAGGGTTGGCGAATGAAACGTCGAGCATCGGCGCTGGAGAATGAAATGTTTGGCACCAGGATGAAATTATCTTGGAGAATGAAACGTTAGGTAGGGGGTAATCTCTTAAAAATTGTAAGCGAACCATAAAGGTGTTGTAGAGAGACGGGAAACGAAGAGTTAGCATCAATGTATTCAAAGTGTGCATAATAAAACAAAGTAGTTGTGAGACCCGTATACAATACGGGTTTGATTAAAACAAAATGTTAAATACGAAGGAGTAAACGGGAAGTTTATTTGTATTTGAATTTGAAATAAGTGAAATTTTTGAGAAGAAAATTTTTAAAAAAATAAACACGCGAAAAATAAATAAATTAAAATTATGTGTCTAGTTTTCAAACCAATGTACTAAACAGGTTAATTATAACAAAATGTTAAATACGAAGGTTTAAACTGTAATTCATTAGAAATTGAAATTGAAATTTCAATTTTCAAATTTCTAATTTCTAATTTGAAATTAATATAGTCATTATGGTATATTTAATTTATGAAAACTAAATTAATGATATATTAGAAAATAAAAATTGAAGTAAATGACAAGTGGAAAATAAATATTTTTAAATTACCATAAATTGACATTTAGCAAATTGAAAAAAAAAATGACATTTGGCAATTGGATTCTTATTTATTATGGAGGATATTTACTTGACATAAATATTTACTTGACATAAATATTTACTTGGCATAAATATTTACTTGGCCTTTATCGTCCTTTTTACTTTTAGTTCGGTTTAATAACATAAAATAAATTTCACACCATCTAAATTCATGTTAAAAAGCTTTAACTACTTATATATACGTTGTTTTTTTGTATCATGAAAATTTAGTTTGTTTATTTGAATTTATAGTTGATTTCTATAATATATATTAAATAAAGAGGTTTTTTTTTTACTGATATCACACTTTTTTACAACATTATTTAATGAGGGGTCTGAATTCAAGTTATTATAAATCAAAGGGAATTATTAGATAGTGTTAAAAGTTTCAAACTTTTTTCAAAAGTTTCAATAAAGTCCTAAAAGTTTTTTTTTGAACAGTAAAGTCCCAATATTTTGAAAAAAATCATATAATCTATCATTTGCTGTTCAAATATAAAAAAGACGTTTTCGTAAATTTAGGAAAAAAAATCAAAATATTGGGACTTTTCTGTTAAAAAAAAAACTTTTAGAACTTTATTGAAACTTTTGAAAAAAGTTTGGGACTTTTCTGTAGATAACCCTATTAGATATACTAGGTTATAACTCGTGGGCACCACGGAAGAGAAATTTAAAAATAATTTTAATTATTGTAACTTATTTATTGAAAAATGAAAACTGATAATAAAATCTTTACTAATTAATAAATGTATACGTTAAAAATTATCTTTGTTAATAGATGCCGGTGTTTGAACGTTATTATTGAAAATATAATTGTCTCATAAAATTAAAATACAAATTAGAACATTAGAAATTGTTATGAGTTATATAAATGTGAAACATATATTTTTATATTTGTGTATAGAAACCATTTGAAACTGCTGAAAAGGATGTTGTAACATTTATATTTGTTGAAGGAGAATTAATAATTGTATGTTGATATACACATGGTTTGGGTTAGTTTATATTTTTATTGTCTAAGTTAACATTCGTATAGTTATCTATAGATATTAATATACGACGACGATTGTAGACATCTGTTATATAATAATGACAAAAAATATTTAGTAATAATAAAAATAATATTAATTATTAAAAATATTATAAATTAAAGAGTCTTGCAAATTTTATATAATTTTCATATTAAAAAATAAATTGTAAAATAAAGGAATATGAATACAGTTATTCGACATGTAAGAAATATGTGCAAATGAGGAATTTTGACGAGTTGATGTGCTAGGTAATATTTTGGATTTTCTATTATTTAAATATATTTTTTTTAATTTTCTCCTCTCTTTAGCGTTTGTAGATTCTATAGTGTTATTTGAACATGTAAAATAGTAGAAAACAATTTAAAGACATATTTTCTGATATAAAGCTAAATACAATTTATTTATTTATTTTCATTTTTAAAAGAATAATGAATAACATATTTAGAATAAATAAATAAAACATATTATTAATGCAAAATAAATTAAGAAAATTATCGTATTTGGTACAATGAATAGCATGTGCAGTAGGTGTACAATGAGATGATGATGTGATATACTGTTTTTTGGATTTTTGTTATCCAAATATAACTTTCTATATTTTTTCTCTCTCTAGCGTCCTTTGCATCCATATTCTTGTTTGATATGTAATAATAATAATAATAAAATACAGTTAAAAAGAAAATTAATCATAATTGCAAATTATAATATGGAGGTGAGTTCTTTTCAGAAATGTTGAGAAATTGGCCGTATTGTGATTGTTGTTTGAAAAGTTGTCATTTTGAAATATGATTTTTTTTATTGTTTTAAAAATAGCCTAAATAAAAAATCATTGTAGATTTTACCGTAATGATATAACTTAAAAATTAAGTGAAATCAATAATCATTCATAATACTATTATATATATTCCCTCAATAATCCCTAAATAATAATGCAACTACAAGATCTTTTATCTCTTATACTTTTAATGAAAAAAAAATATGTAGTTAACTATTTTTCTGTTCTTATTAATTTTCAGTTATACAAAAAAACATTGGGTAGTTTTTTTTTTCTTTTTTGGCTAATATTATACAATTTTAACTTTTAACCAAACCAAATTAACTTAGCCATTGACACTTACAAAAAGAAAAAATACTAACCAATATGAAATTAACATAAAACTTAAAAAAAAAAATTATGTGATTGGGATCAAATCTACAACACAAAACAAACTATATTTCTATCAGTAAGGCATAATGTAAAATCACAAGCCCTAAAAGCCTAGGAAAACAGTAAATAAAGGAAAATTTTAACCATTGTATATTGAATGATTTTGCCATATTTGTGTTATATATCAACCTGATGTGTGACTGTTAGGTAGAAATTTCATGTATTGTGCAATGTACTTCCAAATTAAAACTATAATAAAACTCTTAAGAAAATTAAGTACTACAATTAAAATAAAGTTATAGCACTATACATTCATAAGTACAATGCTATAAAAAAATTTATTTTTTTTATTTCTATAACTTTATTTTGATTTCTATCTCTATAACTTATATAAATAAAAAAGTCCATGCGTATTACATTTTTACCAATATGATGATGATATTGAGTTGTCCCAACTCGACAACAATAAGATTAATATTTTGTCCCTTTTAAAAGAAATGAAAGTATGATGTTAAAATTTTCAAAGGAACATAAGTACAATGCTATTTCAAGTTATATGATGTATGTGATTGGTGCTAAAACACGTTACAGGGACCAAAACACCCGCATCCTTCCTTTAACATAATATATTTTGGCAATTTAAAACAATTCACAATTTTGAAAAACAATTGAAAATTTTGGTCATTTAATATAATGTGCATATCAATTTATTTGATAAAATTACAAAACAAATAGAATAAGAAAGGGAAATATACAGACAATAAGTTAGGAGGGTATAACAGTAAATTAAATAAAGGATGAAGGAAGAATGGAACAGTAAAAAAGTAAAATGCTATTTATGCAATTAGAGTAACAGGAATGATCCTTTTAAATAAAAAAAAATCCTTTTAAATAAAAAAATTAAACCAGGTTCGTGGACTTAGAAATTCTAGTGGGATGTATCGGTCAATTAAAAATTTAATTTTAAAAGACCATATGGTCCTCTCAATGAAGTTTATTTCAAAAGCAGCACAACAAAAAAAATAAATGATAACAATTATGAAATTTGGTTTGACTTTTAACAAATAAATAGGAAGAACATTGCTAAAAGTTGGAACAGTAACAAAATAAAATGTTATTTGATTTAATTACAAGCAAAAGTTGGTAAAGTTTACAAATAGTATAGATTTAACACATAAAAGTTTTGTAAAACAAATGTCGGTAAAGAAGAATAAGATGAAACAGGAAAAGAAATACAAAAAAAAAAATTTGAAAGGAATGTAAAGTAGTTAACTTAAGACAGGTAATAAAAACAGAGAGGAAAAAGATGAAACATGAATATAAAAAAATAGCAAACCTGTAGACGAATCCCTTATCTCTTATATGGAATTGAAACAAGAAAAATATGAATGAAGAATGAAGAATGAATAATGTTCAGGTATATATAAATGATTGAAAAACTTAATCCTTGATTTTTTTGATATTGGAGATAGAAATGATCGATTGTTTGAATTATTTAAAATCCCTGATTTTTTGATATTAGAGATACAAAGGTTTGACATTTTGGAGTGTTTAAATAAATATTTGAAAAAAATCAAATTAAATTATTCCTAAATTAAAGGGATTAAACCGGTTTAGGGAAATCAATGACATGTAAATATGAGTAACTTTATTCTAAAATCTTGTAGTAATTTCAGTATAGATAAATATGAGTAATTAATAGCATTATATTTTCCTGATTTAAAGGGATTTATTTAAACGTTTCTGTAGGTAAAATGCAAAAAATAAGGAAAATTTCAAGGAATGCATACCACCAATTGCAAGGCCAAGGGTATATAGATTTGATATTGAATGATGAAATGGGCGGGAAAAAATGGAGTATGTAGCTGGAGAGAACGCCATGTGGCAATAGACTTGTCTATAAAAAGGACACGTGGCGTTTAAGAGAGGTATTTATTAAGAATGGAGATTAAAGGGATTAAACCGGTTTAGGGAAATCAATGACATGTAAATATGAGTAACTTTATTCTAAAATCTTGTAGTAATTTCAGTATAGATAAATATAAGTAATTAATAGCATTATATTTTCCTGATTTAAAGGGATTTATTTAAACGTTTCTGTAGGTAAAATGCAAAAAATAAGGAAAATTTCAAGGAATGCATACCACCAATTGCAAGGCCAAGGGTATATAGATTTGATATTGAATGATGAAATGGGCGGGAAAAAATGGAGTATGTAGCTGGAGAGAACGCCATGTGGCAATAGACTTGTCTATAAAAAGGACACGTGGCGTTTAAGAGAGGTATTTATTAAGAATGGAGATTAAAGGGATTAAACCGGTTTAGGGAAATCAATGACATGTAAATATGAGTAACTTTATTCTAAAATCCTGTAGTAATTTCAGTATAGATAAATATGAGTAATTAATAGCATTATATTTTCCTGATTTAAAGGGATTTATTTAAACGTTTCTGTAGGTAAAATGCAAAAAATCAGGAAAATTTCAAGGAATGCATACCACCAATTGCAAGGCCAAGGGTATATAGATTTGATATTGAATGATGAAATGGGCGGGAAAAAATGGAGTATGTAGCTGGAGAGAACGCCATGTGGCAATAGACTTGTCTATAAAAAGGACACGTGGCGTTTAAGAGAGGTATTTATTAAGAATGGAGATGGAGATTACACACCTTTAATGATAAATTTAGATTTTTCAATGTCAAATCCAGTGATCTTTTCAACGTCAAATGCTATTTCCATACACATTTCATTGTTTGTAGTAGTAAGGGATAAAAGAGTCGGTTTACATGGAACAATGACAAAAGGATTTAAAATATTAATCTACTTAGAACATTTTACTATATACAAGACCTCATTAAACTTATGTATAAAAATAAAATATATTCCCAGATCAGAATTTCACCATTTATGCACACCAGGTCCTAAAAAGCAAAACTTTGTTGCATAAACGTGAATTGGGTTGAAAGAAACCGGGGACAGTTTAGTAATTTCACAATTATTTCAACCGTATACGTGTCCTTTTTTCTTGCACATTGCCAACATGGGTTTTTTTTGGCACCAAGTGTGTTCTATGTTGTCTACTTACAGCAGAAGATGTATTGGTTCTTCAGATAATAGTCAACTTTGGATAAAACAACTTTTTCATATAATGATAATGGGTTAATAACTGGCTTCAATTTGAAATATTTCCCACACACACATATAATACACACTCCACAGACATACAAAACACCTATAGACACAACATATGAATTAGGCTTTGTGTTCCAAAAAACTAAACAATTATATCACAGGAATTTCCTTTGTATAAAAGTAAATATAACATTTGGGACTCAAACAAAGGTTACAGGAAAGCATATCATTAGGAGCCAACAAAGGCAAAGCCCAAAACTCAAACTAAATGGACAAAAATTCTACATATTAAACAACAACCGGAAGGAAAAATTGTAATTCAAAAACTATAAACCAAGCAACACCAAGAAGATCAACAATGTAAATGCTTATTTAAATCAGGAATTTAATCTATAACATAAAATGATAAATCATATTTTTTAAATCTTAAAACATCATCTTAATGTAAATGCTTATTAAAATCATGAATATAATCAATAATGTTATATGTCATCTTGTCATCTCTAACATATCGAGCTTTAAAGAGGAGATTACATGCAAAATACATCTTCACTCTCAGTTTCTTCTTTACATTTGACATCACGTGGATGCAAAGTTATTAGAACGGCAATAGCAAATAAACAAAGCAAGTGGTGGGGGAAAATCGTTTATAGTAAATTTATATGAAACCACTTCTAGAGCTCTGGGAAACTTATACAGATGCACATATTTAAAACACGTTACTTTCGTTTACTTTGACAACATTGCATTAAACAAAAACTTTAAATCCCTAAAATGCAGAGAGTTTTCCTGATTTTTGAATGGTTTAAGTTTAATGTTGATTTCACCATGTGGCTGTTTCAAAAAATAGTTTATAAACATCCTTTCTTCATATTGAAGCCAATACATGGAGACGATTCATGAAGGTGGGGAGACATCAGTGTTCATGAAGGTATAGGAGAAAGAGAACAGAGATTTGGGGTTTGAAATAGGAAAAGTGTTTGGGATAAGACATAAGAGGGAATGAGAGGTCGAAGGCAAACCAGAATGAGGAGATGAAATCAAAATAGATAGTATGTCATAGTGAAGAAGCTGATAAATGTCGAAAAATTAAAACAAAAATGACCAAAATTGACTTCAGGAGCTAACACCCACCTCAAACTTGAAGCATTACAATAAATGCAATGGATGTGAAGGTGCGATGGTAGGGATTTTAATGTAATAGTGAAGGTGTGATTATGTGGTGGTAAAGCATAGGGTATGGCAGTGGCCATGATATTTAATGTAAAGAGGGAGTTACAATGGTAGAAGAGCAGTATTTTGGAGAAAATATGGGGGTGGAGTATCTAGAAATTGTAGAAGGTGGCGTCCATTTTTATATTGTGTGAAAATTTGTATTTCTTTTTAACATGTTTGTGATTGGTTATTTTGAACTCACAAAGATCGACATTTATACCATTAGATGCATTATATATGAAATTAAGGGTTAAGATTTAAGCTACTTAGTTTAAGACTTTGGTCTTAAAACTTTTAAACTTCTTATTATGTATGCATTATAAATTAGTATAGATATATTGTGTCCTCGCATGTTTGAAAGCATTGTCAGCTCACCACGACTACGCTCACCTACTCAAAATGCTAAGGTTTAAGGAGGTCTCTTCGATTCCTAATGAGGTCGGCTTTTAATTGGCATTTAGTGCTCACCACCCTCACCATCAGCTTACGTTTGTTGAGTAGAGTTTCCAAAAGGGTTTGATATGACACTTGGCTTTTTAAAAGTATTAGCATTATATGTATTAAAAAAATCACATTTATATAAAATGTGAATCTTATGCTTCCCATGGAAACTACGCCTTATAGTATGTATTCTTTTGGTGTTATGCTTCTTTGGTTTACCGGCGAGTCAAATAAGAATATTGTCCAAAAAAGGTATACGGTAATTGTAATTCTCAAGCGTTACTTGAGCCGAATATCGTGTTGATTTGCATGGTGGATTCACCATTTGGATTCATGATCCTTGGATAACTCAGTCATGAATAAATGTCGAAAGATCTAGGATTCTCATAAAGATTGAGATTGACAATTTTTTTCAACCTAAATAGCTTCTTGGTGTGATTTTCGGCTAATCCACTTCATATCATGGAGTGAAATATGGATCTTAGCCTTGTTTGAAATAATTTGGTAATTGGGTAGTTATTCATTAAGGATCAATAAAAACAAACTAGGATGAAAGTTTAATGGAATGATCTCTTACAAATATCCACTAAAAGTTAACTGCTATAAATCCTCTAAAAATGATAAGCTAGAAGGAATGGTTAATATTGTTCGTAGTTTGAGAATACTTATCGTAAACAAAAGAAAGATCATACCTTTATCTATAAAAAGGAGCAAGTATCAAATACACTTAGTACATCGATTGCATTGATGCTACATGGAATTTCATCAAGTTAGGAGTTGACTATGGAAACATAATCAAATAGCTAACATGTTCATAAAATCGGGTGATTCTGATTTGATGTGAGCAACTTTGAAAGATCCATCCTAGCAAATGTTAAGTATACAAATTGAAGCAATATGGAATTCCATCACGTTGGGAGCTGATCATCGTGACATAATCAAGTTGCCAATTAGAGCATATTATCAGGTAATTCTGATACGAGCTATTTGGAATGATCCATTGTGGAACTACATTGCATGTTGAGCACCTTTAGAATTAACATGGCAAAGAAGAGAAACTCCAAGATTCAAAGAACAAAGTACATTGATAAGATTGAATAAACGTAGAATTCCACTCATTGGGAATTGGCTATGATCAGGTGATTCTAACTAAGCATGAAAAACTTGGAAAGATCCATTGTGGAGTTGCGGAACATGTTAAGAACCATTTGGGACTAACATGGCTAAGCATAGAACTCAAAGCTTCAATTTCTCATATGATTAGTTATCATGAAATAAGTGTTAAGAAGAAGAAAGCCAGTTGTCCATAGGGAAAAAGATTGTTCGAAGTTGGTATACCCAATCACAACATCAAATAGGAAGGACAATAGGTAGGCCTATTCGGAGACATATTCTGATAAATTGATTACTAAGACAAGGAAAAGGACTAAGAAAGGCACAAATACCCAAAATATTTGAATTAGACTTAAACATAAAGAATAGTTCATTGATCATCTATAACGAGGCCCCATTACAATAATTTTAAACATCAAAAGTCAACTCGTTCTTCCAAGTGTTTAGCCTATAATTAGACTAATGAATCCATAAAACCATCGGTATATTACATCAAATACTTGAGTATTTCACTAAACGATGAGTACTGACATTTACAAGAATATGCAAAAAGAAGTAATAGACTATAACATAGAGAAGTGATATGATCAACGACATCTAATTGAGTCCCTTTACTGTTCTTAGGATCATATAGCTCGTTCTCTTAAATGTTAAGTCTATGGTCTTATGATTGAAATTGTTTATACAATGGTTCGTAAGATATCTCTAACTTATTTAAATATAGGACATTTCTCATGTTTTCTATTTAAAAGCAAGTCATGAAATATTTGAAAGAAGTATAGCAACAATAATTCAATGGAGATTTGTCGTTGGATTAAATGTGATTATGGAGTCATCCATTTGGACATATGAATAAGAGTTTCATTACCAAATATATAGTTGGATCATATTTTGGAATTCATTTGACTCTAAGTCTTATGATAAATGCAAATCTTATTTGTCAAAAATGATGACACTAACACCATCTATGACAGAGTATTTGTTGGAATTAGTTTACACTAATTGGTCGTTTAGATTAACCACGATGCATGTTGATCCAAAAAATTTTAGATCGTCATCTTTCAATATGTGAATGAGAAGTGCATCACCAAATATTGAATTGGATAGAATTTTGGAAGTCATTAGACTACAAGTCTTTTCATAGATAAATATCTCATAATATTAAGATTAATGACAAACAAATCGCTTCATAATGCTATCATTTGTTGGAATTAGTTCATCCGAATTGTCTGTTAAGATTGGTTACTAAACGAAGTTCAGAGTCAACTGAGCAAAAGGTAAGAAACTCAGATCCAATAGGATAGAGTGTCTTGATCAAAAGGTTAACGATCATCTAATGTAATTATGAAATATTTTCACAACTCGTCTTTAACCATAGTATTTCCATAAGCAATATAGTTGGATTGAGAAACAAAAATTAGTGTTTGATTTGTTACCGATGAGTCGTACTCTGCTTACAAACAATTAATGGATTGTACCATGAATAAGTGTCATAAGAGTCCTTCTTATATAAATTAAGAAAGTTCTTATTAAACGCTCTGTGAAATAAGTTATTTTGTTGGATGCCCCAAATATGTTTTTGGAAACTGTTTGAGAACAAAGTATTTATTGCTCTAAGAGCAGTCTTTCGCAAGAGAGAGCTGATATCCAAAAGAACTGGTGGGAGCCACATTGATCTTGATAAAACTCAAGAATCAATTAACGAAGAGCCTAAGGAAAAACACTAGCACTTAATTAGAGGTTAAAACCTATTAAGTAAAATGACATCCCTTTACCTCTTCCACATAGATCTAATAGAAGACGTCATGGACCTTGTAGAATCCATGTCACATGGGAAATGAGTCATTGATAGATTGCGATCAGAGTCTATCAACTATCAAAATCCATGGAAGGCCCAATAAGCGAAAGTTGTAGGAAGCTATGAGGAATAAGATTTAGTCCATGTATGGTTGAAATTGGAATTGATCTAACACTTGGTGTTAAAACCGTATAGTGTTTGTGGATCTTCAAAAGATGACAAACATAGATATGAACATACATATAGTTCAAACAAAAATGGGTTGTGAAAAACATGTAAGCTTAAGAACTCCATTCATGGATTCTAACAAGCATCTCATGTTTGGATCATTTGCTTTGATAATAAATTCAAAAGTTGAATTACAAGAAACAAAAGATAGTCCGTATAAATGTCGAAGCTAGTGGGAGCAATGATGTCCCTTGTATTGAAATAAGAAATGACGTCCTTACTTAGCTAAGTGTAAAAGCTTTACTTAGCTTAGGAATTGTTTCAGTGTGAATCACATGGGAGGAAAAAGAAAGTAAACTTAGAGTCTATGGGCATAGATCTAAGTGAATCATTAATTTACGCCAAAGCACTTAGACTCTTGAGAAAACTCGAGTTGCAGAAGTCTTAAACATTTTGTAATAGTAACGTTATAACATGATTTAGATCTAATAACGTGCGTGCATTGTGCATGACAAATCATATAAGATCATTTTGGCTATAATTAACGAATCAAGAATAAAGAACATTCTTTGGAATCCTAAAAGGGTGAAAGAGATAATATTTCTAGTACGGAAGAAATCAATGAAAGAGTTACATTGATAGTGAGTTCCTTACTAATAGAGATGTTTCTGTTTAGCAGTCGGAGTTCATCCTCTTAACTAATAATAAAGTATTAGCTTGTAAGAGTACTAAGTAATACACCTAAGTGGATTTGATAATAATCTTAGAGTATATTGCAGTTGTTTATATTGCAAAGACAAACTATGAGACTAAAAGAAATTCATTAGTGACCCTAGTGTTGTATTCAATCATTGATGGTTCTCTTGACGGTTATTGTGACTAAAAGGTGACTTTACCTCGAGTATAGATTCCAAGTCACATAAGATCACATGGTAAATACTCAGTAAGTAGCTTCACGATTGTGAGGACATCACAGTCAACTAAAGCGAATCTTGCTAATTCATTCCTTTAAAGTAAAGTAACTAATCATGGTTAATAGTCACATATAGATCAAATGAATTTAGATTTCCATTTGTATTAACTTGAGCACTTTTATCTTACTTTGTTTTAATTTAGGAACATATGTAGTTTTTGTTTCCATTTATTCTGGCTATTATTAAGCGGAGAACCTAATATTTGATGGAGTTCGGTCATTTCATTTAGAACATCATTGTGTTCCACTTTTGCAAGTTTAGAAGCACTTCCAAAATATTAATTTATACAAACTTCGGCAATCAGTCCTACTCCTAGAAGTAAGTAGTGATTTAAGATTGTCATGGAGCATTGGTAGATTGTTCATGGGGATGAACATATCAAAGTTTGCAACCAATACTCATGAGTACTATAACTAGAGATTTTAAGGTATTAGAGTAACACGCACTTGGAGATTACTTCATGGATTCTGTCACAAGTAATTCTAAGATGGTAATATTATATATTCTTCAAATAGAGATGCATGAGATTTTCTCGTACAATCTGTTGTGTCTTGGTTTTTCTCCAACATTGTTCGTGAATGGAAATCATATATGGTTTGACTAGATGAAAACTTGAGGAATAGGTGGAATCCATGTAGTCAAAGTTTATTTGTTCACTTCTTTTTAAGTACTTGGAGTCTATATCTTTAGGCCCCTCGAAGAATCAGTGTTGACATTAAAATGCATGGTCGTGCTCAGACTGAATTGATGGATCAATTATGCAGTTTGTTTTGGTTGACACAAGTCAGTATTGGGAAACAACATCTTGAACGTTTTAGATTGACTATATCCATGTCTCACGTTCATATTCATATCATGAAGAACAAAGGAGTATTTCATCACTTATCTAAGGGCTATATCACAAGTATGTGTTGTGAGTATGGAAGAAACATTTGGTTGTATACTTTATACTCATTACTAGTCAATATTAGACCATATAGTGTTGGTAACTTGTGCAAGTGGGAGTGATGGATAATGGTGCCCACAGTCACAACACAATCATAACATTTGGTAATATTACTATTAATAGTAGGGTCCTTTTGGGTTAAACACAATGACATAAATAAGCAATAAATTACGTGGGAAATTATAGGGACTTGATTTGTTAATTAGTTATTATTATTTAACTAACTAAATGAAATTAAGAAGTTCTAGAATGTTCTGGAGGATAAAAGAGGATAATTTAAGTAGTCAGATATTTACCATGTATATGGATAATTATTAGGAGACTAGATAACTATCTTTTATGGTTTTATATCATTCCCTATAAATAGAGGGCACTATGGACGAATTTATACGATGAGTTTTCTCAAAACCCTTAGTGAAATTCGGCTGCCCCTCTTTATTCCCATAACCACCAAGTTCTACTAACCACGTCATTGTGGCTTCATTTCAACAACGTGGCGCTGCTGTTTACAACATATTCAGATTTTGGGCTCCTCGTTCAAGGTGTTCGATGGATTGGTTGTTGTTGGGTGTTTCTGATCTAAGTGCCTTAGGTGCAACTACGAAAGAAGAGTTCTACATTGGACTCTTAGCGCTCAACAATCAATCAAAGATCTATGAGGGTTTTGATGAACCCTAAAGGTATGATTTCTCGAATATTAAATTTGCATCAGATAGGTTGTTCATAGATCCCATTTTTGGGCTTAGTCAGGATCAAAATTTGTTGCTTCTATTGTCCCTTTAATGTTGTTTAAGGATCCTCATAGCCCATCACTATCATCTCCGATAGAGAAAGTAGATTTTGAAAACGCTTGTGATACTCATTTACTATTGATTGAGTTTTCCTATAATAACAGTTATCATACCAGCATCAAAGTCAAACCATTCGAGGCACTATACGCACGGAAGTGTCGATCACCAATATGTTCGGAAGAGGTAGGAGATACCTAAATGGCCAGAAAGCATATGAACGACACATTGCGCATTGGGCCAAAAATAATAATGAAACCATCGAGTAGATCGTGCAACTCAAAGATTGACCGGGGTTCGTACGTGGCCGTGTGAAAAGATGCGCTGACGTAAGATGTAAAGCACTTTAATTCCAGGTTTGAGATAGGGTTATCTTAACGGTCTCACCCCTGGAAGGGATATATTCAGTTCATAAAAAAAAAGCAAGCTGAACCCCCGATACATAGGAGCTTTTGAAGTTCTTGCCATAATTGGTCATGTTGCTTATCAATTGAAGCTATCACAAGAACTAAATAAAGTGCATGATGTTTTCCGTGTCATCAAGCTCAAGAAGTCTTTGTATGATGAAACTCATGTACTTCCTCTCGATGAGATCCAAGTGAACACGAAACTCCACTTTGTCAAAGAACCAGTGGAGATTATTGATCGAGAGATCAAGTGCTTGAACAGAGCCATATTCCTATTGTGAAGGTACGTTGGAACTCACAACAAGAAATAGATTTAACTTGGGAACATGAATATAAAATGAGGCAAAAATACCTCAAACTATTTACTGATGTCCCGTCTACAATTTGAATTCCGGGACGAAATTCTTTTAAAGGGGGAGAAGGTAACAAATGGTAAAATAGGTCAAAGTTTGTTGGTCAAACCACCGCGAACCTTATTATAATAGGACCTACTTTATAGTATTCTTTACTTTTGAATGCAATTAAAGTCACTATACCTAAATTTTCATTTGGAATACTACTTTTGTCTCCAATTGGTATCAAACACTTAAGAACGAAACACAATTCATAAAAAATTAGTAGTATTTAATGCCTTAAAAATACAGTTAATGCATTGAGTATAACTGGGAGAAATAGAAGATCAAATTGGATAGAATATCTTCTCACGACTGCGTGGATATAAAGAACGTCGAAAATGGAGATCATGCGAAGAAGTTATGTCCTTTTTACAGTTGTAAAATCAGTATTCAACTAATTTTCCTGGGAACGAACACGATATCGCTTCGTTGGGATAGATACACATTCCGTAAATTGTTTTTGAGCATGTTTTGAGCTCATGCTTAGGTCTAATATTTGATTTTGATTTTAGGATATTTTTAACTTTGAGTTAAGGCGGATTCACGAAAACTGTCAGACCGGAGTTCTATAAAAATGAAACTTTAAGCGTCTTTTTCACCTATTTACATCTATCGGATTTGAATTTTGTTTGCATATTTGAACTCTACACAATCGGGACAATCCAAAGACCCTTTCAGAATATTTTTATGAGGTCGAATCTCGTGACACCAAAATTGAGGAAAAGATGGTGATGACATCATGATAATATCACCACCATGACATCATGAAAATACATGAGAATGCTTGAAAATCCTACTCAAATCTTCAGCCCATTCCCTCGCTTCTGTGCATTCACTCTCTCTACTTTATCTCTCTCTCTTTCTCTCTCACTCTCTTGTTTGAAACCACCACCAGAGGTGGTTTCTGGCCACCGGGAAACTAGACCTCCATTCTCTCCTTTGTGATCAACCTCACAAACACCCTTTTTACCACCTTGTTGCTCCGTTGCTGCCTCCTTCTGACGAACACAACCCCCGACATCGAAGAAAGCAGCCCAAAAGGCTCGCCAGAGCTACCCTCTGCCACCCCTCTTCGTCGTTCTCAGCCTCATGTGCCAACCCCTGCCACTCTCAATGTTTCCTACTCCGACCAAGTGCTCCAGCCAACGAGTACCAACCGATAAGAAAAGGAATCACCGACAATCATCCCGGCAGCCCCGATCAAAGTGAAAACTAGTCTTTCGAGTTCATTGCAAGAATATTAGTAAGCCTCAGCTATCCATTTGTCCAAAAAGTCTCCCGAGAAAAAGTCGAGAAATCGTTAAACGGGTCCCAATTTCTGAAATGAAAATTCCACAAGCTACGAGGGTGAGTTCTACGTCCCCTTTTATACCTTTTAAGTTTTGGGGGGAGGATACATGAATTTTATTTTTTATGTTAACGATTATGTTTTATATTTACGATCATTTACGTTCTCGTTATCGTTTATGTTTATATTTATGGCTTTTTACGTTATCGTTAACATTTATGCTACATTTATGTTTATTTACGTTCTCATTATCGTTTATGTTTCTATTTACTTTATTTTAAGTTATTATTAAGCTTTATGTTATTTTTATGTTTTTGTTATGTATCTACATTTTCGTAATCTTTACGTTAAAGCTCAAGTATTTACGTTAAAGTTCAAGTTATATATCTAGTTGTCACCAAGTATATATAATTTTTATGTTATATAGTTTATCTGTTTCTATACAAACTAGTAGTAGTTATTATTGGGTTTCATAGGTTATCAAAAACATATAAAACGGGAAAATTTTAACACTGAAGTTTACATGCAACCTATAAAGGATCTATGTTTTCTCTAATTGATAGCAATAAACAATGAACATCAAGAACCCTAATAAACCCTATGTATTTCGAAATACAATAAGGATTAGGGTTTACATACCTTAGATTTATTATAGAAAATAAATCTTATTCCTTTCCTTGTTGGTCTTCAGAAAGCAAGCACCAAAAACTTAGTGTCTCTAATGGTTTGTACCCAAAACCATAGAAACCCTAGAATGAAGAGGAGAGAGATGAGAGGGATAGAAATTTCATTATGAAGCTTGTAGGTAAAGGTATGAATGAAATATATTTAATTTCAATTCAAATCTTTTCCTTATTTGCATCTATGAGGCTTCCAGAAACCCCTAAGAATCAAGCCAAAACCGTACATACCACGGATGGTTCTAGAAATTGCTTCTTTTTTCAACAATTGAACAATTACAATTCATGCCTTGAACCTTTATTTCATTCCAATTAATCCCAAATTAATTTCAGATAAATTTTGATTAACAATAAATTAATTCTTATTGATTTTTCATTAATTTATCAATTAATAAATCAATTATTTAAATATTGAACCCATGTTAATTTATTAATCACATAACAAATTAACATATCAATTATCTATTTCCAATTAATATATCAATCACATAATATATCAACAAATCATTTTTTCTTTCTCTCTCTCTCTCTCTCTCTCTCTCTCTCTTAATATCATTTCGAGCTATTTATGGTTATGAGGGAAACCCAGAAAGGTCTTTGCTTTTATTTTCAAGTTTATACCAATTTAGTTATGAACTTAAACACCTTAATCCAACAGTTATATCATTTAAAAAAAAGTTATATAAACTTTCTATAGTTTAAATGTATTATTATTAAGTTTATTATGAACTAGACATAGTATATACTTCATATATATATATATATATATATATATATATATATATATATATATATATATATATATATATATATATATATATATATTGTCATATGTAAGTCATAAGCTAAAATGAGTAAATATGTCTACTTGTACATATATATGGTGAATAAAAGGATAAAATCTATATTTTTGAGTTTTAAAATATATAGTGTTTGGGTTTATTTTATAAACAAAAAGGCTTATTTTTTGAGGACCATAAATGGTAATTTTAATATATGTAACATATATATATATATATATATATATATATATATATATATATATATATATATATATATATATATATATATATATATATATATATGCTTTATAAACTCTACATTGGTTTGTTTTGGTTGATTTCACATTGGTTGAAATATGGTTTTGGTCAAAATGCAGTCGTTATGATGCCCGATTTTTATTAGAAAACTTCATATAATTTTTTGAATGCCAAGTCTGGTAAATCTTATAAATTAACTTTTTAAGACTCGGCTACCATTTTTAAATGATTGGAACAAATTATAGTCTAATAAACTTCTAACTAAATTTTAGGATTGAAATACACGCACACACGGTTATATTTGTTAAACTCGGGATTCCCTATACGAGATGTATTTTTCATCAACTAAGAACAAGAAACTTAGAAATGACCCTTGTGTTATTGTAACGCCCTATTATGAATCGTTTCCTATGTGGGGGTGGTGACCCGAAGACCGAGTATCATCAGGCTTAGGGCCATTGGGGAAAAGAGATTTATACCCATTTGGGTGTGGATAATGTAATTTGGATGATCCGGGAGTTCGGTCTGTGTTTTGGCGCCAAGGGGTATTTCGATAAAGTGTCAGTTCAGGCTTTTATGAATTTTGGATTTTTGTTCGGAAAGTTTTAAGGCAACGATGAGTTGATAGAAGTGTAGAGCTTCTCGTTACCATTCTGTGGATATAAAGAACGTCAAAATTGGATTTAGAACAAAGAAGTTATGCCCGTTTGAAGTTTGGTCGGTTTTGGGTTATGATGAGTACGTTGGGCGTACTGAGGCACCCTGAGTTCGTTGGGCGTACCAAAAGTACGTTGGGCATACGCAATCAGTGTCCAAACCATATTTTCGTGGTTTGAGCCTTATTTAAGCTCTTTAACTCCGCCAAACCCACTTCATTCTCAGCCTCCACCCCTCCAACACCCCTTCCATGAAACCCTAACCCTAGTTGAGCCTTGTGTGCTAAAAGAAGGTGTTTTTAAGTGCTTTGGAGAAGAAGGAACTTCTTGGAGAAGTGTTGGTTGCATTGGAACTTGTTGCTCTGGAATTTGTTCACCTTGATCTATCTTCTAGAGGTATAACGTTTGAATCTTGATGATGCATTTGTTAGATCTAACTAGTTTTGGATGTTATGAGCTTTTGGTCATTTTAGTGCATAAAGTTTAGATCTTGAAAGTTTATGACCTTGTTATGGAAGTTGGAGACTTATCCATCTAAACATCATTTTGATTCAGATCTGAAAGTTGGAGACTTATACTTAATGGATTAAGTTGAAAAAGATGAACTTTTGGGTCCCTTTAAGAATTAAAGACTGGATCTTGTTTGTTGGGACCATTCTAATGGATAAAGTTGGCAACTTTATCTAATATAAAGCTAATATGAACTATAAAAATGTGATATTGGCACTTTTATCCCTTCAATGCAAGAGTTGTGATGTCTGATTGGGTTAAGAACTTAGGGTTTTGGACCTTAAGCACTTTATAGCCATGCAAAGTTATAAAGTTGGAAACTTTATGACTTAGGAAATCATTTTGGGCTTGGATCTGAGTTTTGGATGTAAGAACTTAATGGAATAAGCTCTTAATAGAGTTTTGGGACTAGGCTGAGTACGTTGGGCGTACCTGGTGGTCTGTTGCACGTACGCAGTCAGCGCCCTGCTTTTGGTCAACATCGGAGTACGCTGGGCGTACTCTCTTGGTACGTAGGGCGTACTCTGTTGGGAAGAAATATTGACTTTTGGACCTTGACCGTTGACTTTGACTTTGACCAGGGTTGACCAAGTTTGACCTAACGGTATTTTGGGTTATCAGCTTAATTATTGATTAAGAGTGTATTTATTGTTAGTTGGCGCGAGGTTATCCACTTCGGGTGTCCGAGTAGTTATTTGATTATCAGTGGATTGAGGTGAGTTTCCTCACTGGGTTTAGCAGGTCTAAGGCACCAATGTCGGCCCTTGTTATTTATGTTAGGATGCTAGGAGTCTGCATGACCCTTGCATTTGATATGCAATGTTATGTATATCGGGTGGGGCTCGATGTCGGGCGAGGCTCGATGACTGTATCGTATGCTATTGTTTATGATCATTGTATGTGTTTGTATGATTATGTGATATATGTCTATGTGTATAGTGGGTGGGGCCTGATGTCAGGCTGCGCCTAAGAATAACAGATCTGTATACCGAGCGGGGCTCGATTTCGGGGGGGGGGGGGGGGGGGGGCTAAAGCCGAGTGGGACTCAATACGGGGCGGGGCCCGATGGAGGGCGGGGGCCCAGTATGTGATTTATTATGTATGGTATGGTGTAGTTTGGAGAACTCACTATGCTTTGTGCTTACAATTTTCAGTTTATGTTTCAGGCACTTCTGGTTTCTAAGGGAAGAGCCAGGGATGATTATAGAGCACACACCATTCGTTTCCGCATTTTGTGATTTACTCTGATGATGATGTATTATTAAAATTCGATTACCTTGGTTTTGTGACAATGATATGGTTTACAGTTGAAAATTTTCGGGTCTTATTTTTGGGACGTTTCAGTTATGCATGTTAATCTGTAAGAAACTAGTAACTTCTTATATAGATCTATATGGGTTGACAGTCCCACATGTGGTTGCTAGCTACAACCTACGTCTGACGAGTTGAAATGGGCGTTAATGTTCATTCTCTTCTTATTTCACGACATTGATGAAGTGTTGATGATGTTTTCGGCACACTTCCTTTAGAGTTTTATTTCTGAGGCTTTCTCGTCCATAGTTAGGTTCTAGGCTCATTATAGACCCGAAGTTTACTCTAAAAGTACACGTGTAGAATTGGAATAGTATTTATATGTAGTTTGGATACATACCAGTTGAAATAGGATTGTATGAAGTAGGAATTTATTGCTCAAATGGATAACGGTCGGTTAATGATTTAGGTAAAATGATACTTAAGTAACATTAGACTTTTTGTTGTTTAGAAACTTATATTTAGTAAGTTATTTACATAAAAAAATGTTTTTACTTGTATGAGATTACAAGTGTGTAAACAATTTGTTTTTATAATTTTTAGTCGAAAAATAGCTTTTATTTTATATAATTTGATATTCAAATATATTTATATAAAATATACTTTTGGTCGTAAAAGTACGCAACGTCAAAACCTGTGGAACTCACTAACAATTTTTGTTGACGTATTTTAAACGCATGTATTCTCAAGAACTTGTGAGTTGGAGTACACGTCATATGTATCATGGAAAATATATTCCTTATCCTTGTTGTTGGCCGATTTGTTTAGGCCTTTTTTATGTTGAATTACGTTTTGTTGAACATGTTTTGTAGGTTCTTGTTTCAGAATTCTTGACAATGAAATCCTTTTACTATGATTGTTGGAAGCATGTAATAATATTTAATTTTTTGTACTATTCATTATGTGTATGTTAACTATGATCCAACATTACGTCACTATCCCGGCGCTTCCGCCGCCGCCGGGGGTGTGACACACGTCTTGTATTCTAAACTTTGTAACTTCTTCTTGATCTTGGATTTTAACGATCTGTATATGCACGCATTCATATTAGAGTCTACTACAAGTTTTGTTTAGATTAGTCCTGTTAAAAAGTAATATATTTTTAATTACGATCTTTATATCCATGTGTTCTTTATGAAGGTATGTATAAACGTTTTTTATTAGTAGTCCAACGAATCATGAATAATGCGTGGATATAGAGATTGTAAGTAAAAACATTTTTCTATGGGTACAATTTTTAACTTACTATTTTTGTATCTTGAACTTGTACTAACATCCGGGGCAAGCCCAAGATCTTGTATTATCGATTTATTGGACTGTCATCGTATTTCTTGTAATATTGTGTCCATGAATTCAGAGCTTGACTATAAGGGAATGGACTAGGTCAAAGCATATGCAGTCAATCCTCATGAATGTTAAAGACCATCATAAAAATCGGGTCAAGCATGGATCAAGGAAGATCCTAAGAATTCTGAAATTTTAGTTATTATTGTTATGTATATAAACCCTAGTTGATCATCATTCACACACAAGGTCCCACTGCCTCTTTCACTCCGATTCTCTTGACACTTGATCACCTTTACATCATTTCTAAGATCAACTATGTGATAACGAGGAAAATTAGGTCAACGCTCGTCGGAAAAAATCACCACGAACACACAATGTAATTGACCTGATGTAATATACGCCATTCATTTTAATGAAATTGAAGTTTTTATACTTGGAAATGCATGCGGAATACAACTCAAGTCTTCGATAAATGTAGATCACTGACAAGGAAATACTATTCATTATACATAATTAATAATCTAATACATCGAAACAAGAGTTGTGTATTAAGTATCACTATGTATAGATAACACACTAAACAGATAGTACATGAAAATACTGTAACACCCTGTTTCGAATCGCTTCATTATTCGGGGCTGCGGCCCGATCGTCAGTTATCTTAAGGCTTGGGATCTTGGGGAAGAAAGGATTTGGCCCTTTTTGGGGAAACATGTTAAAGTTTAAGTGGTCCGAGTGTATGATGGTGTTTCGGAGCCCAATGACATAATCGTAAATTGTTAACTCGGTCCCTTATGAATTTTGGGTTTGGTTCGGGGAGTTTCAAGGCTATGATGGGAGCTAGAAGTGTAGCGCTTCTCTTAACCTTTCCGTGGATATAAATTTCGTCGGAAACAGACTTAAAACGAGGAAGTTATCGCCTTCGGAGTATTTAGGGTTTTAGAGGGAACCCTAGTACGCGGGGAGTACCAAGGCAATACACTGGGTGTACTGTTGCGGAGATCAGTACGCTTGGCGTAGAGTGTATACGTTGGGTGTAATGTGAAGTATGGTGCGGGGGTCCGAGGCCTCGTACGCTGGGCGTACGAGGACTACATGTCACACCCCCAAACCAGAAAGGCGGAAACATTCGGGGATGGATGACTTCACGTAGTATCATTTCAGTTGAATATTTGTAAAGAAAGTAAACACAACCATCATAAATATAATTTAAAAGTTACATTGTTGAATACAATACATGTCTCAAAATAAATTACAATATGATGAGTTAATAAGTTTTTTTTTTGACTGACGGCTTAGCGTCCCTTCTCCAAAAACTGATGATTTACCTGTATTACTGAATCCCTGAGAAATACAAGTAGTTTTGAAAGAATATCAGCATAAAGCTGGTGAGTTCATAAGCGTTTTTGTTTAAGAATAAAATTCTTTTTGGTGTAAAATAACCGAGTTTGTTCCTAGAAAATCCAATATTTTCCATATATGTGTGGTAGGTTGAAAAGGTTCCAAAGACTAAATGCATAAGTGTTTTCCATACTTAAAATAGTATAAGTAGATTTAGATAAGTGTATATAATCGCTAAGGCGTTTAACAGCCCCGTAAACCGAGATGTATTAATACCCCATGTGAGTTTTTATAACCGTGCTATTGACCCAGACTGCCTGTAACAACGTTCGTCAGGCGTTGGAATGATATGACGTTTGTCACCCTAGACCTGCCGGTCTAACTCTAGCTAACAGTTTAGGTGCGGGATTGTCAGTCCCATATAGATCTATACACAAATATCACGCTCTCCCTACAAGAGATTATGGCTTATAAAACAAGACTTAATCTGCGAACTGAACGGTTCGATGAATTCAGATATCTCACAAAATTTGGTATCACAGGTTTACGTATGAAAAGTCCATTTTCCTTGTGAATATAAGTATTTCCTCTTTTCTTTATAGTATGTAAAATTATCATGAATATCTCGTAAGTATACCTATTATAGTTTTAAAAAGGGTGTTCCGTTAGGATGAAAAACTTTGGTGTATTACCAACCTTGCATGAAAAGTAGTCTATAACGTTAGTAGAAACGTTATTTTATGTAATTAACGTTTATACATAAGATGTAGGTAAAACTTTTGAACTTATATATATATATATATATATATATATATATATATATATATATATATATATATATATATATATATATATATATATATATATATATATATATAATTTGTATTTTTAACATAAGTTTTTCACGTGTTTCAGTTGTATTCCCCCCCCCCCCCCCTAAAACATGAAAATGACATGAAAATGTAGGGGTATGAACTCACCTGATAAGTGGTGAATCGGGCAGCGTTTCGTTTCTAGGAAGGATTGTTCTTGACGAAACAGCGGGTTTCTGGTGAAAAACCGGGCTTCACGCGGGCAGTACCTCGACTGGAAAGACTGTTTTTCTCGGGAACTTCGGGCGTCGGGACTTGCGTCGTGTGCTAGGGGTGTTATCGGGGCTTCGGGGTATAAGTTGCACGCAAAACGAGGCAAAAATGAGAGAGAGAAAGAGAAGAGTTTGAACACCAAAACTCGGCAGCGCACGACATCTATTTATAGGGTGCTGGTCATCGGGTTACGTTGGGCGTAACTTCCATGTACGCGGGTCGTAACGCCTCTTTCATGCGTACGATGGGCGTACGAAGATCTACGCGAGGCGTAGTTCGGATAAGCTTTGGTATGCGTGCCTCGAACTTCAAAAATTCATAACTTTCTCATATGAGCTCCGTTTTCGATGTTCTTTATATCTACGCGTAGGTGAGAATATGCTCTACAACTTTCATTTAGACTATGTCGGCTGATTTTGACTTTGTTTTTAATATTATATTTTTAACGGGCCGGGACAGGAAAAGTCCGTTAAAAATCCATAACTTCTTCATCCGACGTCCGTTTTCGTCTGTCTTTTCACCGTTGTACTACTATTGTTGGGATCTTCGATTCTCGTTAAGGTTGCGTCTGCTAAATGTCACTCGATCTCTATTTCGAGTTTTTAGCTGTCTACTGATGTATCCGAAACTTAGAAAAATCATAACTTCCTCATACGAAGTCAGATTTGGACGTTCTTTTTATGCACGTTTACGGTTTAACAAAATCTACGACTTTTGTTTAGATACTTAAGGCTAAAAAGTCTTTTATTGAAATTTCACTTTTTACACTTAACAATGTTTTACCGGTTTTGACGCGGATCTTTGATTGGTGATAACTTCTTCGTTATAACTCGGATTTGAGTGTTCTTTAAATTTCTGAAAATCTTGACACGATATCTATCATTTTATGCAACCCAATTGAGACTTTTGAACATTTCATTTTTGACGCTATATTTATTATATCAAAAATAAATTATCATACTTGACTTTAGGTCATTATATTGACTTGAAATATCGGGTTGTCACATCATCCCCCCGTTAGAGGGAATTTCGTCCGGAAATTTAATCTAAGATAGAATTCATGGACTAGGAAAAAGATGCGGGTACTTTTGTTTCATCTGATCTTCGCGCTCCCAGGTGTATTCAGGTCCTCGCTTGGCATTCCAACGGACCTTCACAATGGGTATGCGACTTTGTTTTGTTCTTTTAATTTCCATATCCATGATTTCTACTGGCTCTTCTATGAAGTGGAGACTCTCGTTGATTTCAATTTCGTCCAGAGGGATGGCGAGGGTCTCATCGGTTAAGCACTTCTTTGAGTTGGACACATGAAAGGTAGGATGTACGTTATTGAGTTCTTGTGGTAATCGAAGTTTGTATGCTACCAGGCCAATCCTGACAAGGATCTAGAATGGTCCGATATACCTCGGTTTTAGTTTCCCACGTTTTCCAAAACGTATTAAACCCTTCCAGGGTGAGACTTTTAATAGTACTCGGTACCCAAACTGGAATTCCAAGGGTTCGCGTGTCACCTACTTCAGCCCAGCACAGAGGTGATCTGCACTTACGGCCATAGAGGGTTTCGAATGGAGCAACCTTGATGCTAGTGTGATAGCTATTGTTGTATGAGAACTCAACCAATGGTAAATGGGTATCCCAAGCCTTACCAAAATCGATCACACAAGCTCTTAGCATATCTTCTAAGGTTTGAATGGTTCTCTCACTTTGTCCGTCGGTTTGTGGGTGGTAGGCGGTACTCATGTCTAGTCTCGTTCCTAAAGATTTTTGTAGTGACTGCCAGAACCTCGAGGTGAATCTACTATCTCGGTCCGAGATAATGGATATTGGTACACCATGCAGTCGCACAATCTCCCTGATGTAGGTTCTAGTCAGTTTCTCCAGCTTGTCTGTTTCCTTTGTTGGTAGGAAGTGTGCGGATTTGGTTAACCTGTCGACGATCACCCAAATGGCATCAACTCCGCCTGCTGCCTTGGTAACTTGATTTTTATGCCCATTGCAATCCGCTACCACTCCCACTCAGGTATCTCCGGTTGTTATAGTAAGCATGCGGTCTTTTGCTCTGAAGTTCATGATAAGACTTATTCTTGGCTCATCCATCCCCACCTCGTGTATACAAGTTGTATATAATTTAAATCGACAAAACCTTCGGTTGGGTGGCTCTGCCCCAAGTCCACAACCAGACAAGGAACAGGAAGTAGGGCGGAATCACACATCCTAAATCTTGTTGAGTCTAAATTATATGCCACTCTTGCATATACAACTAGCAGCGATAGATTAACCTAATGAGTTCTTATACTCTATTCTTGAACTTGACCTGCAGTACAAGTGGTCTTCCTCGGAGATCTCTTGGGTATGCTACGGGTGGTTACTGACTTCTGAGACTTCTTTGGTGCTTTCTGTTTCAAGTTTTCTATCTATTGAGCCGGCTAGAAGGTGTGGTACACCTCGCATGGGTACTTCTGAAGTTTTGAAGTGAGAGATGGTATAAAGGTTTGCGTTATGGATTGGAAGGATTTCATCTGACAACTGTTTAAGGAAAAAGTTCTTTCACATGGCAGAAAAAAAAAGAAAAGAAATTTTTTTTTGCATGGTAAGGATTAAGCCAAACCATGTCGAATGAGGTTGTCGGAACTTCTCAACGAAGTAGATATTAAGTTATTCTGGAAGAGATGATTACTAGGATGATGAGCAATTCTATGTACATGAGTTTTCAGCACCTTCAGTTTTATTCTGTTATTTTGCTACGAATCCCCTTTTTAATTCAAAATTGGCGGATATTACTAATACGAGGGTTCTGATAATTTGAAACTACGAACCTTCACGGAATGATTCCTACTAGGTCTCTCTATCATCGCTTGGTGTACACAAGTCATGTATAATTAAGATTGGTAAGACAGTTGACTGAGCAACCCTGCCCTAAATCCACAACCAAACAAGGAACAGGAAATGAGGCGGGATCACTCACCTTAAATCTACAAATCTTAATTATAAATGACTCTAATGCATTCACTAAGCCATCATAGCTTACCTGATAGGATTCTCAGTTTTATATAAGTGTTGTGATTTGGTTCGAATGAGAGAGTAATTATAATTATAATTAAATTATTGGGGTTTGGAAGCGAACCAAACTATAGCAAGGTTCTTTTATGTTTCCCCATTTTCTGGGGTCAAATTCCTCCTGCTCCCCCGTCGTTCTTCTCTGTTGGACAGTCCTTCTTGTAATGACCTTTCTTACCACAAAGATGACATATTGGACTTGTTCCAACGTTGGTAGTTGAAGTGATGAATTTGACCGGAGTCCTACAGAAACGGGCGGTATGCCCCTTTATGTTGCATCTATTGCAATGCAGTACTCGGCAGACACCATGATGATGGTAGTTGCACTTGCTGCAGTGTGGGAGGTTTCCTAAGTACGGCATGGTCGGTGTTGGAATAGCAGGGTTGATGGGGGTATTGACTGCCCCAGCTTGTTGCCCTTCCATAGGTCCTAGAGTTGAATAACTCCCTTTCTTGTTCTCGAACTTTCGTTTCAGAATATTAGGATTGAGGTTCGGAGTGTCTTTACAAGTAGTCACTTGTTGCTGAAATTGGTTATCACCACGATTGGGATTACCGATCACATTCCCACTAACATTTGTGTTGTTAGCATTAAGGTGAGCCATGAAAGCTGCTACGGCTGATGTGACTGCAACTTGAAACGTAGCTGCATCTATCTGAAGGATTTGTGTTTTATCGGAGGGTTGGTTACGTTTCTTCGGAGGCATGATTCTGTTACAAAATGAGAAAATGGGCTCGTGAGCGATTATGGTTGGCTTTAGATGTATTCTAATAATTTATATTAATATAATTTCGTCGTGCTGATCTCAAAGATTTAACCTACATCCCTATGATGTAGTCTTGGTAAAAGAGTAGAATGAAGTTTCTAGAATGGTTACCACACGAGTGTCATCCGAACGAAATCATCTTTGGTTGGTGGATACTATGATTCAATTTTCGAAAAGATTTGAAAGTAATTCATAATAGAGTCTACAATAAATCGACTTATGAATTTGAGCAGTAATCACTCTCGATTGAGATTTCGTGATCTGAATTATTGTTATTAGCCATTACAGGAAAAGAAGATAAGTTTGAATCCTAATGTGAGTAATGTATTCATTAACTCACTAAGTTGCATTATTTATTAGTTATTACTATGACGAAAAGGCACTCAAACACTTCGCATGAAACACGTGTGGTTCTCCTCTGTTCTCTGTTCTATTCTGGGTGATAATGATTTGTTATCTCCTGGTATTTATAGGGTGTCCTTCTCCTTCGTAGGTATATTGAATTTTTGTGTCGTCTTACTTCCGATTCTTACACTGATCTCCGTCACCTCATAATGAAGAGTTCGAATCCCGGAAGTTCATGCGATTGTAAGTTTTTCGTTTTGCTATACTGTTCTCGATGATTCAACCAACATAACTACTACGATTCTATAGAACTGTAAAAGCATTTAAGTTATTAAGGCAGAATATTGATGTTAACATCTTAAGTTGGTTCGGTTTTTACCCGGAGGCATCTTTTACTATAAAGATTAAAAGATAAAACGATTGTAAGATATCAAGAATGAACATGAATTTGATATCTCATAACTAAAACACTTAGTTCGATAGGGATTTTGTAAGGAATTGGAATTAGAAGTTTAATACAAGTACAACTTGTAACAAAAGAATGTGAAATTGAGTGGTTATTTTTCAAAATGTAAGAAGTAAATGTCGATTGTATAGGTGTATTAAGTACATAGAGTTTGGAAAACTTGACTTTAAACAGGTCTATAATACACCATAATTCTGGGAAAAACATCGACATTAAAATGACCTACCTAAAATGGATTTTCGCGGTCGAACTGAAAAAGCATGAAAAATAACTCTGAGACATCTCCGAAGACTTAGACTATAACCAAAAGAGTAAACAGAGGGCGAGTAGAGTATGATCTACTTCCTACTAGATTCAGCCCTAGATTTGGCTAACTGGTGTTCTCTTTTGAATATACGTCTATCTTGTACAACATGATGTTCTCGTAATCGTTGCACTTCGGCTTGCGAAGCTGCCAGTTCTTCCTGCAAGAAGTTGGTACTATCCCTTGTTGCATTATGATTGTCTTTCAGGTTGCGAAGACGAACAGCGTCGACACCAGTGGTAGCCTCAATCTGCACCACTCAGTCGATGATAGCTCTTCCCTGTTCCATGTTGCGAGAAACGCGACGAACCAGCACATGAAGTGCTCTATCTGCTGAACCTCCGGCGTCTAGATTGTAGAAAGCTTCGGTTTCCTTGGTAGGGAAATTCTGACCTTGTTCATGACTCCACCTGTCTAGGTTTATGGCCCACAGAGGCGTCGGGCCTTGAAAGTTCGAATGAGGGTTTGGGTTCAGAGTAACTGTAGGTGGATTGCAAGCTTTTGATCGGGAACCGTCGTCCTCGTGAAAGACTTCAGCATAATCATCGTCTATGGGAAATTGCAAGCTCATCTTCTGGTTCGGCACCGAGCCAACCAGCATTCTCTTGATTAGGATAGTACGGATCTCTGGGAGGATGGAATCCAGCCATTTTTATCTAAGCGAGAATAGGGGTAAGAGAAATATAAATATAACTTAAGGGTAAGAAGGTAATTTTTATGATAAGACCTACACCGGGTCCTCCTATAATTACCTTGTGTATACAAATCACATACAATCAAGATCGAATAGGCCGTTAGATAAGTAGCTTCACTTTAAGTCCACATCCAAACAAGGAAAAGGGCCTAAAGCGAAATCATTAATCCTAAGCCTATAAAATCTCAATCATGTGTAACTTCAAAGTATGCACTTTGCAATTATAGACCTGCCAGTGAAGGTTTTTAGTTTTTGAATAAGATTCTATTTATTTGACGATTCCTAGTTCTAACTAAATATCGAGGTTCGCAGGATTATTACGGTTCTTATAGTACTATGAAATACTTCCATAGTATTTTAAATTCGTAAGTTTGATTCTAGTATTTTCTTTGGTAAGTTTTTGACTTGTTGTTCACTATTACTATTCCTCGACATACGTTGGTCACATCTTGGATAAATATAGTTGATCAGACTATATTCATCGTGATCTGATTACATACCCCGAGGCCTAATCGTAGTGTTCAACTTGTCTTAATATTTTTGTATAGTTTTGACTATGATACTAGACCGATGCATGCATGTACTTATAATTTTATAAAACTAGCATTTTAATTTATTAAAAGTATAGTTTGTGAAAATGTTTTGTCAGAGGATTTTAGTCCCTTTGCATTTATAGTTTGTATATCTTATGTGGTTCGATATACTTAGTTCACTATAAACAATGCTCTGATACCAATCTGTCACACCCCCAAACCAGAAAGGCGGAAACATTCGGGGATGGATGACTTCACGTAGTATCATAACAGTTGAATATTTGTAAAGAAAGTAAACACAACCATCATAAATATAATTTAAAAGTTACATTGTTGAATACAATACATGTCTCAAAATAAATTACAATATGATGACTTAATAAGTTTTTTTTTTGGCTGACGGCTTAGCGTACCTTCTCCAAAAACTGATGATTTACCTGTATTACTGAATCTCTGAGAAATACAAGTAGTTTTGAAAGAATATCAGCATAAAGCTAGTGAGTTCATAAGCGTTTTTGTTTAAGAATAAAATTCTTTTTGGTGTAAAATAACCGAGTTTGTTCCTAGAAAATCCAATATTTTCCATATATGTGTGGTAGTTTGAAAAGGTTCCAAAGACTGAATGCATAAGTGTTTTCCATACTTAAAATAGTATAAGTAGATTTAGATAAGTGTATATAATCGCTAAGGCGTTTAACAGCCCCGTAAATCGAGATGTATTTATACCCCATGTGAGTTTTTATAACCGTGCTATTGACCCAGACTGCCTGTAACAACGTTCGCCAGGCGTTGGAATGATATGACGTTTGTCACCCTAGACCTGCCGGTCTAACTCTAGCTAACAGTTTAGGTGCGGGATTGTCAGTCCCATATAGATCTATACACAAATATCACGCTCTCCCTACAATAGATTATGGCTTATAAAACAAGATTTAATTTGCGAACAGAACGGTTCGATGAATTCAGATAACTCACAAAATTTGGTATCACAGGTTTACGTATGAAAAGTCCATTTTCCTTGTAAATATAAGTATTTCCTCTTTTCTTTATAGTATGTAAAAATATCATGAATATCTCGTAACTATAGCTATTATAGTTTTAAAAAGGGTGTTCCGTTAAGATGAAAAACCTTGGTGTATTACCAACCTTGCATGAAAAGTAGTCTATAACGTTTGTAGAAACGTTATTTTATGTAATTAACGTTTATACATAAGATGTATATATAATGATTTGTATTTTTAACATAAGTTTTTCTCGTGTTTCACTTGTATTCCACCCCCCCCCCCCTAAAAATGAAAATGACGTGAAAATGTAGGGGTATAAACTCACCTGATAAGTGGTGAATCGGGCAGCGTTTCGTTTCTAGGAAGGATTGTTCTTGATGAAACAGTAGGTTTCTGGTGAAAAACCGGGCTTCACGCGGGCAATACCTCGACTGGAAAGACTGTTTTTCTCAGGAACTTCAGGCTTCGGGACTTGCGTCGTGTGCTAGGGGTGTTATAGGGGCTTCGGGGTATAAGTTGCATGCAAAAAGAGGCAAAAATGAGAGAGAGAGAGAGAGAGAGAGAGAGAGAGAGAGAGAGAGAGAGAAGAGTTTGAACACCAAAACTCGGCAGCCCACGACATCTATTTATAGGGTGCTGGTCATCGGGTTACGCTGGGTGTAACTTCCATGTACGCGGGGCGTAACGCGTCTTTCATGCGTACGCTGGGCATACGAAGATCTACGCGGGGCGTAGTTCGGATAAGTTTTGGTATGCGTGCCTCGAACTTCAAAAATTCATAACTTTAGCATATGAGCTCCGTTTTCGATGTTATTTTTATCCACGCGTAAGTGAGAATATGCTCTACAACTTTCGTTTAGACTCCGTCGGCTGATTTTGAATTTGTTTTTAATATTATATTTTTAACGGCCGGGACAAAAAAAGTCTGTTAAAAATCCATAACTTCTTCATCCGACGTCCGTTTTCATCTGTTTTTTCACCGTTGTACTACTATTGTCGGGATCTTCGATTCTCGTTAAGGTTGCGTCTGCTAAAAGTCGCTCGATCTCTATTTCGAGTTTTTAGCTGTCTACTAATGTATCCGAAACTTAGAAAAATCATAACTTCCTCATACGAAGTCAGATTTGGACGTTCTTTTTATGCACGTTTACGGTTTAACATAATCTACAACTTTCGTTTAGATACTTACGGCTAAAAAGTCTTTTATTGAAATTTCACTTTTTACGCTTAACAGTGTTTTACCGGTTTTGACGCGGATCTTTGATTGGTCATAACTTCTTCGTTATAACTCGGATTTGAGTGTTCTTTATATTTCTGAAAATCTTGACACGATATCTATCATTTTATGCAACCCAGTTGAGACTTTTGAACATTTCATTTTTGACGCTATATTTATTATATCAAAAATAGATTACCATACTTGACTTTAGGTCATTATATTGATTTGAAATATCGGGTTGTCACACTACACTGGGCGTACGAGGATAAGTTAGAAAACCCTAATTTTTGTGTTGTCCCCTATATAAGCTTTATGATAGCCCCTTTTGTTCATTCCTACGTCAGCCTCCATGCTCTAAAACCCTAATTAGACCCCCCTAGCCCATGTTTGGTGATCTTGAAGCTCTTGTGAGATTTATGGAGGATTTTGTGGATCTAGAAGAAGAAGGAGGAACTTGAATACTTGCTCTTTGAAGGAAAGCTTTGAGATCCAACATTTGCATCTCCTTTTGGTAGCTTGGAAGGTATAAAGTTCAAACCTTGCCTTTTCATTTCATGGATCTTCTTCTTGGTTCATTTTTGGTCATTTTGACCCCTTTTGGTTGATGAGTAGAAGTTAAAGTTGACTTTGAAGCTTGAAATTGTAGATCTGGATATATCATGGGTTCCTTAGGCATAAAGGTGCAAACTTTATGGTGGTTTTGGTTCCATGCATGTATTAAGTCAAGTATTAAGCTCTTTTTAGCTCTAAAGTCCCATTTAGCCATGCATGCACATAAAGTTAGCAACTTTATGTGATTAACCACCTTGGGGAAGTCAGATCTGAGCTTGGATCCAAATTTTAATGGATTAAATGATGAATACGGAAATTTGGTCATGGTAGGTGAGTACGTTGGGCGTACAAGTATGTATGTTGTACGTACAAGCTTCCCATGTTGTACGCTGAGCATACAGGCTGAGTACGCCCTGCGTACTCGACAGACTTGGGCTTTTTGCATTTTGGGCGTCGGTTTGGGCCATGTTGGGCCATCTGGATTTTCATAGTTGGGCTGTTGTGTCTTGCTGGAATTTTTTTTGGGTAAAGTCCCATGAAAGGAATTGGGCCCAATTTGAAAAATTGAGCCATATTTGGGCTTTAGATGTTTATGTTGGATTTTAGGCCTTTTGTCATCTAGTTTGGGCCTAGGCTTTGGGCCAAGCTTGTGGAAGGGTAAAAAGGTCTTTTACCCTAATTTGGACTCATACTGTGAGTCAAGGGCTAGATGTTGATGGGTTGTCTATGTGGTATCTGATAGCACGTGGATTATAGCGGGTTTGCAGTTAGAGATTATTCGTGGGATCAGCTGTTGATGGGGTATTGTCTTGATGATTGGCGGTTCGGGGATCTATCAGCCAACAGTCAGGGATCGTCGGAATGATTCGGCAGTGTGAGGTGAGTTGTCCTCACTGTACTTACGGGTCGAAGGCACCAATGCCGGCCCTTTGGATTGTTATCCTAGTTTATCGGATGATTGAGTACCGTGGTGATCTGTTAGATCTGTATCTTGATAGATAAGATGATGTTATGCTTAGTGATCTATTACATCTACCTATTATCTGTTCTGGCTATATGTTTAACAATCGCATGTGTTGATGTAGTGTGGTTGGGTTGAGGTTGTACTGCTTTATGCTGCCAGTCAACAAACCAGGTAATATTTATATCGGTATGTTATATGTATGCTAATCTGTTATGTATATGTCGACATGGTTTGTGTCTGTGGTTGGGTTAATGCAGTTCTGCTTAGTTCTTAAGGCCAACATGTAACGCCCGTGTTTCTAGGCTAGGCATTAATATTGACATAATGTTCTAGGTTAACCTTTGTAACTCATTTAGAAGAAATGAAAAGGAATTATGTGAATTTTATGTGAATTATGTGTTTTATGCTTAATTATTAGGGTTTAATTAATTAAGAATAAAAATGAGCGTCAAAAATTAAATTTTAGATAAAGCTAATATCTATTAAGAAACTTGTAGTGGGCGTGACAAGGATTACGGATATATAAAGAATGCCGAAATCCGAGTTATAACGAAGAAGTTATGACCTGTCGAAGTTTCACGATAAACCGGCACCGTGCCGAATGTCGTAAAAAGTGAGTTTTTGATAAACTACTTTTTGGCCTTAGTGATCTAAACGAAACTCGTAGTTTCATTAAACCGAGAGTAGGTATAAAAAGAACGCCCAAATCTGACTTCGTATGAGGAAGTTATGATTTTTCGAAGTTTCAGCTTAGCAGTAGACAGCTAAAAACTCGAATTTTAGATCGAGTGATTTTTAGCCGACACGACCTGAACAAAAATCGAAGGTCTCATCACTAGTAGCACAACGGTAAAAAGTCTGACGAAAACGGACGTCGGATGAAGAAGTTATGAATTTTTAACTGATTTCCTGTCCCGGTCTGTTAAAAATAATAATATAAAAATTAAAGTCAAAATTAGCCGACGAAGTCTAAACGAAAGTTTTAGAGCGTAATTTTACCTACGCGTACATATAAAGAACGTCAAAAACAGAGCTCGTATGAGAAAGTTATGGATTTTAGAAGTTTTGGCGCGAAAACCGAGAAATTTCGCATAGGTGGCTTCGGCCACGTCACCTTCGCTTAGAGCATGCCACGTGTCCGAAATTTGGATGAGTCATCCGAGCTGCTGAGTCATCCGAAGGGGTCCACTAGGAATCCGACGCGTGTCCGGAATGTTGCTGAGTCATCCGACGCGTGCCCCCTTTTCCTTGTGTCCGAACCCTCGCAGAAGCCACGAGCTTCCCTCCTCGGATCCGGACTTCGGTCCAATCAGAGGCTGCCAGCAGCCCCCTCGCATGCGCAGCCACGTGCGAGCCTATGTCCTGCGAGCTTCAGATCTTCTCCACCTGGAGGCTTCTCAGCCGTCGGATCAGAAGCTTCCCCCTATAAATAGAGGGTTGCGAGACTTCCCGGGTAACTTTGGGATTTTGCCCTTTTTCACCCCTAAACTCACATTTTTAGTAATTTGACTTCCCCCGATGCCCCGAGATCATTTCCAACGCCCGGAACACGTCCCGGAGTGCCCGAGAAGCCTGGGAAATTTATTTTTCGGTTTCGAAGCCCGACCATCGCAGAGCCCGGTTTCTCAATAAAACTCCCGGTTTTATTAGAAACGATCGTTTTAGGCAACGAAGTGCTGCCCGGTTATCGTTAAATCAAGTGAGTGTGTAGTTACTTTCACCTTACACACACATATATATATATATATATATATATATATATATATATATATATATATATATATATATATATATATATATGAAGTATTTTATTTAAAATACGTGCTATGTGTAATTATATTGATTGTTTAATTAAGGTGACTGTTGAATAAATGTTTTATATAAGTTTTAAACTGTATATATATTTTTATCTACAAATATGTTGGGTAAAACATGGGTAGATGAATTAGATGATGTGATGAAATAAAAGTGATGAGAGGTATCGATGTTTAAGATGATCTAGTCATCTAGCAGAGTATAGACAACGGCCACAGACTATTTTAGATAGTCCAGTGGAACGTTAGTAGACTTGTAATCGGTACGTATGTTTGAACTATATGTTCATAAAGTGTTCTTGAACTATATGTTCATTAGGTGTTTTTGAACTATATGTTCATCCATTAGTTCTTCTTTTTGACATTATTACGTGTCGGGGTACGGGAGCGTACAGGAGTACTTTATCAGTATTTTCCCTATACTTTTATTTGGAAGAGCTTTGGAGTTTTTGTTCTTTTATGAAGTGATCAGACTAGCTTCATGAGTTAGTGATATAGATCATGAGTTAAATAGTGGGTGTGTGATGAAAGGTGAGTTGGATAGATGAGATTATCAGTGATATAGATCATGAGTTGAGAGTGGGTGGTGAAATATGGGAAAAGCTTTTACCCAAATGTTGGCGTGAGTGGTGCAATATGAGAAAAGCCCTTACCCAACATTGACCCCCATCATTCAGCAGAGTAGGGATGACAACCATGGACTGTTCTAGACGGTCTGTGGAACACTAGCAGGCTCGCAACCTGTAGGTGTTAATGGACTTGAGTGTTCATTCGATGTACTTTATTCCCCTTCGTGAGTGGTGCAATATGAGAAAAGCCCTTACCCAAACGTTGACCCCCGTCATTCAGCAGAGTATGGATGACAACCATGGACTGTTCTAAACGGTCTGTGGAACACTAGCAGGCTCGTAACCTGTAGGTGTTAATGGACTTGAGTGTTCATTCGTTGTACTCTATTCCCCTCATGAGTGCCTTTAGTGCATGTATGGCTGGGGAAACCCCTTAGTATGTTCATCAGTTGTATGGAAAAACCATTGACATGTATTGCGGGGGGAAAACCCATGGGAAATACCGTCGATGAATAAGAGCTATGGACTTAGCATATGGAAAACCCATTGACATGTATTGCGGGGGGGAAACACCCGTGGGAAATACCGTCGATGAATAAGAGCTATGGATTTAGCACATGGCAACGATGTGACTTCATGTCTTATTTGACATAAATTGCAGAGGGAAGCAATGTTGTCACTTTATAGGTTGTTTTATGTTAGGATGTCTTGTTTGACATAACTTGCTGAGGGAAAGCAATGTTGTCACCCCGATGTTTGTTTTATTTGACATAACTTGCTGAGGAACCCCCAAAGCAATGTTGTCACCCTTAGTGATAATCCTTACGCTAGGTCCCTTGTGATAGTTGTTTTAGGGACGTAAAGTGAGGATAATGGGAATGGGTAATTAGGGTTATTTTGGTTGATGAAATTAATAAATTTATTGATTGAGAACTTAATAAGTTTATTATTTATTGTGGGTTGAAAACCCTATATGCTCACCAGGCTCCCAAGCCTGACCCACTCAGTTTATTTGTATCACAGGTATCGATACGAAGTAGCTTTACACTGAGAGATTAAAAGAGAAGTAGATCACTAGTGTAAATGAATGTAAGTTTTGTTTATGCTTATGTTTTTATATTGACAATGACATCCCAATGGTTTAAGTGAATAAAATACATTTCTTCGGAAATGATTTGATAACATATTTATTATGTTTTTCTGGGAACAAATTCCGCAACACTTTTATTCAAATGATTACTCTGAAATTATTTCAAAAGCATAAATTAAACCGGTCTTTTCTGGCCGTAAATTTGGGGATGTCACACAACAGACCCAGGCCGGCCCGGATAGGCTGAAGGCCAGTGGGGTGTACCACTCAGGCCGAAGGCCTGGAGAACGGTCAAGATAGGTTGTAGGCCGGTGGGGCGTTCCAATCATGCTGAAGGTTTTGTGAGCGGTCTAGATAGACTGTAGGCCGATGGGGCGTTCCAGTCAGGCTGAAGGCTCTTTATGCATGTTGTTTGTTGTTTATGTTATCTACAGTGTGTTGTACTTTGCGGGAACTCACTAAGCTTGTGCTTACAGTTTTTGGTTTATGGTTTCAGGTGTTTCAGAGATTTGTGGCAAGGCGAAGGTGTGGCCGTACACATCCTGATTTTATGTTATTGATCTTGGGAAGCACTGATTTTCAAATAATATTTTGAGAACACCATTTTGTGAACATTTTATTAGTAAAAAATGATCATTTTGAAAAGTTTATAATTGTTGAAATTTTTAGGATGTTACGGTATTGTTGGGTTACTAATGTGTTGTGTCAAATTTTTTGTACGTATTTAGTCTCATTTATTAATGGGTTGGGCCTGTCCATCCGTATTAATGGTTTGCTAGGGTTAGACTATTTAATTTGCATGCATGTATCATTAGGGTTTATGGATTGTATTGCCCCACTTAGCTTTTATAGAAAAATTTCATGTTGAACTCTTTTAAAGCTTTGATAATATTAAGCATTCGGCACATCTTTGATCATTTCTCTTATTATTTGATTCACTCTACTGTTTAGAATCTACCGATCTTAAGTTTAATTGTTTCTACAATTGGTATCAGAGCAGGAGATTGTGTAACTCATACTCTAATCTTCTGTCGAGTTCTATTAGGGTTTGCGTTTTATTGGATCTGTTATGTCATCTTCATCTTTTTTATCGATTTTAGACGTTAGATCTAAATCCTAGTTTTACACTAAGCTCGTTTATTGTTTTACACATCTGATTCTATACAAGTTTCTGTGAATCTCTAAATCATGCAGCACGAAGATCCCCATACTCTTTCTTTCAATCTATCCAGTAGCATCGGATCTACTACCAGGATCCCAATCCTCTTCCCACAGGATTATGAAGTATGGGCCCTGCACTTCGAAACCTATGTTCTAGGTCTTGAAGAACACGGCTCAACCATATGGCAAGCAATGACACAAGAGACGTTTTCTCACACAGCAACTCAGAAAGTTATCAAAACTCAAGCTGAATACAACTCTCTTCTTATTGAACACACAAATATTCCTCAGAATGAAAAAGACAAGTTGCAGAGTAACATCAAGGCGTTGAGAATAATAAGGTTTGTTCTTCCACCAGATACTTTTCGTCTGGTGAGTGCATGTGAGACCTTAAAGGAAATCTGGGATAGGTTAAAGGAGCTTTATTCAAGCGATACCGATTTGGAACACTCAGTTCAAACATTGATTCTATCGGAGTTTGGTGCTTTTTTTCAAAAGACGGAAGAAAAACTTGATCAAACATTCAATCGTTTTAATCATCTTTTGAGTAGGATGTTAAAACACAAAACTAAGCGTGAAATAATAGAGCAAAAAGTCACGTTAATCAATAGATTGAGATCGGAATGGAAAGCAGTTGTATCCACAGTAAAAGCTCATGAACAGTTCAAGACTTCCACTTTGGCGAAGCTTGTGGAATTTATGAGATCCCACGAAGATGAAGTGATGAAGGATGTAAAGATTGTGTCTAGCATGGGATCTTTGGCCCTGGTTGCGAAGGGAAAAAAGGTAGCTGAAGAAGATTCTGAATCCGACCTTTCGGATTGTAATCTTATGAAAGAAGAATATACTTTGTTAGTATCTAATCCCAAGAAGTTTGCTAAAAAGAACTTTGGACGTTTCAAGAACAGGAATAGGATGGGAATCTACAGTTCAGACAAGCCAAAAGATGAGAGCTTTAAGAACTCTCAAAATGATGAAGAAAAACAATAGAAGAAATTGTTGGGAGATTCTGGCTATAACTACAATTACTGCCATGGAAAGAATCATTTTGCCAAAAAGTGTATGCTGAGAAGGATGAGTGAAAAGAAGGAAACAGAGAAAGATGAAGCTTACTATCTTCAAAAGATAGAGGAGCTTAGGAAGAAGAGTGTTGGGAATGCAAAGCCTTCTTTGATTGTGCAGGAAAGTGATGAAGAATTTGAACGCGTTGAAGTATGGTCCACAAATTCTGAAGATGATGACGTTCGGAAGCCTACACATGGTGGATGTTTTGTTGCAAAGTCTGAAGCGTAGGAGTACGAAGGAAGATGTCTGATGGTTCAGAAAGGGTCTCGGAATAGAGGGGATATGCGACTGATGGCGCACAACCCTCTGAAAATTGTGTTGCTGCGAGACCTGTTTCTGAACAGGTGAGTGAATGCGAGAAGGTCATCAATAAGGTACACTCTATACTCCAATCTCTTAATATTCCTGTTACTCGTTATGAATCTGAATTAGAAGATTTAAATTATACTGTCTCTAATTTCAGTGATAGTTTAAAGAGAACACGTCTATGCAATTCTAACCTAAATGATCAAATCAGCAGCTAACAAATAAAAGTGAAGAGAGAAGAATGTGGATAGAGAAGTTGGAGTTAGAGATAACTAGGTCAAAGGATGATGTCATTTATCTTAAGAGAGACAATTTAGCACTTTTAAAATAAAGGAATATTTTCTGTTTAATTGTGAAGCGTTTATATTTCAATATTACTCAACTGCATCTTGATTGTGAAATAGGTAAAAATATACACAAAATGATTTTACCCTTTCTTGAATTGAAAGAGGATGAAATCGATGTAGAGTGCTATAAGTGTGAATCCATTGTGTCCTCTGATGAGTCCGATTCGTACAAAATTAGGCTTGGAAAAATAGAAGCATACATTCAATCCAAAGAACACAAGAATATGTTAAAACAAATGCTAGATGATAAGGATAAAGAACAAATTAAATCTAATACTATGCAAAAATTTGACTCTTTGTGCACAAAATTGAGTTCAAAAATTTCTTTTGATGCTAAAAATGTTTCTTAATTTGATGAAAGCGACATGAGTGAGATTTATGTAGAGGATGAGATAGATTGTTCCGCATTTGTACAAAATGAGGTTGAACCAAAGAAAAAGTTGATTTCTAAAAATTCAATTGAATATATTCGTGTTGTTGAAAATAAAGGTTCAAAAGTTTTAAAAGCAAAAGCCACAGTTTTTCCAAAAGTACAAACTGTCCCTAATCAAGTTTTCGTAAAAACTGGACTGGACAAAACTGATACATCAGAACTGACGTCCATTGTTAATAATGATAATGCTGATGGTCGTGACGAATTGTCTGGTCTGGACCAATAGACAATGCAGATGAAACAAAAGGTCTTTCCAAAATGACCTCATGGAAAATCAAAGGAAAATACGTTTCGGAACCACTGAATTCTGTTAACCTTAGTTACGATCAGGCACGACCAAGTGGCACTAACAATGTCCCCAGTGAAACTTCTTCTGAACAACATCAAAAGCCGGTCAGAAAAGAGAAACCTAGAACTAACATTCAAAATTCTATTAATTCAGAAAGATCTTCAGTTCAAAATACGAACTCTTCTCTTATTCAGAAACCGACAGCTAAACCTTTTTCAAAAACACAAGTTTCAAAACCAAAAGTTTCTATACCCCAAGTTTCAAAATCTGTTGTAAAAATCAAAATCCATTTGTCCTCCGCAAAAAAAAATTCAAAATCTGTCAACACATCAAAAGATGTTAAGGGAAAAAATAAAGTTGTTTCGGAACCAGAGATTTCTCTCGAGAAACACGAAGCCAACTTGAAAAAGGAGGAAAAAACCTTTCCAAAGAGAATGGCTAAGAAACACAAAGAATTTATTCAACAGAAATTCAAAGTGGTCGAAAGTAATCTTGGAGAAAATAAAATGAAGGTTTTCAAAATATTCAAAGGGGAAAATAGTGTTTTGTTGAAAAAACCCTTCTGGGTTGATACGAATGTAACTTTTCCAGTTCTTAAGAATTCCCTCAGCTATTCTCTTCTTCCAGTCATGTGACGCGAACAACCACTGTCGATCTTGTATGAGGGCTTCATCTTCTGAAGTTTGAGAAGGAACATCTGTGTGCTGCTTTCAAGCTAGGAAAGAAAAGTCGTAAAAGTCACTCGACTATTATTAATACCAAAGTAATCGAGCCACTAGACCTATTACACATTGATCTTTGTGGCCCATCTGCTATAGAGAGCATTGGTGGTAATAACTATATTCTAGTTATAGTTGACGGCTTTTCAAGATTTACTTGGGTTTACTTTCTTAGACAAAAATCAGATGCCTCTTCAAAGCTAAAGGATTTCATCAAGCAGATCGAGCTTCAATTGTAAAAGCCTGTTCGGAAAGTTCGCAATGATAACGGTTCTGAATTCAAAAAACCAAGCCTTTGAAGAATTCTTAACTGACAAAGGAGTTTCTCATAACTTCTCTGCTCCTTACACTCCGCAGCAGAACGGTGTCGTTGAAAGACGAAACCGATCCCTCTGTGAAGCTGCAAGGACTATGCTATCTTTCGTGAACCTTCCACTTTATTTCTGGGCTGATGCTATCGGAACTTCCTGTTTCACTCAGAATCGCTCTCTAATCAATAAGAGATTCTTAATCACACCTTATGAGATTTTGAATAAATGAAAACCTAATGTTAAGTTCTTTCATGTCTTTGGTTCCAGGTGGTTCATATTCAATTCCAAAGAGCAACGAAACAAATTTGATGTGAAAGCAGACGAAGGAATCTTTTTGGGGTACTCTCTTACTTTGAAGGCATATAGGGTTCTGCACAAAAAGTCTAAAAATATAGAAGAAACCTATTATGTCACCTTTGACGATAATTATCTACAGAAGTATCAGAAAGCTGATTGTCCATCTGAGGATATTTTTCCTTCGACAAATCCAATGACGATTCCTCTTTCATATCTTTACGAGGAATTCATGAAATTGTTTGATGAGCCCGAAAAGGATATTACTTCATAAACCAATGCAGCAGATAACAAGGAGGATGAATTGAAGAAAATCATTGATGATGTTGCCAAAGATCTTGGAAATGAACCACCCATTCCGAAGGGTTCTGAAATTCCACCTCAGCCACAAGCTTCTAATGCTCCAGTTCAGGGGGGGGTTCCACTTCAACCTCCACAACTAATACACCTGTTCAGGGGGAGAATTCAAATCCCGAAGATAATGCTGAGATTCAGATCCACGGGGAGAATCCGATTCTGAACGTAGAGTCACATGCAAACTTCCTAGGGGAGAATGAGAATGAAAATAGACTCTGACGCTCAATCGGAATTCAAAGACGTGAATGCAAAATTGGATCCAACTTATGATCCGAACTATCCTCCATTGTCCAAATGGACCAAAGATCATCCTAAATCTCAAGTTATCGGAGCAGCTTCTTCAGGAGTTCTCACAAGAGCTCAACAAAAAGCGAATCAAATTGCATTTTTTTCAAAAATGGAATTTTGCATGTTTAGTTCGTTCATCTCCAAAATTGAGCCTAAAACTGTAAAGATTGCCCTTGATCATTCTGATTGGGTGCAAGCTATGTAGGAAGAGCTTAATGAGTTTGAGTGTAACAAAGTATGGAGATTGATTCCAACTTCGAATGATGCATCTGTGGTAGGATTAAAATGGGTATTTCGGAATAAGCTTGACAAAGAACGCAACATAATTCGGAACAAGGCACGATTAGTTGTGAAGGGATATTGCTAGGAGGAAGGCATACACTATGAAGAGACATTCACACCGGTTGCAAGGCTAGAATCTATTTGGATCTTCCTCGCCTATGCCACTCATAAAAAATTCGAAGTCTATCAAATGGATGTGAAATGTGCATTTCTGAATGGTGAATTAGAAGAAACAGTCGATGTGGAACAGCCACCAGGTTTCGTAAATGTAAAATATCCAAATCATTGCTATATTCTGGATAAGGCTGTGTATGGTCTAAAAAAAGCACCTCGTGCATGGTATGAAACCCTAACTCGATTCTTGAAACAATCCAAATTTAAACTAGGCTCGGTCGACCCAACCTTCTTTCGCAAGAAAGATGGTGACCATCTGATGATCGTCCAAATTTATGTTGATGATATTATTTTTGCATCCACTAATCCTAGATTAACAGCTAAATTCCGAAAACTGATGGAAACTAAATTTGAGATGAGCTCAATGGGTCCTATTAACTTTTTCCTTGGTTTAAATATTAGACAGAGTTCAGATGGTATATTCATCAACCAGGAAGCTTACACGAAGACCTTGCTTGTTAAATTCGGAATGTTAAGAGATTCAAAGGTCAAGGTTCCAATGGGATTCGGAACAAAGCTTACACCATCCTTGGACAAGCCGGCAGCAGATATGACTCTTTATCGACAAATGATTGGATCTTTAATGTATCTAACATCTAGTCGTCCAGATATAATGTTTGTTGTTTGCTATTGTGCCAGGTTTCAGGCAAATCCACGTGAACTACATACGACTGCTGTGAAGAATATTCTCCGATATCTCAAAAGAACCACCTCTCTTGGAATCTGGTACCCTTTTGACTCGGGAGTCTTTGTGTAAGCATACTCTGATGCTGATCTTGGTGGATGCGGTCTTGATTGTAAAAGTACAACTAGAGGATATCAGTTTCTGGATGGCAAATTAGCCAGTTGACAATCTAAGAAGCAAACATGTGTCTCATTATCCACTGCTAAAGCTGAGTACATTGTTGTTGCATCGTGCACTTCACAAGTTGTTTGGATTCAAAGTCAGCTTAGAGATTACGGGATAAATATGAAGAGGATTCCATTATATCGCGATTCAAAAAGTGCAATTTGGATATGTCATAATCCGGTGCAACACTCTAAGACAAAACATATTGCACTGAGATATCATTTCATCAAGGATCACGTTGAGAATGGAAACGTTGAAGTACACTTTGTAAGATCCTCTGATCAATTGGTTGATATCTTCACAAAGGCCTTAACAGAAACGACGTTCAATCACATTTTACAAGGTCTCGGAATGATAGAAGCTAATGCAGTTCCGAAATCCCATTCGTAATCGAAAATTACTATTCACGATCCGATCATTCGTAATGATTCGGATTTTACTGTTCACGATCCGAGCTTCGGAACGGTTCGAAGCGCACTGTTCATCTGGGTTTCGGAACGCCTCTGTATACTTTGTATATTCACTGTCTTCCGATTGATTCCGAGCCTCGGAATGCTTCGGAAGCCACTGTTGATTTATGCTTCTAAATTTATTTTTCTTAATAATTTTATTTTCTTTTTCAAAAAAATTAAAAATCACAAAAATATTTTCTTTATTTCTGTTTTATCTTATTCAGAAAATCCAAAATTACAAGAATATTTTTCTTTCTTTGTGTGTTATTTTCAGAATACATTTTTTCTTCAGGTACATATTCTTGTTACCTCAATTCAGAACAATGGGGCATGTATATAACTCTGAATCCTTGTACTAGCTAAGTGTCCCTAGAAGCATGTTGTTGCATGTTGACCCAAGTCTCTGAGACTCTATGTTTGAAGCCTTAATGAAACTCTCACTCAGATTGTTTCTTCCCAACCAGGCTGATATTCACATAAGTCATTGAGCTACCTTACTCTTCTTACAATGAGTTAAGAGTTGACTGCTTAGTCGCTATTTCAAGGCAGAGGTACACATTTCTCTTTGGAACCATCTCTAACATTTCTCCATCAACCTCACTTTCATACAATGTAATCCTTGAGACTCTCAACATTTACCACTGAGGTTTATGGTTGCACAACATCTGTGTTCATGATCTTTAAATCGTTATCACAACGATTTAAGTGAATCCCAAAATATGAAACCTATTTCTGATTTGACGGTGAACAATTAATATGTTCTAGATTTTTTACCAAGGAATTGACGTAAATAACCTTTTTGGTTGGTACCTTAAAAACTTGAAATCTCATATTTTTTATTTTTGAGTGATCTTTATGAAAAACTCTTGACCTAAGACTTTTTCTTCCCAGAGGATCCAATTTTTTTTTTTTGAGATTTTCAGAAATATCTTGCCACTTAAAATAGATCCAAAGCTTACTTGTTATTATGCCTACATTGGTCAGACAAGTACTTCTTCCAGAATTTCGGACTTATGTTGAGTTTCAGAATTTAGTTGAAGCTAAAGCCACCCTTGCAGCCTACTCAAAAGAAGCCTTTCACTATTTCTTAACAAATAGATGATCGTAATTCAACGGGAAACCACACAAGCACTTCCGAGTCTCTCTTGACTCCGAGGGAAGAGATCGTACCCCGAGATCAATCTAAATTTCATGTCAATTTTATTTGACATCATTAAAATCGGGATCAATCTGAATTTCGTGTCAATTTTATTTGACATCATTAAAATCCCATAAATTTATTTGATTTATTTTTTTTCCTTTGGCATACTCTTGCACAAAAATCTTTATGATTTTTCCAAGTCTTGTACTAATTCCTGTGGATTATAGTTATTCCGAAGGCAGGAAATGGTGTTTTGGTATTTGCTCCAAATAATCACAACTGAAACGGCGGTTTTCGTGGGGGATAAGGATTCAAATTAAGGCGCGTCCTTTTTCACCGCCTGACATCACCATGCCAGTTGAAGCGTCGACTGACACATACAACTGTCCCGATTTTCTAGGCCACTTTACAGGGATTAGGGAACGTCAAACGGTGGATTTTTCTCTCTCCACTTATCACAAACGTATAAAAGGGATTCGACGATTGATTTACTATCACGCTCACAAAAAAACTCTCAAAGCAAATCCCATTTCTCTCTCTACTACTGTTCGTCTTCTTTAACTGTGATAATGGTCGGATCGTATGATACTACATCATTTGCTGATCAATCGGATTCTATGATCATGTTAAACCTAAAGGCTGGTCCAAATCTGATTCTAGATCTGGATTCTTCACGATATCCTGAAGTTTTGAGGCCACTGATTGAATGTTTGAGGTTTTCTCCACTAACTCAAGCTTTGATGATGGCTGAATCAATTCTTTTGGTTCATCTGTCAAAGGCGTACTCTTCTGCAACGTATATTCAAGCTGAGGGCATTATCTCCTTTGAGATTGCTTCCAACAGGACCTCAATCAACAAAGCTCGATTTTGTAGAATGTTAGGCCTTGATTCCTCTGACGGCCTAGTTGATCCGGACTCAATTTCATCCACTGCTATGATCAACATGTTTTTCCAGATGGGTTACCTTGGGGATATCACTTTGCTATCAAAGTCTAGGAAGTCCAATCTTCCTCCAATTTGGTATGGTCTCTTTACGCTACTTTTTGAAAGCTTTCCGGAGCGAGTCGCAGGTTTAGACAGTGCAAGCAAGATCTTTTTCACAATCCTTTTTGGACTTTACAATGGTGTTAAATTGGACTACGGCTCCATTCACTGGACTCAACTTGTTCAGAGTACCTCGTCTTTGATGGGTTTTGAGCATTCTAACACTCCTATGGTGTACATGCAACCCTAGAAACCTTGGATCTATGTTTGACTAACATACATGCAAATAATTATTTTTCCAAGGTTGTTATCCTATCTAGCATGGCATGGGGAACTTGAATCAAATAAAGCTATTAGAATTACTTACCTTGTAGTTGTAGTTGATTGCTTGGAGTTTTAGAGCCTAGCACCAATAGTGTGGATGCCTCAAATGGAAATTACAAATCACCACAAACTTGGAATTTTGAGAGAATAGTAATCACCTTTCTTGAAATCGGCCCTCTTACTTTACTCACCACAACTCATGTGATTTCAAGAACCAAAGCCTCCTTTATATAGTATGGTGGATTAGGATTACATTCATGTAAACCCTAATACCCATGTCTTTTCATTTCCATGAGATCCATGGGTTAAAGCTCCATGGAGTATCCATGGACTTTCCATGCAAGCCTAGCCCATTCCAAATAAGCATTAGCCCACACTATATAAATACAAGAGCCCATATTTAATTAGTCATACTTTTGATCTCTAAATTAATTCTAGATTAATTATAGATCAATACTAATTAAATAATTAGGACTTATAATATATTAATAAATCATAACTTATACTATTCTCAAATGATTTCCATAAATTGTTCGGGTGAAGTGCAACCCAAATGGACCATGTCGGGTCGGGTCAAGTACATACCAAATATAGTTATGGACTTAGACACTATATCCAACAGTCTCCCACATGGATAAGTCTAATAACTATAGTTGCAAGTATGACTTCAGGAACTGATCAGCAATCGTAGCTCTTTAAACTCTGTTGAACTATGAAGCGCCATTTTAGATAAGTGATCATATAATCCTCTGTTCTAGATATCAGCCGGACAAATACATGGAACATGGTCTTGCTTATTGTCCAGCATTTGTTTCTCGATTTCCGATTTGTTTGACATAGAACTTAACTGAACACATCAATTTAGTTCTAACCGGGCCCGGTACATAGGTCAAAACAAAATCATCGAGGGGCCCAGATATCGCTTCTAATCCTATAAGGAACAGATAAACTTCGACTCATATGTTTGCTCTACTACTTGTTGAATTACACACAAAAGCACGGTTTATAACATCGAGTTACCAATGCGTTTTCGTGAAATCAATGCATAACCAACTCATAGGCAACAAATCATATCTCTAGGTTTGAAGACTTATATGATATTACCGTCTCACAATCACTCGAGATAAATTCCATGAAGTGATACAAGTGAGCGTGGGTTGAATCCAATACTCAGAACTTATGAGCACTCATGAGTGCTGTAGCCCCGCTTTGTCTAACATCTTAGACCTCTACAAGCCAACCCATGACAGTCTTGATTCATATCTACTTCCATCATATGACCGACTGTGGAGAGTTTGAATAATATGATATAAACCATAACATAATTATTCTGGAAGTCAAAACATGCAAAAAGAAATAATAGTAAACGATTGACAAGAGATAGCAACACTTTACTCATAAATAACAGCTTTTATTTATCATCAAATGTCAATTACATTTTACAAATTTCAAGATTATCTAACTACTAAAACTAATATCATCCTTCAACCCTATGCTCCGAGCATGCTGGAGATGCTTAGCCCGAGTCAGTCCCTTCGTGAGGGGATCTGCTAGGTTCTCATCCGATGATACCCTCTTTGCCACGAGGAATCCTTCTTCTATTCGATGTCTAATGAAGTTATATTTTCTGTCAATGTGTCTGGATCTCCCATGATCTCTTGGTTCCTTGGCTAAGGCAACCGCACTATTGTTGTCATAGAAAATCTCCATTGGCTCCTTTATAGCTGGTACAACTCCAAGGTCTCCGATGAAGTTCTTTAGCCATATAGCCTCCTTTGCTACCTCGCTTGCTGCTATATACTCTGATTCACAAGTGGAATCAGCCACTGTCTCCTGCTTGGAACTTTTCCAAGTAATTGCACCTCCGTTTAGAGTAAAGACCCAGCCCGACTGAGAGCGGAAATTATCCCTGTCAGTCTGAAAGCTAGCATCACTGTACCTTACAACTCTCAAGTCCTCACTGCCACCGAGGGTAAGGACCCAGTCCTTAGTCCTCCGTAGGTACTTGAGGATATTCTTTACCGCAGTCCAGTGTGCCTTGTCAGGGTTCCTCTGATACCTGCTAACCATGCTCAAAGCAAAGGCTACATCAGGTCGAGTACAGGTCATAGCATACATGATCGATCCAACAGCTGAAGCATAAGGTATTCGACTCATTTCTGCTATCTCAGCCTCAGTACTAGGGCTTTATGTCTTACTCAATCTGGCGTTACTCTGGATGGGTAACTCTCCTTTCTTGGAGTTATGCATGTTGAACCTTTTCAACACTTTGTCCACATAGGTGCTTTGACTAAGTCCAATTAGTCTTTTACTCCTGTTTCTCAAAATCCTTATCCCTAGGATATAGGCAGCTTCTCCAAGGTCCTTCATAGCGAAACACTTCCCAAGCCAGGACTTTACTTCCTGCAGGGTTGGGATGTCATTTCCTATGAGTAGTATGTCATCCACATACAGTACCAAAAAGCTGACTATACTCCTACTAGCCTTGATATAGACACAAGATTCATCTTCACTCCTTGAAAAGCCAAATTCTTTGATTTTCTCATCAAAGCAAAGATTCCATCTGCGAGGTGCCTGTTTTAATCCATAAATGGATTTCTCGAGCTTACACAGTCTACTGGGGTACTCTGTACTGACAAAACCCTCTGGCTTAACCATGTAAACATCTTCAGCCAACTTTCCATTAAGGAAAGCGGTTTTGACATCCATTTGCCATATTTCATAGTCATGAAATGCAGCAATGGCTAACAGAACCCTAATAGACTTAATCTTGGCCACTGGTGAAAAGGTCTCATCATAATCAACTCCCGGAGTTTGAGAATAACCCTTTGCAACCAGTCGTGTCTTATAAGTGTGTACATTACCATCCATGTCGGTCTTCTTCTTGAAGATCCATTTTGCACCCAACTATCTTACGATCAGGTACATTGTCAACCAAGTTCCAAACTTGATTGTCATACATGGACTGTATCTCGCTATCTATAGCCTCTTTCCATTTAGCAGCCTCAGGGCCTGCCATGGCTTCCGTGTAGCTGTTAGGCTCATCCAGATTTACCAGTGTGTTATCACTGATAAGTGTCTCACCTTCTGCAGTAATATGAAAACCATAATAATGCTCAGGTGCATTCCTAACTCTGGTGGAACGCCTCAGAGGTATAGATTCTTCAGTCGGCTCAACAGGAGTTTCCTCCTCAGGTTGAGGGCTAGGGTTTGAGGTTCCTTCACCACTTGACTCTTGAATTTCCTCAAGGTCAATTTGCCTCCCACTGTCTCCTTGGCACATGAATTCTCTCTCTCGAAAGAATCCTCTTCTTTCTACAAAGACCACATTATCACTGGGTTTGTAGAAGATGTAACCAAAGGATTTCTGTGGGTAGCCGATGAAAATACACCTTTCGCTTCGGGGTTCGAGCTTATCGTGAGTCTCGCGTCTCACGAAAGCCTCGCAACCCCAAATCTTGATGTGGTCTAGATTGGGAACTTTTCCAGTCCACACCTCATGAGGTGTTTTGGCAACCTTCTTTGTAGGGACTAGATTAAGGATATGGGCGGCAGTCTCTAAGGCATACCCCCAAAATGAGATTGGTAGCGAAGCTCGACTCATCATGGAACAAACCATGTCCAATAAGGTCCGATTGCGCCTCTCAGCTACACCATTCAACTGTGGTGTCCTAGGAGGTGTCAATTGTGAGACAATCCCACATTCCTTAAGATAGTCAAGGAACTCAGTACTAAGATACTCACCACCACGATCGGATCAAAGCATCTTAATGTTCCTGCCCAACTGATTCTCCACTTCTTGCTTAAACTCTTTGAATTTCTCAAAGGTTTCTGACTTATGCTTGATTAGGTAGACATATCCATATCTACTAAAATCATCAGTAAAAGTCACATAGAATCGATTAGCATCTCTTGTGGCGGTTCTGAAGGGTCCACACACATCCGTGTGTATGAGGTCCAACAAACCTTCACCCCTAGCACAAGTGCCAGTAAAAGGTGACTTTGTCATTTTACCAAGCAAACAAGATTCACAACTATCATCTGACTTTAGGTCAAATGACTCCAAGACTTCATCCTTTTGGAGTTGGCCTATGCGTTTCTTGCTTACATGTCCAAGACGACAATGCCATAAGGATGCTTTATCTAAGCTAGTGGAAGAGTTAATACACAATACATTATTTCCTAGATTATGTACAACAGATACAGTTTCATACACGCCATCACAAGGTAATGCTTTAAAATAAAGAACATTATTAAAGAAAGCATCAATACTACCCTTATTATTATCAAAATAAAAGGTAAAACCTTGTTTATACAATGCATGAAAGGAAATAACATTTCTTGCCATTTCTGGCGAATAATAACATTTATTCAAATCTAATGTAAACCCACTATTTAGCACTAAGGAATAAACTCCTATCTTGGTGACAGGTGAAGCTTTCCTGTTTCCCATGATCAAGTTTATCTTTCCCTGCTCCACATTCTCACTTCTTTTTAGTCCCTGCAAATCACAACATATGTGAATACCACAACCTGTATCAAGGACCCAAGACTTAGAATGAGGTGAGTTATTAGACAATATAGTGTATATACCTGCATGGTTGGGTTTTACTTTCCCATCCTTCAAATCTTGCTGGTACTTTGGGCAGTTTCCCTTCCAGTGCGACTTTTCATGGCAATAGAAGCATTCAGCCTCAATAGGGTTAGCAGAAGGAGTGACAAAACCTTTCTTGGTTTTGCTTGAAGAGGAGCCTTCAAGGGTCTTACCCTTGGTACCCTTAGAAGGGTTCTTTCTCTTCTTCCCTTTGCCATGCCCGATTGCCAAGACATTGGCCGCAGTTGGAGTAGGAGTAGGAGTAGTAACAACCGACTTACCCTTTATACCACTTTCGGCGGTCTTCCAGAGTCCTTGAAGTTTGCTAAGGGTGACTTCTTCCTTGTTCATGTGATATGTCATGCGGAATTGATCATAACACGATGGAAAGGAGTGCAAAATGATGTCTATTGCTAACTCCTTAGGGAAGTTCACATTCAGCTTCAGTAAACGGTCCACATACCTTTGCATTTTCTGCATGTGCCCCGTGATGGGTTCACCATCCTTCATTCGGGTTGTTATCATGGAGGAGATTATTTCATATCGCTCTTGACGAGCACTTTGATGGTAGCGGTCCATCAAGTCCTGGTGCATCTCAAAAGGATAATAGTCCTCATAGGACTTTTGGAGCTCGGCTGTCATGGTGGCCATCATGATGCATGCCACTTTTGTAGCATCTCTTTCATGTACCTCATATTCAGCAAGCTCTTTAGGAGTAGCAGTTGGCTCGGGTACCTTCAGCTCCTTGTCGAGAACATATTCTTTGTTCTCATACCGAGTGACCATCCTGATGTTTCTGACCCAATCTGTAAAGTTGGACCCATCAAAGATGACTCTCCCATAAAGATTCATGAGAGAGAAGGAGCTAGTAGGGTTTGAGCCAGAAGCATTGTTATTGGAAGACATCTGAAAAGAAGAGGGAATAGATTAGATTAGATATAGAGATAGTCCTTAACAAAACACCCAGATGTAATATTAAGGCTAGGACCCAACACAATATTTTATAACTTAGAAGAGGGATGTCGTAATCTAAGCTATAAGATATTTGAAGGTAGGTGAATGACGATTCACCAATTTCCACCATTAAAAATGAAATATTTAATTAGGTTTTAATTGGTTTAGAAACTCCTAGATTCTTTGAGATTCATTAAACTTTCTTCAATGGCATGTTTCAATCTCGAGTGTGCCCTTCAAGTTTTGTGACTGGGATGTCGAGGATCACAAAACAAGGTGTGAAGTAACCATGCAAATTACTTGGTACCCTTAATGTATTACCCCTCAATCGATGTGCCGGTTAACCACACACGCTCCATCGATACTATGATAAACATTAAATCACCCTTTACCTACCTTGTTAAGTTCAAGTTAGTGTGCCGGTTAACCACACACGCTCCACTAACGACTTAAACAAAGTGTAAAGTGTAATTTCATGGATTAGCACCTTATTCACATTTTCCTAAAATAACTAAGATTGGGAATTCAATAAAGTTTAGTTACTTTAGTATTATCATTATACTTTTAATGAGAATTTATAAGTCCTTGTCCTACCCGTTCGGCTAACGACCCTCCACCGATCAAGGAAGCGGTGGGTGAGAGTGGACACCCATTAAGTTGCCATTTTATAGGCAACAACCTTATACGCCCCTTATAGACCGACTTCGTGAATGAGGCGTACTAGCGGTAAGACGACTTGATCTTATACATATATAAATATTATTAAACTTATAATATTATAAAGTATAAGGGTTGAATTTTAACTTTTAAAATTATAGGGGTTGGAACTAAAGTTTTTAATATGACTTTACATGTTCCAAAACTTGAGGGCAAGTTTTGTAAACTTTCAAAACTTTTCGTTTCTCATAACTTATGAGTTAATGGTTATTAAAAATGAAGACTCTTCATTTTTTGTAACCTATGTGTTCTTTTAATGGTTATTTATAAATGTGACTTTTGGTTATCCATAACTTAAGAACTAGTTATGGACTCCATTAAAACACATAAAGATCAAGAATTAATCTAATCAATTATTAGCACATAATTTCTATGATCTTCTAAACTCATATGTTTATGAATGTTCATATCAAAAATTTCAAGAATCGTAAGTACATATACAAAACTTGAAATTTTGATACGAGCTTTTGAACAAAACTTCGATTTTCAAGTTTTTTTTTCCATCAAGTATCAAATAAACAAACCAGGCTTTGATACCACTGATGAGTTTTGAGCATTCTAACACTCCTATGGTGTACATGCAACCCTAGAAACCTTGGATCTATGTTTGACTAAGATACATGCAAATAATTATTTTTCCAAGGTTCTTATCCTATCTAGCATGGCATGGGGAACTTGAATCAAATATTGCTAGTAGAATTACTTACCTTGTAGTTGTAGTTGATTGCTTGGAGTTTTAGAGCCTAGCACCAATAGTGTGGATGCCTCAAATGGAAATCACAAATCACCACAAACTTGGAATTTTGAGAGAATAGTAATCACCTTTCTTGAAATCAGCCCTCTTACTTTACTCACCACAACTCATGTGATTTCAAGAACCAAAGCCTCCTTTATATAGTGTGGTGGATTAGGGTTACATTCATGTAAACCCTAATACCCATGTCTTTTCATTTCCATGAGATCCATGGGTTAAAGCTCCATGGAGTATCCATGGACTTTCCATGCAAGCCTAGCCCATTCCAAATAAGCATTAGCCTACACTATATAAATACAAGAGCCCATATTTAATTAGTCATACTTTTGATCTCTAAATTAATTCTAGATTAATTATAGATCAATACTAATTAAATAATATGATTTTATATTAATATATTAGGACTTATAATATATTAATAAATCATAACTTATACTATTCTCAAACGATTATCCATAAATTGTTCGGGTGAAGTGCAACCCAAATGGACCATGCCGGGTCGGGTCAAGTACATACCAAATATAGTTATGGACTTAGACACTATATCCAACAGTCTTCATCTCGCAATACCGAGATATCTTGTGCCTGTTTTTGGTTAATTTTGGTTAAACGAGCATTGGTTCACTTCAAAGTTTGAATCTCTGATGATGTTGTAATTATTGCGATTCCGATCCTACAGACATCATCATTCATTTTTTCGGACCCAATAAATTTCGCCTTTGTGGGATCCATCCCAGAGGTAATGCTCGTAAATGTACCTAATGACAATCCGATAGTAAATGAGTATCGCAAGAAGCCTGTTTCTGGTGTTCGTCCTATGCCAGATGAATTGCGAACGGCGATTGAGGAGGCTAACAAATCAAAAATGGGAGCAAAGCGAAAGGGAAAGGCAAGTCCTTCCGAAACTGTCAAAACACAGAAAAAGAAGGTTAAGAAAGCTGTTAGGAAACAGAAGTCACCATCACCAATACAGGGGGATTCAGAGTCAAGAACGCATTCTGATTTGAGGGAGGGTGACCACGTTCAAAACGAGGTTGACGATACTGCAGCTACTTCGGAACCACCTACTTCCACTCCGATTCCAAAGGTATCTATGCCACCTACCTCTACTTCTTCTGCTTCTGAATTCTTTCATATACCCTCTCCTCCACCTTCTCTAACCACCACCTATTCTCCAATCACAACCACTACACCAATCACCATTACTTCATTACCAAATTTATCAGTTGGAGTTTCTCAACCATAAATTTATGTACCTTTATCCACTCCGTTGTATATCGACTCCACAGCAACTACAGCCACCATCAGTACTCCCATGTCTACTGTCAACGTACCTGATACGGGGGCATATGATTTCGGTGTTACTATTGGTACCAGCACATCTATAGCTTCACCTTTACGAGCAGATGATCCAGATCTTGTTTTTGGCGATGATGATGATGCTTTTCAAGACTTCACTTTCAGTCCTTTCACAGTTCATCAGGACAGTGATGATGACAATGCCCTTATGACTCAAGGGAAGTTTAAGCAACTTAACGCCAAGTTGGATTCGATTCTGGAGTCCTCGATTACTTCAACCAATTATGACTTCATGTTCAAGTCTCATAGAGCAACTGCTAAATCGCTTATCAAAGAGAATATGAAAGTCCTAGCTGCAGCGACAAAAACCATTCAAGCCTCAGAATCCACTATTTCCTATGCGACCGCAAAACTCGAAAGACTATATGCTGAAGTTACGCAGTTCATGGAGGACTTTTAGAAATCTAATGATGAAAACACAGAGCATGTCAACAAAGTGATTACAGGTCTTGAATCCACCTTGCATATTGAGAAGGACGCTCTTTCGTGTGTTTTCTCTCAAATCCAAGTTGACAATTCTGCACTCAACATCTCTATTGAGAACAAAATTGAAAAACTTCAAGCGGACCTTGCTACTGAGAACAATCTTACGGATAAGCTAGCTTAGAAGACGGAAAAAGCAAAGGTTCTGATGGTCAAGTTGAACTATGACAACTGGCATTTGGATGATTAGAGTCGGAGAAAGTTGTTCTTAAAAGCTACGTTTTGGATGTCAACCTTTATCTGCAAAATCTTGTAGAGACTCGTGATTCTCTGGTCAAGGTCTCGGTATGTCAGCGTCTTGCAGAAAAACTCAAGCTCGTCTTCACTATGCTTAACAAATTAGTGGGTGTTTCGGAAAATGATGCACTTCCAAAACAAGGGGGAGAAGTAAAAGCGAGAGAATAGCCCAAGCAAACAAAAAAGCCTAAGCATACAACTGGTGAGCCTACTGGTGAAAACGACCAGAAACCAAAACCGAACCATAACGATCAGAAGGATAATGTAGCTTCTGGATCTAGAGGAAAAGAAAAGATTGTTGATGATGAAGAAGAGGGAGAAGAATTATCTGAAGGGGAAAAGGTGTAAGAAAGCAAAGATACAAGGAGCTTGATGATATTATAATACTCAGAAAAGAGTTAGAAGCTAAGGAAGCTGAAGAAAGAGTTGTGAAGGTTACCTTAGAGACTCAGAAGCCCTTGTTTCCGCCATGGACTATGAAGAGTATCTAGAAGGAGGCGGTTGATGAACCAAGTGACAATTTGTTGGAGCCTTCGATTTCGTTTGAACTGGAAAATTCTACAGATTCGCACCTTGACTTTCCAATAACTCCTAGGGCATTTCTATTTAGATGCTTTGAGAAGATTAAAATAGCTCCGCTTTCTGATTCTAATGTCAATCATTCACTCTTCTCATTCTACATTAAGTATGGACTTACTCAATACAGATCTTGGAGTTTACAAAAGCTTGTTGCAGTGAAGGTTTATGCTCCCGTTGCAACTTGAAAACTTCATCAACATCAGATTCAAAGGATTCAGAGGAGCCAATAAATCAGAAACTGATTTTACTCTTGCATATTTTCCGTGCATGAATCCTTACGATTGGATTACTTTGTTTCTTATCTTGTCCAAAGACGCATAGAAGTGTGAGCGTATTGTTGCTCATCTGAAACGAATGTTAATTTGCTACATTCATGATGTTGCAAAATTGGATGTGGAAATTGCAGTTGTGCTGAAAATGAAACCAATTTTGAAACTTGATGAAGAATCGAAGGATCTGAACAACATGAAGCTGGGCAAAATCCAAAAAGAAAACTGGAGTGTGGTGTATCAAAATAGGACTACTCAGGTTGTTCAGAGGTGTACGTTCTTTTTACTCGACAAAAATTTGTACTCAACCACCACTCTGAACTACATCATGGAGTTTACTGAAGCTTGTAAAGCGAACAATGCTGCTGATCATAAGTGTTTCTCCGATGTGATCAGATGGTACATCCTTGTCAAAAAGACCCTTGTGAACTTAATTATGAAGTTATTCAAGGTTCAGAAACGTCAACAACAATGACGAATCTCCTTTCTTTATTTGACACAAAGGGGGAGATTGTTGGTTTATTAATGTGTTGTGTCAAATGTTTTGTACGTATTTAGTCTCATTTAATAATGGGTTGGGCCTATCCACCCATCTTTATGGTTTGCTAGGGTTAGAGTATTTAATGTGCATGCATGTATCATTAGGGTTTATTGATTGTATTGTCCTACTTAGCTTTTACAGAAAAGTTCACGTTGAACTCTTCTAAAGCTTTGATAATATTAAGCATTCAGCACATCTTTGATCATTGCTCTTGTTATTTGATTCACTCTATTGTTTAGAATCTATCGATCTTTAGTTTTATTATTTCTACAAGTATTAGATCCTTGGTTTGAGTGAACAGGAGGAACAATCGTGTGAATCCAGTCTCAAACTAAGGAAAAAGGGTTTTAAAAATGGTTTTCAAAGTAAAGATTTTAAAAATAACTTTCAAAGTTGCTTTCAAAATAACCAAAAGAGGATGCGATGTGTACGATCAGTCGGAGCCAGTAAGTAGACCCCAAATTACCACACTGTTATTTGATCTTGTGATATGTCAGAACAACATGTTAGTGATAGGCTATGGATCTTCAGGAATTGCATGATAGAATTGCATGATTATATAATGCCTTATCTCTTATAGAATCCCTGATTGATTGTGGTATGACTCTGTCGCGTGTGAATTAGCTATTGAGTGAATACGCTAAGTCACATGTTGCATGGTTTAAATGATTTTAGGATAAGGGGTTTGGTCCTGTTGTGCAACTCATTCCTGAGTCCAACCGTTTTGGGATTGAATCTTTTAGCCTAAAATTGTTTAAACTATGGGGTATGTGATTGTATTCATGCAATAGTCATCTGACACCAACAGATAGTCGCGCGACAGTTAATGGTATGGTGAGTCATAGGGGGGTCAGCCGACCAGTTGCGTTATTGGATGAGGAGGCGGTGGTTTCCCTAGAATGGGTGCGGTTCATAGCGGTTCGGCGTGAGTAATGATTAGACACTCTTGAGAGAGTGAGGGCATGGCGAAGGTGCGCTCGTGATGCTGGGAGTCTGAGATCAAGAGTTCGTATGAGAATCTGTCTGATTTTATCGTGTTTTAGTGCCAGTCGGCTCCTCTGCTCGAATGTTGCTTGCTTTGTGCTTTTTGGGACCCATATTGATGTGAGTTAACCATAAAATGAATACTTTAAATTACATGCTATGAAGGTTAAATAATCTCATAATGAAGGACTTGGACCTATTACGCAGCTCTTGTCTGAGTCCAACCATTGTAGGGTTGAGTCCTTTCATCAAAGGATTATTTAAGCTTTGTTGCATGTAATTGTATTCATGAAGTGATTAGCTGACATTGGTAGGGGATATTCAGAAGCTGATGGTAGAGGAGGTATGGGTGGAATCCTATAAGAGCCTAGGAAGTATTTAGTGCGGTTGTTTCGCTGTAGAGCAGGTATTGGAAGTATTTTATGAGTAGGTCTTGGAGGACCCAAGATGATTCTTGAGGAAAGTATGGACCCGAGATGATTCTTGAGGAAAGTATGGATAGGTGTGGAAGGTAGTATTGGGCCCGTACTACTGGAAGCACAGAATCCATACTTGAATAAAGGAGGGTTTCGGGGGTTCTAAGGGCTGGTCGGGGTGATAGCAAGGTTTGGTACCATGGTTCGTGGCAGGGATTCTGTACCTATTGATCTTTTGGTTATGGCTGCCTAGGCATGAGGATGAGTATGGTAATTGCTTTAAGCCCCAGTGGTTTTATCGATTTGGGTTGTTTGATCCAAATCTAGTGAGCTTATTGGTTTGAGGCCTCAGAGGTTTTGCTCAAGGTCGTGTATTCGACTCGCGGGACTCAAGAAGGGGGCGATGATTATGATCGGCTTGGGTTTGCAGCTGGAAGTGGGATAGTCGATTGATGGATTGGAATGTTGTTATCCGTGTCAAGGTTTATGCCTTTTTCAGTTTCCGAGTTCGAAGGAGTGAGCAGACTTGTAATTTCCAGAAATTTGATGTAAACCCAGCATGGTGTCTGTTGGTCGCGAAGTTTGGTGACAATATGTCAGCGCAGGAGTGCGCAGGTGGAATAATGTTATATGGATTCTTGTGATGTGTGCAAGGCTCTGTATTTTTGGGTTGCAACAGAGCAGGTGTCAGATCGTCAGTTGGGATTGCAGGCAAGGAGGGTACGTCTTGGATTGTAATTCGGAGTTTTTTTATGCTTTTTGTGTAAACACCTTTATGATAAGAGGTCATGATTGGAAAATTTTTAGAGGTCTTCAGTTGAACTCACGGTTCTCTTAGGATTGGTTGGTCCCTGTCTGGAAGGTCATCCTGCGTGTATTAATCATTTCGGGGTTAGGAATGGAGGTGCCTACTTAAGTCGGTTTGAGTTATGATTTGGTTTCAAAAACAGTGGGTGGTAGTTCGAGCCCTAAGTGGGGGAGAACTAGGATTCTCGGGTTGAGTATCAGTCGTGAGGGATTTGTCAGTTCGTTGTTGGATTGCAGTTTTCAGACTAGTTTCGGGCTGATATTGATCAGTAAACCATTTCCAGAAGCGGGTATGTTCAGTTCCGTTTGGGTTTTGATTCTCTGGATTAAGCATCATGTGTCCTCGACCATTGGTTATTGAGTTCTTCGTTCAGCGAGGGTCTCCGAAAGATTCAAGAGGTGGCAGTTAAGTCCAAGGAATGGGTCAACCTATCATCAAGCTTAGTATGTTTTATGTCCCTTGGCCTCGGGTATGTTTTCCCTCTTCGGGGGTGTGAAATTTTGTTTTTTAGCAAGCTCAGGTTGTTGGTAGCATTCGGGAAGCCTACAGGAGCTAGATGCATATTGGTGGAATCTGTTCAGTCCCAATCAACGTATGAAGTCTTATTTCGATGGTTCACAAGCTGTTGTTAGGGGTTTGATTATCAAGTTGGGAATTGGTTATAAGGTCGCAATCATAAAGCCCTTTTATGAAGGTCTTGAGTGGTTTTCCACGTGGGGGTACACCTTAGCGGGTAGGGGTTGGATTCAATGCGGAAGTTCTTGGATTGAGCATCCTTGCTCATCGGAGCAGTGGTTGGTAATGGTATGGCAGAGAATCAAGGGTTATTTAAGGTTGCGGTACATCATATGGTTTGGTTTTTGTTGAAGTTTGCGGTCGGTATGTTTTGGGGATATTTTTTGCATGTCTCTGGTAGTGTCCCCAGTTAAGGAATGAAGGTAGATTCAAATGGATGCTCATCAGTTTTAGGGAAGGTTCTGCGAGAAGATATTATGAGTGGCCATTTTCGAGTGGGCTTTTGTGGAAACTCGCATTGGAAATCGCAAGTGTATTCGTGCAAGGTCTGTATCCAGAGAGATGTGGGTTAAGAAATTGTATGTCAAGGCATCAGCTGGAAGGTCCAGGAAGTGTCTACCTTTGTGAAGGTCGGGCAAGTGATGAGGTTTCAGGCATCTAGCAGCAGGGTGTCGGTCCGGCGGTTATGGAAATCTATATCTCGTATCTCTTTGTTGTCGTCAGGAGTTGAATAGATAGTTTGATGGATACGTGTCATGGATTTAGCATTGGTTCATTTTGGGCGGTCTGCCAGGGAGTCAGACCAGTTCGAGACTTCAGGATTCAGATAAAATAGGTTGGGTTTCTATATGGGATTGTGCAATTCATCTTCTTCGAGTAGCAAATTTTGTTGGGTTCAGTTGCCTTGGGAAGGAAATTGTATTTTTAGGGTTGTGGTTGTGTCCCTCAGGCTGTGGGGCACGCCGGGAATGATAAGAAATGATTTTGAGGACGAAATCGAATTTAAGTGGGGGAGAGTTGTAACACCCTATTTCGAATCGCTTCATTATTCGGGGCTGCGACCCCATCGTCAGTTGTCATAAGGCTTGGTATCTTAGGGAAGAAAGGATTTGGCCCTTTTTGGTGAAGGATGTTAAAGTTTAAGTGGGCCAAGTGTTCGATGGTGTTTCGGAGCCCAAAGGCATAATCGTAAATTGTTAACTCGGTCCCTTATGAATTTTGGGTTTGGTTCGGGGAGTTTAACGGCTATGATGGGTGCTAGAAGTGTAGGGCTTCTCGTCACATTTCCGTGGATATAAAGATCTTCTGAAACGGACTTAAAATGAGGAACTTATGGCATGCAGAGTATTTAAGGTTTTATAGGGAACCCTAGTACGCAGGGCGTACCAAGGGATTACGCTTGGTGTACTGCTATGGAGATCAGTACGCTTGGCGTAGAGTGTTATACGTTGGGCGTAATGCGAAGGATGGTGCAGGGTGCGAGGCCTCGTACGTTGGGCGTATGAGGGTAAGTTAGAAAACCCTAATTTTTGTGTTGTACCCTATATAAGCTTTATGATAGCACCTTTTGTTTTTTTCTAAGTCAGCCTCCATGCTCTAAAACCCTAATTTGACCCCCTAGCCCATGTTTGGTGATCTTGAAGCTCTTGTGAAATTTGTGGAGGATTTTGTGGATCTAGAAGGAGAATGAGGAACTTGAAGACTTGTTGTTTGAAAGAAAGCTTTGAGATCCAACATTTGTATCTCCTTTTGGTAGCTTGGGAGGTATAAAGTTCAAAGCTTTCCTTTTCATTTCATGGATCTTCTTATAGGTTCATTTTTGGTCATTTTGACCCCTTTTGGTTGATGAGTGGAAGTTAAAGTTGACTTGGAAGCTTGAAATTGTTGATCTAGATATATCATGGGTTCCTTGGGCATAATGGTGCAAACTTTATGGTGGTTTTGGTTCCATGCATGTATTAAGTCAAGTATTAAGCTCTTTTGAGCTCTAAAGTCCCATTTAGCCATGCATGCACATAAAGTTGGCAACTTTATGTGATTAACCACCTTGGAGAAGTCAGATATGAGCTTGGATCCAAGTCTTAATGGATTAAGTGATGAATATGGAATGTTGGTCATGGTAGGTGAGTACGTTGGGCGTACAATTATGTATGTGGTGCGTGCAGGCCTCCCATGTTGTACGCTGAGCGTACAAGCTGAGTACGCCCCGCGTACTCGCCAGACTTAGGCTTTTTGCGTTTTGGGCTTCAGTTTGGGCTTGATTGTTTTGGGCCATGTTGGGCCATCTGGATTTTTACAGTTGGGTGGTTGTGTCTTACTGGACTTTTCTTGAGTAAAGGCCCATGAAATGAATTGGGCCCAATTTGGAAATTTGGGCCATATTTGGACCTTAGATGTTTATTTTGGATTTTGGGCCTTTGGTCATCTAGTTTGGACCTTGGCTTTGGGCCAAGCTTGTGGAAGGGTAAAAAGGTCTTTTACCTTAATTTGGACTTATAGTGTGAATCAAGGGCTAGATATTGATGGGTTGTCTTTGTGGTATCTGATAGCGTGTGGATTATAGCAGGTCTGCAGTCAGAGATTATTCGTGGGATCAGTTGTTGATGGGGTATTATCTTGATGATTGGCGGTTCGGGGATCTGTCAGCCAACAGCCATGGATCGTTGGTATGATTTGGCAGTGCGAGGTGAGTTGTCCTCACTATACTTACGGGTCAAAGGCACCAATTTCGGCCCTTTGGATTGCTATCCTGGTTCATCGTATGATTGAGTAATGTGGTGATCTGTTATATCTGTATACTGGTAGATAGGATGATGCTATGCTTAGTGATCTCTTAGATCTGCCAGTTATCTGTTCTGGCTATATGTTTACCGGTCGTATGCGTTGATGTAGTTTGGTTGGGTTGAGACTATATTGCCTTGTGCTGCCAGTCAACAAACCCGATAATATTTGTATCGATATGTTATATTTATGCTTATCTGTCATGTATATGTCGACATGGTTTGTGTGTGGGGTTGGGTTGAGGAGGTCCTGCTTAGTGCTAAAGGACAACAGACCCAGGGCAGCCCGGATAGGCTGAAGGCCAGTGGGGCGTACCAGTTAGGCCGAAGGCCTGAAGAACGGTCCAGATATGTTGTAGGTCGGTGGGGCGTTCCAATCATGCTGAAGGTTCTGTGATCGGTCCAGATAGATTGTAGGCCGGTGGGACGTTCCAGTCAGGTTGAAGGCTCTATATGCATGTTTTTTGTTGTTTATGTTATCTGTTGTGTGTTGGTACTTTGGGGGAACTCACTAAGCTTTGTGCTTACAGTTTTTGGTTTATGGTTTCAGGTGTTACAGAGATTTGTGGCAAGGCGGAGGTGTGACCGTACACATCCTGATTTATGTCAGAGGCACATATTTTCAAATAATGTTTTGAGAACACCATTTTGTGAACATTTTATTAGTAAAACGATCATTTTGAAAAGTTTAAAATTGTTGAAATTTTTGGGATGTTACAAATACGATTCTGTGGATATTGAGAACGTCGAAAACGTAGTTTGTATGCTAAAGTTACGACCATTTAAAGAAAATGAACAGTCAAATATTAGTCTGCGGTCTGTAACGACCAAAAATGACATTTCAAACGCTTTGTGGGGTACTTTAAAATGTGAATTTTCAATCCCAAACAACTTTCCCATGAACCCCAATAGATCTAGTATTTTATTTTAAAGCCGACTCATTTTGCCCAAAAAACCCAACACTGATGTGGATAAGAACGAAACCGCACAACGTAGGCTTTCCCATAACGAATCTTCAAAAGATTCATTTACATAGCTATGCAAATCGTTCGGTGAATATGCTAACATTTATAAATAAGGAAATACTCTAGTATTTGATTCTATTTTCAAAATTTTATTCTTACGAAGTTTTTATGCTTTCGTGAAAAAACAGTCAAAACACTGAAATCGGGAAACCCCCAACAATTCACTTAAAACGCTTTGTTAACATAGATAAGCTATTCTTTATATGTATTTTTTACATATTCCGAACTTTAATTTCGTAGACATCTAACTTGTGTTTTCAGAAAAAACATGAGGTGTCGGTTTTCTTCGCGCTGCGGCAAGTGGTTCGAGGAAACAACACTTTGTGCGTTTCTAGCCATCCACATCACTAAAAACTTTCTATAAATAGGGAGAGAAATCATATCTATCATCCTCACACCTTCATTCTCTCTCTCTATATCGCTTTCTCTCTCTCTCTCTCTCTCTATCTCTATCTCTCTCTCTTTCAAACTTATGTGACTCGCCGCTATTGAGCAACACCTCCCGTCGCCGTGTTCCGCCACCACCGGCCACCGACGCACCTCCAGACCACCCCATTCCTCTGAAGACCCCCAACCTCTGGTGCAGGAGCAGGTCTTCCATCCCCAAAAACTTTTGCCAGAGTTGATTCTCTAGTGAGAAAAATCGACATCGATAGGCTGTCTGAGGACCGAGGTTTTTTCCGAGCAGTTACCCGGCAACGTTTTTCCAAGATTTTCCAGATCTGATACGAAGTTATCTCAAGGTAACTTTCACCCTCTCGTAATGGAACTTCGTCCGGTTAATTTTCGATACGTCATGACTTTTCCAAAACGATAAAGAACGCTTCGATGATGAGTATTCACTTTCCCATTTTCCACCTCTTTAATGTTATCGGGGGAGAATACTTCCTTATAACTGTATTTATATTTATATAGATATCATTTATTATTTATATAGATTTAAATTACCTTTTATGTGTAATAAACTAGTGTTTATTTATAACTGATATATGTGATTATTGGAACTTTATTTACATAACTAGGATGATGGTTATGCTTTTTATAAAACCTGGTTATAAGCTTTCACAACCGTTATGTTTCCCAAAAATATCGTTTTTGAACATTTAAAGTGATTACGTTGTCCAAATTTGGTTATAAACTTTATAAAGTAATTATACTCTAGCAAACTTTTGCTTGTTTTGTTAATTAATTAATAGTAAATAAAAGGAATACGAAATATTCCAGAATGATTCGAATACCATAGATAATTATTATTATACTTGGTAATTATCTCTAGACTTTCAAATCACCTCACTATAAATAAATGGCTCGAAATCCGATTTTGACACAAGTAAAAAATACATTTCAGCTACCAGAACTCGGAACCCTCTCAACCCCTTGAATCGCAAACCACCCAGTTTCCACTGCGTAGACATTGATTAAGGGTGGCAACTCTCGACCCAACCCGTAACCCGACACTGACCCAACCCGAAAATAAACGGGTTTCGGTTGAGATTTTTGACCCGCCAACCCTTCAATCCGTTTATTTCAAGGGTTAGGTTGGGTTACCTGTTTGGGTTCGCGGGTCAACCCGCCTACCCGTATATATATATATATATATATATATATATATATATATATATATATATATATATATATATATATATATATATATTACATTTACAAAAATTAGATATATTTAATTACTAATGAAATCTGATATCCTTCCGTATTCGTAATATTTTATATCATTGTATTCCTTCCATATTTGTATAATCATGTGGCTAATTTTTGTGGTGCCCTAATAAAAAAAGAAAACACACGTACTCATGAGTCACGAACACAGAACGCATCCACCAGACCACCACTGGCCGGCGGCCGCTCCTCACTTCCTCACCCCGTCATCTGATCATCACCGGTTCGCCGATCTCCTACTAACCACCTGTCATCGACTCATCGGCTACTCAGCTCGAACACCATCAACTGACAGGAGAAAAGTCGGAAAACACACAAATCGACCACTCTCGCTCACTCGCTCCTATGCTCTACTCTGACTCTAAATCGACCCACCTCCTGTGATCCCGCGAACCCATATACTTAAATGCATTATATGGGTTAGGTTGAGTTGAGGTTTCCAACCTGTCAACCCGCCAAACCATATATTATATGGTTTGGGTTGATTTTATGTTTTCTGACCCGCCTACCCGCCAGCCCGTGACCCACCAACCCGAACCCAACCTGATTACCAGACTAACATTGATCTTCCACAATGTGGCGAGACACAGATTCGAGTTCTTTGAATCTGTTTGATGTTGGAGTTCCAAGCTTGGTAAGATCTGTTAGAGTTTTGCTTCTTGGGTGCGATTACAAAAGAGGAACTCTACTTTCGGGTTCTCTAGTCTAATCTACGGGCTCGTTAAAAGAAGAAACCTACAATATCAAAGGTATGTTTTTTGATTTATTGAGTTCTAATAAGTTGCATAGATTAGTTGAGTGTAGATCATATTGTTTGTTGTTTCCGCTACCATTTATTTGATCTAATGAGGCTCGAAACCCATTAATTGTTATGGGTATTCTAGCTTACTATTTTATAACTTGAACTTGTACTAACATCCCGAGCAAGCCCATGATCTTGGATTTAATCAATATCTTGGATTGTTATCATATTTCTTGTAATATCTTGTGCAAAAAATTAAGAGCTTGACTAGATAGGAATGGACTAGGTCAAATCACACGTGGTGAATGCCTCATGAATGTTAAAGACCATCGTAAAATTCAGGGTCAAGCATGGATCAAGGAAGATCCCAAGAATGCTAGAATTTTAGTTATTATTGTTATGTATATAAAGCCTAGCTGATCATCATTCATACCCACGATCTAATTGGCACTTTCACTCTAATTTTCTTGAAACTTGAGCCCTTTTACATCATTTCTAAGATCAACTAGCATATGTAATTTTATTTTGATTAAAATAAGTTCTAAGGCAAGTGATTTCATCACCTCCCGATGTTTTATGTCGGAGATCCAAAAGGATTAAGGGTTTTCCTCGTAATTTTTTGTGTTCCTACATTTACTTTCATTTACTTACGGTTGTTTGATCGATAGCAACTTATTCTACTATTTACTATATTGTTATTCTGTTTTCATTGTCGAAATTACAAAAATACGTTGTGATATCTTGGTAACTTTTTTAAGTATCTTAAGCTTTATTATACAAATTCACTTGTTAAATCACTTTCACACTATTTTTGTCCCAAATTCACTTCATTTCATTACGAAATAACACAATTTTATTAAGCAGTTTTCTGAACTTTATTATTTTCTACCCAAGATCTTGGGCACAACAAAGATCTTTGGGATATTTCAAGATCTTAAGCACTTTACTTCCACTAACCTTATTTCAAACATTACACCATACTTACTAATTTGGTTACGAAATTAGTTTGTTAATTTTGACCAAAAAACATATTACTTTAGATTACTCTAGTTATTAGCGTTAAAAGTAATATATTTCTACTTACAATTTTATAAAAAAAACGTTTATACATACATTCATAAAAAACCGTGTGCATATAAAGATTGTAAGTAAAAATATATTACTTTTTAACATGAGTAATCTAAACAAAAGTTGTAGTAGACTCAAATACAAACATGTGGATATAAAGATCGTTAAAATTCGAGATCGTATGAAGAAGTTACGATATTCAGAACACAAGACCTAAGTCAAACCACAAGACCTAAGCAACCAAACAGCCGAGACCGCGGTGACCATAAGCATCAACATCCTCAAACATCTCATTATAGATTGTCCCACATAGGTTGTCGTGAGCAAAATCTGAAAAACCGGTCATAAATACTAAATATGTACAAAAATAACAAAAACTTATTTTGCAACAAAAAATATAATGACTACATATGTACAAAATGAGATATATATTACTCTAATAAGTCATTTTTCCCGGCTTACGTAGAGCAGCCGGTCATAAGGAATGAACGTCTACAGTTTAGACTAGTTGAATGGGTAATGTGGACGGAAAATAATTCAGTGACTAAATATGTACAAATCAAAAATATATTACCATTGTAAGTCATTATCCAAAATTTAAGGGCAAAATAGTATTTTTATTTTTTGCAGGGACCAAAAACACAATAAAATCATATAATAAGGCGAGTCTAAGGACAAAAATAAATAAATAAATAAAAATTAAGTACCATACACGTAATTTTAACAAACAACAGAGAAGATTTTAGTAATTTGTTATGTTTATTTAAAATTTAAACGTGTAAAACTAATTAAGTATGATTATTCTTCCCCGTTTATATCTGCAAGAATGTTTAAAATCTTTTCCTTTCAAGTTTCTAGATTCAAAGGGTGTAACTTGGCGCCAGAAAAAGCATAAGAATTCAATACCTTCCTTCCCTTCCATTAAAGAGCAATGAAGGTGGACCCTCAGTGAACATTGAACACCATCGCCATATCTCGTCCTCACACCAACCAAGTCCAGTCACACACAGTCGACGAAGAAATGGGAAGAGCATTTCGTTATGTGATAATTGGTGGAGGCGTCGCAGCCGGTTATGCCGCTCTCGAATTCACAAAGAAAGGTGTCTCTCATGGTGAACTTTGTATCATCTCCGACGAACCTGTAATTTTCCGTCAATATTTTGCTTCTTTCTTACAATTTCAGTTCCTAAAATATCCATACTCGACCATGTGGAGTATGCACACCAGGTGTTTGATGTTTTGCTTATTGTCCATGATTGATTAACTGTGGTATCTCTTTAATACTTTTTTGCAGGTAGCTCCCTACGAGCGACCTGCACTTAGCAAAGGGTTTCTACTTCCAGAAGGTCTTTGCAATTGCATTGACTCCGTTATAAAATATGATGTTATTTTTGGAAAGTTCTGACTTTGTGTAGTATTGTGGTTTTTTGATGAAGCTCCTGCACGTCTCCCTGGCTTTCATACTTGTGTTGGTGCTAATGAAGAAAGGTTAACACCCAAATGGTACAAAGAACATGGTAAATCTTTCTAATAGTAACCTTGATTATATACAAATTGATATCAATTTTTACTGAAAATTATGTCGAAAATATGGGTAATGTTTTTTGAATATTCATCAGGAATTGAATTAATTCTGGGAAACCGAGTTGAGTCTGCGAATGTGAGGCGTAAAACACTATTGACAACAATGGGAGAAATCATTACCTACGAATTTCTCATAATTGCAACCGGTTCTCGGGTAATAGAACCTAATCTAACACATAGAGGTGTCAATTTTGACGTATTTGTTGGGAGAATAGCCTCAAAAATTCCCAACCACCAAACCAATGAAAAATAAAATTTAATTCTTTTTTTTTTTCTGTTATTTTAGAGTGTACAAAGGTGTGAGTTGAATCTTTGAAGTGGATAGGTGTAATTTGGGGTTGGTTTAAAAGATTAGTTTATGTGATTATAACAATTTGTAATATAGTGAATTTTCTCTCTTGTGGGTTTTCTCCGGTTTTAGGGTTTTCTATATATATTATTGTGTTAAATTTTCTTTTAGTTGGCTGTGTGGAAATCTTTTTTTCCGAACATATAATTATTTTATAAAATATAATACATAATACATATAATCTCATTTAAAAAAAAAAGCTCAATATCTAAAACCCAACCTCAATCTCGTTCCGCTCCAGCTACCAAGGGTCATGCCTTTAACTAGCCGAGACTCATTAGCTCAGCTCGTTTGCAACCTTACGTGACTAATCCATTTTTGCCACCTTTATGCAAAATAGTCAAAAATAATAATAATAATAATAATAATAAAATAAAAAATCGTATCCTATATTTTACTAATAATTTGTATGGATTGAGTGTAGGCTGTGAAACTTGAGGAAATTGGAATAAATGGATCGGATGCTGAAAACGTATGTTATCTACGCGATTTAGCCGATGCAACAAAGCTTGTGAACGTGATGCAAAAGTGTAGGAATGGAAATGCAATCGTGATTGGAGGTGGATATATCGGAATGGAATGTGCTGCTTCTTTGGTGATAAATAAGATCAATGTTTCCATGGTGTTCCCTGGGCCATATTTCAGTAAGTACTTCCAGTAATTATATAAAATTTCTTAAGCTTTATAAATAATAATGTATTAAAATATGATTATAAGAACTATGCTAACACAATAATAATATAACTTTTGTGTAGTACATTTATTTTGAAAATTGTAACTAAGAGAACAAACTTTGAATGATTCTTAACACATTCGACCATTTGACCTGTTTCATTTCTAACTATGTTTTACAAATTTTACATGTTTGTCTCATCGAAGACAATAAATTTGCTTTCTTGTATTTTATTTTTTGGTTTCATCATAGTTTTTGGTTAATTTAGTATTTTTTTTTCCCTATAGTGGGTAGATTATTTACGCCCAAGATTGCGAGCTATTATGAAGATTTTTACAAGTCGAAGGGGGTCAATTTTATCAAAGGCACATCCGTGTCATCTCTTGTGTTCAACTCCGAAGGGAAGGTAAGTTAATGGGGAAAACTCACTTGTGTCACACTAATTTCTTTCATCTAATGTGTATTTCAATTCATAAATAATTAATATATATACTTGAAAATTTTCATTTTTTTCTAGTAAAACAACTTAGGAGATTGTAATCTTTAAATGTATCCCTTATGCATTATGCCCTAGGGTGTAGCATAGACCTTATAGTTGGTTCCTACAACTAAAAGTTTCAATTCCAATATGTATTAGGTTTTTTTACATGCTTTTATGTATGCTTTTCATCTCACACAATGCTTTTGACCATGTAAGGGTTGCAAAAAAAAAAAACGTTTTGCAAAATCACTTTGAATATTTTTTGGATGACTTTTAAATTGTTCAAGCCAATTTTTAGTTAAAATTTTTTATCCTTATCTAGTTAACATTTTCATAATTAAACAATTAAAATTGCTCCCAGGTAACGGGAGCAAATCTCAAGGACGAGCGTCAGCTTCCTGCCGACATGATTATCGTAGGAATCGGCGCCCGTCCCAACACAAACCTCTTTACCGGCCAACTCACTTTTGAAAAAGGAGGAATAAAAGTAAATAGTCAGTTACAATCAAGCAACCCCTCAGTTTACGCAGTCGGTGACGTGGTGTCTTTTCCGGTCAAATTTTACGGTGACAACCGAAGGGTTGAACATGTTGATGCCGCCAGGCGAACCGCTAAGCATGCAGTGTCTGCAATAATGCACCCAAAAAACACCCCAGGATTCGACTACTTGCCATTTTTTTATTCTCGAGTGTTCTCGTTGTCTTGGCGGTTTTATGGAGATAATGTTGGGGAAGTGGTTCATTTTGGTGATTTTAATGGGACTAAATTTGGTGCTCTATGGCGGAGTAATAGTTGTTTAGTTGGGTGTTTTCTTGAAGGTGGAGGAGATGATGATTATGTGGCGATAGCTAAGGCCGTTAGAGATAAAGCGGCGGTGGCGGATTTGGGTGAGCTTGAGAGGGCGGGGTTGGGTTTTGCGGTGGAGGTGAACCGGAAACCGCCACTATCGCCGCCGGTTTGTGGAGGTGGTTTAAAGAAACCGGTGTATGTATTGTGTGCAACTTCTGCTTTTGTTGTTGCTGTGTTTGCATATTTGTATGGAAGTAGGTGGGTGTAGAAGGTAAACATGGTGTGGGTTGTGTATACAAAATGAAACTCTGGTTTATTAATAAATGAGTTTGACAATTAAATATATGGGCATTTGGTCTAGTGGTATGATTCTCGCTTTGGGTGCGAGAGGTCCCGAGTTCGATTCTCGGAATGCCCCTTTTTTTATCTTAGACGATGAATTTGCAAGTGGGTTTTAACTAATTTCGTGAGTTGGGCAATGGGCTTTAATGACGAATTGACGATGTCAACCCTTTTACTCATCAATGGATAAATAACTAATTCAATGCCTTTGTTTAGGAATTGTATTATTTAACTACATTTAAACAAATGTATACTTGTTATCGTAACGAAATAACAATTTTAATATTAAATTAATATAACTGTTATAATCTTAAAAGGTATGAAAGAGTTGTAATAGCTATAACAATTCAGTATAATTAACAAAAATAAAATTCAAGATTAATATGGTCTAAGTTAATATTTATATCAAATCAAACGATCTCAATTACATTCACTCACAACTTGTGCGTAAATAAAATTATTTATGATTTTCGGTTTAATTAACAATTGTTAACTAAATTAATTTAGAAACTACCCATATTTTAATTTCTCAAATTAGATCGTTACGTTTTTTTATAATATCAACCGGTTTCAAGTTAACGCAATTTTCAGTTAAAAATATAACAAAAACCTCTAAAGTATGGGATTAATTTAACACGACTCGTGGTCGATCCCAAAAGAGACCACACCCAAGAACGTCATTTGACTCATTTCCGACCAAATCTCATGCTAAGTAATATGTGGTCTAAATAACCTAAATCTAGCGAACCATTCACCATCTACAAGTCCACTTTGCAAACTATGAATTTCTTTTCCTTTAGGCTATCCAGCATGGGAACCAAAAAGACGCGTGAGAGCCTACGTGGACGGCCAAGTCACGCGTGAACACCGCTCCGATGTCCGGTGGCTTGGTTGTGATAGGGTTGCAAAGACGGGCCAAGACGAACAATGACATTAGAGTTTCATTTTTTGACTGTTGTTGTAGCCCGTATGAAGGGAATAAAAATAAATTCTTTCAAATTTAAAATTAATCTCTCTATATATACATACACTTTACACATTACATCTAACAAACACATACTTTCAACAAAATTGATAACTTTTTAGGTTCAATTTCTTCTTTATCCGATGATGATGATTCTAATGACGAGTTGATTTTACACACGTTGTCCACGACACAAGACATGGTACGTCAGAGAGCCGAAATTTCAAATGTCGAGAAGAAGCATAGAAAATTGATCAACAGGGATCGTATCGTGGCAAACGAACTTTTGGTACGTGATTACTTTGCTCATGATAGTTTATACAATCTATTGAAATTCAAAGACTGTTTTCGTATTAGTAGAGAATTTATTCTTACGTTTAGCTAGAGATTTGGAAAATAATTATGATTATTTCCAATTGAGATGGGATGCTAGAGGTAAATGTGGTTTTACTACAATACAAAAATGCACAGCCGCTCTTAGACAATTCGCATATGACATAGCCGCAGACGTATCAGATGAGTATTTGAAAATGTCTAAGCGGAAGGGTTGAGAATGTACATATCTTTTTTGTGAGTATGTTATAGAGTTTTACCGTGACATATACTTGCGACATCCGACTAAAAGTGATGTCGAACAGTTGTATGTCGTGCATCAAGCAAAACATGGTTTTCCAGGATGTTTAGTACATTGATTGTACACATTGGGAGTTGGAAAATTGTCCCAACGTATGGCAAGGTAAATTCACGCAGGGTGATCATGGGGTGCCGACTGTTATATTAGAGGCAGTTGTTTCACATGACCTATGGTTTTGGCATGCATTCTTTGGTATGGCGGGGTCAAACAATGACTTGATGTGCTTGGAGCATCTACGTTATTTAACAACATTTTGCAGGGTAAAGCACCAAACATGTCACACGTTATGACTGGAAATGAATATAACTATGGGTATTACCTTGGTGATGGGATATATCCAGAGTACGCTACATTTGTCAAGTCATATTCATATACGACCGATGAAAAACGAAAATTGTTCAAGTTAGCATAGGAATCTGCAAGGAAGGATGTGGAACGGGTGTTTGGAGTCGTCAACAAAAGTGACACATAATCAAACGTCCGACACGAATATGGGATAGGGAAAAATTGATGACGGTATTGACTGCTTGTGTTATTGTACATAACATGATAATAGAAGAGTATAGTGCTATTTGTACATATAGCACTATACTCTTCTATGATAATAGAAGAGTATAGTGCTATGATAATAGAAGAGTATAGTGCTATTTGTACATATAGCACATACTCTTCTATGAAGTATGATAATAGAAGAGTATAGTGCTATGATAATAGAAGAGTATAGTGCTATTTGTACATATAGCGCGAACGATACGCTTAATCCACCTCAATAATACAAGTCGACAGTCTGACATACTTCATAACGGTTTTGGAAATATAAAACTGTGAAACACATCACAATCTACGACATGATTTGACTGAGCACATATGGGAAATGCAATTCCAATAGCAAAATGACAATGAAGACAAAGAGAATGAGAACGGTGACGAGGAGGAGGATGAGGACGCTGACAATGAAAACATGGTCGGTGACGAGGAGGAGGATGAGGACGACAACGACGTCGATAAGAATAAAAGAAAATGGTTGTTCTTCTGCACCCTGATAAAAATAAAACCAGGGGAGCAGATGAAGCTTTTAAATTTGTTTCAGAATCATGGAGTGTTCTTTTTGAGAACACAAAAAGAAACTTGTACCATCTCCAAGGAAGAAGAACTACAATGTGTTGTTGGCTCCGATTAATGTCAAAAGTAAGAAATCAAACGTTAGTTGGTCCAACCCGACCTGCACCTCGTACAGTTGAATCAATATCATCGATCTCAACGACTTCATGAGTGATTATCTTCTCAATAGACATCTGCCCAATTCTATCACCCGATTTCACTTCAAAGTCAATATCAGAATGGCTGAATGAGACCAAATCTCGAAGCTACAAAAAAATGAGTTGTAATCTGTAAGAACACAACCCTAGTATACTATATCAAAATCAATCAAAGAAGGAATGAATGTACTTTTCGAAATAAAGGATCTCAAGAAACAATTTTTGAGTCAAATTAGGTCATAACAACAATAATTGACTACCGAATTCACAAAAGCATAGATTCAACTAGCTCTTAAAGTACCTAGATCAGATTAAAGAAGAAAAATACCTCAACTTACCAGAACTTCCCCGATGGTTTTGGTGAATTCAATATCACCTAATATTCAACAGCCAAAAAGGGGAAATGGTTGCAACCAATCAAAAATTGTGTGGTGCAAAAAAATCATCTCTTTACAAGGTTACTTGTACTAGTAAAATCTTTACTATCATGTTGAGCCAAGAAATGAATAAAACTCTAATCAAACCCGATATACTTTAGGCAGAAGCTGGAGGAGAGGCGAAACATGGCTGTGAGAAGAACGTATACTGAATTTGGGGCACCAGCAGGTAGATCGTATATTACCAAATTCCGAAAATTTGTTGGGTCATCAATTTCACCTCCTACTTCCCGACACCATTCTTCATATTTAAACATGCGTACATCCAAGGAAATTTATCGGAGTAGAGGTCTTTGGTTATTATAGATGAGCAGAGGTGGTTTTTGTATAGATTAGAGCAGCTGATGTTGGTTATAGATTAGAGGTGGTGAACAGGGGCTGCTTGATGAGAGAGAGAGAGAGCCTTTTTTATTTTTTAATTATTAAAATAAATAAAATAAGTATTAGATTTTAAAAAATGAAAGAAAAATAGAAAATAAATACCCCAAAGGTATTACAGTCATTTCAGTTTACTGATTGACCAAATCTGCAACGAAACTAGCCCAAAAAGACCACGAAGCCAAAAAAAATCAAGGTTTGGACTAAAACTCGGAAACAATACATACCACATGGACCATTTTGTAGTTTTGCCTAAAATTTACTATAAGTATTAATGTATTTGTTATGGTTTGTATTAAACTTTATTATGATTTGTAATGTATAAACGTTTGTAATATATAAACTTTTATTTAGAAAAATAAAATGTATTCGAAACATTAATATAGTTAAAGGGATAGTATGACATATTATTAAGTATAAAGGGGTTATATGATAAAATCAACATAGTATCTTGACCACTCGATATATATTGAGTGGTCAATAAAAAAAATCAAATAAGTCATGTACTCCAATGGGATTGAGCACTTATTTTAAAAAAGTAAATAGTAATAAGTCATAAAAAATGCCCATCCGGAGATACTCTAAGAATGTAGATTAGATTCATCAAGATCTGTTTTATTCATACTACATTCCCACGTCATTTTTTTTAATTTCCTCCGAAGTAAAAGAACCTCCAACAAAAAGCATTTACCATGCATAAATTTTTTGAATTTGGTGGAGCTTTAAATCGTTTGGTGAAATTACGGCTAAATTTAGTAGCAAAAATGAAAAGAAAACGTTTTTTACTACTTGGGGATCATCATTCCAAACACCATTAACCGAGACACCATGAATAGCAATATGACATATTTGCCTATTCAATATACCATGAAAATAAGGAGAATTTCCATGTCCTTCAATATCCCACTTGACTTTTACCTTTTGTCTTTCGAGCTAATTAAAAGTCATTAATAGATGAGTCACCCATGCAGATATTACGAAGTTCAATCTCTATTTGGAATGCCTTATTTTCATTATTAGTGCGAAAAAGATCTTCTATACTTTGCCATAAACCGTGAGCAATGGATTTCTTTTTCAAAACCATGTGAAGAAGAGATTGAGATAAATTTCTATATATCCAAGATTTAACAATAGAATCAACCCTATTCCATTCTTTAGGATTGACAGATACATGTTTTTCTTTGAGGTCTGAGGAAGAAGAGGTTTTGTCATAGGGGGCTTCAAGATGATCATCAACACTGAAACCAATACAGTGGGTTTCAAATAGTTCCCTCCGAATATCATAATTCTTATGATCTAAATCCAAAACAAGAGGCACTGCATTCTTGATGTTAACTGTAGACGAAGGTTTGGAAGAATCGCCAACATAATGAGATGAAGAAGAAGAGATAGAAGGTAGCTTTTCAATCAAGAGAAGAAGCGGCAAGAATTCACAACAAAAAGGAGAAGAATTGAAGATGGGTTTGGATCGGCTAGGGTTAGGTTGATACCATGTTAGACAAGTAATTTCCCATTAATAGATCAAGCCTTTGATTAATGAATATATGTACAAATTACATGAGAGATGGGCCAAGGGCCTTGTATAGCTAATAATAGAACTATGCTAAAATACAATACAATAAAGACTAGGTCCGTTAACACTACACACTTGATGGGCTACATCAATGTTTTAAAAACCGGTTTTTTAATTGAACCGGTATGGTGACCGGTTCCCGGTTTAACCGGTTCGACCGCCGGGTGAACCGGTTTCTATATTTTTCATGTTTTTTTCTATTTTCCTACACATACATACATATAGAAATAATGAATTTGATATTTACAAGTTCAAACATTAAAAATACACATAAAAATAAGTTGTAGATGAATCCAAATACATTAAAATAACACATAACCATAAGTTTTAGTGTTTTACATCAATCCATATACGTCAAAAAGAAAATAAAGTATAATACCGAAACGAAATATAGTTTTTGATGAATACAAACACATCAAAAGAATTTATAACATTTACCGTATGTTTTTATTTAGAGAAAACTAAATAGATTGAAAAAAAAAATCACCAAAGTTTATTATGTAAATGATTCTTTTTTCATGTGTTTTTATTCAGTTTAACCGGTTCAACCGGTTTTTTCTAAAAACCGGCCGGTTCAATCCGGTTCATAAATCAAGGTAAAACCGGTGATAGTTGAACCGCTCCCTCTCTCGGTTCCCGGTCCAACCGGTTCGACCGGCCGGTTCAAACCGGTTTTTAAAACATTGGGCTACATACATATAAAGAGGTTGCGAGCATGTATACATTTACAATATAAATATATATGACTAATACACTCATACAGATTGAATGGGAGATTGTTAAATGCTTAAACTGGATTCGAACTCTGCAACATCGGCATATTGATATCACAAAGGAACATAAAAAACTCTAACGTACCCAATAGAAACTATGTCTCTGACAAAATTAATATCAAGTTCAATGTGTTTGATCTGTTGAAATTGGATCGAGTTTCACATAAATTGCATTAATGTTGCTGTAGTACACAAGGGTGACAGATCGAGGTGGGGAGTGAGTCTCTCGAAGGAGGTTGCAGATACAACTATTCTCAACAACTATGTTGGCAACACCTTGTTTTCTGCATAAACACTAGAAGGATAAACCACGTGTTGTCTCCTAGAATACTAAGAGACGAGATTGTCACCGAGGAAAACATTATAGCCCAATGTGGATCGTCGTGTGATGAAACATCCACCCCACTCTATATATAAGTATGTAGTAAGGGATGTAGATGGGGATGAATACAAGAAAAGGTCGTGATCAAGGGTGCCTCAAATGAAGCATAAAACTTGCTTTGAGAGCCTGGAAGTGTGGCTCTCAAGGTCCGTGCATGTAAATATACATCTACTAAACAACAAAGAAGATATTTGGGCGAGTGAACATTAGGTACTGGAGTGCTGTAACATCCTAAATTTAGGGCTAGAAATTTTCTTTTTTTAAAATAAATAGAAAATTTATAAATAAACTAACACATATTAATTATATTATTAGTTAATTTAAAAGTTTGGAAGATTAAAATTGGAAATTATAACATTTGGAATTTGAGGGTTAAAAGTGTCAAAAGAGTGAAAGTGTGTTTGACTAGAGGGTTGAGTCACTTAAGTGGTTGATGGACTAAATGTGGAAAACTATAAAGATAATTAATATAACAAATATGTTAGGTGCAATAGTTATGGCAAAAACTTGAATCCAAATGGTAGAAAGTGAAAACCAACTTCTAAGATGCAACTTTTCTCCTATTCATTCAACGGAAAACGATTTGGAGAAGCTAGAGGCCTATAGGATGGCGATTTCATGGATTTATACTCTCTAGAACTGGATTCAATCAAGTAGTGATCATCTAGTGCAAATAGTGGGAGCAATCTAGGGTTTCAAGTTAAGAATTCTACACAAATCCATCTAGAAGTTGAGTTTGATATTTCGTGTAACAACCCAATGTCGATTTTATAATCAGCTGATAGTTAGGGTTTTGTTTTCTACCCATCCTTGAGTTTTTTTATGGTTCTAAGCTCATAACTATCATTCACTTGGTGGATTTGATGTTTGGATTAGGAAATTAACGTTGTCACACTCTCGGCCGATGGGCGAAACGTCGGGCTATGCGACGTTAGAATGTTCGATCACAGTCATTAAACATACATTGAACAATACAAAACAATATATATGTAACATAAATGTCACTTTCATTTATAGATAAAACATTACATCTAAAAAGGTTTTGAAATCCTAGAGGTTCTACTACAAAAGGTGCCTTAACAGATAGATATAACTATAACGATAATAAGTATTAGGTATCTCCTTGGATCCACAGTTGCTTCAGGAAGTGCAATTTTCTATCTCTTGGTTTCCTAGGAACAATGTAGCAAAAATCGGAGATTAATCGGCCGATTAATAGGAATCGGGTAGGGGCCGAAACGCCTAATTAGGAATCGGCCAAAAAACTCGAAATCGGTCAAAATCGCTAAAAATCGGTCAAAATCGGCTCTAATTCGGTGAAAATCGGTGAAAATCTGAAAAATTCGGAATCGGTCAAAATCGGAAGAAATCGGTTAAAATCGAAAAAAATCGGAAAAACTCGAAAATTTTGACTTTTTTTTTTAGGAAAAAATATAATTGCTATTGATATTCATCTATTTTGTTGTAATTTTTAATAAACTTGTTATATTGTTATATATATAATTTTCCTAAAATTATTTTCATATAGTATATCCAATCCGAGTACTCCCTAAGTACTCCCTGCCTAGATCGAATACTCGTTAGACGCTAGTTGGCCGCCCTGTGAACGCCTAACGAGTTTTGCAACATTACCTAGGAATACATGAGGTTTTGAGAACGTCAACGTAATTTTGGTGAGTTCACATGTTTGATTATTATACTTTAAAAATACCTTTTTATACGTAACTTTGTTAAGTTGTATAAGTATTTTGGTTTAAAAATAGTATTCTACTATTTATAGGTATTATGATTTTTATAATTCTTATTTCTCTTATATACTATTAATACATTCACGTCCTAGTAATGTACTTATGGAAAGGAGGGTACTCTTATCTATGAAACATGCTTACTGGGAGTGAGCCTTCATACTGAATATAGGTTAATCGGATACCGTCCAACCTCAACCAATATAACGGTGCTTATGACGTAAATAGAATCTTCATGTTTTATTATACTTTTAAATATATATTCTTAGCATAACGAACTAGTTGAGTGCTAATATAACCATTATTTAAGATGAGTTACAACATAACATACTACAGTTATCCGTTTAGGTCGAACGCATAGACTAATATATTACTATTTTTGTACGAATCGATAAGGAATGATTTTTATTCGAATGATTTTAGTCATCAATCAACTAGGTACTATGTTACCCTAGAGGATTGTCCTAACATAATGATTTGATACAATGTTATTTCCTTAGCCAGCACTGGGTACTATGTTATCCTAGAGAAATGACCTAGCATAATGATTTGGTATTAAACTATACCTTAGATTTGACCGGCTCTAGGCACTATGTTACCCTAGAGAAACTGTCAGAATAACGACCGGGTGTTATGTTATCCGATAGTTTTGGCCAGAATAACGGCTAGGTACTATATTATCCTAGAGATTTGGCCATTATAACGACTAGGTGTAAGATGAGATTGATTCAAAAGCACTCTATAATCGAGTGTGATGTATGTATTTATAATTATAGATTACAACAATAATCTCCAATAATTAAGGAGAGATAAATCAAACTCAAATACTACATACATGATCATAATTATCTAATATACTCCTTCAAGCAAATCGGTGGCAGACCAAGATGTAGCATGACACATAATTTTTCAAAATGAGAACGCGGTAAACTTCTAGTAAATATATCCGCCACTTGAAGCTTGGTGGAGACGAACTTAGTGTAGAGCTTTTCGAAAGCAACAAGTTCTCTTACAAAGTGATAATCCAGATCAATGTGTTTGGCACGTTTATGTGAGACTAGATTTTGAGTCATAAGCACTCTTATTGTTACAAAAGTGTTAGGCGATCAGGTGGCAGAGCATGAAGTTGAAGCAAAAGGTGAGTGATCCATACAATTTCAACATCAGTATTTGCCATGGATCGATACTCCGACTCATAGCTAGAATGAGAGACGTTGGGTTTCTTTTTTGCACTCCAAGAGACCAAGTCCCCCCCCCCCCCAGAAAGATAGAATAGCCATAAGTAGAGCCACGAGTTTCGAGGCATCGTGCCCAATCGGCATCAGAATAGCCTAAAATAGCATTGTTGTGTGGACGCCGAAATGTAAGACCAAAAGAAACCGTACCTTTAACTTACCGTAAGATGTACTTTGGAAATTGAAAATGATAAATTGTTGGAGCATGCAAATATTGACTCGCCTGATTAACAGCATAGGAAAGGTCAGGTCTAGTGATTGTTAGATATCGAAGAACACCAACAAGGGACCTGTACAAAGTAGGATCGAAAAAAAGAAGCCCATCATGATTAATAGATTCATGAGGAGAAAGTGGAGTTGGAACCGTCTTGCAATCGAGTGAGGACATCTTTAGCATACTTAGCCTGACTTAAGAACAAACCATCATCAATATAGCTAACTTCCAATCCAAGAAAATAACTTAGATCTCCAAGATCTTTAATTGTGAACTCCTAATTTAATTTGGAGGTGAAGTTTGTAAGTATAACTTCGTTATTGCCAGATAGAATTAAATCATCAACGTAAACAAGAAGATACATGATGCATGAATCTCTTGAAAAAACATATAAAAATGTATTTGCTCTACTACATATAAATCTGTTTGCAAGAAAAAAATAGCTAAGTCATTGGAACCATGCTCTAGGAGCTTGCTTTAGGCCATACAATGCTTTGGATAACTTACAGACATCATCAGGAAAACGAGTATCCTCAAAGCCAGGTGGTTTCTCCATATTGACAATCTTATTCAGATGACCATGGAGAAAAGCATTTTTAATGTCAAGTTGATGAAGGCGCCAATTGTGTAGAACAACCATAGAGAGAACAATACGTATTGTGGAGGCCTTGACAATTGGTTTGAAGGTGTAAGAGTAATCAATACCTGGAATTTGAGAGTATACTTAAGCAACTAAACGAGCTTTCAATCATTCTATAGAGCCATCTGAATTGTATTTAGTACGAAAGATCCATTTAGAGCCAACAATATTGGAACCAATGGGACGTGGGACGCTCTGAAACCATTTAAGATGAGATTGATTCAAAAGCACTCTATAATCGAGTGTGATGTATGTATTTATAATTATAGATTACAACAATAGTCTCCTATAATTAAGGAGAGATAAATTAAACACAAATACTAAATACATGATCATAATTATCTAATACTAGGTATAATATTATCTTTGAAATTTGGGCAGAGTATCTACCGGGCATAATGTCACACTCCCGGCCGAGGCAGCGGAACATGTCGGGTTGTGCGACTTAGTTCATGGATCACAGGTAAACTAAATATATAACACAAGTACAACAATAAACAAATTAAAATTTGTATTCCATCTTGATGTTTGAATACATGGTTCTTACAGATAATAGTATAGTACAAGAATTGCCTTAAACAAATAGGCAGATATAAAAAAAATTAGTAAACTAGATTGCCTGAAATCCATGACTACCCGTCGTCTGAATTGCTTGATATCTGATTCCATGAGAATAAATGTAGTTTGGCGGTCAACACAAGGTTGGTGAGAGTTACAGGTTTTCTCCCGACAGCAGTAATGATACTTTTGAAAGCATTCGAAAAGTATTTTATTTATAAGTAAACCATGTTTAAAATTGTGTTTGTAAGAAGTCTTTGAATAAACTTTGAAAAAACATCAAAATGTGTCTTTTGTATAAGTAAGTCCATACTTAAAATTGTTTTGAAAGAATCAAGTTTATGAGTTGTATTGGGAGAGAGAGAGAGAGAGAGAGAGAGAGAGAGAGAGAGTTAATGTTTATAGTGAGTTCTATAACCGAGCTATGTGACTAAATGTACCCTGCTACAATGCTTCATTGGACATCGTAGTAACAATTGTAAACAATTATCACCCGCTTCGATTGATCGTTCGAGGTTGTAGCTAGCAACCGTAGGTGGGGATGTCAACCCCATATAGATATATGCATACATATCTCGCTCTGAAGATTAACAGTTATAGTATTGTGGGTATGCTAAGTTTTTAGACTTTAGCTAATGAATAGTGTCTCACTATAAATCCCTTAATTAAGGTATGAAAAGCTCTCATCCCTAACTTAAATGTGATGGGTTTTGTGCAAAAGAATATTCCTATGTGCACATGCAAAACCCTAAAGCTTTGGATATAGATTTCTCTATTGTACATGCAAATTTATCTAAAGCTTACAAACCCTAGATCTAGAATATCAAATTCGAAATAACATATAAAAGAGGTTTAGATGTTTACCTCTTGATTGTTGCAAAAATCTTCAAGCTTTGAGGGCCTAGTATCACAAGTGTAATACCTCTAATGGCTTACAAACACCAAGGCAAGAAGATGATCTAGAATAGAGGGGATGAAGGCACAATTTCGGCTCTAAGAACTTCTTAGGGTTTCTGGTAGCCGATTTCTATAGCCCTAAGGATCCTATATAGTTGAGCTGCTAGGGTTTCAGCCAAAACCCTAATTAGATAGCTTAGGCCTTAAGCAGTCCAAGGAACCTTCTAGAATAAGGCTTGGACAATTTCAAGGTGGGCTTCCACCCTAATTTCGACCCCCCTTGAATCCATAAGGATCCACAACCCAAATCCAATTATCTTATAATTGGCACTACTAGTCCCCTTTAATTAATTAATCTCTTTTAGCCACATAATTAATTCTTGACCAATATCAATTAAAACAATATGATTTCTCTTTTAATATATTATTCATATAATATATTAATAAACTATAATATCCTCTCTCTCCATAAATCATCCTGTCAAGTTGCTTTGGTGAAGACAACCCAAAAGGACCATGCTACAACCGGGTCAAGTACATACCAAATATAGTTATGTACTTAGACACTAATCCAACAGTCTCCCACTTGGATAAGTCTAGTAACTATAAATGAAAGTACGACTTCAGGATCCGATTAGCAATCGTAGCTCTCAAAAGCCGTTGTCGAACTCTGACTTGTCCTTTAGACAAGGGATCGTATAATCCTCTGTTCTCAAGATATCGTGCAGACAAATACATCGAATATAGTCATACTTATTGACCAGCAGTTTGTTTCTTGATCTCTGATTCGTCTGACATAGAACTTAATTGAACACATCAATCAGTCCTGAGCGGGCCCGACACATAAGTCAAACCAAATCATCGAGGGGCCCAAATATCGCTTTTAGCCTCTTAGGATAAAAGGAACAGATAAACTTCGACTTATATGCATTTACTATTCACTCATCAAATCATGCACAACAATGCGTTTTATAACATCAAGTTACTGATGCATTTACGCATTATCAATGCACAACCAACTCGCAAACAATAAACCATATATATAGGTTTAAAGACTATATGGTATTATCGTTTTGCGATCACTCGTGATAAATTCCATGAAGTGATGCTAGCATGCGTGGGTTTAATCCAATGCTCAAATCTTAATTCATAAGCACTCATGAACGTTGTAGCAAACTTTTGCTATGTATAATACACTTTAGACAGTCTACAACCAATTCATGACAGTCTTCTTTCATACCTACTTCCAAAGTATAAGCGACTGTGGACTGTTCGAATAATCTTATTATTCAGGAAGTCAAAACATGCAAATTGAAACAATAGGTAAATAATTAACACAAGACAGTAACTTTACTTATAAATAATACTTCTTTATTTAATCATCAAATGTTAATTACAATTTATCTATTACACGTTTCGACACTATCTAATCTAAACTAATATCGTCCTTCAGTCCAATGCTCCTAGCATGCTGCAAGTGCTTAACCCTGCTCAGTCCCTTCGTAAGGGGATCTGCTGGGTTATCCTCTGACGATACCCTCTTCACTACGAGGAGTCCCTCTTCCACCCGATGCCTAATAAAGTGATATTTCCTGTCGATATGTCGAGATCTGCCATGATCCCTCGGTTCCTTGGTCAAGGCAACCACTCGTTTATTATCGCAGAAAATCTCCATAGGCTCCTTTATGGCTGGCACAACTCCAAGGTCTCCGATGAAGTTCCTCAACCATATCGCCTCCTTTGATGCTTCGCTCGCTGCTATATACTCGGATTCGCACGTTGAATCAGCTACGGTCTCCTGCTTGGAACTTTTCCAAGTCACTACTCCTCCATTTAGGGTAAAGACCCAGCCTGGCTGAGATCGATATTTATCTCGGTCTGTCTGAAAACTGGCGTCACTATACCCTCGCACCCTTAAGTCATCACCCCCACCGAAGACTAGAAACCATTCCTTGGTCCTCCGAAGGTACTTATGAATATTCTTGACTGCGGTCCAATGTGCTCTGCCAGGGTTCCCTTGATATCTGCTGACCATGCTCAAAGTGAAGGCCACATCAGGGCGAGTACAAGTCATAGCATACATTATCAAGCCAACTGCAGAAGCGTAAGGTATTCGACTCATCTCTGCTATCTCGGTCTCTGTACTCGGGCTCTGAGTCTTACTCAGTTTGGCGTTTCTTTGGATTGGTAACTCCCCTTTCTTGGAATTCACCATACTAAAACGCTTTAGTACTTTATCCATGTGAGTATTCTGACTAAGTCCTATTAGTCTTTTACTCCTGTTTCTCACTATCCTTATTCCCAGAATATAGGTAGCCTCTCCGAGGTCCTTCATAGCGAAACACTTCCCAAGCTAGGACTTAACTTCCTGCAGGGTCGGGATGTCGTTTCCTATGAGTAGTATGTCATCGACATACAATACGAGGAAGCTAAATATACTCCCACTGGCTTTGACATATACACATAACTCATCCTCGCTTCGCAGAAAACCAAACTCTTTGACTTTCTCATCAAAACAAAGATTCCATCTGCGAGATGCTTGTTTCAATCATAAATGGATTTCTCAAGCTTACACACTCTATTAGGAAAGCGGTTTTGACATCCATTTTCCATATTTCATAGTCATGAAATGCATCAATGGCTAGCATCACTCTAATAGACTTTATCTTTACAACTGGTGAGAAGGTCTCATCATAGTCAACTCCTAGAGTTTGAGTAAATCCCTTCACAACCAATCGCGCCTTATAAGTGTGTACCTTCCCATCCATGTTGGTCTTCTTCTTAAAGATCCATTTGCACCCGACCGTCTTACGACCTGGCACATTGTCAACTAAATCCCAAACTTGGTTGTCATACATGGACTGAATATCGTTGTTCATAGCCTCTTTCCATTTTGTAGACTCCGGGCCTGCCATGGCTTCCTTGTAGCTGTTAGGTTCATCCAAATTTATTAGTGTACTATCACTAATAAACATATCACCTTCACTTGTTATATGAAAACCATATAACGCATGCGGAACACTAACCCTACTGGAACGACTAAGAGGTAAGGACTCGTCAATCGGTTCAACAGGAGTTTCCTCCTCAGGTTGAGCGCCAGTGTTTGAGGTTCCTTCATCGTTCGATTCTTTAATCTCTTCAAGATCGATTTGCCTCCCACTGTCCCCTTGGATTATGAGTTCTTGCTCTCGGAAAACCCATCTCCTCGCAACGATGACAACATTGTCACTCGGTCTATAGAAAAGATAACCAAAGGAATTATGTGGATAGACGATCAAAATACACTGCTCACTACGAGTTTCGAGCTTGTCGTGAGTCTCTCGTCTTACGAAATCATCGCAACCCCAAACCTTGATATGTGCCAATGAGGGAGCCTTCCATGTCCACATCTCGTGAGGTGTTTTGGCAACCTTCTTTGTAGGGCTAGGTTAAGGATATGGGCAGTAGTATCTAAGGTATACCCCTAGAATTAGATAGGTAGCAAAACACGACTCATCATGGAACGAACCATGTTGAGCAAGGTTCGATTACGCCTCTCAGCTACACCATTCAACTACGGTGTCCTAGGTGGCGTCAATTGCGAAACTATTCCTCATTCCTTGAGGTAGTCGTGGAATTCATGACTAAGGTACTTTCCACATCGATCAGATCGAAGCATCTTGATTTTCCTGCCTAACTGATTCTCCACTTCCTGCTTAAACTCTTTGAACATTTCAAAGGTTTCTGACTTGTGCCTGATTAAGTAGATATACCCATATCTGTTATAATCATCGATGAAAGTCACATAGACGCGGATTTCATCCCTTGTGGTGGATCTAAAGGGCCCACACACATCGGTGTGTATGAGATCCAATAAACTCTCACCTCTTTCACAAGAGCCAGTGAAGGGTGACTTGGTTATCTTTCCAAGTAAACAAGACTCGCACACGTCACCATCCCTAAGGTCGAATGACTCCAACACTCCATCCTTTTGGAGTTGGGCTATGCGTTTCTTGTTGACATGTCCAAGACGACAATGCCACAAGCATGCTTTATCCAAATCATTGGAAGAATCGATATACAATACATCATTTCCTAAATTGTCTACAACCATCACAGTTTAATATATTCCATTACAAGGCAATGCTTCAAAATAGAAAACACCATTAAGAAAAGCATTAATAGAACCTTTTTCATTATCAAACGAAAATCTAAATCCTTATATATATAAACCATGAAAAGAAATGATGTTTCTAGCCATTTCTGGAGAATAGCAACAATTATTCATCTCTAGTCCTAACCCACTACTAAGCACTAAAGAGTAAACTCCAATCTTGGTGACAGGCGATGATCTTCTATTTCCCATTACCAGGTTTATCTTTCCATGCTTCACATCCCTATTTATTCTTAGGCCCTGCAAATCAGAACAAATGTGAAAACCACATCCTATATTAAGAACCCAAAAAATAGCATGCGATGAGTTATTATATTGAATAGTATAAGTACCTGCATAGGATGGTTTTATCTTTCCATCCTTGATGTCCTGCAGATACTTCAGGCAGCTTCGTTTCCGATGCCCTTTGTCATGGCAGTGGAAGCACTCTGCATCCTTCGGGTTGGAGGAGGGTGCAGTGGGACCAGCCTTGGTTCCACTAGAAGAGGTGCCATCATGAGATTTTCCCTTGTGGTGGCTCTTGTAAGGAGCCTTCCTCTTCTTACCCTTCTCCTGCCCAATAGCCAAGACGGGGGCAACGACAGTAGGAGTTGATGCAACGATTTGTCCTTGAGGTTGCTCTCCGCAGTCCTCAACAGGCCTTGAAGCTTGCTCAACGTGACCTCCTCTTTGTTCATATGGTAGGTCATGCGGAACTAGTTGTAGCAAGGAGGCAGGGAATGAAGAATAATATCAATCGCCAGCTCTTCATCGAAGTTAACATCTAACTTCAGCAGGCGGTCGACATATCTCTGCATTTTCTACTGGTGAGCAGTGACAAGCTCTCTGTCCCTCATTTTGGTAGTGATCATCGAAGTGATGATCTCGTACCTCTCCTGCCTGGCACTTTGGTGGTATGTGTCCAGTAAATCCTGATGCATCTCATAGGGGTAGAAGTCCTCGTAGGACTTTTGGAGTTCGGCAGTCATGGTCGCAAGCATGATGTAATTGACTTTCGTAGCATCTCACTCGTGGGCCTCAAAGGCAGCGATCTCCTCAGGAGTAGCAGTGTTGACATTGACATCCTTCAGCTTTTCATCGAGAACATACTCCTTGTCCTCGTAGCGGGTGACCATGCGGATGTTGCGGATCTAATCATTGAAATTGGTCCCATCAAAAATCACCCTCCCATAAAAGTTCATGAGTGAGAACGAGCCTGAAGAGGTTGAGCCTGAAGTGTTGTTGTTGTTCGAGTTAGACATATGAAAGGAAAAGAGACAAAGTTTGATTAGATAAGAATCCCCAATTAAACACCCAAATGAGAAATTAGGGCTAGGATCCAACAACATTATTCACAAATTAAAAGAGGGATGCCGTAATTTAAATTGCAAATAATTTGAAGGTAAGTGAATGATGATTCACTAATTTCCACCATGAAAAACAAAAGGAAATTAAGTTTTAAATGTATTGAAAACTCCTAGATCTTTTGAGATTCATTGAACTTTTCAATGGCATGTTTAAATCCCGATATGCCCTTCAAGTTTGTGACTGGGATACCAAGGATCACGAACAAGGTGTGAATAACCATGCAAATGTACATGGTGCCCCCAATGTTACAGTCACCTAATCAATGTGCCGGTTAGCCACAAACGCTCCATTGATCTATGACAAACATCGACTCACCCTTTGCCACCTTTGCTAGAACCAAATTAGTGTGCCGGTTAACCACACACGCTCCACTAACGTCTTAGCAAGGGTACAAAGTGTAATTCCATGGAATAGCATCATATTCACATTTTTTCTAAAGTAACTAAGATTGGGAATTTTATAAAAAACATTTAGTTACTTTGTATAATCATTATACTTTTAAAGAGGAATTAGTTGCCCTAGAAGATGATAAAAAAACATTTAGTTACTTTGTATAAACATTTAGTTACTTTGTATAATCATTATACAAACACCAAGGCAAGAAGATGATCTAGAAGAGAGGGGATGGAGGCACAATTTCGGCTCTAAGAACTTCTTAGGGTTTCTGGTAGCCGATTTCTGTAGCCCTAAGGATCCTATATACTTGAGCTGCTAGGGTTTCAGCCAAAACCATAATTGGATAGCTTAGGCCTTAAGTAGTCCAAGGAACCTTCTGGAATAAGGCTTGGACAATTTCAAGGTGGGCTTCCACCCTAATTTCGTCCCCCCTTGAATCCATAAGGATCTACAACCCAAATCCAATTATCTTATAATTGGCAATACTAGTCCCCTTTAATTAATTAATCTCTTTTAGCCACAGAATTAATTCTTAATTAATTCTTGACCAATATCAATTAAAACAATATGATTTCTCTTTTAATATATTATTCATATAATATATTAATAAACCATAATACCCTCTCTCTCCATAAATCATCCTGTCAAGTTGCTTTGGTGAAGGCAACCCAAAAGGACCATGCTACAACCGGGTCAAGTATATACCAAATATAGTTATGGACTTAGACACTAATCCAACAAAATATGGATAAGTTACTAGGCCAAACGATTTGTATAAAGTTTATAAAAGTCGAGCATGTTTTATGTATACGTAAAAATATACTCGCATTTATAAGGAGATACGTTTCAAACTAATGATCATAAGGACATGTATAAACTTTATGTATTTAAACATATAAATATACATGCATGGTAATATTTTGAATCTTTGAAATACTACAAGGGTGATAATGCTTTATGACATTTTTTTATGACATACAATGTCACATAAAAGCATAAGTTTTGTACTATCTAGCATATGTTCTTAAGACTTGTTGTTTTATTTTAAACATTATAGCATATGTATATTTAATAAGTTTGAACGCTAGTTTATGAGTATATATATCATGTTATTAGTTAAACAACATTTTTGCAGTAGGATGATACGTTGTCTTGACTAGTTATATTATTTAAAAACAATTAAAACATATGTAATATTGATCTTAGCAACTAGTTTATGTATAACTAATACGTTACTTTGACAAAAATAACATTTATAAACTAGTATGTGTTGGTAAGTATTTTTCATGAATAATATATATCTAACACATGTATTCTCCCCCAAATAGTAGTAAAAAGAATTAAAATGGGGCCATAAACAGTCGTCTTCATGTGTGAATGTGATTTAGATTCGTTGATGTGATGCTTGTCGTGAGAAACCGCAACTTAATGCCCTTTTTAGTTTAAAATAACCATCGGGACTATTTTTGTTACCTAACTAACCAAAGGGAAAGTTTTGGTATTATTTAATGATCACAGTTGTTAGGTCGACGTGAAAGACGTGGTTATTCATAGTGAGAAGGAAATTGATGAGTATTTATAAAGTGTGTTCTATTTGGCTATTATTGGGTAAGATTTATTTAGTTTGTAGAATTTATGTTTTATCGTGTTTCTAAACCTATGGTCAATAAAGCTTCTATCGGTATCTATATCTGTTGGGTACAAAGTTATCCATGTATGACTTTGTAAATGGTTTGACTTTTGTAGACCCACGTGCATGTGGTAAAGTAGCGTTGTGACATGAGAGATATATATATATATATATATATATATATATATATATATATATATATATATATATAGAGAGAGAGAGAGAGATAGATGTAAGCACCTATATATAAGGTGGGTTCATTCCATATGTAGAGGTGTGCTTGAGAGATGTAACATTGAGAGTGTTAGTGTGTGCTAATTATGTAGATTTAGATTTAGATCCTTTTTTTGTAACACCTTTCATAATCGAATGCATCTGTTAAACACCCAAATCACTGTGTTCTTTGTGTGTTCTTTAATTCCGCATGCCAAATCAATGCTCATAATTCACATCAATTGGTATCAGAACGGGTCTTCGAAGATTGAAGTAATTTTTGAAGAAACGGTTCTAGATTTGACAACAATCATCACAATTGGAACATTTATGGTGAGTCTCTCGATGATCTCTCTAAATCTCTTTGATTCGTGCTTGCGTTCTTGAATTTTTGATCATGTTGACTCATTGGATCAATTTTTTTTTAAAAACCCACTTGTTATGATCCAATAAATTTTTTATTGATCAAGCCCAATCCGATCCACTCTCATATTCGTTTGTTCGATTTTATTCTTAATTTGCAATTGTTCGTTTGAATCAAAAACAAAATCAATAATGGTTACTGTTCATTAATTCATTTTGAGCCCAATTACGTGAGTATTACTGTTCATCGATCATATTTTGAGCCCAACATCTTGTTTCGATCTGATATCTTAAAAGATTGAGCCCAAAATTCATTCCATCTTAATCGGAACTGTATTATTCTATTACTGTTCATTTGATATGAGTTGAAAGCCCAAATCGACATTTGTTTACTCTTTCATTCACAATGTCAATTGATATTATCATATTCTATTCGTATTATCAATTTCACGACGTCTCCAACTCAAAATTGCATTCTTCATCAACGTATTTTCAGTTAATCAAATTTTATGTTCAATTTGACCTATTATTATTCACATAAGGAATCAACTTTGATTAACTCGACTGATATTGGAGTCTAAATCTTCGATTGATGGTTCATGTTTGAGTCGAATGGTTTGATTGATACAGATTTCCGGTAGAAAGTATTTTGAGGAATCGAAATTGTGTGCTTGACTTGGAGTCTGTCACAACTAGCAAATTTAGGGTTGAGATGGTGATTCATGTACAAAAATTTCCTCTATGTAACCTTGCAACATCAAATTAGTGAAATTCAAACTACATTGTTATTTGAATTCATACGAGCGTACATTGTGAATCAAGTTGAAATATCCTCATGCAAGCCCAAAACTCAATCCAATAGCTAAGCCCAATCCATTTTGGGCCTTCACCCAAGCGTTCTCGACCCAACACCCTATTGGACCAAAAACTCTTCCTTAGTCCTTATTGGGCCGAAAACGTTTCTTTGGGCCTTATTGGGCCGATAACCCTTTTATTGGACCGAATTAAACCCAAAAAGCCCATGCATAGTCCAAAACGAAAACCCTTCTATCCTTGGCTTTAATGGACCGAAAACCTCTTAATGGGCCAAGACAAAAACCGAAAACCTATTTAGGAAGCCCATAAAGGCCGAAAACCCTATAGGGTTCGGTTAGGGCATGAGCAAAAAAAAGAGGAAAAATCAAAAGAAAAAGGCTTGCCACCTCATTTTTATCCCACATACACCAAGGCTCTTACCCATCATGTTTCTATGCAAATATCCCATCAAACATCAAAGAAGTCAACTTCCCCCCCCCCTCTTATTACTTGCGGCCGATCACCACAACACACACACCAAACGCTTTCTTCCAACTCATTCTAAAAAATTTCCTCCCATTCCTCTTTTAAAAATTCGTGTGTGTGTGCCATCTTCAAGGATTCTTCTTCAAAAACTCATAAACTTGGTAAGTTCCTTGTAAAACTCTAGAGCTTATATAGATGTAGTGTTAAGATCATTCCCTTTACACACCCATTTTTGTGTGTATGCTTCTTAGAACATCATCCATATCAAGTGGTCTTCAAGCTACACAAAGCTAGGCTTAACAACTTCTTTCTTCTTCTTCCTATCACATGAAAAATACCAAGGTGAGCTTCATACCCCCATCTTTTCATGTTTTTCATACTTTTCGGGGGGAGAATACAAGTCAAGTCTCGTTTACCCCTTGGTTATTTGCATGCATCATAGTTATGAGTTGAAAATGGAACAAATTCTTGAATAAAAAGGTCCTTAACATATGACAAAATCATAAAGTAAATGTTTATAACATCTTTGTGTTATAAACGTTTTGTGGTAATGTTTGTACACTCAAAATTGTGAAAATATGGGTGTTGTGCTTAAACATGTTTAACTCTTGGACATATACATTTTCAACTCTTATACCTTCACAAATATTAGAATGTAATAATTTCAAGGTCATTATATGTGTTTGTGATAACCGTGCCTTATTAGAGTCACAACCAAATAAAATATTTTTTATTACAAAACTTTCATACTTTTTATGGTGTGTTACACAAACTACAAAGCTTGATTATTTTGCTAAAAACTATTTTTATTAGTAAAAGAGTCGTAACTATTTTGTCACTATATTGATGGCTTAAAACCTAAGGTATTATGCTGTTTTCACAACATATATTACAATTAGACAAGTCCATTAATGATTATTTATAAAAAGTGTTATAAATAATTTAACCAAAATGGTATACAAAACAAAATTTATAACAGAAAAATATGTGTGTCATAATCTTCCTATTATAGGGCTTCTAAAAGCAAGAGTAATAAGCCGTATGTCATAAAGCTGTAAAACGCGTATCATAAAACTTCAGTCATAAATTCACGCTAGTAATGTCATTTTCATTATTCAACAATGGGAGTCAATGTTCGCGTAAATCCGTTAATGCTCTAGTGAGACACTGTCTTCACCGTACCTACCTAGCGTACACCTTAAGTCCTGCTTTATAACCAGAGTCTTCTGGAGGGAGAGCGAGACCGTTGTGTATAGATCTATACGAGATTGACAACCTAACACCTCAGTTGTTCGCTATAGTTAGACCGGCAAGTTTAGGGTGACAAAAGTCTACCAATTCTGACGCCTGAAGAACGTCGTTCAGGCATAACAGTCATATCAAGCATGGTTATAAGAACTCACTTAGGGATTAACAATACTATTTTGATTTACGAAAAGCTTACACTTCACCGGTTTTATTAAAATAGAAAATTGCATATTATTTTTAAGTATACAGCTACTTACCGTTCTAGTCTTAGGGTTTAAGACTACAGTTTACTTATAAGAAAATATTGGATTTTATGGGAACAAGCACTTTACATTTACAAACAAAAAAACAAAGGACATACATGCATATATTCACAGTTTTGGAACGAGACTTTCAATCCATTTTCATAGAAAATATCGGATTTTCTGGAGTCATACAAATTATTACAAACATGAATGTTACAAATCTTTTCATACAAATATGCTTATGAACTCAATAACATTCAATGTTGACGATTTTTAAAATGACTTGTATTCTCAGGGAACCATTAAGCAGGTACCTAAGAACCGGATTTGCTGCATTTTTGGAATTTCATACTTTATGTCACTTTTGTGTAATTTCATGAACAAATACAATATGTAAACAATGAAAGTGTGTTATCTCAATGTATGTTGTTTGGTTTCTATGTTTCATTCATATTCAATTGTTATGATACTATACAATGACGTCATCCGCCCCCGGACGTTTCCGCCGTCCTGGTTCGCGGGTGTGACAGATTGGTATCAGAGCGTTGTTTATAGTGAACTAGTATATCTAACCATACGAGATATACAACTATAAATACAATGGGACTAAAACACTCTGAACAAAAGTATACTTTAAAAATATAAGTATTTTATAAAAGTGTACGTACATACATGCATATTAGAAATTAATAAAAAGGGTTTAGAGGAGTTGGACATCGTGACTAAACTTAGACAGTTATGTAGTCATATCTAGGGTAAATATAGCCTGATCAACTATATTTATTCGATATATGACCAACATGTGTCTAGGAGTGGTCAAGGTGGAGAACAAATCTAAAACTTACCAACTTTATAACCGTAAGGGTCTAAGAAACAAAAGTAAAAGAAATAAAATACTATAGGGGTATTTTGGCACTCTATCTATTTTCTCGTGCTTATATATTCTCGTGCAGACGCCATGGCAGACTTTCACCACCCAGGAGACCCTATTACCCCGAACCAGGGTAACGAGGGATGGATAGTAGAGGACCCGGAGGAGGATCCGGAATAGGTCATGGAGGAATTCGAAGAAGAGGAGATCGATGAGGAGTTCGATGAGAAGGTCGACGAGGAGGATGAGGATGATGATTCGGACGCCGAGTCTGAAGTCATCGACCATTCCTACATGGCGAGGGCACCAGCGCATTGATGGGGCTACAATGGCCCTACGCCCCCTGGGCGCATGATCTGGAGAGATGGAGCCGGCACCAGGGACAGCGTCCACCTTTCGGGATGGAACGAGGGTTCTATGATCTTCGCCATGGAGGACCCGCCGACCAGGCCCTTCCTGTTTTGATTCGACAGATCTACGATGTTGGGGACCGGGCACAGACGACGGCGAACCGAGTCAGAGAGATGAGAGCTGTTGTGGAGCTCACGGCGGCACGCACTCAGGACCTCCACAGGGACTTCTACCCTATGGATCGGCTCGTCGAGGACCTTACTACCGTGCGAGCGGAAGTGAGGGAATACCAGGAGAGGCATGCTGCCTTGGAGGAGAAGGTGCGGGTAGTCGAGCGCCGTCTGGCCAAGTTGCAAGGCGCATCCACATCATCCCAGACACCGCAGGGGGCGACTCGACGTGAATAGGATGTATCCTACTCACTAGTTGATAGAATAGATGTTTGGGTATGCGTTAGTGCTACCCCCTTTTTCTATTATTTTGTATGTAGGACCGACCCTATGTTTAAGTGACTACACTATTCGTAGGGTCGACATGCTGTCGGATTATTATCATGATCTATTGTAGACCTTATAAAGGTCAAAATTTCCCAAAAACTTATGTACCAAAGCTTTATTGTTAATGAAATGAATATGTGTTTTATTTATGGACGTTGTTATCTACTATGTCTTATTTATTCATTTTTATTTGGTAAAATAAGATCTCAATTGTATGTACAAAATAACGTTCGATAATCACTATACCTGACCTATCTAAACGCGATATTTCATTACAATAGTATCCGCATCATAACCCTTATCAAAAACTTATCAAATTCCACTTGTGGCAGTAGAATGTCGCCCCGGAGATTCATCCGACGAAGGAATAATGAGACAGCACCACCACCGCCACCGCCTCCACCACCAGTGGATTCGGCAGCATTCCAGGCGGCAGTTTCAGCTGCAGTCACAGCAGCTCTGGCACATATCAACAACAATCGTGCCAATAGAGGTGGAAGCGGGAATGGTACAGGCAACTCCAACCAGGGAGACAACCGAGGTCAACCAAAAGAATTCACATATAAGGATTTCGCCAACTGCAAGCCTAAGCCTTTTAACGAAAGCGGATGAGTTATCGTCCTAGCATGGTGATTTGAGAAAATTGAATCGGTGTTCGAGATATGCGCTTGCCCCGGAGAGAGCAATGTGAAATTTGCAGCTTGCACCTTTGCGGATAGGGCCCTTACGTGGTGGAACAGCCATGTCAAGGCCCTGACCCACCCAGTGGCACATTCAATGAGTTGGTAGGACCTCAAGATTCTGATGCTCGCCGAGTACTGCCCCCAGGGTGAAGTCCAGAAGTTAGAGCAGGAACTGTGGAATCTTATTGTAAAGGACTCCGACATTGAGGCCTACATTGCCAGGTTCAACGACCTGGCACTCTTGTGTCTAGGAATGATCACCTCTAAATGTAAGAAAAACTCGGGAAACAAGAGAAAAGGGCATCAAACCCAGGAAACCTCCAAAAAGCAACAAATAGTGGTGGTTCACGCCACTACTACTCCTTCCACATCAGCTCCCACAGAGCAATATGCCGGTAGCCTGCCGACGTGCGACAAATGCCCTTTCCACCACCACAGAGCGTGCAGCGAGATGCAATGCACGACCTGCAACAAGAAAGGGCACACTGCCCGATACTACAAGGCACCGACACAACAAAACAAGCAACCCAACAACGTTGGGGCAAGTCAAGCGTGTTATGGGTGCGGAGAGACTGGCCACTTCAAAAGAAACTGCCCCAAGGCCAACAATCAGAATGCAGGGGGAACAAGCAGAGTCCTAGCGATAGGACATGAGGAGGCTGTAATGGATCCAGCGGTAGTCACTGGTACGTTCCTCCTCAACAACACCTATGCATGCATTTTATTTAATAGCGGGACATAAAGAAGTTTCGTGAGTCATAAATTTAAACACTTACTCAGTCAAAATCCCCAAAAATTAAACGAAACTTTCACGGTGGAAAAGGCTAATGGGAAAATAGAAACAACCAACAACGTATTCATAGGGTGCACGTTAACATTAAATAATCACTCATTTCAAATCAACTTAATGTCGGTTACCATTAGAAGCTTTGATGTGATCATCGGTATGGATTAGTTAAGACCCCACCGTGCCAATATTATGAGTTACGAGAAGGCCGTTCGCCTTCACCTACCTAACGACGAAACTCTGATTATCTATGGTGATAAACCCGGTGCGAACCTCCGTCTCATCTCGTGCATCAAGGCACAAAAGTGCCTACACAAAAAGAACCATGCCTTCTTAGCCCATGTGGTAGATAAAAAGAAAGAAGAAAGGAACATCAAGGACATCCCGGAAGTGCGTGATTTTCCCGACGTGTTACCTGAAGACCTTCCGGGAGTACCTCCCGAACGGCAAGTCGAATTTCGGATCGACTTGATACCTGGAGCTATGCCAATCGCTAAGTCTCCATATAGATTAGCTCCTGCGTAGATGCAAGAGCTTTCCAGTCAATTAAGTGAACTACTGGACAAAAGGTTCATAAGGCCAAGCTTCTCACCTTGGGGAGCTCCGGTCTTGTTCGTGAAAAAGAAGGATGGGACATTCCGCATGTGTATTGATTACCGTGAGCTCAACAAGCTCACTGTCAAGAACCGATACCCTCTTCCCCGGATCGATGATCTATTTGACCAGCTACAAGGAGCAAGTTACTTCTCGAAGATAGATTTGAGGTCTGGTTACCACTAGCTACGGGTTCGAGAGGAGGATATTCCCAAGACCGCCTTCCGAACTCGTTACGGGCATTATGAATTCGTGGTAATGCCCTTTGGTCTGACAAATGCACCCACGACGTTTATGGACTTGATGAACCGAGTCTGCCGACCTTTCCTCGACAACTTCGTGATCGTTTGTATCAATGATATACTCAGCTATTCACGAAGTAAATAAGAACACAGTCAACATCTGAGGCATGTTCTGGAAACGCTCAGAGCCGAGAAGTTGTACGCGAAATTCTCCAAGTGTGAGTTTTGGATTAGCAGGGTAGATTTTCTGGGTCACGTAGTTAGTGAGGAGGGAATACATGTAGACCCTTCCAAGATCAAATCAATTGAGGGTTGGGCAACCCCAAGAACTCCAACGGAGATAAGGCAATTCTTAGGCCTCGCAGGTTACTACCGGAGGTTCATACAGAATTTCTCCAAGATTGCCAAGCCACTCACCACTTTAACCCAAAAGGGTGTACCCTTTATCTGGGAGAATAAACAAGAAGCTGCTTTCCAAACTCTGAAACAGGCTTTATGCAGCGCCCCTGTCTTGTCTCTCCCAGAGGGAACGGAGGACTTCGTGGTATATTGTAACGCTTCCAATCAGGGGTTAGGTTGTGTACTGATGCAACGCTGAAAGGTTCTAGCCTATACATCAAGGCAACTAAAGACCCATGAAGTGAACTATACCACACATGACTTAGAATTGGGAGCAGTCGTGTTTGCGCTAAAGATTTGGAGACACTACCTCTATGGTACAAAGTGCATGATTTTCACAGACCACAAAAGCCTCCAACATATCTTGAACCAGAAGGAACTAAACATGAGATAGGGACGATGGGTTGAGTTGCTGAATGATTACGAGTGTGAGATCCGGTACCATCCGGGAAAAGCTAATGTGGTGGCTGATGCCCTAAGCCGGAAAGAGTACTCTAGTCACCGAGTAAGAATGTTAACAATGATCATCCACTCCCACTTGTCTTCACAAATCAAGGAGGCTCAACTGGAAGCCTTGAATCCTGAAAACATCGCAACCGAAGCCTTGCGTGGGATGGATAAGAATCTTACAATCAAAGAGGACGGAGCCTACTACCTCATGGACCGGATCTGGACCCCAAAATTTGGTCGGTTCAGAGACGTGTTCATGAATGAAGCACACAAGACAAAGTACTCCATCCATCCGGATTCCGAAAAAATCTATTTGGATCTCAAATAACATTATTGGTGGCCGAATATGAAAGTTGAAAATGCTACCTACGTGGGCATGTTCCTGATTTGCGCTAAGGTTAAGGTAGAGTATCAAAATCCCTCGGGTCTCCTACAACAACCGGAGATACCTGAGTGGAAATAGGAGCGAATAACAATGGATTTTATAACCAAATTACCCAAGACGGTAGAAAGACTGGATGCCATCTGGGTGATTGTCGATCGGTTGACCAAATCCGCCCATTTCCTGCGAATAAAGGAAACGTATAAAATGGAAAAGCTGACCCAGATCTACATAAAGGAAGTTGTGAGATTGCATGGCGTGCCAAAATCTATTATCTCTGACAAGCATAGCAGATTTACATCACGATTTTGGCAGTCACTCCATAGATCGTTGGGAACTCAGCTTGATATGAGCATTGCCTACCATCCCCAAACAGATGGCCAGAGTGAGAGGACCATCCAAAAATTGGAAGATATGCTCCGAGCATGTGTGATAGATTTCGGCAAAGCATGGGATACCCATTTATCCCTAATCGAATTCTCATACAACAATAGCTATCACACAAGCATCAAGGTCGCCCCCTTCGAGGCCCTATATGGATGAAAATGCAGATCACCTCTCTGTTGGGCGGAGGCAGGAGATACATCACTGGCAAAAGGGTAGGTACTAAGCAACACTCTTACTGGGCCCGAGATTATCAGGGAAACAACTGAGAAGATTGTTCAGATCAGGGAGCGACTCCAGGCATCTCGAGACCGACAAAAGAGCTATGCTGACAGACGACGGAGGCCCCTAGAATTCCAAGTTGGTGATCGCGTACTGCTAAAGGTCTCTCCATGGAAAGGGATGATACGCTTTGGAAGGCGGGGAAAGTTGAATCCAAGGTACATTGGACCATTCGAGATCCTTTCCAGGATTGGTCCAGTGGCTTACAAGCTATAATTACCACCAGAACTCAACAACGTACACCATGTCTTTCACGTGTCAAACTTGAAGAAATGCTTATCTGACGAGACTCTCGTTGTCCCACTTGACGAAATTGAGGTGAATGAAAATATCCATTTCGTTGATGAACCAGTTGAAATTATGGATAGAGAAGTGAAACAAACAAAACAAAGTTGCATCCCCATTGTGAAGGTCCGATGGAGTGCCAAACGAGGACCAGAGTTCACCTGGGAACGCGAAGACCAAATGATGCAGATGTACCCCCATCTTTTCCCTAGATCTTGAAAGCTACTTTAGAATGAATTTCGGGATGAAATTCCCTCTAATAGGGGGATGATGTCACAACTCGCAAATTTAGGGTTGAGATGGTGATTCATGTACAAAAATTTCCTCTATGTAACCTTGCAACATCAAATTAGTGAAATTCACTACAATGTTATTTGAATTCATACGAGCGTACATTGTGAATAAAGTTGAAATAGCCTCATGCAAGCCCAAAACTCAATCCAATAGCTAAGCCCAATCAATTTTGGGCCTTGACCCAAGAGTTCTCGGCCCAACACCCTATTGGACCGAAAACTCTTCCTTAGGCCTTATTGGGCCGAAAACTTTTCTCTGGGCCTTATTGGGCCGATAACCCTTTTATTGAACCCAATTAAACCCAAAAATCCCATGCATACTCCAAAACGAAAATCCTTCTATCCTTGGGCTTTAATGGACCGAAAACCTCTTAATAAGCCAAGCCAAAAACCGAAAACCCATTTAAGAAGCCCATAAAGGCCGAAAACCCTATAGGGTTCGGTTAGGGCATGGGCAAAAAAAAAAAGAAAGAAAAGGAAAAATCAAAAGAAAAAGGCTTGCCACCTCATTTTATCCCACATACACCAAGGCTCTTAACCATCATGTTTTTATGCAAATATCCCATCAAACATCAAAGAAGTAAAATTCCCCCCCCCCCCTCTTATTACTTGCGGCCGATCACCACAACACACACACCAAACGCTTTCTTCCAACTCATTCTCAAAAATTTCCTCCCATTCCTCTCTCAAAAATTTTTGTGTGTGTGTGTGCCATCTTCAAGGATTCTTCTTCAAAAACTCATAAACTTGGTAAATTCCTTGTAAAACTCTAGAGCTTATATAGATGTAGTGTTAAGATCATTCCCTTTACACACCCATTTTCGTGTGTATGCTTCTTAGAACATCATCCATCTCAAGTGGTCTTCAAGCTACACAAAGCTAGGCTTAACAACTTCTTTCTTCTTCTTCCTATCACATGAAAAATATCAAGGTGAGCTTCATACCCCCATCTTTTCGTGTTTTTCATTCTTTTCGGGGGGAGAATACAAGTCAAGTCTCGTTTACCCCTTGGTTATTTGCATGCATCATAGTTATGAGTTGAAAATGGAACAAATTCTTGAATAAAAAGGTCCTTAACATATGATAAAATCATAAAGTAAATGTTTATAACATCTTTGTGTTATAAACATTTTGTGGTAATGTTTGTACACTCAAAATTGTGAAAATATGGGTGTTGTGCTTAAACATGTTTAACTCTTGGACGTATACATTTTCCACTCTTATACCTTCACAAATATTAGAATGTAATAAATTTCAAGGTCATTATATGTGTTTGTGATAACCGTGCCTTATTAGAGTCACATCCAAATAAAATATTTTTTATTACTAAACTTTCATACTTTTTATGGTGTGTTAAACATACTACAAAGCTTGATTATTTTGCTAAAAACTATTTTTATTAGTAAAAGAGTCGTAACTATTTTGTCACTATTTTGATGGCTTAAAACCTAAGGTATTATGCTATTTTCACAACATATATTACAATTAGACATTTCCATTAACGATTATTTATAAAAAGTGTTAGAAATAATTTCACCAAAATGGTATACAAAACAGAATTTATGACAGAAAAATCTGCATGTCATAATCTGCCTGTCATAGGGCTTTTTAAAGCATGAGTAATAAGCCGTATGTCATAAAGCTGTAAAACGTGTGTCATAAAACTTCAGTCATAAATTCACACTTATAATGTCATTTTCATTATTCAACAATGAGAGTCAATGTTCGCGTAAATCCGTTAAGGGTCTAGTGAGACACTATCTTCACCGTACCTACCTAGCGTACACCTTAAGTCATGCTTTATAACCAGAGTCTCATGGACGAAGAGTGAGACCGTTGTGTATAGATATATACGGGATTGACAACCTAACACCTCAGTTGTTCGCTACAGTTAGACCGGCAAGTTTAGGGTGACAAAAGTCTACCAATTCCCATGCCTGAAGAACGTCGTTTAGGCATAACATTCATATCAAGCATGGTTATAAGAACTCACTTAGGGATTAACAATACTATTTTGATTTACGAAAAGCTTACACTTCACCGATTTTATTAAAATATAAAACTGCATATTATTTTTCAGTACACAGCTACTTACACTTCTAGTCTTAGGGTTTAAAACTACAGTTTACTTATAAGAAAATATTGGATTTTCTGGGAACAGTCGCTTTACATTTACAAACAAAGGACATGCATGCATATATTCACAGTTTTGGAACGAGACATACAAACCATTTTCATAGAAAATATCGGATTTTGGAGTCATACAAACAAGGATGTTACAAATCTTTTCATACAAATATGCTTATGAACTTACCAACATTCAATGTTGACAATTTTTAAAATGACTTGTATTCTCAAGGAACCAGTAAGCAGATACCTAAGAACCGGATTTGCTGCATTTGGGAATTTCATACTTTATGTCACTTTTGTGTAATTTCATGAACAAATACAATATGTAAACAATGTAAGTGTTTTATCTCAATGTATGTTGTTTGGTTGCTATGTTTCATTCATATCCAATTGTTATGATACTATACAATGACGTCATACGCCCCTGGATGTTTCCGCTGTCCTGGTTCGGGGGTGTGACAGAGTTGATGTTCATACTATTTTAACTTTGGAATCAATGTTTGATTCGTTTGGAATCAACGATGTGAAATTTGGGTTCGATTGTTTATTGTCAATGATCATCAAAAAGTAAAGGGTTCTTTTAATTAAAAAAAGTTTGATGTTTGATTTTGAAACTTCAATTTTTAGTCAGTTGATGGGGTCGACAGTTGACTGTGCTGGAAATTGCTTTAGATGTTGATATAGTCGAAATTTGGAATTGAATTGAAATTGTATGTGGTTTAAGGTCGATGAACTGGAAAACGAAAGTTTGTGTTGACGTTGATGATTAGATTTCGAAGGTTGATGAATTGTAATTTCAATCTGAGTTGAGTTTTTGGAGTCAAACTGCTCAATTGAATGATAAAGAAAAGAAAGAATGTTTGAATAGATTTCGAAGGACTGTATGATGATGAACAAAAATCGAATGGTTGATTAGAATTGATTTCGAAAGTAGATGGACGAAATAGATTGGAGTCGATGGTGTTTAAGTCGATTGGCTGGATATTGGATGATGTCGAAAGTCACGACTATGAATGGATAAATTGATTTTATATTCGAAAGTAAATTCTCGATTACAATTGGCTTCATATTGAGATTAAAAGTCGAAACTTAGAGTTTGCCAAAGTTCAATGTCTTCATTTCGAAGATTTCACATTTGGAATAGATGTCGATGATTTTGTTTTGGAACTGGGACGTGATTTCGAAGATTTTGGAGTCGAGACTAAGAAGCAGTATCAAATAACACAGAAGCATAAATGTTGTTGATATGAAACGTACCAGTAACCATAGTTGGATCCTGGCAAGCATCCTGTGTACCAATCACTATGTTCTTCCTTTTCCACCCTGATTTTTCAGCTTAGGGCAATCCTTCTTAAAGTGTTCCGGTTGGTTGCATTTGAAGCAGTTATGCATTTTTCCTGCAGCAGTGGTTGAGGTTGTAGTGATTGGGGTCTTTCTGTAGAACCTAGAGGTGTGATCTCTCAAGTTACAGTTGTTGCAGACCATGCAATTTCCGACATGGTGGAAATTACACTAGGTACAATGGGGTAAAGTCCCATAGTAGGACTTGGACGGAGTGGGAGAGTTTGTGTTTGCTTTATAGACATTCAAAGGTTCTGATTTGGTCTTGAGGAGTTTGAAGTTCCATTTGTACTCCTGGTAGTATTTCCGCTTCGTACCGTCCGTCCGGTTTTGTTCTGTCTGTTGGGTCGTGGTACTCGAACGAAGATATTGTTCAGTCAAATGATAGGCCAACCGTTAAGCACTATCTTGTTCTAGGGCCTGAATTCTTGTTGACGACAATACTCCTCGATCAACATCTGTTTTAGGGCTTCCCAAGTAATGGTACGGGCTACATCGATTCCTATAGACTTGGTATGGTTATCCCACCAAGTCAGTGTGGAATCCATTAGTATACAAGTAGCATACTTAACTTGGTAGTCATTAGTACAGGAACTGATGTGGGATATTGCCTCCATCAACTCTATCCAACGGGATAGACCAATGGCTCCTTCTGTACCGGAGAAGGATTGAGGTTGGTAGGCTAAGAAATCCTTGTATGAACAAGATATGGGTTTGTTTATGTTAAAGACTGGAACACCGCCATCATTTTCACAATTCATGGAAGATCCGTTTCGGGCAGCCTCATACGTAACTAAGGCTATGGCAATTCCTTGTGCAATTAGAGTTTTCACTAGTGTTGAGTCCATTCGAAATGATGGTGGTGGGTGAACTCGCAAATTCCTTTGAGGTGCCTTTATCCTAAACGTTTAGAAAGGACACACTTAATTTGTTTATAATACTAAATCATAAACAAGTATGTAGGAGTTGTATTTTATGATAATGTATTAGTGTAATTTGTTCCTGACATCTATAGGTTTCCAAATTATAGAGAGAATGATCGATTTCTGAAATCCTACAAATGATAGGGTGAGAACTGAAATTGTACTGATTATCGATGATAGGGTGAGAATTAAAATCCTACGAATTTCAAATAATACGAAGAGAATTGAATTCCTACTATTTTCAAAACTTAGGGAAAGAACTAAAATTCTTCTCCAACTGGTTTTTTATCTTTGACCGTTCCTCTTCTTTAGCTTCCTCCCCTTCAGTGGGTTCTTTAGATGGTTCCTCCTCAGAAGTATCCTTGTCATCTTTGGAAGATAGGGGAGAGAGAAGTTTGAAGACTACTGAACGATCGACTAGGAATTATGAGTTCCTCTGCTTACGAGGGTAGCAGAGCTATTGTTCTTGTTTCTTCTTTGAATTTAGGTAAATTAGGAAAATCTGAAGTTTATCCCGGATTTTTAAGTATTTTTTTAAATGTATGATTTGTTTTGGAGTTGATATAAGGATTCTAGGGTACTAGGTATCTGCAGCGAATCTTGAGAACATTCTTCAATCTCTAAAACTCTCAAACATTGTAGTCTATCGAATGCCTTGCTCAAGGTTGGTTGTGCACCAGCCCGACCATAAATAACATAGGTGCGTATTCCAGATTTATTTATTGTATGACTTATATACAGTACTAACCTTAGTGGAGGCATGTGACCTAAAGGATTGAGTTGGTAGTTTTAGTTGAAGATATGGTATAATTTTATTAAGTTTTCTCATCATGGGTCAAAGTATATATATATATATATATATATATATATATATATATATATATATACATATATATATATATATATATATATATATATATATATATATATATATATATATATATATAACTTATATATATATATATATGTATATATATATATATATATATATATATATATATATAACTCTTATATATTGTTGCTGGTGAGGTTTGTAGTATTATTAATTTTTGTTTTGTACTCCAAGACTACCAAGTACAGACGAGGGCCAGACAGGAAGAACCGAAGGACATGATCATTTTAGAAATTAAATTGTTCCGAATCCAGAAACTCAAGCGGCCTTTCAAACCAGTTACCCCGTACCGTAAGTAGCTAAGAAGTAGTGTAGTTAATAATAATAATAATAATAGTAATACTTTTATTAGGAGCTTGTTGCTATAGTTGTATTCCTCTTTCGAGGTACGAGTTCTGTATAGCCAATTTAGCTCTGATACCAATCTGTCACACCCCCGGCCGAGGTGGCGGAATATGCAGGGATGTGCGACTTAGTTCATGGATCACAGGTAAACTAAATATATAGCACAAGTACAACAATAAACAAAATAACATTTGTATTCCATCTTGATGTTTGAATACATGGTTCTTACAGATAATAGTATAGTACATGAATTTCCTTAAACATGTAGGCAAACATAAAAAAAAATTAGTAAACTAGATTGCCTGAAATCCATGACTATCCGTCGTTTGAATTGCTTGATTTCTGATTCCCTGAGAATACATGTAGTTTGAGGGTCAACACAAGGTTGGTGAGAGTTACAAGTTTTCTGCCGACAACAATAATGATACTTCGAAAAGCATTCGAAAAGTATCTTCTGTATAAGTAAACCACGTTTAAAATTGTGTTTGTAAGGAGTCTTTGAATAAACTTTGAAAAAAAAAGGTTTCTTTTGTATAAGTAAGTCCATACTTAAAACTGTTTTGAAAGAATTAATTTTATGAGTTGTAGTAACGATTGTATACACTTCTCACCCGCTTCGATTGATCGGTTGAGGTTATAGGTAGCAACTGCAGGTGGGGATGTCAACCTCGTTTAGATCTATACATACATATATCGCTCTAAAGATTAACGGTTATAGTGATGTGGGTATGCTAAGTGTTTAGACTTTAGATAATGAATAATGTCTCACTATAAAGCCCTTAACTAAGGTATGAATAGCTCTCAGCCCTAACCTAAATGTGGATAAGTTATTAGGCCTAATGATTTGTATAAAGTTTATAAAGGTCGAGCATGTTTGATGTATACGAAAAACATACTCGCTTTTATAAGGAGGTACGTTTCAGAGTAATGATCATAAGTACATGTATAAACTTTATGTATTTAAACATATAAATATATATGCATGGTAATAGTTTGAATCTTTGAAATACTACGAGTGTGATAATGCTTTATGACATTCTTTTTATTACATACAATGTCACATAAAATCATAAGTTTTGTAGTATCTAGCATATGTTCTTATGACTTGTTTTATTTTAAACAATATAGCATATGTATATTTAATAAGTTTGAACACTAGTTTATGAGTATATATCATATTATTAGTTAAGCAACATTTTTGTAGTCGGATGATACATTGTCTTGACTAGTTGTATTATTTAAAAATAATAAAAACATATGTAATATTGAGCTTAGCAACTAGTTTATGTGTAAATAATACGTTATTTTGACAAAATAACATTTATAAACTAGTATGTGTTGGTAAGTGTTTTTCGTAAATAATATATATCTAGCACATGTATTCTCCCCCAAATAGTAATAAAAAGCATTAAAATGGGGCCGTAAACACTCACCTTAATGTGTGAATGTGATTTAGATTCGTTGGTGTGATGCTTGTCGTGAGAAACCGCAACTTAACGCCCTTTTGAGTTTAAAATAACCACCGGTACCATTTTTGTTACCTAATTAACCAAAGGGAAAGTCTTGGTAGTATTTAACAAGTGCGGGGCTGTTTTGTAATTTTACTAAACTATTGGGCTGATTTGCTAAATCATTAATTGACTGAGACTGATTTTGTAAGTTATACCAAAGAAGGGTTTGTTTTGATATAAAATAAATCAATATTTGAGGTGGGAACTTAATTTGTTAACAAATTCCTAGGAGGGGATGTTTTAAATAAAAAGAATCGATGTTTGAGAGTTGGAACTTATTTTGCTAAGAAATACCAAAGGAGGGGCTATTATATTTAATTTAAATCAAGGTTTAGGAAGATTGGACTAATTTTATAATGGAGTCCAAGGGGGGATAGAATGATTTTTTATGAATCAAAGTTTGGGGTTTTTCCTTCCTCTGATCATGAACGCAGGAAGAAAGAAACAAAAGAAAAAAAAAAATTGGGTCTCCTGTTTCTGGGTTAATTACGAACGAAAGAGAAAAAAAAAACATGAAGAAGTAAGGTGGTGGTGGAGACTTACGATGGCAGTAGGTGGTGGCCGAAAATTGTGATGGCAGTGGTGTTGATTGAAGGCGACAGGCTGGCAGCAGCTGCTCCGGAAGCTCCTTTTCTCGTTTTCTGTACAACGACGATAAGACAATGGAAAAGACAATAGGTGGTGGTGATTGGAGGATGATTCGGTGGGGTTGGATCCACAAAATAGTTGGGCATTAAGGGTGGTGGCAATGGGTGTTTCTTGGTGGTGGCATCAGCGGTTCTTGTCACCCTCAGTGGTGGTGGTGTTTCTCGACAGCGAAGAAGAAGACAATATGGACAGTGGCTGCTGGTCGGCGATCCAAGAAAGGAAAAAGGTGGAGTTTGGTCAATGAAAACAGTGGAGGAGGAGGGTGGTGATGCGTTGGTTTTACGGTGGAAGAAGGTGCCACCGGTGGTGGGTTTTAAACTGAGAGAAAGAGAGGGATTTGGAGAGGGAGATATAGGAAGATGATGGATGATTTGGTGTGTTGAATTGAGGGAGCTTAAGGTCTTATTTATAGCCTAATGGAGTCTCTCACACAAACTCATGCACAATGCTCATTCATCTAGTCAAACACCCATCTTACCCATGCTTTGTACCCGTTCTACAAGTGTGTGTATCCCAACTAAGTAAGGTGGTGAACGAAAAGGGAAGGTGGGTCACGTGGGCAAGGAAGGAAGATAAAAAAAAAGCTGATTTCTATCATCAGTAAAGGCTTAAGTGGGGCCATGTGATGCCACACTCACCAAAAAGTCCCAAAAAGCTTCTTAGTTTTGTGTATCAAGATCCTCCTGACATCTAATATTTTTTCAAAAGTAGTGAATGATGGAGCTGAGTTCAAGGATTCCAAAAGCTTGAACGGATTAATTTTTCGAGTTGTAGAACTCTGAAAAATCGCATTTAAAGTTTTGTGTCTAAATGACCCGAAACGCTCGATTTCTCGACTTTTGCAAATATTTTCGCTACAAATATTTATAGTACGAACTTAAATATTAGACCATATCCTGAGTTCAAAAAATCTCTCAGAATTTCCGTCTGAGGTGTGAAAGTGCCTCAACGGATCGATTCGGTTTTAGCAGTTTAAAGAAAATCAGTGTTTTACTAGTTTGTTTCTTATAATTGTCGTTTCTTTTGCATACGAACTCCATTTTGGACGTTCTTTATATTTTCAGAAACAGGGGAACATATACTACGAGACTACAGTGTTTTCTTTTCTCACAACTGCTTAATATAAATTTTCAATTTTAGACGTATTAACTACGGTTGCAATTTATATTGTTTGATTCGTTTGCCAGTTTACACATTTGGAAGTAAGATACCATCTGGTATCTTATAATAGTTGAAATGACATTATTTATTTTAAAAAAGATGCACTAAAATTCAATGAGTCGGATTACAAAGAGATCCGTTGCGAATTGACTGTCTACAGTTGTAGACCTAGATTCCGCAATGTCACATTAGCTCCTCGTTAAGGGAATTTCGTCCTAAAATTATTAAGTTCTAGACTACTTTGTTCCATTATTATTTCGTTCCACTAGTGGAGGAAGCACCGATGAAAAATTACGGGTACTTTTGTTTCATCTGATCCTCAGGGTCCCAAGTAAACTTTGGCCCTCTACGAGAGTTCCATCGGACTTTTACTATAGGTATGCGGATTTGTTTGAGGATTTTGATTTCTCGGTCCATGATCTCCACCGGTTCCTCCACGAAGTGAAGTTTAGTGTTGTCTTGGATATCATTGAGTGGAATCACAAGGTTCTCGTCGGAGAGACACTTCTTAAGATTACACACGTGGAAGGTATTGTGAACTTTGCTGAGTTCTTGAGGTAATTTGAGTTTGTAAGCCACCGGACCAACCCTTGCATGATTTCAAAAGATGCGAGGTATCGGGGATTTAATTAACCTCGTTTTCGAAATTTAATGATACCTTTCCATTGTGCGACCTTTAGTAAGACACGGTATCCTACTTTGAATTCTAAGGGTTTGCGTCTCACGTCAGCATAGCTTTTCTGACGACTACGTGCGACTTTCAATCATTCCTTGATCTGAACAATATTTTTCATTGTTTCATGAATGATCTCGGGACCAGTAAGTAGGGTATCTCCAACATGATTTTTAGCCAATTTAGTATCTCCAACTTCTACCCAGCATATCGAAGAACGACATCTGTGTCCATACAAGGCCTCGAATGGAGCCGGATTTATGTTAGAGTGATAATTATTGTTATATGAAAACTCAATCAATGGCGAGTGAGCATCCCATTCTTTACTGAATTCTATCACACTGGCGTGGAGCATGCCTTCTAGGGTTTGTATCGTCCTTTCTCTATGTTAATTCGTTTGAGGATGATATGAAGTACACTTGTCTAGTTTCGTTCCTACTGTAGTGTAGTTTGTCTCTTTTAGCTTAAGTTGTCTGGATGTGTATGCAATGACTTTATTTTTTTGAATCAATACGCATCCTAACCCTTGGTGAGAGGCATCTCAGAATACTACAAAGTCTTCTGTTCCATGTAGAAGAGACAAAATTTGTGCATTGCACAATAATTTTTTCAATTTCTAGAAGGCAAACTCTTGTCTGTCTTCCCAATCGAACTTCTTGTCTTTCCAGGTTTGAGCGGTGAGAGGCTTGGCTGATCTAGAGAAGTTATTGATTCATCTCTGGTAATAGTCTGTAAGCCCTAGGAATTGGCATACTTCGATTGGTGTTGTTGGTTCCTTCCAATCCCTATTCGTTTCGATCTTCGCATAGTAGCATGATCTTTGTAGCTGATGGAACAGGTCATTGATCCTCGGGAATGGGTATCAGTTCTTGATGGTGAGTTTGTTCGACTCTTGATAGTCGATACCTATCCTGAACGATCTATCCTTCTTTTTGACAAACAATACCTTGAAAGGTCTAGTATGCCCAAGAGTCATTATAGAATGATATTGCTAATAATATATGATCTTATAGGGTCACACCTTATACCAAGTTACCATCAGTAAATTATTTATTAGTATAATTTGATTATTAATAAATATATCAACACTTGTATTTAATTGAAAATTATCATTTCTTGGAAATAATATTTTATTAATTGGGAATTTATTATTTGTGAAACTAATATTTATTGGAGAAATAACAACTTATGAAATATATCATAAAATATGATTATTTATAAGTTATATTTATATCTTAATAAACTAGTTTGAGTTTATTTATATAAAATGTAGTTTTATATAAAAGAGATATTTATAAGTTATATTTATATCTTAATAAACTAGTTAGAGTTTATTTATACAAAAGGTAATTTTATATAAAATAGATATTTATAAATATATTAGACTAGTTATATGTTATATATATGTTTGAATCACTTTATATATATGATAGACTTTTATATAAAGTTGATATATAAATATATATAACATCTAATCATGAATAAAGAAAGAACCACACCACGCCTTGTCCCCTTGACCATTGTGGTCGAAAATCAAGGAGCATGGAGGTCTAGTTGCTTCTTCTTTGATTAATATATGTCTCATAACATGCTTTAACTTTAGCTTTATGGTCTTGCTTTTGGTCAAAACTTGTTGCAGTATAAAAGCAAGACTTGCTAGTGTTTTGGATGTAGTTCTAAGAGGTTATTATTCTTCCTTCTTTGGAGCCCAAAAACGAGAGCAATATGCTCTCTATGGGGCTGCCATATTTTGGAAGTTCAAGGCTCCTCTTCCCTCTCCATTTTCTTGCATTTCATGCTTACAGAATGTCCCTTTGTTTCTTCACCTTTGAACATATACTTGGTATATATTTCAAAGGCTTATGAACAACAAATTACAAGTGTATACCAGCATGTTTTGATGGTTCTACTCTTGCTTGGTGGATACTTCTAGAGAACTCTTGTTTTAGAGTTTCATACCACACTTCATCAACTTCCAACCTCCCATGAGGATCAAAGTCTTCAAAGGTTCTTATGCTTTCTCTTCTATGGTTGTTTTAATCTTTCTAACTCTTGCAAAATAATCCTTGGTGGGTAAAATAGTTTTAGTTTATTCAACATTTTTAAAGCTTCCATTGTCATTTTTACCGGTTGTGAAACCAGAATTTTGAATAAAAACCCAACAATTTGTATCAGAGCCATTTTTGCAAGATTAGTTAGATTATTTCTTTAATTGATGAAATCTTTGTTATTGGAAAACATGGATGGTTTTCTCTTTGCAAGAAAAATTCATACATATTTTCTATGACAACTTTAAAATGTTTATAATTGTTATTTTTTGACCAAAAGTTTACATGCATCTTTTTGGTCATAAAAGTTGTCTTAGAAAAACAAAGAGTTATTTTATATATATTTGAGTATATAAACATGTATGATATGCAGCCATGGACCTTTGTGTTGTTGAATGTGATGATTTATTTAAAATGGTTGTGATTATTTATTTATTCATATGGTATGTAATAATTAAATAGATAGTTTTCCTTTGTTAATTTTTGTAAGTAATAGATTAGTTTTAGAAATAGTTTATTTTTATAAAAATGTAACAATGATGAAGATGGTGGCTATTTTGAAGATCAAAAGTTTATAAACTTGATTTTATTAAAGTTTCTCAAACTTTATAAAATTATTTTTATAAACTTGCTACAAGGTGTTGAAGAAAGTGGGAGCACATGAAGACTTTACAAGATAAAGGTCCCTTATGTCCCTTTAAGAATGGACTTGATAATTTTGTGATGGCTCACAAAATTATTACTAGTTAATGGCTTGGTTTATGCACATATGTTATAATGTTATGTATACTTGTGTTGTTTTATGTTTATGTTATTATTATTATGTTATGGTTGATAAATTAGTTTTTCAAATGCAAAATGATATTTAAACATAAATAAACATCACAAAGAGTTTGGTTTTAATGAAATTTACCTTTTAACATAAGATGCTAAAAATAGTTTTACAATAAAACAAGCTTTATCACTAAAACTAGTAACCGGTAAAATTTCGGGATTAAAATTGTATAAGTTTAAAATAGAGATTTTGTAAACTTATCAAACTCCAAACCTTATTTTATAAAAGGAAGTTTTATTAAAAGGTTTTCAAATGTTCTAAAGCGCTCAAACGATATAACTTAATGCTAGTTATTAATTTAAAACTTTGATCGCGTCAATTATATAAAACCGGGTTTTATATATAGAACATTGTTAAAAATGTGATTTTAACATGAAATAAGTTTTTTAAACTATGCCATGGTTTATTGAATGCATGCAATAACCATGATATAACATGTTTTTTATACTAGAATTATAAAAACATCAAAGACCCCTTACAAACCTCAAATCTGCGCAATCCTTTTTAAAGAACACTCGCACGTCTCTTGTATGCACTAGTGGGATAAGTGATACCTAACCGTTTAGTGTTATCTTTTGTTGGGCGAGGTGTTTTCGTGATTTTTATAACCAAGTTATAGGCCGATTACACAAGTTTTTCAAATTGGATGATTTGATCGGAGATCTCTTGTGATAACGAATACCTAAGCAGGAGAGTTCCGAGGCATAGATGGGATCAAACATGTCTAACTAATTTGTTATTAGCGATCCCATAAATCTAGGAATTATATGGAAAGATATAATTGATAATCGATATCTACCGGGTTGAATTCGGATGGATGGGATAAAGGATACATAACCATTTATTTGTTTTGCAACTTGGATCCTAGACTTTGATAATTAATGTTTTTAGAAACTAAAAGGGTATTAATTATTAAACATTAAATATTGAAAATACTAAATGACTTTTGTTAAAATTTTGTAGATATATAATCCACTCTCATAACCATGAATTCTCATTTCTCTTTAAATGACTTAATGAAACAATAACATTCAGTAGATACAACTTCAATGAATGAGTTCATGTCTTAAGAGACAATCTCGTAAAGGATGTAAAATTGTATACACTAAAAGGACCTATTCCTAAACAAATTGCTTTGAGCAATAAACCTGAATATGATACCTAGTAAATGCATCACAGTGATGCTCAAGATGCTTCTAACATCATACTAGGAACAATTATTCATGACTTCTACGAAGTTTTTTGATAATTTAGATATATATATATATATATATATATATATATATATATATATATATATATATATATATATATATATATATCAGGTTAAGCAATATTCCAATAAATATAGTGATATTTTGTTGGAATAGTGCAAAAGAGTCACCTTGTGTGATCTAAAAGGCCCATGTTTTATGGAATAAACACATTTAAGCCCAAGAAATCCAATAAGGCCCATATAGATAGATCTTATTTCTTTTGTGAAGAAACTGGACACTGGTAGAGGAACTACTCCTCTTATCTAGAAAGAAAGTCTAAAAGAGACTAGTACTTCAGGTATCTACTAGATAGAAGTCATACTTTTCGTGTAACACTCACGTACTTGGTACTTGAATATTAATCTAATATTTGTAACTTGTTTGCAAATATTTACAGAAGAGTAAATAGCTGACCACAAGCAAGTTGGAACTACACTCTCGAAGTTTAGTTTATTATTTATGCTTAGAACATAAATTGCTTGTAATATAAAACAATGTTTGTTTTGGAACAATGTATGTTTTAAATTTAGCATATCTAAATATTTATGTCTCAGTTATTTGTTTAAATGTTTGATTATTTACTAGATCGTTTTTCATAACGATAATACTCATATTCTGAAATGGTTGACTTCTATTTCTGAGACTAGATCTCTTAAAAGAATTACAAAGTAAATATCAATATTTTATAAATAAAATTAAGTTCTTTTTGACAATCAATACCGTGAAAGATCTAGTATGTCCAATAGTCATTATAGAATGATATTGCTAATAATATATGATCTTATAGGGTCACATCTTATAGCAAGTTACCGTCACTTGATTATTTATTAGTATAATTTGATTATTAATAAATATATCAACACTTGTATTTAATTGAAAATTATTATTTCATGGAAATAATATTTTACTAATTGGAAATTTATTATTTGTGGAAATAATATTTATTGGATAAATAACAACTTATGAAATATATCTTAAAGTATGATTATTTATAAGTTATATTTATATCTTAATAAACTAGTTAAAGTTTATTTATATAAAAGGTAGTTTTATTTAAAAGAGATATTTATAAGTTATATTTATATCTTAATAAACTAGTTAGAGTTTATTTATATAAAAGGTAATTTTATATAAACAATATATTTTTAAATATATTAGACTAGTTATATGTTCTATATATATATATATATATATATATATATATATATATATATATATATATGTTAGAATCACTTTATATATATGATAGGCTTTTATATAAAGTTGATATATATATATATATATATATATATATATATATATATATATAACATCTAATGATGAATAAAGAAAGAAACACACCATGCCTTGTCCCCTTGACCATTGTTGCCAAAAATCAAGGAGCATGGGAGGTCTAGTTGTTTTTTCTTTGTTTAATATATGTCCCATAACATGCTTTAACTTTAGCTTTATGGTCTACACTTTTTGGAGTATAAAAGAAAGACTTGCTAGTGTTTTGGATGTAGTTCTAAGAGGTTATTCTTCTTCTTCTTTGGAGCCTAAAAACCAGAGGAATATGCTCTCTATGGGCCTGCCATATTTCGGAAGCTCAAGGCTCCTCTTCCCTTCTCCATTTTCTTGCATTTCATGCTTAAATAATGTCCCTTTGTTGCTTCACCTGTGAACATATATTTGGTATATATTTCAAAGGCTTATGAACAACAAATTACAAGTGTGTATTAGCATGTTTTGATGGTTCTACTCTTGCTTGGTGGATACTTCTAGAGAACTCTTGTTTTAGAGTTTCATGTCACACTTCATCAACTTCCAACCTCCCATGAGGATCAAAGTCTTCAAAGGTTGTTATGCTTTCTCTTCTATGGTTGTTTTAATCTTTCTAACTCTTGCAAAATGATCCTTGGTGGGTAAAATAGTTTTAGTTTATTCAACATTTTTAAAGCTTTCGTTGTCATTTTTACCGGTTGTGAAACCAGAATTTTGAATAAAAACCCAACATATCGGAGCTCCCCATGGAGTGAAGCTTGGTTGGATAAAGTCTTTGTTAAGAAGTTCTCAAAGTTAACTGAAGAGTTCTTGCATTTCCGATGGAGTAAAACGATAAGGAGATATTGCCACTAGTGTTACACCTAGGATTAGGTCGGTTCGGAATTTGACCTGTCTGACTGGAGGCATTCCAGGAAGGTCTTCTGGAAGTACTTCAGGGTAGTCGCACACTCGTGGAATGTCTTTGATTTCCTTACCCTTGCCTTGCGTATCCACCACGTGGTCCAAGAAAGCGAAGCATCTCTTCTAGAAAAACTTTCTTGCCTTCATGCAAGAGATGATTCTTAGATTTTTCCTGATTTATCTTCGTATAACACAAGGGCTTCGTTGTTGGGTAAAGGTAGTCGAATGAATTTTTCGTAACACAAAATCTTCGTTCGCTGAGGCGATAACCAATCCATTCCGATGATCACATCGAAACTTTCAATGATCATAATTGTTAGGTCGACGTGAAAGACGTGGTTATTCATAGTGAGAAGGAAATTGATGAGTATTTCCAAAGTGTTTTCTATTTTTCTGTTATTGGGTAAGATTTATTTAGTTTGTAGAATTTATGTTTTATCGTGTTTCTAAACCTATGGTCAATAAATCTTCTATCGGTATCAGTATCAAATAACACGGAAGCATAAATGTTGTTGATATGAAACGTACCAGTAACTACAGTTGGATCCTGGCAAGCATCCTGTGCACCAATCACTATGTTCTTCCTTTGCCACCCTAATTTTTCAGCTTATGGCAATCCTTCTTGAAGTGTACCGGTTGGTTGCATTTGAAGCAGTTACGCATTTTTCCTAAAGTTGTGGTTGAGGTTGTAGTGGTTGGGGTCTTTCTGCAGAACCTAGAGGTGTGACCTCTCAAGTTATAGTTGTTGCAGACCATGCAATTTCCGACATGGTGGAAATTGCACTTGGTACAATGGGATAAAGTCCCATAGCAGGACTTGGACGGAGTGGGAGAGTTTGTGTTTGCGTTATAGACATTCAAAGGTTCTGATTTGGTCTTGAGGAGTTTGAAGTTCCTTTTGTATTCCTCGTGGTATTTCCACTTCGTACCCTTCGTCCGGTTTTGTTCTGTCTGTTGGGTCGTGGTACTCGAACGAAGATATTGTTCAGTCAAATGATAGGCCAACCGTTAAGCACTATCTTGTTCTAGGGCCTGCATTCTTGTTGAGGACAATACTCTTCGATCAACATCTGTTTTAGGGCTTCCTAAATAATGGCACGGGCTACATCGATTCCTATAGACTTGGTATGGTTATTACACCAAGTCAATGTGCAATCCATTAGTATACAAGTAGCATACTTAACTCGGTAGTCATTAGTACAGGATCTGATATGGGACATTGCCTCCATCAACTCTATCCAACGGGATAGACCAATGGCTCCTTGTGTACCGAAGAAGGATTGGGGTTGGTAGGCTAAGAAATACTTGTATGAACAAGATACGGGTTTGTTTCTGTTATAGACTGGAACACCCCCATCATTTTCACAATTCATGGAAGATTCTTTCCAGCAGCCTCATACATAACTAAGGTCGTGGCAATTCCTTGTGCAATTATAGTTTTCACTAGTGTTGAGTCCATTCGAAATGATGGTGTTGGGTGAACTCGCAAATTTCTTCGAGGGGCCTTTATCCTAAACGTTTAGAAAGGACACACTTAATTTGTTTATAATACTAAATCATAAACAAGTATGTAGGAGTTGTATTTTATGATAGTGTATTAGTGTAATTTGTTCCTGAACTCTATAGGTTTCCAAATTATAGAGAGAGTGATCAATTTCTAAAATCCTACAAATGATAGGGTGAGAACTGAAATTCTACTTATTATCGATGATAGGGAGAGAATTTGTGACAACCCGAAATTTCTAACTTGTACATTCTTCATTTTTATCAAAGTTAGCCTCGTTTTGCTATTTTGTAATGAAGTTTTGGGTCTATATGAGTGCATTAGGCTTAGTACAACCAAGATATGAGTCTGAGGAAGGGTTAGAATGTGTGTAGCATCACAAAATCGGACCAAACACACCAAGCAAGGTGTGTGCGGCCGCACACCCGAGTGTGCGGCCAGCCAGCCGCACACAGCCAACCGCACACCCATCTTCCAGCCGCACACTCATCCCTATATATATAGGGTGACCCCTTCACTCATTCCTTTCATTTGGCTGCACTTTACTTGCTCTCTCCACTTTCTCTCTCTATAAACTTCATCCAAGAACACTCTAAGGGCCTCAAAAACGTGAATTACTCCATCATTTATCTTGTTCTACGGGTAAGACACCTTGATCTAGCCTAAAACTCTTCATGTTCTACGTGTTCTTCATCACTTGAAGGTGTACGGCCGCACACCTCCAAAGTGAGAGTTTGGCCTCCCTTTTGCTAGTTGGACTTGGTACTAGCTTTGAAACACCTGAAAATCGACATTTTGAGCATGAATGAAGAGTGTACGGCCGCACACCCCTATGTACGGCCGCACACTCCCTTGTACGACCGCACACGCCCTATGTGCGGCCGCACACTCCTGTGTGCAACCGCACACACATGCTGACCGCACACCCTGGCCGCACGCACACTCTTTTGGCCGTACACCTCCCTTGTTTGATCATATAGGGTCCCAACAAGCATTTCCAAGTCTTTAGGGTGGTTTCCCGTCATGTTTAGTCATGAAACACCCAAATTCTAACACATAAATGTGTTACTATATGTTAAATAGGATCCACTTGCGTACGAAACACCAGTTGACACTCAGCATCCACACCGATCATACGCTCGAATCCTACGTCAAACGGTGAGTTTATACCCCCTTAATCAACCTTTGAAATGATTTTAAATGCTTTTATGGGGGGTGGAATACAAGTTGAAACTTTCTAGTTATTATAATTAATCATATGTGATTAATGACTAGAACAAACAGAAAGATTTTCTATTACTTTCAAACTGTTATTAAACTTATAGATTTCAAACATTTCAAAACATTTTAAACTCTTTTACATACTAAATCCTTTATAAAACTCTTTTTAACTTATATTATTGTCAAACTCATGTCTATACATATATATTTATATAAGTATGATTTGAAGGACTTAGGACTAATAGCTCACTTTACTTCCTGTTCCTTGTTTGGTTGTGGACTTAAAGTATCCTGTTATTTGTCCGAATGTCGTTGAAACCTTAGTTATATATCATATATATGTGTTTGGATTCAAAAGTTTTTACTTCATTTCAGCACCTTTGGGTAGCAAAGGCTTACAAACAACATTACTAGTAAACTATAATAAGTATAGTTTAAGAGATTACTACTCACTATTACTAGTACAACGAAACATACAAGAGTCAGTAAAATTACAAATCAGCAAACATACTATGACGAAATACAATACATACTATACACTATATAAGAGAACATACTATACACTAGTACAGAGAGAACGTTACTACGCTATGAAATACTATACAAATATACAAATACGATAACTAGAATGTGACATACTATTTTCGGATACAACAAGATCGTGATGTATCATTTTGTAACCAGAGTCTCCTAGAGGGAGAGCGGGCATTGTGTGTACAGATCTATACGGGACAGAAACTCCCACACCCCGACTGCTAGCTACAGTAATAGCCGATAGGCCAAGGGGTGACAAAATGTCACCTCACTACATATGACGCCGGAGATGTCATCAATTATTCAGTCGTCGATCAGCATGGTTACATACGAGTTCACATTCCAACCTTTAATTAACCGACAAATGATTAAAGGCAAGAAGACTCCCCGAGGTGTATTGTACATTTTATACTACCTGGAGTCTGTATTTTATCATTTATAGTCAGCAGTGTCACTGGTGAGGTAAAACATTATTTTCCCTAACACATTCACTTTGTGATCTTCTCACATAGTTGTTAATAAAAACTGCATTTTGATAATGATAGTCATACTTGGGAAAACTCATACTTTTACAAGTGAACAAACGTACAAAAGTCGGGTCTTGGTAGAAGACTACATTTTAGAAGAAAATATAGGATTTTCTAAGAAGTACAAACAATTGCAACTGTCAGAAACATTTCACTAACACTTACATTACGTTGTTACAAACATTTTCATACAAACAATGACACTAAATACTTATGAACTCACCAGCATTTTATGTTGATACTCTCTTTCAAAATAACTTGTATTCTCAGGGAACCAGTAAGATAGGTATACCCATGCAGCTTTTGAAGGACGAAGTGGATCCAAGACTCGTCTTAATTTGATTGTACATTTGGGTGTCATTTGAACTTACAATAGAACACACATGTAATTAACTATTATATTAATGCAATGGATGTTGTTCCTAATTTACTATTATGCATTGTTATGATACTGTACATGACGTCCTCCGCCCCAGAACGTTTCCGCCGTTCCGGTTTTGGGGTGTGACAGAATTGAAATCCTGCCAATTTCAATTGATACGAAGAGAACTGAAATCCTACTGATTTCAAATGCTAGGGAAAGAACTAAAATTCTCCTGATTTCTCCAACTGGTTTTTATATTTGATCGTTCCTCTTCTTCAGCTTCCTCCCCTTCAGTGGGTTCTTTAGATGGTTCCTCCTCAGAAGTATCCTTGTCATCTTTGGAAGATAGGGGAGAGAGAAGTTTGAAGACTACTGAACGATCGACTAGGAATTATGGGTGCCTCTACTTAAGAGGGTAGCAGAGCTATTGGTTCTTGTTTCTTCTTCGAAATTAGGTAAATTAGGAATCTGAAGTTTATCCCGGATTTTTAAGTATTTTTTTAAATGTATGATTTGGTTTGGAGTTGATATAAGGATTCTAGGGTAATAGGTATCTGCAGCGAATCTTGAGAACATTCTTCAATCTCTAAAACTCTCAAATATTGTAGTCTATCAAATGGCTTGCTCAAGGGTGGTTGTGCACCAGCCCGACCATAAATAACATAGGTGCACATTCCAGATTTATTTATTGTATTACTTATATACGGTACTAACCTTAGTGGAGGCATTTGACCTAAAGGATTGAGTTGGTAGTTTTAGTTGAAGATATGGTATAATTTTATTAAGTTTTCTCATCATGGGTCAAAGTATATATATATATATATATATATATATATATATATATATATATATATATATAACTCTTATATATTGTTGTTGGTGAGGTTTCTAGTATTATTAATTTTTGTTTTGTACTCCAAGACTACCAAGTACAGACGAGGGCCAGACAGGAAGAACCGGAGGACATGATCATTTTAGAAATTAAATTGTTCCGAATCCAGAAACCCAAGCGGCCTTTCAAACCAGTTAGCCCGTACCGTAAGTAGCCAAGACGTAGTGTGGTTAATAATAATAATAATAATACTTTTATTACGAGCTTGTTGTTATTGTTGTATTCCTCTTTCGAGGATACGAGTTCTGTATAGACAATTTAGCTCTGATACCAATCTGTCACACCCCCGGCCGAGGTGGCGGAACATGCAGGGATGTGCGACTTATTCATGGATCACAGGTAAACTAAATATATAGCACAAGTACAACAATAAACAAAACAACATTTGTATTCCATCTTGATGTTTGAATACATGGTTCTTACAGATAAGAGTATAGTACATGAATTGCCTTAAACATGTAGGCAAACATAACAAAAATTAGTAAACTAGATTGCCTGAAATCCATGACTATCCGTCGTCTGAATTGCTTGATTTTTTATTCCCTTACATGTAGTTTGAGGGTCAACACAAGGTTGGTGATAGTTACAGGTTTTCTGCCGACAACAATAATGATACTTCTAAAAGCATTCGAAAAGTATTTTCTTTATAAGTAAACCATGTTTAAAATTGTGTTTGTAAGGAGTCTTCGAATAAACTTTGAAAAAAAACAAAAGGTGTCTTTTGTATAAGTAAGTCCATACTTAAAACTGTTTTGAAAGAACTAATTTTATGAGTTGTAGTAACGATTGTATACACTTATCACCCGATTTGATTGATCGCTTGAGGTTATAGCTAGCAACTGCAGGTGGCGATGTCAACCTCGTATAGATCTATACATACATATCCCGCTCTGAAGATTAACGGTTATAGTAGTGTGGGTATGCTTAGTGTTTAGACTTTAGCTAATGAATAATGTCTCACTATAAAGCGCTTAACTAAGGTATGAATAGCTCTCAGCCCTAACCTAAATGTGGATAAGTTACTAGGCCTAATGATTTGTATAAAGTTTATAAAATCCGAGCATGTTTGTGATGGGTTTTAGTATACTACAACATCCTATGGTGCACATACAACCCTAAATACCTTGGATCTATGTTTTCACAAATTATACATGCAAATGGTTTCCAAGGCATTAAACCTATAACTAGCATGCATTTGACATAAACCATATAAGATACTAGTTAGAATAACATACCTTTTATGTAGCTTGAAGTCTTGATGTATTTTGCCTTAAGAGCTTAGCCCCAATGGTGTGGAAGCCTCAAATGAAGTCACAACACATCATGGACAAAGGATGAAACTTGAGAGAGAATTCATACTCACCAAAACCGTCCATATCCTCCAAGAATACATTAGTGGTGATTTTGGCTATGAAATAACATATTTATATGTAGGATTCCAAGGGTCATGGCTATAACCCAAATCCATACCCATGACCCATGGGTGTTATGATCCATGGTTCATGTGGCCCAACTCTTTATGTATCCATACATAAACTTGGTCCAACATGGATCATAAGCCCAACACATATAAATATAACTAATTACCATAATTAGACCCCATAGATTTAATTAGTCTCTTTTGATCACAAAATTAATTCCAAATTAATTCTTGATCAATACTAATTAAAACATATGATTTCATATTAATATATTAGAATTTACAATATATTAATAAATCATACGTAAACTTCTCTCAAGACTCTATCCTAACAAATTGTCCTGATGATATGCAACCCAAATGGACCATGCTACTCTCGGGTCAAGTAATTACCAATAATAGTTATGGGCTTAGACATCTAATCCAACAGTTTGATGTATATGTAAAAATGTAGTCGCTTTTATAAGGAGGTACGTTTCAGAGTAATGATCATAAATACCTGTATAAACTTTATGTATTTAAACATATAAATATACATGCATGGTAATAGTTTGAATATTTGAAATACTACGAGTGTGATAATGCTTTATGACATTCTTTTTATTACATACAAAGTCACATAAAATCATAAATTTTGTAGTATCTAGCATATGTTCTTAAGACTTGTTTTATTTTAAACAATATAGCATATGTATATTTAATAAGTTTGAAAACTAGTTTATGAGTATATATCATGTTATTAGTTAAGCAACATTTTGTAGTAGGATGACACTGTTGGATTAGTGTCTAAGTCCATAACTATTTTGGTATGTACTTGACCCGATTGAGAGCATGGTCCTTTTGGGTTGCCTTCACCAAAGCAACTTGATAGGATGATTTATGGAGAAAGAGAATAATTATGATTTATTAATATATTATGTGAATAATATATTAAAAGAGAAATCATATTGTTCAATTAATATTAGTCAAGAATTAATTAGGAAATTAATTTTGTGACTAAAAGACTTTAATTAAACTTGGGGGGGCTGATATTGTAATTATAATATTGTTGCAATTGGGATATGGATCACCTTGGAACATAGGTTGGACGAATTCTATGGGAAGCCCATAAGGAATTCGTCCAAGAGGTGTTCTAAAGGGAGTCTATGGGCTGCTTAGGGCCTAAGCAGTCAGATAGGGTTTCCTAGTTCAAAACCCTAATAGCCTCACATATTTAAGGACCCCTATGGCACCAAAAACGTGGCTAACTGATTCCTTAGGGTTTCTAGACGAATTTTGGTGCCTCCTTCTCTTCTCCTAAGTCATCCTCTTGCTCTTGGTGTTTGTGAGCCATTAGAGGTGTGACTTTTGTGATACTAAGCTTCCAGAAGTCAATTACAAGGAGGAATTGAGATTGTTATTGCTACATAACAATCAAGGTAAGATCTAAACCCTATTCTTATGTTAATATCGATTATCACATGTTAGAACTAAGGTTTATGGCTTTGGATGATTCTTGCATGTTCATTAGACAAACTAGATCCAAAGCTTTAGGGTTTGCATATACACCATAGGAATGATATAGTGCTCAAAACCCATTAGTGGTATCAGAGCCTAGGGATGTTTGTTAATGAATTTGATGCTTATTTGATCGAATATTGTCTGAAAATCGAAACTTTTGACTTTTTGGGGCTGGACTCGCCGAGTCCATGACTGAACTCGCCGAGTCCACTGGGAACTCGACGAGTCCAGTGCAGACTCGACGAGTCAGCGAGTCTGGCAGCGTTTTTTTTCGCGATTTTCTTGATGTTTTGGCTTAGGATAATTACCAAAAACGTTTTTAATTGATAAAAACCAATTCTTATTGATTTTGGGTGTTTATCCTTACCAAAATAGTAGATAATTACCAATTAATCAAATTATTGTTGCCTTATAAGATAAGATTTAAATTATTTGAATTATTTGATGAATTATCTTGCAAGAAATTGGATTAGGTCAAAATTAGATAACTACCAATTAATTTTTTAATTGCCTTATTTGAATTGTTGATCTAGAATATTCTTGATGCTGTTTTGAAAAGTTTCAAAACCTGCCCTCAAGTTTTGGTATTTAAATTTTTTGATTAAAAGTCTAATTTGAAATATTTAAATTCTAAACCCTAATGTTTTGAAATGTTTCAAAACTTACCCTCAAGTTTTGGAATTTAAATTTTTTGATTAAAAGTTTAATTTTTTGAAATTTTAAATTCTAAAACCCTAGTTTTTGAAAAGTTCAAATTACACCCTTATGGTTTTATTAAGTTAATTAAAAGTATAATTAAAAGAGAGTTAATAAATCCATAATTATATGGTTTATATTTAATTAAATTAAAAGTGTAATTTATAAAATTAAACCACCTAGTATTTTAAAAGTGTAAAGTACACCCTTATACTATATATAACATTAAAAGTCTAATATTATATATGTATAACTTAAACTGCTAGTCTTACCGTTAGTAGGCCTCATTCACGAAGCCGATCTATAAGGGGGGTATAAGGTTATGGCCTATAAAATGACCGTTTAATGGGTGTTCACTCTCACCCACCGCTTCCTCGATTGGTGGAGGGTCGTTAGCCGAACGGGTAAGATAGGGAAAACCCTCTCCTCATTAAAAATATAATGAATAATAAAGTAACTAAATGTTTTTCAAAATTCCCAATCTTAGTTACTTTAGGCAAAAGTGAATTGATGCAATTCCATGAAATTACACTTTGTACCCTTGCTAAGACGTTAGTGGAGCGTGTGTTGTTAACCGGCACACTAATTAAGTTCTAAGCAAAGGTAGCAAAGGGTGACTCGATGTTTGTCATAGTTCGGTGGAGCGTGTGTGGTTAACTGGCACATCGAATAGGTGACTGTAACATTGGGGGCACCATGTATATTTGCATGGTTATTCACACCCTGTTTTGTGATCCTCGGCATCCCAGTCACAAATCAAGGGGCATATCGATATTTAAACATGCCATTGAAAAGTTCAATGAATCTCAAAAGATCTAGGAGTTTCAATACATTTAAAACTTAACTTTCTTTTCGTTTTTCATGGTGGAAATTGGTAAATAGTCATTTACCTACCTTCAAATGTTCTGCAAGTTGGATTACGGCATCCCTCTTCCAATTTGTAGGATATTGTGTTGGGTCCTAGCCTTAATATCTCATGTGGGTGTTTTATTAAGGACTCAATCAACTAAACTTGAATTTTCTCTCGTTTCATACATGTCAAAGTCTAACAACTATGGTCTTCCTAAATCCATTGGAAAAAGTTTTCCACGTGAAGATGATATTCCACGATTGGATTGTAAAAATGGAAATCATGCTTCACTACCTCCACCTCCTCCAATAATTCTCCCTAACCCACGAGTTACAAGACTTGAAAAGTTCAAGGTCACTCATGCCCTATTGGCAATAAGACACAAGGATGGAAATTTGTCTGATAAATCAATATCCCAACCTTCTGTGGGCAATGACAACATTGGAAGTCCAGAAAAGTTTTCTGTACGTAAGAGAAAGGCAGAGTCTGATATAGTTCTATGTACCATTCCAGAAGAATCCATATGTTTCTACTGCCAAAAGAAGAGGCATTGGTCACGAAGCTGCCCTGACTACCTGAGAGATCTAAGAGATGGGAGAGTCAAGATGTATGACTCTGCTTCATGTAAAATCCATTATCTAACTCTATTAAGTTCCTATTTAGAGATTCTTCATACATAATGTGATAAGATTATATTTTGATACATTGAAGGATCGAAGAAAGGAAAGGAAGCTTAAAGGAAGGAGCGAGCTGAGCCTGATCGCGAAGAAATGGATTACGGTCGCATGGATTCGATGATCGGATTTTTGAGCTGCTGCTTAGAGTTATGATAGATTGCTTAGGAATATGTAATAGCATAGTTTTCATTTGCATTGAAAGGATACATTTTTCCACAATAAAATAAATTTTGATTTTGTCTTATTTATATTTCCTTGCAATGACAATTGTGAAAATTGATGTTTGTGTGTTTCTATTATAAGCAATATTAAGTGGATGTGATTCTTAGTTATGTTATTTATGGTAGTGTTGTAATTTTCTAAGTAAGGAAAGATTCCCATCGCCCAAGTTTTAATTGGACAGAAGCTTGGAATCATATGATTTGAATCATGTGATGTATGGAAATCTTGGTACTTAGAAATTTTAAGGCTAATCCCTTGACAAATATTCAAGTAAAGGTCTAATAGATCGAGTTCACAATGTTGTGCACTGGTCAAGTCCACCATAAATAACAACAAGATTATTCGTCATGATTTACTAAAAGTCTAGTAGACGTGATTATGCTTACAAGATTAAGTGTAATTCTGAGTCATTGAAAGTGTCAATGAATGGCAGAACGAATAAGAAGAATCAATTAGCCAGAAAGATAAAAGTTTCTCCAATCTAAGAAGAAGGGAGAGTACTTTTGTATCATGTTTTATGATCGTCTTAAGAACCATATTACAATTCATCCTCTAAGGACACCTTAGTTCACTAGTATGGCTAAGAAGAGGAGTCGGGAATTGTCAAAATGGGTTAAGTCAATAAGATGAATCGTACTTCGTTCCAAAATCAAGTCTTAGAGTCAAACTCCAATATTGTGACTTGAGTGATATAATATTAAGTAGGAATGTTCTTACTTTTGCACATTTTGGTAAGTTGTGATGTCTTGAATAAGACAAAGACCAACTAGTACCAAATTGCATATAGGTTTGTCTTGATAAAGACACACACTAACTCTTGAGTATTTGTTTATCAAGAAATGTTTCTTGACAAGAGAATCTTATATGTCAAGAGGTCAGTGGGAGTCTAAATGATCTTGAAAAGGTTCAAGAACTAATCAAGAGTAAACCTATTATTAAACACTAGCACACGACTTGAGGTTTCTAACCTATCGTGTTGACAGATTCTTGTTTCTGTGCTATTCCAGTTTGGTCAATTATGCATGTGAGTTCTATGAGTTCTTAATGGGGTGCATAGGGGCAAGGCACCTTGATCAATGGAAAGTACCTTTAAAGGTAGGGGTGAGCTGCTAAATAACTTGGAAGCAATGGTGGGACCCTTGATGGCAAGAAATTAAGAATGGACAAGTTCGATCCATAAGAGTTTGGATTTGTCACAACAATTATCTTATGATTATGGTTATGACAAATTCACATGGATAGGAACACATACACCATAAAATCTAAGTGTCATAAGGTTTCTCTCCTTCATGAAAATGATTGTGAGGAAACGCTTTCACTAGGAAGATTTTAAGGAGATAGCAATCATGTAAATTGCATTCTTAAATTCGATTATGATTATGGCATCCCTCTTCATAGTTCGAATTGTGATATTTGGCAATTAGTTTAAACATTTTAGACTTATTGTTATAAGTTCTAGAATTGTTTAAACACACATATGAGTTATCTAAGGAAAGGTGTATGAGTTTGGGAAGCTTAGATAAAGTCTTATCGAAGCATCTAGTATTAGAAATATGAACTTAAGAAATTCAATAAGCATTGCTTTCTAGAAGTTCAGCTGATTTCTGAATACATGTCAGAGCTAGTGGGAGCATAAGTGTTATGTTGGCAAGGAGATAATCAGCATGTTAGTGGGAGCATGATTATTATTTTAAGTGTTGCAAGTTAGCAATATTAATTATAGAAAACAAAAGTTTCAATTTGCAAAGTTGCAAAAGTTGAAAAGTTGTTTTGCTATAATTAAGGGAGAGAATATTATACTTCGTTTCGAAATCTAAGAGCTTAGATCGAGAGATTTTAATAAAATCTAGTCAAATATATGAATTGTGTTCTCAAAATTTGATTATGATTACGGCATCCCTTTTCATAGTTCGAATTGTGAGAACATGACAAGTAGAAATATTATGGCAAAAGACTGGTAAAGTATCACGTCTTTATGTATGACATTATGCTTCGTATTCCATACGCTTCGGGTATAGGATCGATCGCATATGCTATAATATTTGATCATTCTAAAATTTTCCAAATGCCTAGGGCATTAAGAGGGAAAAAGGACTGGAACCAATCATGACTAAATTTATTAAACAACTGTCAAAGGACAATCTAAGGTTCGCCAATGATTAGTTGTGGGCAGTTGGAAGTGTAGTAAATGATGGACCATATCGACATTATTATAAATGGATAAGATTCTATTTAAAATGAGTTGTCATATGGCAAATATGGAAATGTTTTCATATGTGGGAGTTGGATAGATTAGAAACTTTTATGCAAGAAGAATGTTCAAAGGAATGTACTTTGAATATGAGACTTCATGTCTATGGAATTGTCTTGAAACAATCTCCAATAGATGACTTTGTAATTTCATTGGCAAAGTCTTTGTGACTTTGGGGCTATAACATTACGAAAGTATCGTTGCATAAGATGTTAGAATCTAATATATTCTATAAGTGGTAAGAATTTGGTATTCTTACACTTATGGTAAGTATTGGGAATTGTGAAATGAGTGTGATTGAAAATGTTATTATACTATTTGACAAAGTAAGGACCATAGGTAAACATAGTGTACATGCTAAGAGCATGGGACAATTGTTGTTATAATTCAAGTAATAAGTTGATTACCCGAAACATTATACAATGAATAATGTGTAATCAATATGGTGATTAAATAAAAGGAGTTTTATTTATACTCAAAAGTTTGGGACCATATTGGATTCGATTATTATTGTGTTTCACTTTGCATGTTTTGACTTCCTGAATAATTGAGTTATTTGAGAAAAATCGAATTATTCGAACGTTCCACAGTCGCTGATACTTTGGGAGTAGGTATGAAAGAAGATTGTCATGAATTGGTTTGTAGATTGTCTAAAGCGTATTAGACATAGCAAAGGTTTGCTACAACATTCATGAGTGCTTATGAATATGATTTGAGCATTGGATTAAACCCACGCTCACTTGGATCGCTTCATGGATTTTATCACGAGTGTTTGGTGAGACGATAATATCTTGTATTCTTGAAACCGAGATGTGTAAGTTGTATCTTGCAAATCGGTTACATATTGATAATACGTAAATGCACCAGTAACTTGGAGTTATAAAACATATTGTTGTGTGTGATTCGGTGAGTGAGTACAAGCGAGCACTGATTCGAAGATTATCTGTTCCTTTTACGCCAATGTGGGATAAAAGCGATATATGTGGGCCCCTCGATGATTTAGTGATGACAAACGTAAATGCTCGGCCGGGCTAGGACTAATTTGATTTGTTCAATTAGTCAATCGTCGTAAATCAGAAATCGGAAATCGGGAAACAACACATAGACTAAGAGAATGATTTAAATCCATGTCTCACATCTATACGATATCTAGAATGGAGGAATATATGATTCCTTATCTAAAGGACGCGTATCTGATAAGATCAGAGTTGACAGCGGCTTTTGAAAGCTACGATTGCTAATCAGGATCTGAAGTCATACGCATAATAGTTATTAGACTTATCCAAGTGGGAGACTGTTGGATTAGTGTCTAAGTCCATAACTATTTTGGTATGTACTTGACCCGATTGAGAGCATGGTCCTTTTGGGTTGCCTTCACCAAAGCAACTTGATAGGATGATTTATGGAGAAAGAGAATAATTATGATTTATTAATATAATGTGTGAATAATATATTAAAACAGAAATCATATTGTTCAATTAATATTAGTCAGGAATTAATTAGGAAATTAATTTTGTGACTAAAAGACTTTAATTAAACTTGGGGGGCTGATATTGTAATTATAAGATTGTTCCAATTGGGCTATGGATCACCTTGGAACATAGGTTGGACGAATTCTATGGGAAGCCCATAAGGAATTCGTCCAAGGGGTGTTCTAAAGGGAGTCAATGGACTGCTTAGGGCCTAAGCAGTCAAATTAGGGTTTCCTAGTTCAAAACCCTAATAGCCTCACATATTTAAGGACCCCTAGGGCACCAAAAACGTGGCTAACTGATTCCTTAGGGTTTCTAGACGAATTTTGGTGCCTCCTTCTCTTCTCCTAAGTCATCCTCTTGCTCTTGGTGTTTGTGAGCCATTAGAGGTGTGACTTTTGTGACACTAAGCTTCCAGAAGTCAATTACAAGGAGGAATTTAGATTGTTATTGCTACATAACAATCAAGGTAAGATCTAAACCCTATTCTTATGTTAATATCGATTATCACATGTTAGATCTAAGGTTTATGGCTTTGGATGATTATTGCATGTTCATTAGACAAACTAGATCCAAAGCTTTAGGGTTTGCATGTACACCATAGGAATGATGTAGTGCTCAAAACCCATCAGATATGTTGTCTTGACTAGTTGTACTATTTAAAAACAATAAAAACATATGTAATATTGAGCTTAGCAACTAGTTTATGTGTAAATAATACGTTATTTTGACAAAATAACATTTATAAACTAGTATGTGTTGCTAAGTGTTTTTCATGAATAATATATATCTAGCACATGCATTCTCCCCCAAATAGTAATAAAAAGCATTAACATAGGGCCGTAAGCACTCACCTTAATGTGTGAATGTGATTGAGATTCGTTGGTGTGATGTTTGTCGTGAGAAACCTCAACTTAACGCCCTCTTGAGTTTAAAATAACCACCGAGACTATTTTTTGTTACCTAATTAACCAAAGGGAAAGTCTTGGTAATATTTAACAAGTGCGGGGCTGTTTTGTAATGTTACTAAACTATAGGGCTGATTTGGTAAATCATTAATTGACCGAGACTGATTTTGTAAGTTATACCAAAGAAGGGTTTGTTTTGATATAAAATAAATCAATATTTGAGGTGGGAACTTAATTTGTCAACAATTTCCAAGGAAGGGGATGTTTTCAATAAAAAGAATCAATGTTTGAGTGTTGGGACTTATTTTGTTAAGACATACCAAAGGAGGGGCTATTGTATTTAATTTAAATCAAGGTTTGGAAGGATTGGACTGAGACATGGATTATAATCATTCTCTCTGTCCATCTGTTGTTTCCCTATTTCCGATTTATGACAACCAACAAATTAAACAAATCAAATCAGTCCAGGCCCGACCGAGCACTTACGTTTGTCATCACTAAATCATCGAGGGGCCCACAGATATCGCTTTTATCCCTCCATGGGTAAAAGGAATGGATAAACTTCGACTCATATGCTTGTAATAACTACTTGTTGAATCATACACAAATGCATGTTTTATAACATCAAGTTACTGATGCGTTTTCGTACAATCAATGTACAACCAACTCATAGTCAACAAATCATATCTCTAGTATGAAGAATATAAGATATTATCGTCTCATGATCACTCGTGATAAAATCCATGAAGTGAGTCAAATGAGCGTGGGTTTAATTCAATACTCGGATCTCATTCCAGGAGCACTCATGAATGTTGTAGCAAATTTTGCTATGTCTAAACACTTTAGACATCTACAAGCCCATTTCATGACAGTCTTGATTCATACCTACTTCCAAAGTATGTTTGACTATGGAGAGTTTGAATAACCTAGTTATTCGGGAAGTCAAAACATGAAAAGTGAAACACAAGAATAATCGAATCCAATATGGTCTCAGAACTTATGAATATAAATAAAACACCTTTTATTTATCACCATATTGATTACACATTGTTCATTGTATAATGTTTCAATTTATCAACCTAATACTTGAATTAAAACAATAGTCATGCCATGCTCCAAGCATGCACACTATGTTTGTCTATTATCCTTACTTTGTGAAATAGACCAATTGAACATTATTTCAATGATGCTCATTTCACAATCCCAAATCTTTACCGCAAATGTAAGAATACAAGATTCTTTGCCATTTACTGAAATCTGTTAGATTCTAAACTTATATGCATTGATCCTCTTGTAATGACTATGCACAAAAGTCACAAAGACTTGGCAACAGACATTAAAATGCATTCCAATGGAGAGCAATTCCATGGAAACGAATTCTCACATTCAAAGTACATTCCTTTGAACATCCTTCTTGCATTAAGTTTTCTAATCTTACACGGATTTAAACAATAACTTCCACCTATGGAAACATTTCCATATTCCATTTTGACTATCACTTCTGAACAAGAGTTGCCTCTTTTCAGAATATTTCAATATGGTCCTTCCAAAATTTACACTATACTTCCAATTGTCCATGAGCAACCAATCTTTGGTAAACCTCAGATTCTCCTCGACAATTGCTTAATCATTTTAGTCATATCCAGTTCTAGTACTTTTCCCTCTTAATTCCCTAGGCATTTGGAAAAATTTAGAACAGATGAATATTACAGCACATGTAATCGATCCTATATCCGAAGCATATGGGACACGAGTCATGATGTCTCACATAAAGACATGATATTAGACCAGTCTTTTGCTATAATACTTCCATTTCTATTTGCCACGTTCTCATAATTCAGATTATGAAAAGGGATGCAGTAATCATAATCGGATTTTAGAAGCAAATAATGTAATCATAACCAAATTTGATTAAAATCTCACAATCTAATATTTTAGATTTGAAATGAAGTATAATTTCCTCTCCTTTAATTATAGCAAAACAACTTTTCAAACCCCTGCAGCTTTGCAAATTGAAACTTTTGTTTTCTATAATTAACATTTCTAACTTGCAAAACTTAACATAATAATCATGCTCCCACTAACATGATAATTATTATCATAACACTTATGCTCCCACTAGCTTTGACATGTATCCAGAAATCAGCTGGACTTCTAGAAATCAATACTTTATTGACTTTCTTACCAAAGTTCAGATTTCTGATACGAGATGCTTTGATAAGACTTTATCAAAATCATACACCTTTCCTTAGATAGCTCACATGTGTGTCTAAACAATTTTTAGAACTATGAAAAGGGATGTCGTAATCATAGTCTCAATTGTTTAGACCTTTGTCATTTCTCACAAGTCCATGTTAGTGTACCGGTTAACCACATACGCTCCACTAACGACTTTGAGAATGCAAATATCACAATTGCTATCTACTTAAAATCTACTTAGTGAAAGTGTTTCCTCACCATCATTTTCATGAATCGGAGAGATACCTTATGACACTTAGATTTAATGGTGTACGTGTTCCTATCCTTGTGAATTTGTCATAACCGCAAGAGGAAGTTAGTGACAAATCCAAACTCATATGGACTGAACTTGTTCAATCGTAACTTCTTGCCATTTGGCAGCACAAGGGCCTACCATTGCTTCCAAGTAGTTATGCAAACAACTGACAACTCATAGAACTCACATGCATAGTCAACTTTAACTGGAATGGGCACATAAACAAGAATATGCCAACACGATGGGCTATAAACCTCAAATCGTGTGCTAGTGATAAACAACAGTTTTTATTATTGATTAGTCCTTGAAACTTTTCAACATCATTAAGACTCCCACTGACCTCTTGACATATAAGATTCTTTTGTCAAGAACCATTCCTTGACAAAACAAATATTCAGGAGTTAGTGCGGATTTGTCACACCCCAAAACCGAGAACGGCGGAAACGTTCTGGGGCGGAGGACGTCATGTACAATATCATAACAATGCATAATAGTAAAGACAAGCAACAACATCCATTGCACTAATATAATAATTGTAATACAAGCGTGTTCTGTAAAGTTTTTAAGACACCAAAAGTATAATCAAAATAAGAGATGAGTCTTGTATGTGCTTCATCTTCTCAAAAAGCTTCATCTGTACCTGTCTACTGATGACCTGAGAATACAAGTTATTTTGAAAGCGAGTATCAGCATAAAGCTGGTGAGTTCATAAGTATTTAGTGTCATTGCTTGTATAAAAATGTTAGTAACAATGTAGTGTAGTAATTTGTTTCAAATGTTTTTGGAATTAGTATACTTCCTAGAAAACCCTATGTTTTCCAGTAAAAAGGTAGTCCTCTACCAAGACCCGATTGTTTGTATAATTGTTCTCTTGTAAATGAAAGGGTTTTTTCCCAGTGAAAACTAATAGTATATAAATATAGTTTACTGAAACGAGTATGTGACAAAGTCACAAAGTGATGAAAATACAGACTCCAGATGGTACTGAATGAACAGTACGCCTCGAAAAGTCTAAAGTAGAAATATGTAGACTCCAGGCGATATGCCTCGAAAAGTCCAAAGTAGAAAATATGTAGACTCCAGGCGATACGCCTCGAAAAGTCCAAAGTAGAAAATATGTAGACCCCAGGTGATACGCCTCGCAAAGTCCATTTTTGCCTTAAATCCTTATTTAGTTAATTTAAGGTTTGAATGTGAACTCGTATGTAACCATGCTGATCAACGGCTGAATAACTGATGACCCTCTAGGTCACACGTAGTATGGTGACATTTTGTCACCCCTTGGCCTAGTCGGCTCGGACTGTAGCTAGCAGTCGGGATGTGGGAGTGTCTGTCCCGTATAGATCTATACACATAATGCCCGCTCTCCCTCCAGGAGACTCTGGTTACACGGTGATAGCACAATGAAGTGTCGTATCGAGAAGTAGTATGTCACATTCTATTTTAGTAATTAGTGTTTGTATGACGTATAGTATATTCTCTTGTATCGTGTATAGTAGGTTGTCTTGTATAGTGTATAGTATGTTTTGTTACTTAATGTAGTACTTATGTAATGACTCATAATGTATTGACTCTTGTATGGATCGTTGTAGTAGTAGTAATGAGTAGTAACCCCTTAACTGTACCTATTATAGTTAAATAGTAAGGTTGTTTGGATGCCTTTGTTACACAAAGGAAATGAACTAATGTGAAAGCTTTTATATCCAACACATATATATATGATATATAACTAAGAATTCAACGACATTCGGACAAATAACAAGATACCCTAAGTCCACAACCAAACAAGGAACAGGAAATAAGGTGAGTTATCAGTCCTAAGTCCTTCAAGTCTTACTTATATAAATATACTAGTGTAGATATGGATTTGAAAATATTAAAAGTATAAGAGAGTTTGAAAACAGTTTTAGCATCAAAAGAGTTATATAAAAAGGTTTGAAAGCGTGAAAATCCCTAAGTTTGATCGCATATTGAAAGTAGTAAGAAATCTTTCTGTTTATTCTAGTTATTAATCACATGTGATTAAAGAAATAACTAGAAGTGTTCAACTTGTATTCCCCCCCCCCCATAAAAGCATTTAAAATCATTTAAAAGGTTGATTAAGGAGTATGAACTCACCTGCAGTGAGTGGATTGGATGGAAGTGCCAGGTAGGATGCTAGGTGTCAAGTGAGGACTTGAACACACACACGGATCCTATGTAACATGTAGTGATACATAAATGTATCTAATTAGTCATTTAACAACTAATTAATCAAGTAAAGATCTCCTAATACATGGAAACACTTTGTTTTAAGTGCTAGGAGTGCTAAAGGGTTGCATCTAAGGAGAGTATGGCCTCACATTGGAGTTTACTCCTCATTTAGTAACCCTAGATGTGTTTACGGTTTCTGGACCATTTCCCCCATGAGTTTACGGCCGTAAACTCATGGTACTTGGTGCATTTTTGTGTTTTAAGGACTTATACTTCACAAGAAAGTGTTCTAGGTTTGCATCAAAGGCTTAGGAAGTGGTTAGGGCTCGAAATGGACCTTCTTTGGAGTTTACGGTCCTTGGACCACCTTGGAGAGTTTACGGTCGTAAACCCTTGAGTTTACGGTCATAAACCCATGAGTTTACGGCCGTAAACTCATGGTTACTCCAACCATTTCGTGTTTTGGTGTTTCTAGTTCATGCATGCAAGGTTCTAGTCTTTTATCCAAGCCATAGAAGGTGTTAGGGGCACCAAAACACCATTTGATGGTGTTTACGGTTCAAGGATCTCCCTTGACCGTAAACACATATGTTCTTGGGGATTTTGATGTTCTTCCAAGGGATTAACAAGTATCCTAAGCAAATAACTAGATAGGAGGAGTGTACTTACTTATAGGAAGCTTGTAAGAGTGTTTAGGACCCAAAAACACTAGTGTGTGTTCTTGGTGTCCTTGGTGTTTTGAAGAACACTTGAAGATCTAAGTAAAAATCAAGAATCCATGGATGAAATGATGTATAAACACTATATGAAGTGTTGTATGAACGAATCTAGGAAGGAAATACTTACATTTTGGCGGATTTGAAGAAAGTGTGTGATGATACTTGAGAGAAAAGTGGTGGGTGCTCATGAGGTGGGAAGTGTAAAATGAGGAATAGTGGGTAAACTCATGCTATATGCATGAGTTCTTGGAAAAATGGTGTTTACGGCCCAAACTCCTCTTGTATGGCCGCAAACACCTTGCTAAGGTGTTGTTTGTTTTGTTTGATACACACCACTCATAACGACATTTCCATTTATTTATCTGTTTGACGAACATAAAATAAAACACCCAAACGGACTTAAATTCGGCCAAAAATGTACTGAAATGTTTTTGACTATTATTGGAAGTGTTTGACTATAGAGATTATACAAATGAAAATTTCGGGTTGTCACATCATCCCCCCGTTAAAGGGAATTTCGTCCCGAAATTAGGGTTCAAGCAACTAAGTTATTACAAAATAACTAAGTAAAAAGATGAGGATATTTAAGTTTCATTTGATCCTCGCGCTCCCAAGTGAATTCAGGTCCTCGCTTGGCGTTCCAGCGAACCTTCACGATTGGGATGCGGCTTTGTTTCGTTCGTTTGACCTCGCGGTCCACGATCTCTACAGGTTCTTCCACGAAGCTGAGGTTCTCGTTGATCTCGATCTCGTCGAGTGGAATTACGAGAGTCTCGTCGGATAGGCACTTTTTCATGTTCGAGACGTGGAAGGTAGGATGTACGTTACTGAGTTCACGGGGTAGATTGAGTTTGTAAGCTACGGGGCCGATTCTAGCGAGAATCTCGAAAGGCCCTATGTATCTTGGATTCAGCTTCCCACGCTTTCTGAAGCGTATCAAGCCTTTCCAGGGTGAGACTTTAAAAAGGACTCGGTCTCCCACCTGGAACTCCAAAGGTTTCCTTCGTTTGTCTGCATAGCTTTTCTGTCGGTCTCTAGAGGCTTTTAATCGTTCACGAATCTGAACGATCCTCTCTGTCGTTTCCCGAATGATCTTCGGACCTGTTAGAGTGCTGTCAGGAACTCGTCCTTTAGCTAACTGAGTGTCACCCACCTCAGCCCAGCACAGAGGGGATCTGCACTTTCGGCCATAGAGGGGTTCAAATGGAGCAGCCTTGATGCTCGTGTGATAACTGTTGTTGTAAGAGAATTCGACGAGAGGCAAGTGAGTATCCCATGCCTTCCCAAAGTCGATCACACAGGCTCGCAGCATATCTTCCAAGGTTTGGATAGTTCTCTCACTTTGTCTGTCGGTCTGAGGATGGTAGGTTGTGCTCATGTCCAGCCTCGTTCCTAAGGAGCTTTGTAGTGACTGCCAGAATCTCGAAGTGAATCTGCTATCTCTATCAGAGATAATAGATATAGGAACACCATGCAGTCGTACGATCTCCCTAATGTATGTTCTTGTGAGCTTCTCCATCTTGTCGGTTTCTTTGATAGGCAGGAAGTGTGCGGACTTGGTCATTCTGCCGACGATGACCCAAATGGTATCAAGTCCACCCGTCGTCTTGGGTAGCTTGGTTATGAGTCCATAGTGATCCGCTCCCACTTCCATTCAGGTATCTCCGGTTGCTGGAGTAGACCTGACGGTTTCTGGTATTCGACCTTGACCTTAGCGCAAGTAAGGCATTTACTTACGAAGGTAGCAATCTCAGCTTTCAGGTTAGGCCACCAGTATGACTTTTTAAGATCCAGATACATCTTGTCTGAACGTGGGTGGACGGAATATCGAGTGTTGTGTGCTTCCTTCATGACCAAGTCTCTGAAGCCACCGTGTTTCGGTGTCCAGATTCGGTCTATGAGATATAAGGCTCCGTCACCCTTGGCTTCCAGGTCCTTATCCATTCCTCGCAGGGATTCTCCCGCCACATTTTCAGGTTTCAAGGCTTCGAGCTGAGCCTCCTTTATCTGTGCGGATAGATGCGAATGGATAGTCATAGTTAATGATTTGACTCTTCACCAGAATATTCCTTCCGACTTAGGGCGTCTGCTACGACGTTGGCTTTGCCCGGATGATAACGAATTTCACATTCGTAGTCATTGAGTAGCTCTACCCACCGTCGTTGTCTCATATTGAGCTCCTTCTGGTTGAATATGTGTTGTAGGCTTTTATGGTCTGTAAAGATAGTACTCTTCGTATCATACAGGTAGTGTCTCTAGATCTTTAAGGCGAATACAACCGCTCCTAATTCGAGATCGTGGGTGGTGTAGTTGACCTCATGTGTCTTCAGCTGTCTTGAGGCATAGGCGATGACCTTACCTCGTTGCATCAGAACACAGCCGAGTCCTTGATTTGACGCATCGCAATAGACCACGAAATCTTTTGTTCCTTCGGGGAGGGACAGTATCGGTGCGGTGCATAAGGCTCGCTTCAGGGTTTGGAATGCCTTCTCTTGCTTCTCTTCCCAGTCAAAGACCACGCCTTTCTGGGTCAATGTAGTCAGGGGTTTCGCGATTCGAGAGAAGCTTTGAATGAATCTGCGGTAGTAGCAGTGAGGCCTAGAAATTGGCGAATTTTCGTAGGCGTCTTTGGAGCTGACCAGTTCTCAATAGCCTTAATTTTGGATGGGTCCACGTGGATTCCCTCTTTGCTAACCACGTGTCCTAAGAATTCGAATCTTCGGATCCAAAATTCGCATTTAGAGAACTTCGCATAAAGCCTCTCTGATCGTAAAGTTTCCAGGACTTGTCGCAGATGATCGCTATGCTCTTCCTCACTTCGAGAGTAGATAAGTATATCATCAATGAAGACGATGACGAACTGATCCAAGTAAGGACGGAATACTCTATTCATTAAGTCCATGAAGACTGAGGGCGCATTGGTCAGTCCGAATGGCATCACTACGAACTCGTAGTGTCCGTAACGAGTTCGGAAGGTTGTCTTCGGGACATCCTCCTCGAGCACTCGTAACTGGTGATACCCGGACCTTAGATCAATCTTGGAAAAATAACTCGCCCCTTGCAGTTGGTCGAATAAATCGTCTATACGAGGAAGAGGGTAACGATTTTTGACCGTCAATTTGTTGAGTTCCCTGTAATCTATGCACATACGGAACGACCCGTCTTTCTTCTTTACGAACAAGACCGGTGCTCCCCAGGGTGAGAAGCTTGGTCTTATAAACCCCTTGCTGAGTAGTTCGTTAAGTTGACCGGATAGTTCTTGCATCTCAGCAGGTGCTAGACGATAGCGCGATTTGGCTACGGGGGTCGCTCCTGGGATTAAGTCGATTCGGAACTCGACTTGACGTTGCGGGGGTAATCCTGGAAGTTCTTCCGGAAAGACGTCGGGAAAATCACGTACTATAGGAAGGTCTTTTAGGTCCTTTCTTTTCCGGCTCGTATCGACAACGTGCGCCAGGAATGCACGATATTCCTTACGCAAGTACTTCTGGGCTTGAATACTTGAGATGATACGAAGACTTGAACTGGGTTTGTCTCCGTAGATCAAAAAGGGTTCGTTATTCGGTAGATTCAGGCGGACTGCTTTTTCGAAGCACAGAATGTCGGCACGATAAAGACTCAGCCAGTCCATGCCTACGATGACGTCGAAACTATGGATAGCTACTGGTATGAGGTCGATTGGAAATGAATGATTATCTAGTGTGAGGGAACAACCTATGTAAATCTTGTTAGAACTCTCTGTCTTACCGTTAGCCATTTCTACGACGAAGATTTCTTTTAGTGTTTGCGGTGATTGTTTAAGTAGGTGTTTGAATTTTTGGCTAACGAAGCTTCTTTCTGCCCCACTATCGAATAGGATACAAGCATAAGAGTTATCGAGAAGGAACGTACCCGTGACTACAGTGGGGTCTGCCACGGCCTCATTGTGGCCAATAGCAAGTAGTCTTCCTGCTCCTCCCGCATTTCCAGCTTTCGGACAGTTTCTTTTGAAATGTCCTGTCTCGCCGCACCCGTAGCAGACCTGGCTTACTCCTGCACTAGGGACCTGGGAGATAGGTTTGGGTTGAGCTCTTTAAAACCGGGCGGTATGGCCCTACCGGTCACAGTTAGTGCAGTGCATCTCACGGCAGGGGCCGTTATGATGGAAAGAGCACTTTGTGCACTTGGGTAAGTTCCCTGCATATGTTTTGGCTGGTACAAGGGCAGCTGGAGTAGTGGCAGCATGGACAGCCATCGTCTGTTGGTTCTTGGAAGAGGATTGATTTGATTTGCCCCTCCTTCGGTGTCCACTCTTCCTTTTGTTATCGGTCGCGTGGGTTGGTGTTGCGGTAGTGGTTGTAGTTGTTGATGGAGTAGAAGGAGCCTCATAATCGATGAGCCTTTGGGCCAATTCCTTGGCACTATCAAAGGTCGCAGGGTTTGAAGCTAGAACGTTTCCACGATACGGGGGCACCAAACCCCAGATGTATCTCTCGATCTTTTTGTTTTCAGTGGGGACCATGTTTGGACATAGAGCCACCAGGTCGCAGAACCTGGCTGTATACACCACTATGTCGGAACCTTTCATTTTAAGGTTCCAGAGTTCTTCTTCAAGCTTCTGAATTTCGCCCCTCGGGCAGTACTCCCTTGTCATAAGGTCCTTCAGTGTGTCCCAGCCCATGGCATTGGCTGTTACCAGTGAGAGGGATTTGACATGGCCATTCCACCACGTCAGGGCCCTTTGGGTGAAGGTGCAAGCACCAAACTTTATCTTGCTTCCTTCGGGGCATTAGCACATCTCGAAGATGGCTTCTGTCCTTTCAATCCATTGGGATAGTGCAAGGATCCCTCCAGTCCCATTGAAGTATGTAGGTTTGCAGCTGATGAAATCTTTATAGGTGCACTCCCGTACACGCGGATGGATTTCACCTTGGCTGGAGTTTGTGCCAGTCCCTATTCCACTAACACCACCAGAGTTTACTTGAGCCATGGCGGCGGTCACAGCTGCGGTTACAGCTGCTTGAAACATCACCGGATCGAACTGCGGTGGGGGTGGTGGTGGAGTTTGATTTGCAGGCCTGTTTCTGGTTGGACGCTTGCGAGGCGGCATCTTTTACTGAAAATTCATAAAGATGACGATAATGGTAAGAATCGATTGTAAGTATGACGATAGTGTCCCATGGACTAAATCGCCATAGTCCAAATACCAGATAGAATCATAACAATAGAGTAGGGAAATATAAAAGTTTAGGTTTTCTCATAGATTAGACAACTGCCAATATTACTGGTATTAATGATGTAACATGAGTTCAGGAAAAGTGACCTAACAGTAGGTCTTACATCAAACCATAAAGGAAAATGTTGACAGCTTAGAAGTCTAGTTAGAGTGCTTTCAAAGTTAGGAATGTTTACAGATAAGTGCTCCACAGAGCATAGAAAGAAAAGGCTATTCCTTAATTCAAAAGTAAAGATGAATCGACATCTTCTACCGGCGACGGGTATCCCTTGGGCGAACTCTCAGGTCTGCCAGCTGACGTACAACTTCCTGAAGATGTCGTTCATGCGCTCTCTGACGCATACAGAGTTCCATGACTTCGGCTCGGGATGCAGCTAGTTGTTGCTGCAGAGTCTCATTGGTCCTCCTAGTCCTATCTACCGTCTGTTCGAGTTGACGAATATGGATTGTGTTAAGGTTAGATTTGGCGTCAATTTTCACTACTCGCTCGATGGCTGCATGGCCTTGCTCGACGTTCCTAGCAATCCTTCGGACCATGATGGGCAGGACTCGGTCAGCTGATCCTCCCTCGCTTATATTGTAAAAGCTCCGGTCTCCATTGAAAGGTAAAGGCTGACCCTGCTCATCACTCCATTGATTCAAGGTTGTTGCCCACATGGGAGTGGGACCTTGAAATGTCGGACGGGGGTTGGGGTTTGGAGCTATTGGGGGTAGGTTGTTGACTTCTGGTTCAGAGTCGGAGCTATCCGAAAAGCCTTCTGCACGGTGATCATCCAAAGGGATTGGGTGATTTTCTTCTGGCTCTTCATCAAGCCATCCACCAATGCCTTGGTTTGGATAGTACGGATCGCCAGGGATATGAAAGCCAGCCATGCTATCTACGCGAGAATGGGGAAAGAATAGTTAATAGACGTACTAATCTAAGATTATTATAAGATGATCGTTAATAGTTGATTCAATACTTGCATAGTGCATACTAATTACATGCAACCAAAACAGGATAGACCTTCGAATAAGTGACCCTAACTCTAAATCCACAATCAAACAAGGAACAGGAGGTAAAGCAAAGATCACAGATTCTAAGTCTATAGCGCCTTCGTCACATGTAACCTTGGAGTATCCACTTAGCAACTATTGCCCTACTAGTAACGACCTTTTTAATTCTCACATATGTAGTTTATAGTAATGCAGAATACTCCTATAGTATTTTGTTCCAACGTTCTTGTTGTAGTAGTGTTGGTAAGTTTTTAGACTTGTTGCAACACCACAAACATTCTTAGGCACATGCTAGTCACTCCTCGGGAAATGTAGTTGATCAGGCTACATCCCCCAAGATTTGACTATATGTCTCTAAGCCAAATCGTGTTGTCCAACAATCTTAATACTTTTGCTCTGTTCTAGTATGATACGGACCTTGGTATAAATAGATGTATATATATACTTAGTTAAATATTTTATTATTTAAAAGAATATATTCTTGGTCAGAGTGCTTTAATCCCGATATGTTTATAGTTCGTATATCTTTTATGGGTTGATATACTTGATTCACTATATACAGTGCTCTGATACCAATCTGTCACACCCCAAAACCGAGTACGGCGGAAACGTTCTGGGCGGAGGACGTCATGTACAGTATCATAACAATGCATAATAGTAAAGACAAGCAACAACATCCATTGCATTAATATAATAATTGTAATACAAGCGAGTTCTGTAAAGTTTTTAAGACACCAAAAGTATAATCAAAATAAGATATGAGTCTTGTATGTGCTTCATCTTCTCAAAAAGCTTCATCTGTACCTGTCTACTGATGACCTGAGAATACAAGTTATTTTGAAAGCGAGTATCAGCATAAAGCTGGTGAGTTCATAAGTATTTAGTGTCATTGCTTGTATAAAAATGTTAGTAACAATGTAGTGTAGTAATTTGTTTCAAATGTTTTTGGAATTAGTATACTTCCTAGAAAACCCTATGTTTTCCAGTAAAAAGGTAGTCCTCTACCAAGACCCGATTGTTTGTATAATTGTTCTCTTGTAAATTAAAGGGTTTTTCCCCAGTGAAAACTAATAGTATATAAATATAATTTACTGAAACGAGTATGTGACAAAGTCACAAAGTAATGAAAATACAGACTCCAGATGGTACTGAATGAACAGTACGCCTCGAAAAGTCTAAAGTAGAAATATGTAGACTCCAGGCGATATGCTTCGAAAAGTCCAAAGTAGAAAATATGTAGACTCCAGGCGATATGCCTCGAAAAGTCCAAAGTAGAAAATATGTAGACCCCAGGCGATACGCCTCGCAAAGTCCATTTTTTCCTTAAATCCTTATTTAGTTAATTTAAGGTTTGAATGTGAACTCGTATGTAACCATGCTCATCGACGGCTGAATAACTGATGACCCTCCAGGTCACACGTAGTATGGTGACATTTTGTCACCCCTTGGCCTAGTCGGCTCGGACTGTAGCTAGCAGTCGGGATGTCAGAGTGTCTGTCCCGTATAGATCTATACACATAATGCCCGCTCTCCCTCCAGGAGACTCTGGTTACACGGTGATAGCACAATGAAGTGTCGTATCGAGAAGTAGTATGTCACATTCTGTTTTAGTAATTAGTGTTTGTATAACGTATAGTATATTCTCTTGTATCGTGTATAGTAGGTTGTCTTGTATAGTGTATAGTATGTTCTGTTACTTAATGTAGTACTTATGTAATGACTCATAATGTATTGACTCTTGTATGGATCGTTGTAGTAGTAGTAATGAGTAGTAATCCCTTAACTATACCTATTATAGTTAAATAGTAAGGTTGTTTGGATGCCTTTGTTACACAAAGGAAATGAACTAATGTGAAAGCTTTTATATCCAACACATATATATATGATATATAACTAAGAATTCAACGACATTCGGACAAATAACAAGATACCCTAAGTCCACAACCAAACAAGGAACAGGAAATAAGGTGAGCTATCAGTCCTAAGTCCTTCAAGTCTTACTTATATAAATATACTAGTACAGATATGGATTTGAAAATATTACAAGTATAAGAGAGTTTGAAAACAGTTTTAGCATCAAAAGAGTTATATAAAAAGGTTTGAAAGCTTGAAAATCCCTAAGTTTGATCGCATATTGAAAGTAGTAAGAAATCTTTCTATTAAGGAAAGTATAGCCTGGCCAACTATGCTTAATTAAGGATAGCCTGGTATAACTAATTCGAGTACGCATTATTGGACTTTAATTAAGTATAGCCTGGCCAACTATGCTTAATTAAGGAAAGTTAATGTGAGGCTGGAAACGGTTATAGTAGAATTATGTTCAAAACAATTTTCAACTTAAACTTTTGAAAAACAAAATTTTTCGGTGTGCGTACGGGCATTGCATATTATAGGCATTCATTCAGATACACTTAGAAACTAAGTGCACTTTTATAACAATGCCTTTATTTAGAAATATTCTTGTCCCTTATCAAGTGCTAGGTTAATCACTTAGGTTATATCACTAGCCACTCTAGGAGCAATGCACATAGTACTAAGAACGGGTATTCCTCGGTAGCTATTGACTTTAGATGTAAGATTAGTAGCTAGATATACACTAGTAATAATCATAAGTCGAAACCTATACCAATTATTCCTCAATACCTCTTCATCGTCTTCGTACTAGAGTTACAACAATGAAAAAGTGTTTTGATATCGACACGAATGATAATTGGAGCATCGCGTAAGGAGGTAGATGAGTCGCCACTAAGTAATCACTTGTATACCATTGGTGGGCATTCCGGATTCGACTCACGAGGAGACACGAAAGTTTAACCCATACGCGAGACCTTATTACTACGCTACGATTAGCTCTACGTTGTTTCCACCTTGAGCTTAAAACTTAACATAGGATGTCCCTTTGACCTCTATAAAAGGTCGTAAACTGTATTGAGACCATAAAACGTTTTTCAAACAATTTTTCTTGTCCTTTATCTTGGGGGAAAAGACACCGGCACTCGCCTTAGACTCGCCTTAGTATTTAGGTACGATCAGCTACACTAACATACTTATTCCTTACTTCTTAACCTTCCATCGAAAAATTATTTCGCTTCATCGGTTTTATTTATCATCGATAAAATATTTTATATCCACTTCATTCAACTTAGTAGACATTTCCTAACAATTTAAGCCATATTCTCGCTAAAACTCTTTTGACAACTTGCTTTAACTTAACGCTTTTCTTCAAAACTCAGTTTAACCAATATTTGTTTTAACCTTGCTATTTCAATTTCATTTCAAATCCATTTCAATGGATAGATGTGCTTTTAAAGGCATATAAACCATTTTAAACCTTGCTTACCATTTTGACACGTTTTCGAAAAACTTAGAAACATTTTCTTTTATAAAAGTGTTTAAACTCTATGCTATAAAACTTAAACATATAACATTGAAGTCCTATTATATGTAAAAGCATCCTCGGATTTTCCAAACCACTTTTGCTTTGACACATTTAACCGCTTTCTCATTTAGACATTGTAATTTACTTTAATGTGTTTTCTCGAAAACACAACATGATATTTATGCAAATGTCTACTTCAAACATGTTTATAAGACATATCTAACGCTTGTAATTCAAAACATACCTTATTTGTGTACTTTGCTTCAATATAGTTTTATAATCTATAAAGATTCTAAAATATAAAGCATTGCAAAACTTAGTGTTCACTTTTAAAGTTCCAGTGGCACACTTTCGACAATGCACAATTATTCATCTAAATATGTTAAGTCTTTACCTTATCCGTTTTAAGCATTGTTGGACTCCGGTCAAAAAGGTCAAAACTGTCAGATTTTCAATTACAAGTTTTAGTGTTTCTTCTTTTTCACAAATGGAGTTTAACTTAATAGATAACTCGTGAATTTTTAGCAAACCTTAGAAAACACTTTAAAACTTCTTCATTTCTATTTAATCATCAATATACATCACATATTGAAGTTTGAAATATATCTCAACCTGGTTTTAAATCTACCTATATGTATTGTTCTTATAATTTCAACAATAACAATCATTGCCGCCGCTACCTTCCTTTTTCTTTCCCCCGAACTTGATTTCTCGCTCTCTTTTTGATTTTAGATCTCGCACGCCCATAATAGTAACATAATACATTGTTTAACTTTGTTTCTGTCTATTTTGCTTCTCGTGGTATCATGTTCGTATACATAAAGACTAGAAGTCTACCCTTTCGTTTTGAGCGATTAATACGTGTATAGTTGTGAGTCATAATTTCGATTTAGTAAACTTTGATATATTCAATTATGCCTTTTTCCATATACATCTTGTTTTTATTTTGAAATCTACAATAAACAAGTAATCCTTATTTACATTTGCTCTTTCATTCTAAATTTGGAAACTTGATTTAAAATGAAAGTTCCATTATATTTTTCCTTATAATTAATACACAATATGAATACCTTTATGCTTATAATTTTTCTATATCCGAAAAATATATGTGGAGGATATGTATCCTTATGTTTCTTCTTTTCTTTAAATACATCAAAAGTTTTGAATTTTACGATTATCTATTCTCTAAATGATTGTTTTTGTAGAAACACTAAACTATGAATGCACTATTTTCAAAGATTGACATTTTTACACCTTTCTTAAAATAGTATTTTACTTTGCAATTTTCAGTGAGTTCCTAACTCTTAAACTTGTATTTGTCCTGACTTAGACAATTAGTCAATTTTTACAAAAAGCATAATATCAATATTTCTATAAAAAAAATTCCCTTAATGACGACTTAAACCTTTAACCTTAATTAATCTTTATACTATTTTACTACTTCGTTGGATTGCCAAACATGTATTTTCATTATCTTGGAATTATTACATATTTTGATAATAGTGAGATTTTTATCACTTCTAAAACACTTAAAATGCTATCTACACAATGTGATTTAATCGCCTCCATTTGCAACATTGACTCTCTAAATATATATATTCTTCGAATATAGTTCTATTATTGTAAGAGTAACCGTAGTAGTAAATATAGCCTCGGAGATCCTCAATCATTTCGTGACTTATTTTGTAGACGATACTTAAATAGCCTTTACATTGGAGATGTACCAAAACTTCGTTGCCTACCCTTAGAACGTATTTTTAGGAACTTAACCTCGATCGCTTCCCTTTCATTCGTGATACCCCTTCTTATTTGGGAATATATCTTTTCCAGATATAGTAGCCAACCCGGAAGTGAACAAATTGTTCCTAATCTCTTCTTTATTAGGCGGCAAATTCACACTTAGTGCTAATTTAGAATGCAACTTAAAGATCAATGCGGATTTAACGCTAAATGCAGTTGGTGCTTCGAAAAAAAAATTATAACTCTCTTGATTCAGATAATATCTAATTAAATAATCTTTTTCAACTAGGTCGCCATGGTTGGATCATGATTTCCATGATCCTAATTTCTCGCAATCTAGACTGTAGAACTCGAATTAAGGAAACATTACTTTGATTATAGCTAAAACAACTGGGCTCTTCCCTTGGAGAATTAACCCAAAATAATCAAAGAACACTTCAAGTCACCACTTCCCGAACGATACAATTGTATTCGGCTGAGTTCTAATAGAATACGTCACGAATTTAATTTCGGGACGAAATTCTTTCAACCGGGGGAGACTGTGACAGTCGTCAAAATTCGAGTCGGTTTTAGATTTGACTAAACTTAGTTGCACATATAGGCACTACACATACTAGACTTAGTAACTAGAAGCTAAGTTATAACCTACTAGAAACTTGGAAACAATTAGAATCAATGGATAGTGTGCATAGATTTCACATTGATATGTGAATTCTATAACTACTTAACTGTAGAGACTATCCATATTCGGGTCATTCTTTGACTCGAACACCATTTCATGAATCATATTCACACATCATGCACTTGACCTAGAAGTAGAAATTAGGTCAAAGTCTCATAGAAACTTAAGTCAAAGTTGAAGAGTAGGACTAGTATACTTGATTCCTCAATTTCGTTTGAATCTCGGAATCACTACATAGAATGCCAATAAACCGCTAAAAATAAATTACAAACAATATTTCTAATTTGAATAAGAGTTATGAAACTCTAAAATAGTTTGAAGTCTCAAAATTCAAGTAATTTTGATATCCAAAGATTTACAAACTCTCAAAAACCCTAAATGCCCTAAAAATCACATTTATAAACTTTGACCTTAAAAATTCTATAAAAATAATCATGAACCTTATAATATGATCTTATAACAATTAAAATTATGAAAATGCATTCAAGGAAAATGAAATTTAACTCATTAACATTTACCCTTAATTTATAAACCAAAAATCAAGAGTTTTATGCATAAAAACTAGGTTAAGGTGCACATTTTATAAAAAGTTGGATATTTTTATAAAAGATTTAAATTTTTATAAAAGAAACAAGAGAGAGGGAGCCTCTCCTCCCCTAAAATCGGATCCCTCTCTCCCCATATCTCTCTCTCACTCTCATTCTCCAACACACACATCTCTCTTCTTTCTCTCTCTAGAAAACTCTCTCTACCTTCTCTCTACTTTTTCTCTCCAAACACCACTCCATTCTCTCTTCCTCCCTCTAAAGAACCAAGAAATATTCCAGAAAACAAACCCAAGAACACTCCTCAAACTCGAAATCTTCATCATCTTGTGGTATTCTTGAAGGTAAAATCGATTTCTACTTCACTTTTCCTTCAAGTTTTGCTCTTTTCTTACACTTTCTCCTTCTTCATCTTCTTCAAACTTGTTTTCTTTTTGTTAAAATGGTTTTTAGAACATGATGGATGTGTTTTAACACCATGCATGTATGATAAACAAGGTTGCATGTTCATGATCTTAGTGCAAAAATCGATTTTAAGGATTAAAACATCAAACTCAAGTTAAGAGTTTTTGAGAAACAAAATTTTCTTCATAAATGCATGTATACATTTTGATAAGTTTTAATCTTTTGATCTCTGGAAACATGACCAAAATATGAGGTTATCATGATATATTTAAAATACTTCAAAAGGTGTACTCAAGGAAATGATGAAAACCCACTTTTCTAACCAATCATCATGCATGCAATCTGCCAGATTTCTTTACCTGACTTTAAACTGTCATATCTCACTCATTTCTTAGCCAAAATTCGTGATTTTTTTCTGAAATATAACATTTTGAGTTAGCTTTCAAACCCATCTGACCTCACTGAAAAATTCCAAAATTTCGATTTTTACCAATTTTTACAAAACTGTTGCTCAAACAGCACTTTCCTTATGAACATTTGTTTTGTGTTGCATGTTCAAAGGACTTATTCATCACTAAAAATCATTCAAAAATTATTTTGAACTCTTAATATCATGTATTAATAGGTACAAAAAGATCTTGATTCAAAAGTCTTTGTAACATGTTGCAAAAATTGTCAAAGTAACATCACTAATCTTTACATAAATCACAAGAACCAAGTTTTCTCTATAATTTATTGAGCCTTTAGGCATGGTGTTCAACATCAAAAATAAGAACACAAATTGTCATTGTTATCAAATTGTATGAAGATGCATTCTGGAAATTTTCAGCTCAATATATATTTTCTTTATTTTTATATGAAAATAATAACAAAATAAAGTGTTAATTCATATAAAATACTTAAGCTAGTAAATAAATTATGGAAAAATTCTTGGATGATCCTTTAAGTTAATAAACATCTCCCATTAAGTTTCATCCATTTTTGTTACTGTTTAATATGGTTTTGAATTTTCTTTTTGTTTAGCTCTAATAAATCATAAAACCACATTAAGGAATATAAAAATGGTATCTAATAATTTTCGCAGCTTATACTCTCTGTGGAACACTTAGAAAAATATTTTCAGAATTTTTCATAGTGTATTCCTATTTTTCTCCGATTTTTGTATTTATAATGGACTAAAAACAGGAAAAATAGTTTTACTCATCCAAACATTATGAAAATTTACCAGAACGCCTTTTAGTACATTAGGATGCTACATAAAAATTTTGATGATTTTTCTCTTCTGTATACTATTTTTCTACTATTTTCCCAAGATTAAATACACTTAAACCCAATTTTTATTAGAATACATACACAAAAATCATAAAATTGCGATAAACAGTTTAGAAATTCATTTTTATATTTTTCCTAGCTTAATAATGACTAATAACAGCGTTACAAAAATTTTGGACAATTTTGGAAACTATTTTCTATTTATTTCAATTTTTATTAGAATAAATGCTCAAAAATCATAAAATTGGGTTAAATTGTCTGGAAATCTATTTTTATATTTTTCCCAGGTTAAGTACGTGTAATGACATTACTATAAAAAGTTTGGGGCATTTTCTTAACCGATTTCTATTTTTCATGAATTTTTATATATTTAGAGAATTAAATATATGAAAAATTGTTATGCATATCCATAATCCATGAAAATTTATCTAGAAGTCTTTTAACATATTTAGAACCAAAATCTGAAGTTTGGTAATTTTTATTAATTGTTTAGTATTTTTCATGATTTTATGGTTATTCAAGAAACTAAAATGGTGAAAAATAGTTAGACAAATCAAAAATTCAAGAAAATTTATCTTGAGGTCTTTGACTTCAATTAAAACTGAAATGCAAAGTTTGGGAACTTTTAGAACTAAATTGATTTAGTTTTGAATATTTAATCATTGGAACACCTCTAAAATGTTAAATATTAACATTTCAATAATGGAAATTTTCCACTTAAATTGTTATATAACAATTGATTCTTTGAAACTTAATTTCCACAGAAAAATGTTTGTAACTTATCAATATTAAATTTTGACACATTATTGGCATAATTCTATTGTAGTAGTAAGTATACTAGTGTTAGATTTTGATTAGAGACTCACTAGCGAATACCATTATTGTAGGAATCGGTAGTGGTATACGTGGAACGTAGTTCAAGGCACCATTTGCATCATCTAAATGTATTGTGAGTATTCACGCACTCCCCTATTTTCAGTTTTTATGTTTTGGGGTGGAAAAGCATGTCCCGAAAAACTATTATTTGAATGTTGTATTTAAATTGATTTGTATCAAACATGATTGCTATTTTATTGCTATGTCTCTCTATGTATGTCTATGCAACACGGAACATGAGAACTTATCGTACTAAGGCCCTTCCCTTATCTCTAACCATTAACTCTTTGAGCCAATGGTCATTATGGATAGCGCTATTAGGAATTGACAACTCCTCACTCGCCCTATTGTTGGAGTGCATGATACCATATTCATCTATGGAACGATAAGCATAGATCTTGATAGGGCTTCAGTCATAGGTTTGGTTGTGACTCATTGTTTGCTCATACACATACAAACTCGTTACTTATTATAGCAATAAACTTGTTTATTAATTATAGCAATGAACTTTGTTTCTCATTACAACAACGAACTGTTATTACTGAAAACTTATATACATGTTTTAGCAATGAAATTGTTTGCTCCTTGTAGCAACGAAATTGATTGCTCATTTTAGCAATGAAACTTGTTTACTCGTTTGAGTAACGAACTTTATCTTCCATGAGAATATGAATGTTGCATCTTATTTGGGCAACATACCTTATCTCTCATGATGACAAAGAACTTTGTTTTTACAAACTTATTTACTCATCTTAACAATATACTTTTATTATTGGAAACTTTTATCAAAACTTTGATTTCAATTCATGGAACCAGTATTATTTTGTTTATCTGTGAGTACTCACCAACTATTTTTATAGTTGACGCTCGTTTTACATGCTTTTTCAGGAATCATCGAGTAAGTGGCACTTAGGGACACTTCACTTTTAGGAGCATTCGCATGTGTTGTATTTCAATTTACATTGTAATTTCTTTTAAAAGTTGTTCAAACCCATTGTGAATTTGTAATGATTTTTAATACTATGGTTGGTGTTGTCTTTTAACTTTTGCGATGAAACCCTTTGTACTGCCACGCCCTGTGTTTCCGCTTTAGCGGGGTGTGACAGAAAATGGTATCAGAGCCGAAGGTTATAGAGAATACCGGTTTTCCTTTGGAAAACCACAACTATAGCCAAAAAATTTCTAAACGTTTTTAAAATATAGAACATACTACTAGTATAACTAATTCGAGTACGCATTATTGGACTTTAATTAAGTATAGTCTGGCCAACTATGCTTAATTAAGGAAAGTTAATGTGAGGCTGGAAACGGTTATAGTAGAATTATGTTCAAAAAAATTTTCAACTTAAACTTTTGAAAAACAAAATTTTTCGGTGTGCGTACGGGCATTGCATATTATAGGCATTCATTCAGATACACTTAGAAACTAAGTGCACTTTTATAACAATGCCTTTATTTAGAAATATTCTTGTCCCTTATCAAGTGCTAGGTTAACCACTTAGGTTATATCACTAGCCACTCTAGGAGCAATGCACATAGTACTAAGAACGGGTATTCCTCGGTAGCTATTGACTTTAGATGTAAGATTAGTAGCTAGATATACACTAGTAATAATCATAAGTCGAAACCTATACCAATTATTCCTCAATACCTCTTCATCGTCTTCGTACTAGAGTTACAACAATGAAAAAGTGTTTTGATATCGACACGAATGATAATTGGAGCATCGCGTAAGGAGGTAGATGAGTCGCCACTAAGTAATCACTTGTATACCATTGGTGGGCATTCCGGATTCGACTCACGAGGAGACACGAAAGTTTAACCCATACGTGAGACCTTATTACTACGCTACGATTAGCTCTACGTTGTTTCCACCTTGAGCTTAAAACTTAACATAGGATGTCCCTTTGACCTCTATAAAAGGTCGTAAACTGTATTGAGACCATAAAACGTTTTTCAAACAATTTTTCTTGTCCTTTATCTTGGGGGAAAAGACATCGGCACTCGCCTTAGACTCGCCTTAGTATTTAGGTACGATCAGCTACACTAACATACTTATTCCTTACTTCTTAACCTTCCATCGAAAAATTATTTCGCTTCATCGGTTTTATTTATCATCGATAAAATATTTTATATCCACTTCATTCAACTTAGTAGACATTTCCTAACAATTTAAGCCATATTCTCGCTAAAACTCTTTTGACAACTTGCTTTAACTTAACGCTTTTCTTCAAAACTCAGTTTAACCAATATTTGTTTTAACCTTGCTATTTCAATTTCATTTCAAATCCATTTCAATGGATAGATGTGCTTTTAAAGGCATATAAACCATTTTAAACCTTGCTTACCATTTTGACACGTTTTCGAAAAACTTAGAAACATTTTCTTTTATAAAAGTGTTTAAACTCTATGCTATAAAACTTAAACATATAACATTGAAGTCCTATTATATGTAAAAGCATCCTCGGATTTTCCAAACCACTTTTGCTTTGACACATTTAACCGCTTTCTCATTTAGACATTGTAATTTACTTTAATGTGTTTTCTCGAAAACACAACATGATATTTATGCAAATGTCTACTTCAAACATGTTTATAAGACATATCTAACGCTTGTAATTCAAAACATACCTTATTTGTGTACTTTGCTTCAATATAGTTTTATAATCTATAAAGATTCTAAAATATAAAGCATTGCAAAACTTAGTGTTCACTTTTAAAGTTCCAGTGGCGCACTTTCGACAATGCACAATTATTCATCTAAATATGTTAAGTCTTTACCTTATCCGTTTTAAGCATTGTTGGACTCCGGTCAAAAAGGTCAAAACTGTCAGATTTTCAATTACAAGTTTTAGTGTTTCTTCTTTTTCACAAATGGAGTTTAACTTAATAGATAACTCGTGAATTTTTAGCAAACCTTAGAAAACACTTTAAAACTTCTTCATTTCTATTTAATCATCAATATACATCACATATTGAAGTTTGAAATATATCTCAACCTGGTTTTAAATCTACCTATATGTATTGTTCTTATAATTTCAACAATAACAATCATTGCCGCCGCTACCTTCCTTTTTCTTTCCCCCGAACTTGATTTCTCGCTCTCTTTTTGATTTTAGATCTCGCACGCCCATAATAGTAACATAATACATTGTTTAACTTTGTTTCTGTCTATTTTGCTTCTCGTGGTATCATGTTCGTATACATAAAGACTAGAAGTCTACCCTTTCGTTTTGAGCGATTAATACGTGTATAGTTGTGAGTCATAATTTCGATTTAGTAAACTTTGATATATTCAATTATGCCTTTTTCCATATACATCTTGTTTTTATTTTGAAATCTACAATAAACAAGTAATCCTTATTTACATTTGCTCTTTCATTCTAAATTTGGAAACTTGATTTAAAATGAAAGTTCCATTATATTTTTCCTTATAATTAATACACAATATGAATACCTTTATGCTTATAATTTTTCTATATCCGAAAAATATATGTGGAGGATATGTATCCTTATGTTTCTTCTTTTCTTTAAATACATCAAAAGTTTTGAATTTTACGATTATCTATTCTCTAAATGATTGTTTTTGTAGAAACACTAAACTATGAATGCACTATTTTCAAAGATTGACATTTTTACACCTTTCTTAAAATAGTATTTTACTTTGCAATTTTCAGTGAGTTCCTAACTCTTAAACTTGTATTTGTCCTGACTTAGACAATTAGTCAATTTTTACAAAAAGCATAATATCAATATTTCTATAAAAAAATTCCCTTAATGACGACTTAAACCTTTAACCTTAATTAATCTTTATACTATTTTACTACTTCGTTGGATTGCCAAACATGTATTTTCATTATCTTGGAATTATTACATATTTTGATAACAGTGAGATTTTTATCACTTCTAAAACACTTAAAATGCTATCTACACAATGTGATTTAATCGCCTCCATTTGCAACATTGACTCTCTAAATATATATATATTCTTCGAATATAGTTCTATTATTGTAAGAGTAACCGTAGTAGTAAATATAGCCTCGGAGATCCTCAATCATTTCGTGACTTATTTTGTAGACGATACTTAAATAGCCTTTACATTGAAGATGTACCAAAACTTCGTTGCCTACCCTTAGAACGTATTTTTAGGAACTTAACCTCGATCGCTTCCCTTTCATTCGTGATACCCCTTCTTATTTGGGAATATATCTTTTCCAGATATAGTAGCCAACCCGGAAGTGAACAAATTGTTCCTAATCTCTTCTTTATTAGGCGGCAAATTCACACTTAGTGCTAATTTAGAATGCAACTTAAAGATCAATGCGGATTTAACGCTAAATGCAGTTGGTGCTTCGAAAAAAAAAATTATAACTCTCTTGATTCAGATAATATCTAATTAAATAATCTTTTTCAACTAGGTCGCCATGGTTGGATCATGATTTCCATGATCCTAATTTCTCGCAATCTAGACTGTAGAACTCGAATTAAGGAAACATTACTTTGATTATAGCTAAAACAACTGGGCTCTTCCCTTGGAGAATTAACCCAAAATAATCAAAGAACACTTCAAGTCACCACTTCCCGAACGATACAATTGTATTCGGCTGAGTTCTAATAGAATACGTCACGAATTTAATTTCGGGACGAAATTCTTTCAACCGGGGGAGACTGTGACAGTCGTCAAAATTCGAGTCGGTTTTAGATTTGACTAAACTTAGTTGCACATATAGGCACTACACATACTAGACTTAGTAACTAGAAGCTAAGTTATAACCTACTAGAAACTTGGAAACAATTAGAATCAATGGATAGTGTGCATAGATTTCACATTGATATGTGAATTCTATAACTACTTAACTGTAGAGACTATCCATATTCGGGTCATTCTTTGACTCGAACACCATTTCATGAATCATATTCACACATCATGCACTTGACCTAGAAGTAGAAATTAGGTCAAAGTCTCATAGAAACTTAAGTCAAAGTTGAAGAGTAGGACTAGTATACTTGATTCCTCAATTTCGTTTGAATCTCGGAATCACTACATAGAATGCCAATAAACCGCTAAAAATTAATTACAAACAATATTTCTAATTTGAATAAGAGTTATGAAACTCTAAAATAGTTTGAAGTCTCAAAATTCAAGTAATTTTGATATCCAAAGATTTACAAACTCTCAAAAACCCTAAATGCCCTAAAAACTCACATTTATAAACTTTGACCTTAAAAATTCTATAAAAATAATCATGAACCTTATAATATGATCTTATAACAATTAAAATTATGAAAATGCATTCAAGGAAAATGAAATTTAACTCATTAACATTTACCCTTAATTTATAAACCAAAAATCAAGAGTTTTATGCATAAAAACTAGGTTAAGGTGCACATTTTATAAAAAGTTGGATATTTTTATAAAAGATTTGAATTTTTATAAAAGAAACAAGAGAGAGGGAGCCTCTCATCCCCTAAAATCGGATCCCTCTCTCCCCATATCTCTCTCTCTCACACTCTCATTCTCCAACACACACATCTCTCTTCTTTCTCTCTCTAGAAAACTCTCTCTACCTTCTCTCTACTTTTTCTCTCCAAACACCACTCCATTCTCTCTTCCTCCCTCTAAAGAACCAAGAAATATTCCAGAAAACAAACCCAAGAACACTCCTCAAACTCGAAATCTTCATCATCTTGTGGTATTCTTGAAGGTAAAATCGATTTCTACTTCACTTTTCCTTCAAGTTTTGCTCTTTTCTTACACTTTCTCCTTCTTCATCTTCTTCAAACTTGTTTTCTTTTTGTTAAAATGGTTTTTAGAACATGATGGATGTGTTTTAACACCATGCATGTATGATAAACAAGGTTGCATGTTCATGATCTTAGTGCAAAAATCGATTTTAAGGATTAAAACATCAAACTCAAGTTAAGAGTTTTTGAGAAACAAAATTTTCTTCATAAATGCATGTATACATTTTGATAAGTTTTAATCTTTTGATCTCTGGAAACATGACCAAAATATGAGGTTATCATGATATATTTAAAATACTTCAAAAGGTTTACTCAAGGAAATGATGAAAACCCACTTTTCTAACCAATCATCATGCATGCAATCTGCCAGATTTCTTTACCTAACTTTAAACTGTCATATCTCACTCATTTCTTAGCCAAAATTCGTGATTTTTTTCTGAAATATAATATTTTGAGTTAGCTTTCAAACCCATCTGACCTCACTGAAAAATTCCAAAATTTCGATTTTTACCAATTTTTACAAAACTGTTGCTCAAACAGCACTTTCCTTATGAACATTTGTTTTGTGTTGCATGTTCAAAGGACTTATTCATCACTAAAAATCATTCAAAAATTATTTTGAACTCTTAATATCATGTATTAATAGGTACAAAAAGATCTTGATTCAAAAGTCTTTGTAACATGTTGCAAAAATTGTCAAAGTAACATCACTAATCTTTACATAAATCACAAGAACCAAGTTTTCTCTATAATTTATTGAGCCTTTAGGCATGGTGTTCAACATCAAAAATAAGAACACAAATTGTCATTGTTATCAAATTGTATGAAGATGCATTCTGGAAATTTTCAGCTCAATATATATTTTCTTTAGTTTTATATGAAAATAATAACAAAATAAAGTGTTAAAACATATAAAATACTTAAGCTAGTAAATAAATTATGGAAAAATTCTTGGATGATCCTTTAAGTTAATAAACATCTCCCATTAAGTTTCATCCATTTTTGTTACTGTTTAATATGGTTTTGAATTTTCTTTTTGTTTAGCTCTAATAAATCATAAAACCACATTAAGGAATATAAAAATGGTATCTAATAATTTTCGCAGCTTATACTCTCTGTGGAACACTTAGAAAAATATTTTCAGAATTTTTCATAGTGTATTCCTATTTTTCTCCGATTTTTGTATTTATAATGGACTAAAAACAGGAAAAATAGTTTTACTCATCCAAACATTATAAAAATTTACCAGAACACCTTTTAGTACATTAGGATGCTACATAAAAATTTTGATAATTTTTCTCTTCTGTATACTATTTTTCTTCTATTTTCCCATGATTAAATACACTTAAACCCAATTTTTATTAGAATACATACACAAAAATCATAAAATTGCGATAAACAGTTTAGAAATTCATTTTTATATTTTTCCTAGCTTAATAATGACTAATAACAGCGTTACAAAAATTTTGGACAATTTTGGAAACTATTTTCTATTTATTTCAATTTTTATTAGAATAAATGCTCAAAAATCATAAAATTGGGTTAAATTGTCTGGAAATCTATTTTTATATTTTTCCCAGGTTAAGTACGTGTAATGACATTACTATAAAAAGTTTGGGGCATTTTCTTAACCGATTTCTATTTTTCATGAATTTTTATATATTTAGAGAATTAAATATATGAAAAATGGTTATGCATATCCATAATCCATGAAAATTTATCTAGAAGTCTTTTAACATATTTAGAACCAAAATCTGAAGTTTGGTAATTTTTATTAATTGTTTAGTATTTTTCATGATTTTATGGTTATTCAAGAAACTAAAATGGTGAAAAATAGTTAGACAAATCAAAAATTCAAGAAAATTTATCTTGAGGTCTTTGACTTCAATTAAAACTGAAATGCAAAGTTTGGGAACTTTTAGAACTAAATTGATTTAGTTTTGAATATTTAATCATTAGAACACCTCTAAAATGCTAAATATTAACATTTCAATAATGGAAATTTTCCACTTAAATTGTTATATAACAATTGATTCTTTGAAACTTAATTTCCACAGAAAAATGTTTGTAACTTATCAATATTAAATTTTGACACATTATTGGCATAATTCTATTGTAGTAGTAAGTATACTAGTGTTAGATTTTGATTAGAGACTCACTAGCGAATACCATTATTGTAGGAATCGGTAGTGGTATACGTGGAATGTAGTTCAAGGCACCATTTGCATCATCTAAATGTATTGTGAGTATTCACGCACTCCCCTATTTTCAGTTTTTATGTTTTGGGGTGGAAAAGCATGTCCCGAAAAACTATTATTTGAATGTTGTATTTAAATTGATTTGTATCAAACATGATTGTTATTTTATTGCTATGTCTCTCTATGTATGTCTATGCAACACGGAACATGAGAACTTATCGTACTAAGGCCCTTCCCTTATCTCTAACCATTAACTCTTTGAGCCAATGGTCATTATGGATAGCGCTATTAGGAATTGACAACTCCTCACTCGCCCTATTGCTGGAGTGCATGATACCATATTCATCTATGGAACGATAAGCATAGATCTTGATAGGGCTTCAGTCATAGGTTTGGTTGAGACTCATTGTTTGCTCATACACATACAAACTCGTTACTTATTATAGCAATAAACTTGTTTATTAATTATAGCAATGAACTTTGTTTCTCATTACAACAACGAACTGTTATTACTGAAAACTTATATACATGTTTTAGCAATGAAATTGTTTGCTCCTTGTAGCAACGAAATTGATTGCTCATTTTAGCAATGAAACTTGTTTACTCGTTTGAGTAACGAACTTTATCTTCCATGAGAATATGAATGTTGCATCTTATTTGGGCAACATACCTTATCTCTCATGATGACAAAGAACTTTGTTTTTACAAACTTATTTACTCATCTTAACAATATACTTTTATTATTGGAAACTTTTATCAAAACTTTGATTTCAATTCATGGAACCAGTATTATTTTGTTTATCTGTGAGTACTCACCAACTATTTTTATAGTTGACGCTCGTTTTACATGCTTTTTCAGGAATCATCGAGTAAGTGGCACTTAGGGACACTTCACTTTTAGGAGCATTCGCATGTGTTGTATTTCAATTTACATTGTAATTTCTTTTAAAAGTTGTTCAAACCCATTGTGAATTTGTAATGATTTTTAATACTATGGTTGGTGTTGTCTTTTAACTTTTGCGATGAAACCCTTGGTACTGCCACGCCCTGTGTTTCCGCTTTAGCGGGGTGTGACATTGACTGTAGACATGCAAAGTTAGTATTACGTCAAGTTTTTATCACCAAATGGAACACACTTTTGAAAAACTATAATAGGTATAGTTTGCGAAATATTCATGACAACTTTACATAAACACGATAAAAAGGAAATCCTTTTATTTACAAGTAATGTGGACTTTTCATTCCGTAAATCTATTGATACTAAGTTTTGTGAGACATTCGGCTTCACCGTACTCTCAAGTACGCATTTCAAGTCCTGTATTATAAACCATAATCTCTTGTAGGGAGAGCGTGATACTTGTGTATAGATCTATACGGGATTGACAATCCCACACCTAAACTGTTAGCTACAGTTAGACCGGCAGGTCTGGGGTGACAAACGTCATAACACTGCAACGCCTGAAGAACGTTGTTACTGGCAGTCTGGGTCAATAGCATGGTTATAAATCTCACATGGATCATCGAAATATTTTGATTTACGAGACTCTTAAATGCATTAAGTATTACATTATATGTGTATAAATCCACTTTCACCATTTTAGCATGAAAGATACTATTGCATTCCAGCCTTTGGAACTTTTTCAAACTATCACACATACATAGAAAATATTGGATTTTCTGGAAAACACATTTTTACCGAAAGACATACCAAGTTTAGTACAAAAAAACGCTTATGAACTCACCAACTTAATTGTTGACACTTTTTCAAAACTACTTGTATTTCTCAGGGAATCATTAACACATGTAACCATCAGCTTTTGGAGAAGGAACGTTGAGGCGTCTGTTATCAAAACATTTTAAATCATCATATTTGTAATATTCTTTTGAAACATGTATTACATGCAACGATGTAATTTTTATTATATTTATGATGGTTGGGTTACTTTCTTTACACATATTCAACTGTTATGATACTACGTGAAGTCATCCACCCCCGAATGTATCCACCATTCTGGTTTGGGGGTGTGACAGATTGGTATATGAGCATTGTTTATAGTGAACTAAGTATATCGAACCACATAATATATACAAACCATAAATGCAAAGGGACTAAAACCCTCTGACAAAACGTTTTCACAAACTATACTTTTAATAAATTAAAAAAATGATATATATTTTAATTTTTTTTATAAAAGTATAAGTACACGCATTCATCGGTCTCGTATCATAGCTAAAATTTTACAAAAGTATTAAGGCAAGTTGCGACGCTACGATTAGGCCTCGGGGTATGTAATCAGATCGAGAATAAGTATAGCCTGATCAACTATATTTATCCTGGATGTGACCAACGTATGTCGAGGAATGGTCGTAGTGAGCAACAAGTCGAAAACTTACCAAAGAAAATACTAGAATCAAACTTACAAATTTGAAATACTATAGGAGTATTTTATAAAACCAGGAGAACTATAATAATCGTGCTAACCTCGATATTTAGTTAAAATTAGGAATCGTCAAATAAATAAAAATTTTATTTATCAAAAATTACATTTTTACTCCCAAGTTTTTATATAAATTCTCTTGCCTCTATTTCTCGACTAGACAAAATGGCAGGATTTCACATTCCCGGGGATCCCTACTACCCTAACCAGGGTAATGGAGGCTGGATTGAGGAGGACCCAGAGGAAGATCCCAAAGAGATTCCCGAGGAAGAGCCAGAAGAGGATTTCGAAGAGGATCCCGAGGAAGACCCAGACGAAGAGTCAGAAGCGGAAGGAGATGGTGGGAGCACTGACTCGGAACCCGAGATCTACGATCCTCCCCGAGGAGCAGCAAATCCCCAAAGGAACTTTCAGGGCCCGGCGCCCCGCTGGGCTGCGGATCTGAAGCGATGGAGCAGGGAACAAGGGCAACGCCCACCCTACGGCATGGCACGAGGCTTTTATAACCTCAGAAACGTGGGTTCGGCTGACAGGGCACTCTTTGTCATGGTTCGTCGCATTGCCAACCAAGGCGAGCAAGCAAGAGTGAATGCCAGCCAACTCTTGGACATTGGGGCCACCGCTGCTGTCACTGCGGTACGTCTTCGTCGTCTGGACGAAGAACATGAGCGGACAATAGAGCACACCTTTTCCCTTCAGAAGGACATTACTGCTGCTAGAGCCGAAGTAAGGGAGTTCCGTAAGAACCAAGCCGCAATGGAGAGGCGCATCATCGAGGCTGGACGTCAAGTAGCCCGAGCTCAGACTTCCACAACCACATACCATGGTCCGCAGCGTGCCACCCGCTCGGAGTAGAGCGCCTACTTCTGGCGCTATGTATATATACTTATCGACTAAGTGTTGGTGTTACTCTTTTTTTTATGTAAACCTGACGGATTGTGAGTGCACAATTCGGGGGCCCGAATGCTGTCAAATTTTCCCTTTATCATTGATGTACCCTAGACCCATGTAAGGTCAATTTTTCATGATCGTTGTATCAAATATTAATATCAATGAGATTAACACGCATTCATTATTTCTTTCAGTATTCCATTAAGTTCTTAAAATACTAAGGAAATCATACACTTATTTTTGTGAGTTTCCATTAACTTACAAATTTCAGTAATGTTCAGAACACCAAACATTTGATACTAAGACCTTCCATAATCATTTATGAAGACTTATCAAGAATTCGTATCTTAACTTATGGCAGAATCATGCCGCCAAGAAGGAATCCCCGAAGCTTCAATACTACAGGAACACCAACACCACCTCCACCACCACCTCCGTCGATGGATGCTGCTACCTTTCAGGCTGCTGTAATAGCTGCCGTAACTGCAGCAATGGCACAAATGAGTAACAACGGATCAGGAGGAGGAATAAATAGCTCTACTAATGGCCAAAACCAGGGTCGTTCCGGGGAATGTACTTATAAGGACTTCTCCAACAGCAAACCCATCCCCTTTAATGGAACTGGGGGAGTGATGGCTCTATCCCAATGGATAGAGAAAACGGAAGCCGTGTTCGAGATATGCTCATGCCCCAAAGAGAGCAAAGTAAAATTTGCCGCCTGTACTTTCTCCGAACGAGCCCTAACGTTGTGGAATGGCCACGTCAAGTCACTAACTCTGGTGGTGGCAAACTCTATGGGTTGGGAGAACCTGAAGCAAATGCTACTGCGAGAGTACTGCCCAAGGGGTGAGATCCAGAAACTTGAACACGAGCTTTGGGGATTGACTATGGTGGGCTCGGATATCACAACCTATACGAATAGGTTCAGTGATTTGACAATACTTTGCCCAGGGATGATGGCCCTAGAAAGCAAGAATGTGGAAAGGTATATCTGGGGGCTGTCGCCCCAGCTTCGAGGAAGTGTGCTAGCTTCCAAACCCACGACGTTCGACAGTGCCAAACAACTGGCACAGTCCCTCGTCGATCATGGGGTCTGCCAAGATGTCACGACCGTCGTCCCGGAACCAACCAAAGGAAGCAACAACAATAACAGCAACGCCAACAACAACAACAAGAAGAAGTTTTGGAACAAGAGGAAAGGTCAAACTTCGCAAGAACCTTCAAATAAACAAATAGTGGCGGTCCATGCCGCTACTGCCCCCACTGCTGTCCCTGTTACCCCTACGCTGGTAAAACAATATGCTGGGAACCTACCAAAGTGCAACAAATGCCATTACTATCACAACAGGAATTGCCGGGAGATGCACTGTAAAAATTGTGACAGGAAAGGGCACACTGCCCGTTTCTGTAAGGCATCGGCGCGACCAATCACCCAAGTTCCTGGTGCTGGAGTGAGCCAGGCATGTTATGGGTGTGGAGAAACTGGGCATTACAAGAGGGATTGCCCTAAGGCAAAGAATGCTGGCGGTGTAGGAAGAGTGCTGGCAATAGGGCAGAACGAGGCAATAGCCGATCCCACAGTGGTTACGGGTACGTTTCTCCTCAATAACATTTATACATGCATACTCTTTGACTGTGGTGCGGAGAGAAGTTTCGTGAGTCATAAATTCAAACACTTACTTAATCAAAAACCCCAAGCACTCAATAAGATATTTACAGTAGAAATGGCAAATGGTAAAACAGAAAGCACAAACGATTTGTATGTAGGCTGCACACTAGCTCTAAATGAACACTTTTTCCAAATCGATCTAATGCCAATCACCATAAGAAGCTTTGATGTCATCATCGGTATGGACTGGTTAAGCCTTCACCATGCCGATATTCTGTGTCACGAAAGGGTTGTTCGCCTAAATCTGCCAAGTGGCGAAACTCTTGTCATTTATGGTGACAAACCCAGTACCAATTTACAAATCATCTCTTGCGTCAAAGCCCGAAAATACCTTCGCAAAGAATATCATGCCTTCCTAGCCCACATGGTAGACAAGAAACGAGAAGTGAAAGACATTAAAGACATTCCAGAAGTCTGCAATTTCCCCGACATTTTCCCTGAAGATCTTCCAGGAGTCCCACCAGAACGTCAGGTCGAGTTCAGGATCGACTTGATTCCCGTAGCTACCCCAGTAGCAAAATCGTCGTACCGTCTAGCACCGGCAGAAATGCAGGAACTTTCCAGCCAGCTAAACGAGCTTCTAAGCAAAGGATTCATCAGAACAAGCTTCTCACCTTGGGGAGCACCAGTTCTGTTTGTAAAGAAGAAGGACGGATCTTTTCGCATGTGCATCGATTACCGGGAACTGAACAAACTCACGATCAAGAACCGATATCCCTTACCGCGCATAGACGATCTGTTCGACCAACTACAAGGAGCGAGCTACTTCTCAAAGATCGATCTAAGATCTGGGTATCACCAACTGCGAGTCCTGGAAGGAAACATTCCAAAGACGGCATTCTGAACTCGCTATGGTCACTACGAGTTTGTAGTGACGCCCTTTGGATTGACAAATGCATCGGCGGTGTTCATGGACTTGATGAACCGAGTATGTCGTCCTTTCCTGGACAAATTTGTGATCGTGTTCATAGATGATATACTCATCTATTCAAGGAGCAAGGAGGAACATAGCCAACACCTCCGACAGGTCTTGGAAACATTAAGGACAGAGAAGCTATACGCAAAATTCTCAAAGTGCGAATTTTGGATTCGGAAAGTAGATTTCCTAGGTCACGTGGTCAGCAAGGATGGGATATACGTGGACCCTTCCAAAATCAAGGCAATCGAGAACTGGACAACTCCAAGGACTCCAACGGAAATCCGACAATTCTTGGGCCTCGCTGGGTATTACCGGAGGTTCATACAAAACTTCTCGAAGATTGCTAAGCCACTTACCACCCTGACTCAGAAGGGTGTAACCTTCAGCTGGGGAGGGAAACAAGACGTTGCATTCCAAACACTAAAGCGAGCCCTATGCAGCACACCTATATTATCTTTGCCAGAAGGAACATAAGACTTTGTGGTCTACTGTGATGCGTCCAACCAGGGACTTGGATGTGTCCTAATGCAACGAGGGAAGGTCATCGCATACGCCTCGAGACAACTCAAGACGCACGAGGTCAACTATACCACGCACGATCTCGAACTAGGAGCAGTCGTTTTCGCTCTAAAGATCTGGAGGCACTATCTCTACGGCACGAAATGTACATTCTTCACCGATCATAAAAGCCTTCAACACATCCTCAATCAAAAGGAACTCAACATGAGACAAAGGCGGTGGGTAGAACTACTAAACGATTACGAATGCAAAATTCGTTATCATCCCGGGAAAGCTAATGTAGTAGCTGACGCCCTCAGCCGAAAGGAATACTCGGGCTGCCGAGTGAAATCCTTAACCATGACGATCCATTCACACCTGTCCACACAAATCAAGGAAGCTCAAATGGAAGCCTTGAAATCCGAAAATGTGGCAGGGGAGGCCTTAAGAGGAATGGATAAGAATCTTGAAGTCAAGGATAACGGAGTTCGTTACTTCATGAATCGGATCTGGACGCCGAAGTTTGGCGGATTCAGAGATGTTGTCATGAATGAAGCCCATAAGACTCGATACTCCGTACATTCCAGTTCAGACAAGATGTATCTGGATCTCAAGAAACTGTATTGGTGGCCAAACATAAAAGCTGAAATCGCTACCTATGTAGCCAAATGTCTGACTTGCGCCAAAGTCAAGGTAGAGTACCAAAAGCCCTCGGGATTTTTGCAACAACCGGAAATACCCGAGTGGAAGTGGGAGCGGATAACCATGGATTTTATAACCAAGTTACCCAAGACAGCGGGTGGACTTGACACCATATGGGTGATCGTCGACAGGTTAACAAAATCCGCGCACTTCCTACCAATAAAGGAAACGGATAAGCTGGAGAAACTAACTAGAACATACATCAGGGAGATTGTACGACTGCATGGTGTACCAATATCCATTATCTTGGACCGAGATAGTAGATTCACCACGAGGTTCTGGCAGTCACTACAAAAATATCTAGGAACGAGGCTAGACATGAGTACCGCCTACCACCCACAGACCGACGGTCAGAGTGAGAGAACCATTCAATCCCTGGAAGATATGCTAAGAGCTTGTGTGATCGATTTTGGTAAAGCGTAGATACCCATTTACCATTAGTTGAGTTCTCGTACAACAATAGCTATCACACTAGCATCAAGGTTTCTCCATTTGAAGCCCTCTACGGCCGTAAGTGCAGATCACCTTTGTGTTGGGCTGAAGTGGGTGATACGCAACTAGCTAGAGGTCAAGTACCCGACAGCACTCTCACTGGCCCGTAAATCATAAGGGAAACTACCGAGAAGATTGTCCAAATCCGAGAACGACTGAAGGCTTCAAGAGATAGACAAAAGAGTTATGCGGATAAAAGACGGAAACCCTTGGAATTCCAGGTTGGGGACCGGGTACTACTGAAAGTCTCACCCTGGAAGGGATTAATACGTTTTGGAAAACATGGGAAACTAAACCCAAGGTATATCGGACCATTCGAGATCCTTGCCAGGATTGGCCCGGTGGCATACAAACTGCGATTACCGCAGGTACTCAATAACGTACACCCTACCTTTCACGTATCGAACCTAAATAAGTGCTTGTCCGATGAGACCCTCGTCATCCCTCTGGACGAAATTAAAATCAACGAGAGTCTCCACTTCATAGAAGAGCCAGTAGAAATCATGGATCGGGAAATTAAAAGAACTAAGCAAAGTTGCATACCCATTGTGAAGGTCCGTTGGAATGCCAGGCGAAGACCTGAATACACCTGGGAGCGCGAGGATCAGATGAAACAAAAGTACCCGCATCTTTTTCCTAGTCCATAAACTCTGTCTTAGATTAAATTTCGGGATGAAATTCCTTCTAACGGGGGGATAATGTGACAACCCGATATTTCAAGTCAATGTTGTAACGTCGTAAATTCCAAAACAATTTTTCACTTTTTAAAAATATTATTTCATTTAGAAATATTATCAATCTCCATGTATCACACATCAATCCATAAAATTCACCCCAAGATCACAATACATAAAAACTCCACAAGTGTGTACTGATCATGTCGGCGCCTTCCCGCGATCCTCACTGGTACCTGAAACACATAACACAAAACACTGTAAGCATAAATGCTTAGTGAGTTCCCCAAAATACCACATATAACACATATTAGCCACTCGAGGCTATAACTCTGTGGGCCCACTGGCCCTAACTCTGTGGACCCTCTGGTCCTAACTCTGTGGACCTTCCGGTCCTAACTCTATAAACTCTGGAATGAACACAACATAAATCACTTAGAAAAAATGCAGTGCAACACATCACATACATAGCATACAAGATACTTTGTCACATAACTCTACTTACCACTCAAGGTAAAGTATAGTGAGAAGACTCACCTCGGGTAACTCCGTAAATCTCGAACTCGGAAATACTGATCTAGCCTCCGCCTAATCACATAAAATAATTACTCTAATTAATACGACTCTCAAAGGCTAGACTATTCCCTCTCTAAGTTCTCTCAAGAGGGTAAAAGACCATTTTACCCCTCCAATGGCTCAATAGTCCAAACATTGACTAGACTCTAAAAGTCAACGAAAGTCAATGGTCAACTTTGACCAGACTCGTCGAGTGCACATAGGTGACTCGCGCGAGTCCAAGCGTGTCCTCTGGGTCTTTCTAAACCTCACTCGACTCGTCGAGCGAACCTTCCACTCGACGAGTTACCACTGGTCATGAATCGCGGGGTAACCCGACTCGACTCGTCGAGTCCCCTTATGGACTCGGCGAGTCCCTTCCATGGCAACACTCAAACGACCTTCTGAGGTCAGATCTGCTTCTCCAACTAGTAGATCTAACCTTCTAGCACTCAAAAGTCACGTAAAGGTTCAAACTTTACGTTCATGCAACACATACAAAGCCATGAATGGAGAAATATCCCTTAAAATGATGACCTACTCTCAAAGCTCTCATGAAACAGCATAAAGCTGGAAGGTTGGGACTTTTTGGACCTCTCATGGTCCAGATCTAACATCTACACCACTTTGGGACATCACATGCTTCAAGATCCAACTTAAAAAGATGCAAGGAACCCTAGATTCAAGAAATATATCAAATACACGAAATGGGAAAGGATTTGTACCTCCAGAAGCGAGTCTTAGTCTGAACAACACAGATCCAAGCTCCACAATCGATCTAGCTTGGACTTTCCCACTCCTTCTTGCAAGATTACACCAAAAGGATGAAGAATTAGCCTTTCCCTTGCTCTCTAAGCTCTCTTTGCTCTCTAGGGTTTCTCAGGGGAGTAAGTGGCCGCAAATGAAGGCCATAAGGACCTTTAAATAGGGCACAGGCCCAAAGATTTAGGGTTTTTGTCACCAGCACAGACTCGTCGAGTCACCTAGTCGACTCATCGAGTCCATTCATTAATCCAGTCAGCGAATCGCGACCCTACTCGACGAGTCTAGGCGTCAACTCATCGAGTCCCTCCCTTTAACTCAAAATAAATGATTAAAATAAAATACCTGGGAATCCGGATGTTACAAATGTAATGTTCAAAAAGTCAAATATTATAATCTATTTGAAATCAATAAAGATAGCGTCAAAAACAAATCGTTCAAAAGTCTCAATTGGGATACATAAATTGTTAGATATCATATCAAGGATTACATAAATATAAAGAACACGCAAATCCGACTTATAACGAAGAAGTAATGACTAATCAAAGATTCACGATAAAACCGGTGAAACGCTGTCAAGTGTAAAAAGTGAAATTTCATAAAATACTTTTTAGCCTTAGGTATCTAAACGAAAGTCGTATATTATGTTAAACCATAAACGTGCCTAAAAAGAACGCCCAAATCTGACTTCGTATGAGAAAGTTATGATTTTTCTAAGTTTCGGAAATAGCAATAGACAGCTAAAAACTCGAAATAGAGATCGAGCGATTTTTAGCCGACGCAACCTAAACGGGAATTGAAGATCTCAACGATAGTAATACAACGGTAAAAAGACAGACGAAAACGGACGTCAGATGTAGAAGATATGATTTTTTTATGGATTTTTCTTGTCCCGGCCTACTAAAAATATAATATTAAAAACTTAATTCAAAATTAGCCGATGGAGTCTAAACGAAAGTTGTAGAGCACAATCTCACCTATGCGTGGATATAAAGAACGTCGAAATCGGAGCTTGTATGCGAGAGATACGAGTTTCTGAAGTTCGGGGCACGCACACCAACCTTATCCGAAGACTCACGACGTGAGCAAGAGACTCACGACGTGAGTATATGACTGATGTGTGCCAGAGCTAGACCACCAGTCGTCGCGTCTACTGGCCAAACTCACGACGTGAGCCATCCCATGCTCACGACGTGAGTCCCGAAAGTTCACCCTATAAATAAGATGCGAGGGTTCCGACTTCCCTTGCTCATTTCCCTCTTCTCTCTCACTTCTACTTTACGTATAGCATCCCGAGACGACCCCGGCACCCCGGTTACATATCCAAGTTCCGACGAAGGTCCGAAGCTCCGAGAATCCCGAGAAACTTACCACTTCCCAGTCGAAGTGCTACCCGAGTAAAGTCTCGTTTTCATCAAATTATCACACTTTCCAGGTGAGTTCATACCCCTACGCTTTTCCGAGTTTTTCATGTTTTAGGGGGGGAAATACAAGTGAAACACGAGAAAAACTTATGTTCAAATACGCATCGTTTCGAATATTTTACTTACATTCTGTTTATAAATGTTAAACAACATTAATACCAACGTTACACTTTACATGCAAAGTTAGTATTACGTCCAGTTTTTATCATCAAATGGAACACACTTTTGAAAAACTATAATAGGTATAGTTTGCGAAATATTCATGACAACTTTACATAAACACGATAAAAAGGAAATCCTTTTATTTACAAGTAATGTGGACTTTTCATTCCGTAAATCTATTGATACTAAGTTTTGTGAGACATCCGGCTTCACCGTACTCTCAAGTACGCATTTCAAGTCCTGTATTATAAACCATAATCTCTTGTAGGGAGAGCGTGATACTTGTGTGTAGATCTATACGGGATTGACAATCTCACACCTAAACTGTTAGCTACAGTTAGACCGGCAGGTCTGGGGTGACAAACGTCATAACACTGCAACGCCTGAAGAACGTTGTTACTGGCAGTCTGGGTCAATAGCATGGTTATAAATCTCACATGGATCATCGAAATATTTTGATTTACGAGACTCTTAAATGCATTAAGTATTACATTATATATGTATAAATCCACTTTCACCATTTTAGCATGAAAGATACTATTGCATTCCAGCCTTTGGAACTTTTTCAAACTATCACACATACATAGAAAATATTGGATTTTCTGGAAAACACATTTTTACCGAAAGACATACCAAGTTTAGTACAAAAAAACGCTTATGAACTCACCAACTTAATTGTTGACACTTTTTCAAAACTACTTGTATTTCTCAGGGAATCATTAATACAGCTAACCATCAGCTTTTGGAGAAGGAACGCTGAGGCGTCTGGTATCAAAACATTTTAAATCATCATATTTGTAATATTCTTTTGAAACATGTATTACAGGCAACGATGTAACTTTTATTATATTTATGATGGTTGGGTTACTTTCTTTACAAATATTCAACTGTTATGATACTACGTGAAGTCATCCACCCCCGAATGTTTCCGCCATTCTGGTTTGGGGGTGTGACAGTTTTGGAGGGATTCCTAGTGTTTCTGGAAGCCTCCTCGTTGCAGATAAGGAAAATATTTGAATTGAGATTAAATCTATTATTTAATTAACTCAAATCTGGATTCATCTTCCAGTTACCTAAACTACAAATATGACTCCTTGTCTTTCAGATTCCGTGTATACTTTTCCAAGAAGCTTAGACCCGAAATTCCCCTCTCCTTGCTTTCTATCCTCATCGTTCTAGAGTTTCTAGGGTTTTGGATGTGAGCTATTAGAGGCATCATACTTTTGATGCTAGGTTTCCAAGATCAAGAAGTATTCAATAGTGTTATTTTCTATAACAACGCAAAGGTATGTAAGCCTAACTTATGAATTTCGATTATAACCTAGGGTTCTTGTAGTTCATAATATGTTGCTATTAATTGTAAAGACATAGATCTTTGTGTTGCATGTACCCTTAAGTGCTAAGAGAATTTTTGCAAGTACATAGTTTTGTAACCTTAAAATCTCATCAGTGATATCAAAGCTTGATTGTCTTACATTGATTGTGCATAATATGAATCAAACTTTTTTTTGATATTCTGGTATGTCACAACGTGGCATGCCTTTGGCCACGACGTGACACTAGTCTGAATCCAATTTTTGGGATTTTTCTACCTTATCTGATTAGTAGGTTGTTAATTAGTAATTATTTGTTTTGGTTCTGTCTAAACAATAGGAGTTTTAGGAAATTACAATCGAAACCCTATTGTTGTTGTTGTTGTTGTTGTTGTTGTTGTTGTTGTTGTTGTTGTTGTTGTCGTTGTTGCTATTGTTGTTGTTGTTGTTCTATTCAGACTATCCATGTATTATTTTTTCATTCGGATTATAATTGTGTTATTTTTGTTTGAATAGTGTTATTATTTAGTTGCGATTTTCATAGTTGTTAGATAAACTCACACACAAACATACACATAATTGTTTTTTAAACAAAAAATAAATGGTTAGTCCAAATAAAAAAAATAATGTATGGTTAGTCATAACAAAAGAATAACACATGAATAGTTGAAACGAAAAAAAATAACACATGGATAGTCGTAATAAAAAAAATAACACATAGATAGTCCGAACGAAAAAATAATGCAGGGATAGTCCGAAGGAAAAAAAAAATAACAGAGGGATAATCCAAACGAAAAATATAACATATAGATAGTCCGAACAAATAACTAAGAAAAACCTTAGTCATGTGGCAACCGGCAATTGACGTTGACTTCTCTTTGACTTTGACTTTTAAATTCTGACTGAATGTCGTCGGTGATCTGGTTTAGTTTTGGGTTAATGTGATGGGTTTAAATTTATTTCAATGTTTTCATTCTTCGTAAATCCTGGTTCTGATTTGGCTTTCTGAGTTTAAAAAGAGATATGGTAAATCACGGCTCTAATTTTGCATTCTTGTCATTCTTGGTATTTGATTATGTGTTATTGGGGTGTTACAAAGAGATGTGTGTGTATGTTGAATCTGAACCCAAATCTTCATACGGTTCATCCCAAGATCTTCATATGGGTTGGGTTCATATGTTCTGGTATTAACTGGGGGAGAAAGATAGAGGTGGTTCTTTTGATAAAATCTCCACAGATAGGTCTTGCAACCGTCAAAAAACACCATGAGAACCGAATTAAGAGGTTGTTGATTTGGCACCTTAATCTTGTTGAAGACATAGACGTAATCTTTACTGGACCAATATTCTTGAGCCCAATATCTTTAAACATGAAAGCTCCCTGATCACCCACTATTCCTCTCATACAAGATTCCATTAATCTTGCAATTTCGTGTGTTCTACCTCCAATGTCTTCATTACTTCCTTTTGAGAAAAAAAAAGGTAATTGGCGAGCCTTTGGGTTTTGTTGAGAGAGAGAGAGAGAGAGAGAGAGAGAGAGAGAGAGAGAGAGAGAGAGAGAGAGAGAGAGAGAGAGAGAGAGAGAGAGAGAGAGAGAGAGAGAGAGAGAGAGAGAGAGAGGCCTCTTTTTTTCTTTTAATTATTAAAATAGATAAATAAGTGTTAAATTAAAAAACAAAAGAAAAATAAAAATAAATACATGAAGGATATTATGGTCATTTCATTTATTGAGGGACCAAAATCACAATCAAAATTACTCAAAAGGAGCATCAATCCAAAAATGTTGTGATGTGAACCAAATTCCGAAAAAAATGTATACCACAGGGACCATTTTTATAATTTTGTCTAACAACTAAATATAGTCTCTCACACACACTTATTAATAATATTAGTTGTGAGATCCATGTATTACATGGATTAATATAAAAAAAATTAAATATCAAAATCAAAATATTTGAGAACTTTGAATTTATAAGAAAATAAGAAAAATAATCAATTATTATAATGGAAATGTTTTTTTTCTTTTAAATTTCAACAAATAATTTAAATAAATAAAATAAAGTAATGAGCTTTAATTTTGGGAATTTTGAAATTAAAAGGTAAGTTTATTAATGAAACTGATATACATTTATTGCAATTATTAAATTAAAATATTATAACCACTTGGGTTGTGGTGACTTGGTAAGGCACGTGGAAGATATGTTGGATAACCTATTGACTCATGTTCAAATCCTGGCACCGCTCGGCCCTTGTGGCCATGGAGATTCGTCTGCAGTGACTCCAGGGCATGAGGCAAAGCTTCATGTTTGCAGCGGGGGATTAGTCGATGCGCGAAAGCTGGCCCGGAAACCCTCGTTAGGGAAGTTCCCTTACCAAAAAAATTAAAATATTATGTGGAATTTAATAAAATTGAAAAACTCATAAAATGACATGTGGAAAAAAAATTAATTCAAAATAACCATAAAATTACATTTGGCAAATTGAATAAGAGTATGACAAATGACAAAAAAAAAAAAAAAAAAAAAAAAAAAAAAAAAACATTCATTTATTAAATAAGATTGTTTACTAAATGAAAATGTTATATTTATAAGACAAAATTATATAAATGGTCTCTGTGGTTTACCGAAAGTCACAACTTCAGTCTCTGCTATTTTTTTATACAAGTGGTCCTCGGGGTTTCTGAACTTGCATGAATGATCCATGTAGTTTCTAAAATTTTCATGAAAGGTCTTGCTCTTTTACAATTTTTTTACCTTTTTTTTAAACTAAATGTAATTATTAAAAAATAAAAAGAATAAACCCCTACCCACCCCAACCCTTTCCACTTTCCTCGTGGTATTTGTTTCCTTATCTTCTCTCCCTTGCTCCTCTTTCCCTCACTAATAACCATCATCTTCATCCACCAAGAATAATTGTCTTTCCGGTTCTTCTTCTTAGCAGCCAAATACAGAAAAATCACGTTTCTCAATAACTTCACTATCACCCTTCTTCCATCATCCAACCACATTAACCACAACTTCAAAACACCATCAACACCACCTTATTCCTCCATTCCAGCCACCACCAGATTATCTTCTTCACCCAACATCACCCTCCTTCAACCTATTTTTCAAGCAGCCAAGATCATCACCACCCCTTTACCATATTGACGTTTGAACCATTTGTCCAGAACAACATCATTTACCTGCCAAAACACCCTACCACAATCAAACTTAGGAAAATCCATCTTGATATGTTTCTTTGATTGAAACCAGAAAACACAAAAAAGGAAGAAGAAGAGACATAGAGATCAAGAGGGGAGTATGGACACTTTTAATTCAAACAAAAAAAAAGTATTCATCACTTTTAACCTGCATCACCATCATCACTTTCCATTAACCAGACCACTACCAAACGTCACCACCATCTCCATTACTATTCACCTTAATCACCAACACCATCAACCTCTAATCTTTTGCTATGTTTCTTGCAACACAAATACCAACCCCTGCAATTCCCCTGATCATTACCATCACCCCTCCACCACCAATGATTTACACACACATATTAAAAAGGGCCTCGGTATTCTTGATGTATGTAAGGAATCAAAAGAATGAGGGTAAGGAGCTGAGAGTAAGATATGTTGTGTTTACTTGATTATCAATGGTTGATGAATGACAATGAAGATGAAAGGAATAGAGGACTTATATTCATAATGCGGGTGAAGAATGACAATGGTGTACTTTCGATGGTAGTGGTGGAGAGTGGGGCTAAAGGTCGAGTCAAAAGAAAAACAAGGAGACGAGAATATAAAAAGGGGTTGAGGGACGAAGGAGGGTTTCCTCTTCCACCATTGGAGTTCTTGATGCCAACGCCTATGCTTCCTTTTGCAAATCTGGACTAACTGTCGTCGTTGAATTTAAACCAACGTTTGTCGTCTCCTACCATCGTTTCTCGCAAATCTATGGTTTTGAGGGGATGGATTTTGGCACCGGTGGTTTCGGTTAGAGAGGCGCCGATTTATAATTTTGAACTTAAAGAATGAAGAACGGAGGAGTAGGAGCGGGGTACTGGTAGGGATGGGTGTTTTTTATTTATATTCTTTTTTCTTTAAGGTAAAGTTATTTAAGGAAAAATATAAAAGAAAAAAAGAAAGGGTATAAATGACATTTTATAGGGTTTTGGACTATCCATGAAAAGAATGAAATCATGAGAACCAGTTGTATAAAAAAAGACAAAATTTCATAATTGGTGTTTGTGTTTTGCAAACTATCTCACTTTGAGGACTTTTATATAAAACGTCACGCTACTGGTCCTGTCATTTGCAAAATTACATGAAAGGTCCTCATGCCGTTAAATCTAACTTTTCAGCTGTTAAATTTAAATGAAAAATATTATTTTACCCTTATAGCAAATTTGCAATATACTACAAACCTTAAGGACCATTTGTGTAATTTTGTAAAATTGGAATTATATATATATATATATATATATATATATATATATATATATATATATATATATATATATATATATATATATATGGTAGAGTTATTTGGAAAAAACAAAAAAACCCTAAAAAAATCCCAAAAATCATAAAAATGCATAAAAAAATACCTAGAGATCACAAAACTCTTTTTTTTTAAACATTTTTTATAAAAAAATCGCAGGTTTTTAAAGAAATTCGCTGAAAAAAAAATTTGAAAAAAAAAAATTTTTTTTTTATAAAAAAAAATGATTTTTTTTCAGCGAATTTAAAAAAAAAAAGCTGCGATTTTTTATAAAAAAAATTCAAAAAAAGTTTTGTGATCTCTAAGTATTTTTTTTATGCATTTTTATGATTTTTAGGGTTTTTTTTAGGGTTTTTTGTTTTCCATAGAACCAAAACTAAAACCTATGCATTTTTATGATTTTTATTTATTTTGATTCAAGTAAACAAACTTTAATTCAATAAACCATGTCGAAACGTTTTTTCTTTAATTTTTCTTATTTGTGAATTGAAGCGTTAATGTTTTTTTTAATTTTATGTCATTACGGTTCATGTTTTTTTTACTTGGATGCTTCATAGTTAATATCGTTAGCAACTTTATGTTTGTAGTAATTATTATCATTATTTCACCTTTTGTTCTGTATTTTTGTTTTTAATTTTAGTTATTTATTTTTATTCTATTGTTTTTATTTATCTTGATTCAAGTAATGAAAAATAGAAAAACTAAAAACAAAAACTCAAACATAAAAATTGTAATATACTCTAATATATTAATACATTTTACACTTTTCATTTTTTTTGGTTTTTTTAGTATTTTTTTTTAATTTTTTTCAATTTTTAGTATTATTTTTTAATATTTTCGTATTATTTTTTAATTTTTGCATATTATTAATTTTTTTTTCGTTGTTTCATTTTATTTTTCATCAATTTGATAACTTTTTTTTTGAACTTTTGCAAAAAGTGTAAAATGTATGAATATATTATAGTATATTACAATTTTAGTGTGTGAGTTTTTTTGGTTTTC